>NC_046301.1:18952713-20152713 GCF_004115265.2 Rhinolophus ferrumequinum | reverse complement strand
AAGTCTGTTTAATCAAATACATCTCCTCCTGAAACACACATTCTGTTTCATTTAGTCTCAGTGTGTGAATCTTCCTTACAGGAGTTGAAAGTCAGTATTCTAAGAGAATGTTTACTATGTATCATCTTTGTTACTATGATCTCTTCTTCTAGGCTTTTCCCCCGGAAGTTTATTTTCCCTCATTCTAAAAGTAATCTATGCTATTTTAGTGAATTTTGAAAATATAGAAAAGCCCAATGAATAAAATTCTAGTCATCCAAATTTCTTACACAGAGAAATAATCATTTCAACACTGGGTGTGACTACTTTCCATTTTTACTCCCTCTTATTTTCCTATGGGTGTATATTTCTATTCAAACATATATACACGTATTAAAAATTGGGATCATAATCTATTTGCTGTTTTTAACTTTTTCATATAAGAATATATTTTGGAGATTTTTAAATGTCATTGAACTACTTAGACTGCTTTCAACTTTAGCTATTTCAAGTGCATTTTTAAGTGAACATGAACATGAATATTAGCACATATTCCTAATTATTATGTGGAAATAGAATTGTTGCATCAAAGTGTATAGACGTTGGAAGGACGTTTTGACAATTATTGCTAAACTGCTTTCAGGAAAGTTATATCAGTGTACTTTCCCCTGAGCAATGTCTCTCCCTTCTTGGGGACAGGACACTATCTGGAGGCATTACCTTATGTTGTTTTATTTTAGGCATATAAATGCCTTTGTAATTATATGAGATTATACTTTGTTTCAAAAGTAAGACTTAATTTTTTATAATGCTCTCTGACTGAAATGCATTATTCAGATTCTACTTCCCCCAGTAGCGGGCTATACGTGCCATACAGTTATATGTACCTTCCAGTACCCTTTAGTAAGAGGATAGTAAGGGCATGGAGGTGGGCATCCCAGGGAACAGTCACAGTAGAAGTGGGGGAGGGTAAGGAAAGAAGAACCCACGAGACAGAGACAGAGAAGCCATAAAGACGCCAAGAGATCCTGGGGAGCAGGATGTCACCGGGACCAGGACGAGGCAGTTTTCATAAAGCTGTACAGTTTCTATTACACAACAGTAGATGCTTCAGAAAGTGTTCAAAAAGTCAAGTAAGACAAGAGCTAAAAATTGTCCATTTAATTGAGCAAAAAGAGATGACAGAAATCTGGATTACTGTGGGCCGAGGTACATGCGTCAGAGACCTGTTTTTTGCATGTGCCTGTTTCTGTTTAGTTCCCGTTGGATTTTTTTTTTTTTTTTGGAGTGTGTGTGTGGGGAGTGAATGTACAAACATGGATTATTCTGGAAACAGCTGGCACAGTTTGCTTCAGGCCACCTGCTTTGGGGGAGCAACAATTCCATAAATGCAAAGGAGCAAATAATTGCAGATACTATCTGTCTGCTGTTGAATCGCCATAAAAGGCCACTTCCAATTTTGGTCTAAAAGTGGGTAAAAGTTTCCAACATACCGATCATCAATGAGACATTCTAAAGATGAATTTTCATCCATTCAGTAGCGATGTAAACTCTTAGCAGGGGGTAATCATTTATTCCAGTAATGAATTGGTCCTGTTTTATTTTAGTACCACCCTGACCTATGGCACCAATTGAAATGACACTTTTTGTTTCAGTGAGTGGCCCAAGTTTACACGTGGCATGGAAGCCTGTTCTCACAGGCCAATTTAGAAAGAATTACAGAGACTTGTGTTTCGGCAACCATCCAACAGACAGTACTAAGGTTAAGAGCAATACACTGAGTCCTGGTGTCCATTCAGATGTTTCCTGGGGACAGGGGCACTTTTAGGTGAAAGGAAGGACTTACACTCTTCAGTGTCTCTTGGGGACTAACCTGGGAAGAGCTGACGTAGATCTGAGAGGTCCTGGGGAGTTCTTCCCCTTCTGGGCTTTTTCGGACTTTGCCTAAGAAGCGAATGTGAGATAATGGAACAATAATAGTAATAGGGCTACTATTCAGAGCTAACACTCACTGCCCAGTTACTCTGTTCTAGGCTATGTGCAAAGCACTTCACAAGTGTTATGTAATGCACTCCTCACCACAACCTTTAGGAAATAGGAAGCATTAGATTTTACAGGAGAGCCAAGTGAGGTGCAGAGTGGTTAAGTAACTTGCCTGAAGTCACTAGGCTGGTGAGAGGTGTAGCTGAACATCACACCTCGGTCTCCCTGCCTCCAGGGCCCTTCTCGCGTCCATTGCTACTTCTTCTGTACTTGAAGTGCCGGACACATAGTAGGAGCTCCGCAGATGTTTGTTTTCTTCTTTCTGGGTAGTGGTGGCTGGGACGGCAGCCGTGTTATCTCTTGTCTGATAGGATGGCCACACACCAAGGACACCACCCTGCCATTGGTCAGGCCGGGCTGGAATGACAAACATGAGGAGGGCAAAAGTTGCAGAGCTCTCTGGACCCTCTCAGGGATTTGAGAACATTATATAACCTCTGAGTCATTCTGTGTCATTTTGTGCTATTTCTTGCTCACATCCTTAGCAGTGGTTCATGATTTTCGTTATTAACTAATTCTTTAAAAATAAAATTTTTTTAAGCTTGTTTTTCTTTACCAGTTGAAGACTGATTGCTGTGGTTTGGGGGGATGGGGAGGGATTTGAAAGGAATGTTCTTTTTATCTGAAATCCTAAAATCTGTGTCAGGGCCAAATCCTTACTGGAAGCTGAGGCAGAATGGTGCCTCCTACAAGTCTGAACGAGCAGGGTAACAGGTAGCAGGAAGCCACCTCAGGTGTCCCGATGCCTGACCCCTGAGTTCTTCCGTTAACGGCCCAGTTGGGATGACGGGTACGTGACTCTTCCTGAGAATGGAAGAGCCCTCAGGGACACATGTAGCAATGGTCCTTTTAAAACAGACAGCTAGCTAAAAGCCTAATCACACATTTATATTTTAAATACAACATGGGTGTCTAAATTCGAATTTCTGTATTGTAATTAAGTTACACTAACCAACTTTATATCTATAAGGCCAATAGGCTTCAATCTCTTTGGGGTATAGTATAGCAACCAAAAAAAAAATGAACTCCATAGCCTGGCTAAGTGTGAAGTGTGAATCGTGGATCCAGGAGACCTTAGACATTTCACCTAATATCTCAGTACCCTAATTTCCTCATCTGTAAAATAGAGCTACCAAAAATACCACCTCATAGAGTTGTTGTGAGGGTTAAATGAGTCTTACTAATAAGACATGTAAAGCAATAAGCACTAGGTATGTGTTATCCATTATCATTTTTACTGTTTTTGTTAAATGTTACAAAATAGCATGTGTTTGGGGAAACTTCATACGGAGACATCAACAAAGGTTGTTTATAAGAAAATTAGTTGAAGGATTTTCTCTATGTGCAAGTTTTTTGTAAAAACAATGGAAAGTTCACAGTGAGATACTTCACACCCAATAAATAGCTCTAATTAAAAACAAAATGGAAAATAACAAGTGTTGGCAAGGATGTGAAGAAATTAGAACCCTCTTACATTGCTGAAGGAATGTAAAAGGGTTTCAGTTGTGGAAAATAGTTTGGTGGCTTCTCAAAAAGTTAAATGTAGGATTATAATACAACCCAGGATTTCCAGTCCTAGTTTTATATCCAAAAGAATTGAAAACAGTTACTCAAACAAATACATACATATGAATGTTCATAGCAGCCAAAAGATGGAAACAATCCAAATGTTCATCAATTGATGAACAGGTAAATTATGGTATATACATACTATGGAATATTATTCAACCATAAAAAGGAATTAGGTAACTGATCTGTGCTACAATATGGATGAACTTTGAAAACATTATGCTAAGTGAAGTAAGCCAGGCACAAAATGCCACATATTGTATGATTCCATTTGTATGAAATACCGAGAATAGGTAAATCCATAGAGCCAGAAAGCGGATTGGTGGTTGCCAAGGTTATGGAGGGAAGAAGGAGAGAATGCTGAGCAATTACTTAGTGGGTACAGGATTCTATTTGGGGGTGATAATAATTTTTTGGAAGTAGATGGAGGTAGGTGATTGTGCTACACTGCGAATTCACTAAATGACACTTTAAAGTGGTTAATTTTATGTTATATGAATTTCGTATAATTTGTTTCATTTAAGTGAGTGATGGACTTATGGGAATGGTATTTTTTGACCTATGTTTTAGATACACAAATGTTTGCTGTATAATGACTTTTGTAGCTGCAAATTTTGTTTTGTGTATATAATAGTTCACAATTATAAAGTAAAACACAAACTTGGTACGACTGCTTTCTGAAGAATGACAGTGAAATTTTACCCCTCCCCCACTGAATGCAGACCCCTTACTTTATGAACTCACTAGTCAATAAATATATAAATACAGACTTCTTCCCAGTTTACCTTAAAGAGACATATTTTGAAACCCAGAAAATGGAACTTTTCTCAGACATAATGATCATTTGAAGAATCTTTTGGGGTGTAGCTCAGTGCTAAAAATTTTGTTGTGTGAAAAATGAATTAATGAATAGGAAAGTGGCCAGCGTAAGAATATAGGATGAAAAAAAGAGAATGTGCGGTAAGTTGCTAATACTTTAAGTATGTTTCAATTCGAATCATTGGAATCCCATGCTGTCTACTTCAATTTTGCCTACTCTGTTTAGAAAAGTAGTTACAAATTTTGAAAAGAGTTGATGGGATTTTAAAGGTCATTGAATCCAAGCAATTACTGATGGACACCCCAAGTCAAATGGCTGTGTACTTTGCCAGCACCGCCTTTGAGGCAGTCCATTCCTTCTTTGGACAGCTTTAGGTTCTCCCATGTTGTTTTTGGCATACAGCTGCATTCTGTCCCTAGATTTCTAACCAAAAGTTATTTCAAAGATATAAAGAAGAAACTCTTATGATGAAAATATATTGAGGGAAAAAGTATAATGCTTCATTTAGCATTTTTTAAGAAGGCTTGTGAGTACATGGACTCCGAATAGCTTGCTCATTATTGTGTGAGCAGCTCAAAATATCAAGTGCTCAATAGAGTCGAATGACTAAATTTTTCATTTCAGTGGAAATGCAGATTGTAACGTTGATGTATACTTTCCCATCCTCCTGAATCATCTGAATATGTTAGGAAAAGCCACAAGCTTTAGCAGAGTGCTTACCTGAAAGGCAAGGTAGATTTTGTCTTTAAACATGGACATACATCTATGTAAAGGGGGCAAGAAGTCAGGCACATTCCTCTAGGTCAAGCAGAAGTCTTCCCCACAGAAAGATGCGGCCAGGGGTACAGGCGCACCTGTCCTATGACTCGGTCAGACTGAATTCAAGACAGAGCAAATCCTCAGCACACATACACACATACACATACACATACACATGCACACACACACATGCACACACACGCACACAGACACTCACACACAGACGCATGCACATACACATGTGCATGCACATACACACATAAACACACGTACATACAGACACACATGCACGCACATACGCACATACACACACACGTACATATGCACACACATATACACACATGCATGTGCATGCGCACACACAGACCCCTTCCAAGCCAGTGTGCCACCATAACACAGTGAGTGGTGATCTAAATTAATGGGTACTTTCATGATGACTGTTCACGAAGTTGACCTGTTAGTGAGGAAAAACAGCTGTCAGTTACTCTTTTCTTAGCACAAAATTAGGTGAACTTAGATTAAATTAAAAAAACAAAACAAACTTTTATGAAATATTGAAAATGTTTTGCATATCAGCCATGTAAGTTACATTTGTTCTAACTTTAGACCTGAGCTTTCCCTTAGAAAATAATTTATAAATATAATAATATAAAAACTTTATTTATTGCAGAGTAGTTCTACAGCTCTTTTTACTACATATTTTCTCCCTCTTCAGAAAGGTAAACATATAGTAAACTCTGAGTTCTGATTTTAATAAAGAGAAAGTTCAATTGGCAACAAACCCACACACTTGAAATGTGTTCTGTTAATGTATTTTTATTAAAATGATAACCAGGAACGTCCACAGTTTTGTTAACCTCGGTAAAATTGAAACTATCCAAGAAAGTTAATTCTATTTTCAGAAAAATTTTTTGTTCTCTCTCTTTAGAGGCTAGTCAACAATAGCAGTTAATATCTTAGAAATTATCTCTAGACTAGAGCCAAAAGCAGTTCCAAGGGTTTTGTCTTTGATTTTCCTTTTTTAGTTTCTTTAGGTAAATGTCCAGACAAGCATACGAGACGTGACAATTAAGTTCCCGAACTTGTTGCAACAATGTTGCTAACCTTTTTTATATCAGAGGGATTATTCATTATGAATTTGTACCAACTGGACAAACAGTTAACCAAGTTTACTATTTGGAAGTGCTGAAAAGGCTGCGAGAAAAAGTTAGACGACCTGAACTTTTCGGCAACAATTCATGGCTCTTGCATCATGACAATGCACCAGCTCACACAGCACTGTTTATGAGGGGATTTTTTAGCCAGTAAACAAATAACTCTATTGGAACACCCTCCCTACTCACCTGATCTGGCTCCCAATGACTTCTTTCTTTACCCGAAGATAAAAGAAATATTGAAAAGCAGACATTTTGATGACATTCAGGACATCAAGGGTAATACGACAACAGCTCTGATGGCCATTCCAGAAAAAGAGTTCCAAAATTTCTTTGTAGGATGGGCTAAGTGCTGGGATGGGTGTATAGCTTCCCAAGGGGAGTATTTTGAAGGTGACCATAGTGATATTCAGCAATGAGGTACATAGCACTTTTTCTAGGATGAGTTTGCAAACTTAATTGTCAGATCTGGTATATCAACTGAATCCTCTTTTAGCCTAGATAAAAGACACGTTATAGGCTTACGAGGGGTAGGAATCTCATTATTGCCAGAAATAGGCCCCATCTGATATGTTGTTAGACTAACATGACAATGACTGACCCAGTCTTAAAATGTGTGTGTGTGTGTGTGTGTGTTGATTGCACCTGTGAGGGAAAATAGGCACAGAGGGTCTTGGGGTGAGGTGGAGGGTCATTGTGTTATTTTTGCAATGTAAATTTTGAAGCAGCATAAACCTACCCATGTGCACTTGAGATAAAGTTGAATGGGTCAGTCGGCACACTTACATTTTTGCCTGCTAAAGGCTAAGGGTATTGGAAGATCATTTTAAGTCACAAAATTACCTCATATGCCTGGATATTAGCTTACAGACAATTTATGGCATTAGCTTATAAATGGGGGCATGAGGCATGTTGAAGCTGGAGAAATCCATTTTGTAAAAGAAAATGCTAGGTAATGAAAACATTGATTCCTTGCTCATTAATATGTTTTTTTAATCCTTGTACTGGCTAAACTTTTTTTCCATGAGACAACTTGTCAAATATTCCTAAACGAAAAGACATTCTCATTGGTAGAAATTATTTCTCTCTTATTTTATCACTGTTATTACTATTTGTTAAATGTTGGTCGCTAAATCTGAAAGTTTTAAATTGTAAATGAAGGGAAATTTTAAGTTTTAGATGATTAGTTTTTATTTGTTTTTAATGTATGTGAATAGGAATTTTAGATAAATGGTAAATATTTAAATTCTTTATAAAGTAGTAAAATGTATATATGAATATAATAATTTGAATGATACTGATTTTCAACAAAAGTGATAATCAGCTTGAAATAGGATGGTATATGTTTCAGATTAATAAATATCTATACGTACTATTAAGTAAAACCTGAGTAATTATTTTTGGTTGGAGTTTGGCTAAATATCATGGATAGAACCTTGTTCCCAAAGTTATTCACTTTTCCCATAGAAGACTGCTGATTTGTCATAACTCCTGGATGTATTTAGTATGAATGGCTTTACTACAACTTTTATAGAAACCATTTATTCATTCATGTATATATTTTTTATTTGTTAATTCATTCATAAAGCAAATACTTCTTATGTAATCTGAGTTATGCAAATGTTCAGTTCTCCGCAGATATGTTGGTGAATAAGACAGACAAGTGCTCTGCTCTTGCTTGCTTACATTAAATGGAAGTGACAGAAGATAACGAAACAAACAAATGAACAAGACATTTCAGTTAGTGCAAAGCGCTGTAAAAAAAATACAGCTGCCAAGAGCTAGGGATTGACTAGCTGTGGAGGGAGAGAGCTACTTAGGAGAGTGAGCAGGGTAGCTTCTCTGAGGTGGCATATAAGCTGAGTCAGGGGTGACAATTAGAGCAGAGCATAGTGCAGTAGCCCCAACAGAACCAGCTCAGTTTATTTGAGGACCAGAAAGAAGGTTGATGAGGTCGCAGAAAAGCGATCATATAAAGGAATGGTAGGAGGTAAGGTCTAAAGGAAGCCATGGTCTTACGACATAGGGCCTTGGAGGCTATGCTTTATTTTATTTAGGATACACACTGTTGACTTTGTGCTTCATCGATATTGCACCAATATAAACAGTTGTGCAGTGAAAGCTGCTCCATTGGGAGTTGCTTCTATTCATAGAAAAATAATCCATTTAATTCTTATTGAATTGATTTTTTAAAAAAACAATATGCTTCCGTTTAGCACACCCTGTGGGTTAGTCATATGTTGAAGAGCATAAGAAAAAGGCAAACAATACCAGCACTTGACAACTTAATGTGTCACCAGGAGGACAGGAAAGTCTAGAAGGCGGCCCTTTTTTTTTAGCTCTGCTGAACTTTAGGCATGCCTGTTAGCCAAGTCTGTGGGGGCCAAACGTAACAGACGCTTAGGACGTCTTGCTCAAGAATGTTATAAGAGAATCTGTAACTTCCACGTGTCTGATTCACATTCTTATGAGAGAGTTGCCATGAAATGTTGAGGCGAGTGAAACATGGACGAGAGCCCGAGAAAGTTCGAGTATGGGCATGTCCTAAGAGAGCAGGCTCTCACTCGTCATGTGGAGGGAAGTTCAGAGAAGGAGCTGAGATGGCCTGCTGCACACTGTGCATTCAGCTAACAGTATAGCCTAGGGCTGATCAGCGGAAAAGGCTTTCAGGGTTAATAAAAGTACTTCACTTCTATACAAAAATATTGTTGACCCCCAAAACTCTGAAAGCACCCTGTGACTTGTCTGAGTGTGATGTGAAATTTCATCTTCATTTTCCTCCAAGTAGCTGTATACTCATCTCTTTTCTTTCCTGATGACTATTCATGGAAAACATAGGGAGTCTGGGGGGTTTAGTAAAAGGATATATTTCACACTTTGAGACAGTCAAAAGTAGTCTTCTCCTCATGCCCTTTTACTTGTTCCATTTAATTTTTCAACCACTTGATTAACATATATCTTAAGTGACAAGTTCCATGGCAAACTCCACCTCCAACATTATAATGTGTAGGGAAAAGAGCTCAGCGAATTACAGTCCCACACAGCACACTTGTGGCCACGTTTCACGTGAGACGTTTTGGTGCAGTCCACATGGGAAATTGGCATGAAATGGTAGCAGGTACACAGACCCAGCTGTCTGTGTGAGTTCATGCAAGTTCCTCACGCTTGCTGAGGCGCCTCCATTTTGACACTGGACATTTACCTAACCGAGGGGTTTTGTGAGTTTAAACTAGGTTATGTGTATTTAATGCCTGGTAAACAGAAACTCCTTAAAGGGCAGCTGTTACGATTATTCTCTATAAACTTAATTGCCAATACACTGACTAAAATCTTGAGATCTTTGGTAGAAAAAGATAGCTTTTCTTTCTCTGATCTCTTTTTCTCTTTCAAGGTAACATCTCTCTGCTTCTGTCTTCTTTAAAAACTAATTTGACATTTTAAATGTTGAGCCTCAGGCATATCTAACATCTCACTAGAGTGGATTTTCCAATCTAGTATAAATTAGTAAAGATGTTTCTTAAAAATTGATCATGTGACTGAGTAGTATTCAGTTTTATTATTAATAAATTTGGTATTTTAAAGGTAGATGTGATTTAGTTACCCACAGTTTTCAGAAGAATCACATAAACTATTTATTTAAGAAAATCCTATCTCATAGGGAGAAATGATGCAGAAGGACCTCAAAACGTTGTTGTGTCTGGGCCTTGAGCTAATTTTCTCAGTCAGATGTGTGAGGATTTCTTTGTTCATTTTGAAAGATTACAGCAGTTCTATATGTTAAACTTGTCTATAAACAACCAGCTAAATCTGTGATACTAGAAAAAATGAGTTAGAGCGAGAAGGACTGTATGATTTGACAGATTATACAGACCGTATTGTAGATGTTTTATTACACGTCTCACAAAAACTTCACTTCTGCAAGGGAACCCTGGTGAGTACTATAGTGGGAACATTTTCTCTTAATAAGGATAAAAGATTGTTATGGACTGAGTGAGAAGAGTTATATCTCTTCTCTCCACGCCCATCCCTACCCTAGTCCAGAATACCATTACCTCTAGTTCAGACGGCCCCAATGCACGTATTGAGATGTGATAATCCCCATGTGACTTTAGTAAGAAGTCACCATTTGGCGGTGATTAGATCATGAGGATGGAGCCCATATGAATGGGATCAGCGTCCTTAGGAAAGACACCCCAGAGAGCTCCCCCGTGACTTTTGCTAAGTGATGACACAGAGAGAAGACAACTGTTTTTAAACCAGGTTGCAGGCTCTCCGAAGACACGGAATCTGTCAGTGCCTTGATCTTGCACTTCCCGGGCTCTAGAACCGTGAGAAGTAAAGTTTTGTTGTTTAAGTACCCCAGTCTCTGGTATTTTTGGTATAGCAGCCCAAAAGAAGTAAGACAATGATGTATCCCTATAACTGGGATCCTTATCTAAAGTTTACAATGGATAATGAAAAAGACTAATACTTAGGAATAACAGGGAAGAATCCTATTTTGGTGACTAGCACCATCACGCATCCAATCTTGCAAGCCCCAAATCCTGTCATTCTTGACACTGCCATCTTTCACACTTTTCATATCCAAACTATCACAAAAATCCTGTTACTTTAATGCCTGTGTATCTTTTCTCTCCACCCCCACCACTACCCTAGTCCAGAATACTATTACCTCTAGTTCAGATGGCCCATTAGCCTCTGGACTTTTCTATCTTTCCTGTCACTCTTGACTCTTAATATTCCAGTCAGATCTCCACATTGTAGCCCTGTGATCTTTACAAAAGACAAAGATGAGCCTATCAGTCAATAACCTGTTACCACCACTTACAATTCTGCAGTTGAGTCTCACGGCTCCTGGGATAAAATGAGAACCTCCTTAAGATAGACTGCACAGCTGTGGCCTGTACATTCTTCCCAGCTTCATTGTGCTGTGTGATCCCTCTCTTTTTTTCAGGGCACTTTCACTGGCTTTCTTCCCATTTATAAAATAGACCCTACTCCCTCCTTTATGCTGTTTTCTTTGGCAAGTGTACCGTCTGCTCTTGCCCTATTTCCCCCTAATCATTAAGAATTAAGTTCAGAATTAAGTTCAAGTGATCTCTCTGTTGAGGCGGAATCCCTGTAATAGAAGAGGGCCACTCTCGCCTTCCTGGCACGTTTCCCCACTATGGTTTCACACTTATTTTTGTGGCTTGTGTATTTTGTATTTGTCACTTCTGCCGTTCACTCTAAGTACCTAGACAGGAAGAGCAGAGGCTGAATTTTCTCTTTGTTTATCCCCGGTGCCTGTCTCAGTGCCTGGCCCATCAGTCAATACTTGTTTTAAGGCTATAAGCTCCATGAGGGCAGCGTCAGCACTTATTTTGTTCACATGTTTATATCTGATGCAATAAATATTTCTTGGATAAATAAATACATTTTCAAAGCACTTTTGTATTTATTATATTTCTTGAGCCTCCCAACCATTCCTTGAGATAAAGATATAAGTGAACAACTCAAGTTCCCATTCATAATTTGGCGGAGCTTCATCTTGAACACAATACTTCTCTAAGTCTAGTGCTTATCAAAGACATCAAGTCATTCTGGTATTTTACTATTATTTCTAGCTGCAAGTCTTTTTATTATGAATAGTAAAATTCATAAGGATCCCATATCTCATAAAGCAGTTATAGGGATACATCATCCATTGTTACTAAGAGTCTGTTCCCACTAGACACACACACCAGAGTGTTTCCTTGTGCTAATGAAGGCTTTGTGAGACACATGGCAAAGTACCTACAATATTGTCTGTATAACTCACCAAACCATATGACCTCTCTTGCTCTAACTCATTTTTCCTAAGACCACAGTTTCAGTTGGTTGCTCATCAGATAAGCTTACCATATAAAAATGCTGTAATCTCTAAAAATGAAGAAAAAAGATCCTCGCACATTTGACTGCAAAAATTAGCTCCAGGACCAGAGAGAAAAATGTTTCCTGATTCTTCAGCATCTTTTCAGATGTGAGAGGATTATAGGAGCCTCAGTGTCTTAATTTACAAAACGAAAATACTAGTATCCATCTCATAGGGTTACTGTGAGGTTTAAAATGAAGAAAATCAAGTGAAGTAAAGCATGTAAGAATATTTTCCAAATCGTAGTTTAAAGATGTAAATTATTATTTAATGGGTAGGTATGGAGATTGGGTAAAGTTTATTTATTAGATATATTTTTATAAAGTAGAGGATTATTTTAAACAACTTATGTCTCTTTCTCCCTTCTCCCCTTCATTTTTGTAATCATTTCCCAATGCCTCCTTTCTAGCCTATTTCAACAACTTTATAACTGTACCCGTTAAAATCTCTCTCTTCTTCTCTCTGATCTATTCTATATTCTACTTCCAAAGTAATTTCTCTTAAATCTTTTATGTTCTTTCCTGCTTTAAGTCTTCCTCAAGACCAGTGACCTTTTCTTATTCTTTTTTTTTGGTATCCACCCCTAATTCATGGAATAAAGTAAGTGCTCAATAATGTCAATTTTTTGTTTGTTTAAGCAACGTAATCTGGTGACCGAGAACACACTGAGGTCCAACTTTGGACCCACTATCCCAGGTAACACTTAAGACTATCCATTGGGATATAGAAAGAAATCAGGACTTTATTCCTAATTCGTTTTCAGAACATACCTTTCAAAAGTTTAATTTATAATTTGCATGTACTTATATTTGCATAGTAGTACATATGTATCCCAATAAGTAAGCATACATATGTTAGGAGTATACGCTCAAAAGCTTGTCTGCTTGTATAGAATAGCTTTTTGCTGAAATAATGCTCGGAAACAAATAATTCCACAATCTCAGTGGCTTATAATAAACATTCCCTTCTTGCCAGGTTGGCTGGAACTGGCTGTGAGTCAACTCCGGTTGGTTGAGTTGTCAGGGCTCAGCTCCAGGCTCTGGTTTGGATTTCTGGTTTGGATTTAGGTCTGCTTGATGCCTTTCCTGATTCGGAGGCTGGCAGATCGTCAGGGAAAACTCTTCCGTGGCGAAGCACATCATTGCAAAAGGCCTGGCAGAATCTTACCCTGCCTCCAAAATCAACTGGACCTAGCACTCTGTTTCTTGTGCCCATGTTCTATTGTTCAAAGCAAGGCACATACCCAGGCCTCATGTCAGTGAAGGCAGGATCATATATTCTTGCCTGGAAGGAGAGAGGAGAGTGAATATTTTCTGAACAATAACCCAATTTACTACAGTGATAAAAAGCATGCAATAAAAGATGCGTGTCCATTGGCTTTGCCCTAGAGGATAAATGTCATACAGCGGCACTCCTGAACCAAGCCTGACTTTCTAGTCTCATCTCCCAGCGTTGCTCTTCATAGATGCTCTGATCTTAGGGGTCTAGGCTAGTTGCGTGCTCTCCTCTAATGTGCTATGGCCAACGTGTTCCTTTTCTGGACAGTGATCCTGACTATGAAGCACTTTGCTCCTGGTGGAGAGGAGAGAATTCAAGTCACCACTTCCATGGGTTGTAGCAATAAGTCATGTGGGCTGGGCCGGAATCAGAGCGCAGGAGGTCCGTATGACCTGAAAGCCACAATGAGAGATACTTTGGGAGGGTCCATGTCAGTTTTAATAGAGTTTGGGATTACTGATCAAGGAAATCCAGTGTCCATCCAAGGGATGATAAAGTCAGGCCTAGCCCTTGGGCTAGGTACAGTACCTGGCATCTGCATAGGCACTCAAAAGATGTTTAAGAGATTTATGTATTCATAGAAAACTACCTCAGACCATCTCCACTGCAGTTACCCTTTTCTGAGCCACTGCCATCTCTAATCCAGAGTTTTAAGATTGTTTGCCTGCCTGGTCTTCATGTTTTCATCTTTCATCTTTCCGCCTCCTGAGTCTGTTCTCATACTTGGTCGCTCCTCTGCTCCAAACCTCTAGTTGTTTTCCTTTTCGCTGGGAGATAAAGCCCTAACAGCCATCTACGAGGCTCTACATGATCTAGTCCCTTGTTTTATCTTTCTCCATGTCTCCTACAACTCAGCTGTCCCTACACACCAGCCACACTGGCCTTCCTACTGTTCCTTGAATACATAATTTCTCCAGTTCACTAATCATCTGACTGCACTCAACCTGTGTGATATTCACATAATTCACACAACTTATTTCCTTGCCTCCTTCAGGGCTTTGCTGAAACATTGCCTTCCTTAGGAGGTCTTCCCAAATACCCTGTCTAAAATGTCCCTTCTCCAACATGGCTCCTGTCCTCTGTGGTTTTTGTTCTCATAGCATTTTGGACTGTCGGAGAGATGTTTTGATTTTTATTTGCTTATGGTCTGCTTCCTTCAGTAGAGTGTAAGCTCCATGAAGGAGATTGTTCTTGCTGTTTTGTTTGCTTTAGCACTAAGAATAGTTCCTGCACATTGCACGTAGGTCCCCAATCAGTATTTGGTCAATCAATTAATGACACTCTCACCGTCCTTCCTAGTCAAAGTGATTTCTTAATCCTTTATTTTCCCATAGCACTTTCTCTGTATCTATTTCATAGTAAGTGTCATATCCTAGCAGTATAGAATCAATCTGTATATGGCTTATCTCTCCTACCAGGATGGGTATCCTAAACTGACTTAAAAACTCTTACATGAGGAAGAGATGTATTTTTCTGATTTGTACAGAGGTCCTGTGTGGACTAGTGGAAGCCATTCCTGGTTGATGGGGGTGGAGAACCACATCCACGACAGTCCTGGGAGAGAGATTACAAAGGTGAGCAAGGCTTGGCTCCTGCCCCTCAGGTGGGTCTAGCCTAGTCTGAAGCTGGATGTTTTACAGTTCTAATGTTTATTTTAAAACAATTCCTCCGTGTTATTTTTCCCCCATTGTTGTGTGGCAGTGGCTTAATGCCCAGGATTTTATAACAAAAACAGCAATGTAAAACCTACCTTAAAATAATGGAGCAAAAGAGAATGAAAAAAAATGGAAGCCACACAGTCAGTATGCTGTTACATGTGTTAATTTTTGATTGTTGATTAGACTTCTCGTCTTTAACAGCACAAGGGTATAACATTGAGAAGCTTCAAAGACCCTGCTGGGATTAATTTTAAGGCAAAACATTAGTCAGGTTGACAACTTGTTATTTTTGATGGGACCTGTCAGCTCTACGGTCAGTAAATATGTGAACTGAAGATGTCTGTAGATATGAAAAGAAATTCCTCAAAGCCAATGCTCATTGGTATTTAGACAAAACACAAAATCCTCTAGAATTGTGTAGTCAAACAAACATTTTTCCTTTCAGAAATAAACTTTGAAACTCATAGAGGTTATTTGAAGATAAAAGAAGAGCTGTTTATGAGCCAATGATGAAAGTTTATAAAGGGCCACAGGTATTTTGCAATAGACATCTGGAGATCTCATTAGAATTTGAAAGCACCGTGAGGAAAAGAAGTTGTTTAAAGTAAGAAAGGTTGGCTGAGTTTGAGTGAAGTGAGTCACACCTGGCTGCTAGGATCTGAGGGAAGCTCTTGCCTTGGTGCCTTGGTGTGCAGTGTAGACGGATAGGAGTCAGTACGAGCATCGTTCTAGTTATTGGGTCTTACTATAAACCCTTGGAAAACATAAAAGGCAGAGACCCAGTGCAGCCATTCCTTTTAAATCTCTTGCATGTCCTTGACACTTCCCTGTATATTTGAAAACTTTTTTCTTCTGTTCCAGAATTTGAACAATAAATAGGTCAGTGAGAGAATATCCAGTCTGACAATTGTTTATTGATTTGTTGATGCCTTAGCTCCACCCTGGGTAAATTTGTTTTTTTTTTGTTGTTGTTGTTTTTTTTGTATAATATGATGTACTTGTTGACCCTTACAGGAAAAGAGACCAAGCTGTATTAAGCAAATTAGATGTTATTTGGCTTTCTTCCTTTAGAAATGGCAGAAGTTATCCTTAAAATATGACCTTCTATAAAAATTCCATGTAACTGCATAAGAAGATGCTGAACTAAAACTAAGGTCAGAAATAAATAAAATGAAAAATGAATAAAACAACATTCAAGATTGCAGTGGTTCTTCAAAATAATGAGTAAATTAAATGAACTACTGACAGGATTTATTTTAAAAACTTGTTCTAATTGATAAGAAAAGAGAGTAAATAAACACATAAATCAGAGAGAAGAGACAAATTTCCCATACATAAATAATTTATGTAGCTACTCTGCCCTCAACGAGGTGGAATATAACTCACCCCTCCTTAAGTGATGACTTCCTCCCCAAAAGACAGTACAGAAAGCGGGGAAATATAACTTCACTGTGGGGAAGCCTGAAAAATACGCCTCATCCAGGTGATCGAGGTCAATGTCAACAATATGTACTCTTGTTATGATACAATGAAAATGGCACTTCTGTGGTCTTCCTCCCCAAAACCAAAATTACCACTCTAAACATGAGGAAAAACATCAGACAAATCCCAGTTAAGGGGTATATTAGTCAGCTTGGGCTGCCATAACAAAATACCATAAACTGGGTGGCTTAGACAATAGAACTATTTTCTCACATTTCTGGAGGCTGGAAGTCTCAGATCAGAGTAAGTGTGCTCAAGTTCTGGGTGGGCTTTCTTCCTGCTTGCAGACGGTGCCTTCTTGCTATGTCCTCGCGTAGTAGAGAGAGAGAGACAGCTCATATATCTCTTCTTACCAGTGAACCAGCCCTCTCAGATTAGAACCTCACCCTTATGACTTCATTTAACCTTTATCACTTCCTCATAGGCCCTATCTACAAATACAGTCACCTGGAGGTTTAGGGTTTCACATATGGATTTTGGGCATAATTCAGTGCATAGCAAAGGACATTCTACAAAATACCCAACCAATACTCCTCAAAGTATAGAGGTTATCAAACACAAGGTAAGTCTGAGAAACTGTTACAAAGAGGAGCCTAAGAAGACATGATGACGGAATGTAATCTGGTTCCTGGATGGGATCCTAGAAAGAAAAAGAACATTAGGTATACATTAGAGAAATCTAAATAAATTATGGATTTTAGTTAATAATCATGGATTAATTTTGGTTCATTAATGATAATAAATGCACCCTACTAATGTAATGTTTTAATAATAGGGAAAACTGGGTAGGGGTATATGGGAATTCTACAGTATCTTTGTAATTTTCTGTATATCTAAAACTGTTCTAAAAAGTAAAGCTTATTAAAAAGCGATGTCTTTGGATTGAAAAGAGAAAGCATAATTACACTGAAGTTTACAAACTATTTTAAGAGAACGAAAGAGGACAGATCAGAAACTCTAGAATAATAGAGAATGGCATCACTAAATCACTAAATACAGCGGGGAAAACTGGCTATTGGTATAGAGAACTGAATTACTGATATAATACCATATACTACAATCAGGAACTCCAGATTGATCAACAAGTGAAGCACTAAAAAGTAGAAAGGACAAGAAGATACTTTTCTTAGCTTCCTTCATGTCTTATTTTACCTGATCTCTCCATTCAAATTCCATTTATATTTTCCTTTGGCCTAATTTCCTAATGCTATTTTTATTTTGACGTTATTGTGTGTATTCCCCTGTAAATTTTTCTACCACCTTTTGGAACAAGATAGGACATTTATAATTGGACAATAAAATTCTAACTATTGAAGAAACCAAGGATATCATCATAGGTAAGATGGAGGGTTCTGATATGGTCCTGTCTTTTTTCTGACCTATTCCAAGCTTTCTTTTTCTGTTTTTTTCCTCTGACAAACAATACAACAGCCCACACAGAGGTGAGAAATAGTGACAGTGAAATTCATCTTCTGGCTGCCCAGACTGCTCTCAATTTGATCCAGCTGTGAGTCCTCAGTAGCTCTCTGACTTCAGTTGACCTAGTCCTTCCAGGGTGCCTCCCGATTGGCCAGTTTTAATGGTTCAATTTCTCTCACTTGGAAGGAAGCTTCTCACAGACTGCATCATGGGCTCTGGATGTGGCTGTCTGCCCGCTCTCTTTTGCCTTGCCCAGACAGCCTGCCTGAGAACTGCCCTGGATGACTCTGGTGGCTGTGATGGGCTCTTCCAGCCTCCGCCTGCATCCCTGGGGCTGGGCTTCAGACAAGGGGATTTAAATAAATAAAGCTAAAAAAAATTCTGTATAACATAGTAATAGGACAAAATTTCAAAGAAAACCACAGAATGATAAAATAATAGAGAAAATTTGTTACAAAAACATACATGCTATGTCTAAGAAAAATATATAATAGAAAATAATACAAAAGTTATACTTCAGTTTATGTGTCTGTGCTATTAAGTTATGCTACTTAAATTTATGTAAATGTGTCAGACCAATATTAAAAGCCGATTCATTATGGAGACGAGAAGACCATATACGTACTCACAAGAAAATTGAGAAAATTCAGCATGTGACAAAATTGAGGGTATGAGTTCTAAAGCAGTATTTAGGTGCCATTTTATACCTATTTAAATATTGTAAATCAATAATTACAGCAAAACACAATGGCGCTTGGTGGGCTTTGAGGAAGGCATAGTTATATAAAGAACTACGAGCATTGTAAATTGCTTTAGTCCTTTTGAGAGTACAGTCTGACAAAACTGAAAAAAAATCAACAAAACTTTAGCACTGTTTCTCCATTTTGACCTGGCAGTTCTACTCCTGGGATTCTACCCATGGTAGTGATGTTCAGACCAGGCTCTAAAGCATCCTAGAGGGAAAAAGGTGGTGCTCAAGGTCAGTGGTTAAGATTTTTTTTCTTTTCCACTGCTCACGTGTTTTATCTGTGGGTGTGTGTGTTTTAAATTAGACTGTCAATTAAAATTGAAGTAAAGAAAAGGCTTATAAGAAGCTAAAATTTAGTTGAAGCTAGTACTCTACAAGGTATCTCTAAAGAGAAAAATGTAAATTGTATGAAGATATTAAAAACAACTCAATTTAAAATAGGAGAAAATAGAACACGACCCTAAAAGCCCCCACTGTTCCTGAAAGAAGCAAACAGCAGTAACATCACAAAGGTACACCATACAACTAGTCTATGACGCAAAAAAGGCAAGTGTGGGGTTTACTTAGTACAAAGTAATATTAAATAAAGTGAAGAAGCAGCAGAACACAAAACAGAACATATGCATGGTACAATGATTATAAAAATGTACTTACGTATGTACAGTGACAAAAATTTGAAGATAACTTAGAGAAATATAAATAGAGCTTAATGTTCTTTAGTTTCCTTTTTTATAAAAAAACATTACATGAAAAATTAGAAAAATTACTCTTTACATGTATAGGAGAGTATAGGTTATTTGGACCAAACTTGCTTAGATAAGTGATCCAATTAGAACTATAATTACAAGGACAATACACTTGCTTTTGTAAATTTCTATAAAGTTAATCAAAGGCCTCTGAGCACATTGGTTGAATTAGCTTCGCATCGTACACCAGGTTCTCCAGACATTTGGAAGCATATGTTTGTGTACTCAGATGCATAAACAAAAAAAATGGATCTTTTCCATGTGGGAGTGTTTTAGCATTTCAAAGTCAACATCCAACAAAATACACAGATGTATATGCAGCTGGAGAGCAGTCTGTTTTTTCTTCCCCATTCTGGTAAATGACATTTTAATTCTTAATGTTTGTCTGGTTTGGGTTGTTGGGTTCCAGCATGGTGTTGATGAACCATGATTGTAAGGTCTCCAGAAGGATACTCATGGTGACAAATTAATCTGACATTTGAAAATGATGAAATGCGGTGGGAAAAAAACACCCTCATGATAAAACAGTGAAAGTTCTGATAAGATAACAGAATAAAGAGTAAGGTTAAGTCAGGGCCTTTTAAAAAAAAACTGAATAGAGTCTAAAAGCTGCAGAGGACAAGATTGTTTGGCAAGTACCTAGGTTAGGAGACACATTTAGTACCTTCATAGTGAAAAACCAAGGTATAATCTGATGATGTCATTCCCAGATCCAGCAGAGCACTCTGGTGGAGAAGGGAGACTCAGGTGAGAGCTGCTGAGAGACCATGGCTCATGGTGGAGAAGAAAGAAGCGGTCGCCGTTTACTCATTTATGTTCTCTCTCTATGATCCATAGCGAATGACTTCTCTGGGCCTTGGATCCCTCATTTGTAAACGGACGTCACGATTGCCCCGACCTGACAGGACTGTTGTGAGGACTCAGTGTGACTGCACGTGCCAGGCACAGAGTATGTTCTCAACAAATGCGAGTTCTTGTTATTCTTGGCAGAAATGGGGATTGCGGGACTTCTCTAAAGGCTGGAAAATTCCATCATAAAATTGAGAGCTCTCCAGATAATCTGGGTTATGGAGCGTGCCGAGTGGGAGCTACATTTCGACTTATTAGGTCATGTAGGAGATTTGTGGAGCACAACAAAACTGTTTAAAACCAAATTGCCGAAGTCATGTTCTCTGAGCTGCAAAGGACAGCTCCAGGCTGATTTCACTGCTTGTATCCTCTGAGGAGTTTCTTTGGTGTGGTTGATGGGGGTCCTGGTTTGATCGTGGTTCTGACCATAGTCACTTGTAATAAAAGGAACACAAAGCCCAAGGCTGGTCAGTAGATCCACGGATGGTTGATGGTGTTGTTTTCCTAAAGCTGGGAAACGGGGGATGGGAATTGGGGGCTGATGGAGAGGGGCCTACCATTTCTTCCTTGACTTTGGAAAGAAAGCGAAGCAACACAGGTAAAAAAGTGTCCAAAGATAAAGAAACCTTAAGTTGAAAAAAAATTTAAAATAGGAAATCAGTTTTTTCGCTGGCAGTTTTAATTTCACCTCAAAGTTTCAGCCCACATTCTAATCTTGGACAGTGAATTTGACAGTTGGGAAATTCACAGCCAGAACAGAGGTGAATGCCTCTGGCTGAGTGTGTTAGCACACTTCCTTGACAACTGAATTCTCACTAGAGTTTGTTTCTTTTCTTTTTGTGATCACCTTTATCCAGAGCCCTTTATCTGGCAGTGTTAAGACTCTGCTTAATATGATATTCTTCACCCTATTTCTCATATACCTATTATTCCTCTTTCCATGCTCTGTGCTCCAGGGACTCTTCAAAAATTATTGCTCTTCTTATATTCACTGACATGTTCTACCTAGGTGCCTTAAAAGGTCCCCCCTGCCCCACCTCCCCACTGCCAGGAATATTCAGCCCTCCTGCCCCATCCAGCAACTTTCGAATACAAACAGTCCCACAGATGTCACCTTCTCCATGGGGCTTTTCAGACATCACCTCTTGACCCTTTCCCAGCTGAAGGGAGTAGCTGCTATCCTCAGAAGTTTCTAGAGCTAGTCCCTCAACTAGTTTTGTGGCATCGACCCTTTCTTATGAGTATTAAAATTCTTTATGTTTGTCTACTCTCCCTCACTGTTAAGCGGTAGTCTGAGGGTAAGGTCCAAGACTTACTTATCAGTGTTCCGTGAATGAATAAATCTTCACCTAAAGCAATTCTTAAATTATACTTACTGTATAAGGTAGTGTGCAAAGTATAAGAAATGGATGTGGTGTCATGTATACAAATGTTATTGCCCCTTTAAATCCCAGATCGGTACATTATATACAAATGTCAAGAGCTACAGAATAACAGAGATTTTGTGACTGAGGGGAAATGCAGCCCTTATAGGTTTTATTAATGTACCTAAGGACAAAATATATATTACCGTATTTCAATTTAGATTTTCTCTTTATAGATCTTCTTTACTCAGAAAGACACTGGGAAGTTGTAGCATGCTTCATATTCCTGCCATTTGTTGCATCATCTTGGGTAAATGATAAGAGCTAACTCTCTTCCATATAGAAAATTCAGTCACTTGCTTCCAACTTTACTGATCTGAGCCGCCACCGTTCTCTCGTAATGGAACACTGCAGGCACCTCCTACTGGTCTCCCAGCTTCCACCAATGCCCACTGACCTATGCTCTATGTTCACAGTAGCTAGAGCCATCTTTGTTCAAGGTGATCAGCTCAAGTCCCTGCAATGGCTCCCTCTTTCACTCTGAGTACTGCCTACGTCCTGCTCATGCTGTAAAGGCTTTGCCTGATCTGTCTTGTCTCCTGTCTCCCCGTTGAGCTCATCTGCTCCTCTCCCTTCACTCCTCCATCTACACTGGCTCCCTGGCTATTTCCCTCACCAGCCACGCACAGGCCTGCCTTAAAGACTTGGAGGTGGGTTGTTCCTTTGCCTTCAAAACGGTTAGCTTCCCTTCTCCTTCAAGTCTCCGCTCAAAAGTCACTTGCTCATGAGGCCTTTCTTGACCAAGTTGTTTAAAATTGTAAACGCTACCCCACTTCCCCATCCCAGCTCTCCGGGTGCCTCTTCCCCTACATTTTTTATTCCATAGCATGGGCCGCTTGTCACTTTTTAATGCACTATATCATTTATGTAGTAGTATTTCCTTGTTTCTTGTCTGTCTCTCCCCACTAATTCTAGTAAGCTCAGTGAAGGCAAGGATCTTTTATATTCATTGACAAATCCCTAATGTCTGCAGCTGTGCTTGATACATAGTAGATACTCTAAGTATGTGTTAAGTGAAAGGCAGAGTGCTTACAATGTCAGAGGCACTGCTAATGGTTTCCTGGTCCTTTATGACTTCTATCTCACAGCAACACTCTGAGGTAAATATTTTTATAAGCCCCACTTTAAGACTGAGGTTTGTAGGGTTTAAAATTCCCAAGGTCACAGGATTAGTCTGGGGTAGAACCAGGATGTGAATCAAAGCGATCTAACTTCAGACACTGTCCTATCCCTTTCCTTAGTTGGGCTGGGCCTCAGCCTCTGCCATGTTTCTTTTAATCAACATTATTGTAATTCATAATTTTAATAGTCAAAAAGCCCTACAAAATCAGTAATGAAAAAGAGTATTTCCTTGTTCCCTCACCCTTCATTTCTCTTTCCTGGAAGAAAACACATATCGTGTTTCCCCGAAAATAAGGCCTAGCCAGACAATCAGCTCTAATGCTTCTTTTGGAGCAAAAATTAATATAAGACCTGGTCTTATTTTACTATACTCTAAGACCGGCTATAATATAATATAATATAATATAATATAATATAATATAATATAATATAATATAATATAATATAATATAATGTAACTGGGTCTTATACTAATTTTTGCTCCAGAAGAGGCATTAGACCGGATTGTCCCGCTAGGTCTTATTTTTGGGGAAACATGGTAGTTGGCTTTAGTTTTGGTATATTTCCTCCATATGTCTGAATAATATGCTGCCATTTCTATTCCTTGATCTTTTTGCCCTCAGTTTTAGCCTTTATGTATTGACCTTCCATGTTGGAAGATGACGATTTTAGCCCTCTTTCCTTCACACTCATATACTTTCTTCCTGTTTTCCTGAACTAATATAATAGTTGTATTATACCCTTGGTTAAATCCAATAACTTTTGGTTTTTACCTCTATACTTTATTCATAGAAGAACAATGTACACGTGCTCTTTTTCCCCTTCTCTGCATATCTTTCTGTATTCCCTGGAGCTGTCTTCTTTTAGATTTGTTTATTTATAATTGTGCTCATAACTATTTAGTCCCCAAGGCCTTCACCGCTTTTCTAAAATTTTGAGTCCTTGAATATCTGAAACTATCTGTATTCTGCCCTGACACTTGAGTGATGGCTGCTTATAGAAATTTAGGTTGGAAATAATTTTCCTTTAGAATTTGGACAGTATTTCTCCATTCATTTTTAGTTCTCAATTGCTTTTTTTTTGTCATTTGAGGCTGTTTTACTTTTTTATTCCTTTATGTCTGTTTTTTCCTCTCTCTGGAACTGTTTTTGCTCTTTCCTTTACACCCACAGTTCTGAAATTTCTCAGTGATGTACCTGGTTTGGTATTATTTTCGTCCATCATTCTGGATACTCAGATCCGTGTTCTTCAGTTCTGGGGAATTCACTTGAATTTTTTAATTGATGATTTCTTCCCTCTATTTTCTTTGTCCTCTTTTTCAGGAGACTTGGTATTCAGACATTAGATTTTTTCAGAACTGGTGCTCCAATTTTCTAATCTTTTCCCCTTCTAAGAGATTTCCTCAACCTTATCTTTCAATCTTTCTGTTGAGTTCTTATTTTCCACTGAGACCAGAACACATGTTCTCTCACTTACCTGAGAAGGAAGTTTAGACAGTTTTCCTAGAAGAAGTGGACTGTTGGCCTCCTGAAGAAAATGATGGATTTCAGCGTCCAGCTCTACGGTGGGCATATAGTAGGCATACACTAAAACAAAAGGAGAGAGCTGCCCACAAGAGCAAGGCCAAGGCAAAGTAAATACAGCTGGAATTACAGGCCAGAGCATGTCTACGATTAAGATTACATAGAAGGCATGTCTACTTGCGACACCCTGTTGGAACTCCTTCACTTTCTTGTAATTAATGATTATGTTGGATCCAGATTTTGGGGAAGGATTCAACCTAGAAATGGGGTCAAGTGGCCTTAACTTTGAGTTGCAGGAGCTGGGGGCCTGGTGGATCTTCAGAACGTTAACTTCTCTAACATGGATGTGCCATTTCAGAATGCTTTTTCCTCCCTCTCGCCCTCCCCACTTTCAGAAACATTGGTGGGATTACTACTGACTATCTGTGATATAGCTTCCCAGTTGCTCCAAGTTCTGTTTTTCTCCCACATATTTCTAGTAAAATATAGTGGCTCACTAAAATGGTGGTGTTTGGCTGCCCATAAAATGAAATAGGTTTGTAGACCCCAAAGAAGTAGTTAGATAAATATTTACGCATGCCACTGAATTTTCTAAGTGTTGTGAGTCCTTGATCTTTGTAGAACACTGCAACTTTCTGCTCTCAGTTTAGCATGTTGTGGCAGATGTTTAGTTCCTAAGAAGGAGCTTCACTTGCTGGCCTCCTGTCAGTTATGGCTGACGGGTTACATCTCATGGATTTCAGTTCTCTCTCTCTCTCTCTCTCAGCCCTAGGGATTTGGATTGCTTCTAGTCCTTGGTTCTTTTTATCCCAGAACTCGCTGCTGAGTAAGATGCTATCTTCCCATCTCCTTTAGATGTTGTCACCACAAATAAACACTCAGGCTCTTTTGAATGAAGGAGTTTACTGTTGATCCCTTCTTGTCTTTGGGGATCAGCTTAACCAGACAACTTGTAATAAACTCAGTGGCTCATTTCTAGTTACAGGATTAATGAGCATCATGTAGATTCATGTTTGCTAAATGAATGAAAGCGTTTGAAAAATTTGCAGTTGTACATGATCTCTAAAGATGTTCCCCCGAGGCTTCCTACAGTTGTCTCTTTCATCTTTCCTTAATATCTCTGACTCGAGCCCCCGGAAACTGGGTTGTTGCCCTGGTCTGGGTCCTCCTTTCAGGTTTGCAAGTAATACTTTCTCTGGAGCAGTGCTTCTCAACCTTGAGGACACAAAGGTATCACATGGAGAGCTGGTAGAATCAGATTCCTGGGCCCCAAGCCTGGAGATCCAGATTTAGAAGGTCTGGGATGATACTGACGCTGTTTGCGCAAAGGACCACACTTCGAATGGCTAGACCATGAAGGATTGTGGTTCTAAGGTTGGAGAGACTCGGGGTCCCTCACCAGTTCTCTCAGCTACTGTTTGGGCCCAGTCTTCCCAAAGTCGCCGTGGCCCCAGTGCACCTCAGTGATTTGTGTTACAAATTCTCTCTACCACCACCACATAGCCAGACCCCTGATTCCGCTTGCGAAGGGAAGGGAAGAACACTATTTGTTATGGAGGATATAATCTCTGTAGGCGCTGAGGTAGATATGATTGTGTAGTTACTTCCTTGAATGTACACAACAACGCAAGGGC
Source organism: Rhinolophus ferrumequinum (assembly GCF_004115265.2). Taxonomy (NCBI): domain Eukaryota; kingdom Metazoa; phylum Chordata; class Mammalia; order Chiroptera; family Rhinolophidae; genus Rhinolophus; species Rhinolophus ferrumequinum. The sequence continues at coordinate 20,126,613 of NC_046301.1, read as the reverse complement.
ATCCTACAGCTCGTCTCATTTCATAGAAAAGTTCAATAACTTACCCAGGGTCACCCGGGGCATGGATGAGAATCATCAGGGAACCAAACTGTAACTCAGGCTCTGTATTGATCACCACAAGGTATTGTCCTCCTGTTCCAAACCCACTTGCGTTGGGTTGAACCTCCCTAAAATGTTCTTGTTTAACTCAGAGAAATACCACCAAGGAGACCAAAAACTTATCTACTCTGATCCCAGTGATCAGCTATCTTTCCCTTGTTCAGACAAAGAGTACTGCTGCTTTCCTCTGAAGAGTCTCTGTGACTCACTCAGTTGCCCTCTGCCCCCGGGAAAGTGCTCTGTAGAATTCAGGATCAAGAATTCCAGAAATGGCACATTACAATAACATAGTATAGTCAATTTCTACCAATGGAAGGAAGTGGCTTTCTAATAAGCCTACAAGAGAAATTAGGTTAAACCTAAGGAAAATCAGGAGGCAGTTCTAATGAAATGTAGTGTATTTTATTTTTTTCTTGTAGTTCTTTATTTCCTTTATATTAGATTGTCTTCTGAGGATGCATTTGCATTTCTTTATAAAATATAAGTGCATATAATTGCTATAATCTTCTTGGTGTAAGAGAGTAATATTCAGACAAGTGTGAGAGAGGACTGCCCCTGTTTAAGTCTGGCAGGAGCCATGCTTCGTTTTGAGCTTGTCTTCGTGCTGCCTCAGTGAGCTGTGGGCTTTCGGTGCCCAGAAACGGAGTGTCCGGTACTAGGATGAACTTCTGTTTCTCAGCTGCTTTTGCTGCCAGGAGGCCTTTGCTGTTTTCAATTCAGAAAGATAGCTAGTAGTCTTCCCACCATTCTTTGTTTCAGTCATTGCAGGGAGCCTGAAAAACTGCTATTTGATCCTCTCATTCTTTCATAACCCTTCCAAACTCCCCCTTGCCCTCCCCACAGTTTTTGAGTCAAGGATAAATTTCATAAGGCTTACAGCCTCATAAATTAATGCCACATCATGAAATAAAAGAAGGTCCTGTTTTCCTGTTTTAGGAGTCTGAGGATTTGGGTGTTTCCAGTTCCAGTCTTGTCATATATTTTAGCTTTAGGATCTCTGGCAGGTCACTTGTTTTCACTGGGTCTTACTTTAGTTATCTGTAAAGTGAGGGAGTTGTACTAAATTATTTCTAAGATTTAAGGTTACATAAAACTAAAATTGCTATAGAGAAATTTAAATTTCATTTTGAATAAGCTGTTTATTCAAATTGTGAAAACTTTCAAGTAAATGCCTAAAATAATTTTTCTTAGAACATTGGCAGCTCCTCAATTTCAAAATCCGCTTTAAAAAAAAAAACAACAAAAATTTGTATGGTATTCTGGTATGACTCTTGATTATTAAATGTTTGGGCAGAGTAATGGTTTGATGGATAAATTGATTCTTATATGTCTCACTTAAAGGTGGTGCTTTCAGGATATGAAAACTTTGCCATTTGCCAGTGGTGACAAAGAGATATCAGTGCTTTCAAGTAATTTATTCAAATCAAAATCTAAAGCGTTAGGGAGTTAGACCACGGGAAAATTCAATGACTCAGCTGTCCATTTAGGCACCATTCCCTGAAGAGAATCTGCAGATGAAGGCAAAAGGAGCTCTGAATGTGGGGTGGAAAAAATTGGGAACGTTGAACAACCCAAAGAAACCACATGTCTGACTGCTGCTTTCCATAAGATCAGGTAAGCTCGGAGGACTTTCATAAGCCATTCCAAACATGCATATTAAGTCAATGATCATTATTTAGGTGAGTACAGGGTCTACTTGAATACGGTAGGGAACATTCATGATCCTGGGGACGAGATAGTATTGCTATGAACTCCCTGCCATACCTTTGTGTAATCTGCATCCTGATGGAGGACAGGGAGGTCCAGTCCAGATGGAAAATCCACTAGTATCTCAGTCAGTTTAATGGCTAAAGAGAAGGTTGGATTCTCTCTAGTGTGAGTCTCCCTCTCATTTCGATACATGTACCTGCCACAAGATCAGTGAAGCAAATTCTTCTTGAGGAGCCTGGCCTGGCATTGATCAGAGCCCCTACCTTGGTTCTAACTGAACATTGCTAGGAGAAGACTGAGGTTTGGATTAGAAAACGATGGAAACTTGGCAGAGTGTAAGAGTGTGCTGGTCCAGAATGGCAGAATGTGCTCAGGTGTCAGACTCTGTTTGAAATCCAGGAGGCAGGGTTTTTGATCAGTGGACACTCTAAAAGGAACACTTGATGTTATTTTAAGGATGGCCAGAAAAATCAAAGCCAAGTTAGTGAACAGATGGGGAAGTACAACTCCAAGTCAATTGGAAGAAAGCAGAGATGAAAACAGAGATAAGTCAAATACCGCTGACAAAGAAAGGGAGGAGAGGATGAGGCAGAGGAGATTCACCCAAAGGTTTGCTGCTCTCTCAGATGGATTTTATTGACACACCCATAAGTTGGGCATCTCAGGGAAGCTACTTCTGCGAAGGTATTAAAAACAAAAAACAAAAAACCATTTTATGGAGATATAATTCACATGCCATACTTTTCACCCATTTCAGTTGTACAATTCTTCAATCTTCAAAATTATATTCACAGAGTTGTGCAACCATCACCACAATCTTAGTTTAGAATATTCTCATCACCCGAAAAAGAAACGCTATACTCCATACCCTACACAAGCAGTCACTTGCCCCCACCCTTCCTCACCACCAGCCCCCAAAGCAACCACTAATCTACTTTTTGTCTCTAGATTTGCCTATTTTGGACATTTCATATAAATGGAAATACACAATAGATGGTCTTTTGTGATTGGCTTCCCTCACTTATAGGTTAATTGAAATTCTGTTTTCTCTACAAAATTTCCGTTTTTGTTAAAACTCTTTTGTGTGTGTATGGGGGTGGGTGGTGGTGGCAGAGGGTTGTGTGCGTGCTTGTGTGTGTGAGTTTATTACTGAATTTAGACTACTTTTACCACTTATAAAGTATGTATATACATGGAAGTTTTCCTGATTAAGAAAATGTGGTGGTTAATTGAGAGTTACATTGATCCCAATTTAAATAAAAATTCAAATGAAGTATAGCACACAGCATTAAAATGAATTTGTTCTTTGATGGTTCCTGGCATGAAGAGCCTCAATGTAATTATGATTGAACAGGCACATTAGTGAGTATCATAGGTGTATAAGATGTAGGCGATTAGTCTAAGGTATACAGGCCCTATTACCTATTCTAAACGTTAGGAAAACACAGCACAACAGAAAATCCCCAAGTCTCCAATATCTATTTGTTTTGTCTCTTTTTTTTTTACTGAGGTAAACATAAAAAAAAAAAATTCCAGTTTTCTGAACTTCTCGGTTTAAATTCTGGAAAGAAGCATCATAGTAAATGAGAGAAAGGCATCTGACAATGATTTGTAAAAGAAGAGAAAAATATTATCCTTTCTATCAGCTGGATCCTTGGGTGTGGATTTTTAGTTGAATGAATCCTATTTCCTGTTTCCTGCATCCATCTGCCTCCTTAAGCAGAAATGTATCTCAAATTGAATCTTTTCTTCCTTTTGAAATGGATAGGAAAAGGAAGGCAAGACTGGAAAATATGCTTCAGAAAAAGTTATGCAGTGTATTTAGAGATATGGCTTAACCCGAAAATAATATATGTCCAAAAACCAAATATACAATCAAACAAAATGAATCTTCTGCTAGCAAAAAATGTTCACTTTGTAAGTTAATTAAATCAATGAATTTCTAGCTACAGGAAGCTAAGCCTGAAAAAGTAAAATATCAGGGTAGTGAGGGAGCATTTAACAAAAGAATGATTCTGAGATATGGCTTGGTATTTAATGTATAAAGGAGAAGATATAAACGGTGGGAAAGTCATCATCCCATGGGATCAGTCCCATCTGTATAAGCCATAACTTTCTAATTTATGCCTTTCGTTCCTTTACATCCTTGAGAGATAAATCATGCCTTTGTTGTTAACCAGAGCAGCTGGACTCCTGTGACTTAGAAAACAGGCTACAGGAAACATTGTTGATATTGGACTATCATTTCCTGCAGAGAGGAGAGTGGCTTATGTGGTGAATCTTCTTTCTTACATACATTTGTGAAAATGTTGCTTGTTCATGAAATTTACAAAGAATTCCCATGAGAAGTTTTTAATGTGGAATTTTGGGGTTTTCTGCAGATTCTGGCGGTGAACTTGTGCGTGTGATCGTATTTTACTGATAAATGCCAGGAGTGAGCTGCTTAACGCAGAGAAGAAATAAGAACAAGTTCAGAATGGGCCAAGAAACAACATTGTCTGGCTTATATTGCTCTTTAATTTCATTAGCTAAATTCCCTGAAAGAGGTTTTCGTTCTTTGAGGAACACTGCTTTATAACCCAACCACCACTGTCCAGGATGGAATCTTTTGAGTCTTTTTAAATTCAAGATTTAGCTATGCAGCCTCTCTCATGATTTCAGTGATGCTGAAACAGAGAGTGCCTGCCCTGAACCCTCTTGAACGCTCAATGTCTACTTTTGTTCGTATTACCGTATATACAAGTCAGCTGCCACATGCTGACTCACGCAGGGTCCTGGGAACATACCCGCCTGGTTTTGATCTCCACTAATTGTTTGTACAATTTCCTTTCAAACTCGAGTTTAATGAACCTTTCTCTTTCCTCGTTTTATGATCTCCTTTCCTCTACCCCCTCCCTCTCCCACTTCTCTTGTCTTTCACTCAGACTTCACTTATCTAGCTGGAATTTATTTGATTTCTCTTTCTCTTCCTCTTGTGCTATGGGAAAGCTCAAAGCTAGGCTCCCTTAAACATTCATGAACTTAGTTCATGCACTCAATTCCCTTTGGATAATTTGAGCTTGAACCCATCACTTATCTTCTAAACAAGACTTGCTTTGAGTGCTTTAGTATCGAGCATGTAACACACTGTCCAGATTGTAGGGCCGTAAATTATGTTCCAGACGCAGAACAAAGAGAGTGGCGTAATTACCACACTTTCCATGTTCACTGTCTAAGGGGAAAACATCAGGATGTCCTCGGTGAAGACTGTACCCCAACATTCACAGTGAATGTGATTTTGCTTATAATCCACATCCTCGTTATTATTCTCACCACTCCTCACCTTGCAATCCAGAGAAGGAAAGGAAGGGGAAAAACAGGGAAAGAAAAGGGAAAAGCAAGGGAAACCAGCTCATGGTGTTTCTTACTGAAAGACTGCATGAACTCTACCGTTTGATGTTTCATCAATAACTCCTAAGATGCTCTCTGCCTTCTGTGTATTAGGATGGTGCAAAAGTAATTGCAATTTAAAAGATTAAAAAAATGCAAAAACCGCAATTACTTTTGTACCAACCTAATAGCACATCTGATTCTGTACATCCAAGTATACACTTTGCACATTGTGTTAGGCATTTCAGTTTTCTTTAAAATTGCTGATACTATCTTGGAACATATACAGCTTTTTGTGATAGTTCACAGTGTATGTTGGCAATGGTAGGGGGCTCTTTGTTGTGGACTCAGTATTTTTTTAATAGTTCAGGCAATGAAGAATGAATCTCTAATGCTGCTAAACTTTTTAGGGGTGTGGTGGGGAGTGAAGAGGAGAGTTAATAAAAGGCCAGCTAGCTCTATAGACTTGCACAGTGCAGAGGCAAGAAAGGGGAAGAAAGTTTCCTATTTCATAAAGAAATTTTGGACAGCGTTTGAAGAGGGAATACGCAAAAATACCCAAATGTAATTTTATAGCCAATTTCCCATGTCTTCATGTCTGGAGGATAACTTAAAATCTTTTCATTATACTTCCCTTGCAATTCAATTTGCTGATGTTCCAAGAGAAATAGGAGGAGGGGTGGGAAAATTCTTTTTATGGTTGGAATACAGAGGTTTTTTATGCCTTTTAAAATTGCAGTCCATTTACACAATAGTGATAGCTATTATATTTTTTTGATGATTTTTATCTGGGCAAATAAAACATGGAGATCTCAAGCAGAATGTCTGCCCAACTGTGCCTGTATGAGAAAATGCGTGCAGCAAACAGTTCTGTTCACAGTAGGCCACCAGACAGGCATATTCCTGTGGCGTTAAGCAATCCATGTTAGCTTACCTTTCCTGCCCCTTCTGTGCCCCGAGACACACAGCAAGATAGCAGTGGGTGGAGCGAATTAAAAGTCAATTGTCTTGGCTACTGTAAGTGAGTGGATGAGGACAAGCCTAAAAGTTGAAAAGTGGCAACTTCTCCCCTGCATGCCACCCTCATTTCTTGCTGTCCCTATATTCTGGCACCTCATCGGCTTCCTCTAAATGGGGTTGTAATGCACTCAGGATGTCCTCTGGCATGTTTCCCTTCCATCCCAGATAAGGCTTCCAGGCCTGCTCTAACACCACAGGGATCCACCTTGATGGTGACCAAATTTTTCTAAGGAAAAATCAGAACATAAACTTTGACAAATAAAAATGTGCCTGTTAACAGCCAAAGATGTGGCTGAGGACATATGGAAACAGGATTAAATGAAAGACTAAATTTTGACTGTGAGACTCCCCTGACTTCATTTCCTGCTCTGCTCCCAGACATGGGCAGGAGAGAGGCGGAAAGAGCTGTTAGAACTAAATGGCCGAGGTGTCTGCCCCGCATACTATAGCAGAGCCCATCATTTGACAAACCAGCTTCCAGTGAGGGTTTGGTGACTGGCCTTTAAATGCAAAGAACTAAGCAAGAGGAGAGACTGAAATTTGAAGACAGGAACCAAAACAAATAAAGAGGGGAAAAATCGGGAAAAAATTAAATGCACGGATCACAAAAAGAATGTCAAGAGAGAAGGGGAGAAAGAAAGAGAGAGACAGAGAGACAGAGAGAGAGAGAGAGAGACAGACAGAGAAATCCTCGGAAAGGTAAGACAATTTATATCTGTAGAACAAAAATAAAAGTCTTTTACAAAACGTTTATTAAGGGACTAAGGGTCATGGAAAATAAAAATATAGCAGATAAAAACAATTCAAATGAGGATTTAGAGGAAAAGTTTGAGGACTTTTAGAAGGTAAAACAAAAGTCAGGAATGAAAAGAGAAAAGATAAGGAAATTAGAAGGTAATTAAAATCTAGCATTTAAATAATAAGCATTTAAGAAAGAGAGAACAAGGAAATGGAGGGGAAACAGTATCAAATATTTATACAAAAAAAATCAGAATTGAAGGACATGCGTTTTAGATGCAAAAGGCCACTCTGTAACTAATATAATGATTGGAAAAAGACCTACTCTAGGGCATATGGTCATCAAATTTCAGAAACGGGGACATAAAGACCTCATCCTAAAACCTTCCAGAGAGAAAACCAACCCCACCCCCCAAAAAAACCCCAGAAACAAGCCACATCTAAGAATCTGAACTAACAATGGCATCTAGCCTCTCAACTGCAAGAGATGGGAAACCATTACAGAATAGAATAGAATCTACAGGTGCAATGCTTTAAAATTCTAAGAATGATTTCTAACCTAGAAATCTATACCTCATGAAATGACCAATCCAGTGTAAAATTAATGTAAAGACATTTTCAAACAGGCAAGGTTTTTATTACTTTTTAGTCTCCCACACACGTTCTCAGAAAGCTATAGAAGGATGTGCTCTTACAAAACAAGGGATTAAATCAAGAAAGAGGAGGACCGGGAACCTGGGAAAGAAGGGATCCAGCACGGCAAAGAGAAGAGAAATCCTACAAGCCTGGAGCACCTTGTACAGGATGACAAAGCACTCGGGGTGGGGTGGGGGGTAGTTCTGGAAAACAAATAAACAACAACAAAACGGATCTGATAGATATATATGACAGCTTTGACCACATAGAAAACTGAATGAAGTTATTGAAGAATATGGAAAGATTCAGCCAGTCTCAAAAACAGAAATGTAAGTGAAAAAAGAAGCAATTTGTTCCAAGGATAGCCTATAATTATTCACAAAAGGGAAATACGATCATAAACACTACTGGACTCACTGGTGAATAATGGTTCTAAACTCATAATAAAACCATGAAGTATTGATCTATCCAAAAGTAATAAAACTGTATTCTGAAAATTACGAAGGAAGGTATCTGTGTGGGAGGTGCTTTAGGGAACTAAATTCTCATTAGTTGTAGTAGAAAAAACAAATGATATCTGAAATAGAAAAAAGAAAGTATAGCATTATCACATTATTTAGAAATATAAAGGCAAATACCGTAAAAAAAAAAAAAAAAAGCTGAAATAATAAAATATGGTTGCTTCACAGGAGTGGAAACGGTACTGGAAAGAGACCAGGTAGGAGACTGGTAACTTCATTATAAACCCCGCCGTGGTTCAGCAAGTGTGCGGTGGGACTGAGGGCGACAGGCTTCTGGGAGACCTTGTCTGGACTGGTCCTCAGGAGCTGCCTTAGTCCCCAGACATTTATTTTCTGGCTGCCTATAGGATTGCAGGCCTTTTTGTCAAATAATTAGTGTTTGTGGTCACATGCGAAAATCTTGGAGGTGTCATCAGACTAGGTGATAGGCAGGAAGGGAGCAATAAAAAATGCCATTCGAGAGGCCTGGACCCTAAAGGACATCCTTGGCAGGTGGCACTGTGGTACCAGTACTTGCCACTCATGGCAGGCCAAGGGGCAGGGAGGATCCTGAATTTTTTTCTTTCCCTCCCTTTCTTTCCTCTTTCCGCATTCCTTCTTTTCTTCCGTCCCTCTCTTTTTTCTCCAATGAACGTTCTTTCTTTTTATCGTCTATCTATCATATAGCTATCTTCAGTAGTCAGTGTTCTCCCAAGAAACAGACAGGAATTGGCTCATGAGGTTATGGAAGAGAAGAAGTCCCATGATGTCCTGTATGCAAGCTGGAGAACCAGGACAGCTGGTGGTGGAATTCAGTCCAAGTCTAAAGACCTGAGAATCGGACAGTGGTGCTGATGGTATCAGTCAGTGGAGTCTGAATGTCTGAGAACCAAGAGTATTGATGTCTGAGGGCAGGAGAAGATGGATGTGCCCCTCCTTCCACCTTTCTCTCCTGTTATGGTCCTTAGTGGGTTAGATGATGCCCACTTGCATTGGTGAGTGTGATCTTTATTCAGGATATCTTACTCAAATGCTAGTCTCTTACAGAAACACCGTCACAGACATATTCAAAATAATGTTTGGACAGTTTTCTGGGCATCCCTTAGCCCAGTCAAGTTGACACATAAAATTAACTGTCATTGTATCTATCGATCGCTTGATCGATCTATATCATCTATCTACCTATTCTGAAAGAAAATAGTGTGTGTGTGTTACTAAATATCAAAGAAACCCTGCAGTGAATTGCACTAGGTCTTGTCCAAATAACCCTTAAACTCTGTTCCTCGAGGGCTCCACCAGAGTGGGTGGTGGACCAGCAGTATCAGCATTCACCTGGGAGATCGTTAGAAATGCAAGTCCTCAGGCCCCACCAGACCTACCAGATGAACGTCTCTGCGGCCCAGGAACATGCATTTTAATAACCTTGTTAGGTGGTCTGATGCATACCGGAATTTGAGAAACACTGCTCTGAGTATCACAGCATCTTGCTCTTTCCTGCCTGCTCAGGAGAAAGCTGACTTCGCTCGCTTAGTTTCTGGGACTTTGTTATGAACTGGATAACGAAAAGAGCTGAGACCAGCTTCATTGGTTAAGGTTGGGAAGAATTCCTCAGAATAGAGAAGATTAAGAGAATGAAGGACAAAATAGCAAAAAGTAGCACAAGCCAGTTTTCAGAGGAAGCTCTGGGAAGTTTTGGAGACCGTAGCCTGTGGGACAGTTGTGGGTTTTGTGGATTACTGAGAGCAAGAAGAGGTTGTGAGGCAGATTAAGGATGAACTATCCCTGCGGTGTTTTCTGAACGTACACTAAAGATTTCAGTTGCTTTTCAGTTTTACTTTTTGGGTGGTGTTGGATGGATATTCATTCGAATGTCAGAGCATGTCAAGACTGGCTTTCAGGCAAGAACGTGCTGTGTGGGAATGGTGAGGAACTAGGCACCAAGATTTGCCTGTTTCATATTATGCAATGGTGTTTCCTTTGGTTTATTTGTGTTGTTGTGGTTGCTGTACTGGCAATGGTTACTGGTCAGATCTGTGGAAAGATTGCTCCTTGGTTAAAGGTCCATGTCAAAGGAACAGTGCAGGACACAACTGGCTTTTTGTGTCTTCATGATCTGAGGTCACAAGACTCAGAGGTCACAAGATTACCAGCACACATTAGTTTTCATTTCTCATTGAGCCTGGTTTCTCAGCCTCCATCCTCAGTTTTACATTTATTTATTTTGGTGCTGCCACCACAGCCAACCACTTCTGTGGACATTCCTTGGATCTTGTCCACCTGAGAAATTGTATCACATCTGAAATCTTAAATTTACATTTTTTTAAAAAAATCTTCCTAGAACAGAGTGGTGGTTGCCAGGAGTTAAGGAGGGTGTGGGGATAGAGGGAAGTGAGTGTGCCTATCAGAGGGACGCAGGAGGGGTCCTTATGGGGATGAAATGCTCTGTCACCAGACTGTGTCAATATCAATACTAGCTTGTGACATTGTGCAATCTTTTTGTAAGATGTTACCATTGGGGAAAACAGGTAAAGGGTGCAGGGGCATCGTTCTCTATAATTTCTTACAATGCATGTGAATCTTCAATTATCAAGAGGGGGAAGGAGGTCAAATATATGGTGATGGAAGGAGAACTGACTCTGGGTGGTGAGCACATAATGTGAAGTATACTATTAATTTAAAAAAATTATTGAAAAATTAAAAGTTTAATTAAAAACATGAAATACATGTTCAACCTTTATACTATATTGACTTCAATTTACATTTTGATGAAAATTTACATAAAAACTGTGTACTTTGAATATCAAAAAACAAAACAAAACAAAAAAACCTTCCTAGCACATTTGCTCAAGAACCCCCTCTAGAGAATATCTATCTGTCAGCAAATCCTGTTGGTTCTTCTTTCAAGCCAAGTCCCCAAACCAGGCAACTCCTCTGTCTTCACTGGTGACTCGTGGGTTGAAGCCACCATCATCACTAGTTTGTACCAACTGATCACCCTACTTCTACTTTCACTTCCGAGAGTGTATTTCTCACAATAGCCAGTCATTCTTTTACAATGTAAGTCAGATCATTTTATATCCCTATTTAAGAACATCCCCACAGTTTTCCCAAGCTATTGGAATTGACCCCAAATCCTTCAAAATAGGGTATAAAGCTCTATCTGGTCTAACACTTGGTTTCCTCTCCAGCTTCATTATCCTCTGTTCGCCGACTTGCCCACTATTCAAATTTCTGGGAAGGAATTTGCTCCCCTTGCTTTTCATTAAACCCGAGGATGACAAATTATAACCCAAGGCCAAATCCAGCCTGTTGCCTGTTTGTGGAAATAAAGTTTTACTGAATAATAGCCATTTACATTCATGTATCTATTGTTTATGGCTGCTGTTATGCAACAATGTTAGAGTTGAGTAGTTGTGACAGAGATCTAATGGTCTTTAAAGCCTAAATATTGACTCTATGACCCTTTACACAAAAAGTTTATCACCACCTGCATTAAACATATTACACGTGTGCCTGCCACAGCGTCTTTACAGTTGTCGTTTCCTCTATTTCAAACACAATTTCCCCAAATAACTCAAATATCTCCCTCTTTTCACTTCAGGCCTCTATTTAAATCTCACCTCCACAGAGGCCTTCGCTGATTATCCTATTTAAAAAGTAGTCTCTATCACCATCTATTTTATACTGATTTACTTCAAATCCACCCAAAATTCTGTAACTCCGTGCATAGATGTGATAGAGGCAGGTAGCGGACCACCAAAGATTCACCCTTCTCTTCCACAGCGTAGCATTGTTTCTGGAAGCCGCTGCCCAGACCAGGATCATATTTCCCAGCCCCCGTATTTCTAGATGGGATCATTTGTCTAGTTCTGACCAATTAGTGAGCACAAGTGATGTATGTCTTTTTCAGGCAAAGATGGCGAAACACCCCGGATGCCAACTGCTCACTCTCTCCCTCTTCCTCACCAACCTCCCAGGTCCTATGTTGATAATAGCAACATCACAAGATAGAAGAAGTCTGGATCCTTGAGTTACTCTGTGGAGCAAAGCTGCCAGACCAGAAACATTTATATTCAATTTTAATATTTTTTTGTAGTATAAGTCTGCTGCTAACAAATTCCCACCTGGGCTGATCTGTTCTCTGTCAAACGTATGGTCTTAGACCAGCTAAACTAGAAAACAATCCCACTGCTTTTGTCTACTCTATGCATACAGTCTTTCAACAAGACTGTTTCAGACCCCTTCTTCTTATGCAGACCAACAATACTACTTTTAGCTCCAAATGACGCTTTCATCTGGTCATCAAGACATATGTGTGTGAGGAAAAAGAAACGATTAGCCAGGAAAATCCTAATCTCCTCATCAACAGCCTATAGACCCATCAGCTTGTATACCCTGTATTCCCATATCCTCCAAGTTCCCTCCTAATGAAACAGATCAGGTGTCATCATCCCATCATTGGTTACACTTGCTGAGAGCTCTGGATCCTATCTTCTCTCAAGGACTTTTCTCCTTCGTTTATTTTTCATCTCTCTTGCATTATCGATATTTCCATCTCTACTGCATCACTCTCAGGAGCTTACAAATAAGCTCTGGTATATTTCAACCCAAAATACAAAACAAACAAGCAAACCCTACGTCCCCTCTTGATACCTCAATCCCTTCTGATTATCTTATTTCTCTGTCTCACTTACAGCAAGCCTTTTATAAAGAGTTACTTATACGTGGTTCTTCTACCTTCTTACCTTCTCTTTGTTCCACAATCCTTTCCAGTTTTGTTCCGATCCAGAAAGCTCCACTGACGCTGCTTTTGTCAAGATCACCAATAGCCAACGTGTTGTCACATCCCATAAGATTAATACGTCCTCATTTTATTCTGTCTTTCAGCCGTGTACAAGCTGATGTCTTCCGGCATTTTCTTAAAACACTCTCATCTTTTGGTTCTGTGACTCTCGTTTTCCTGTACCTTTTTCTTACTTTCCTTCATAAATTGTTCTCTCTCTTCCCAACCTCTAAGTGTAGGGGCTCCCTAGGGCTCAGGTCTCCTCCTTTTTCCCCATCCTTCGTTGTATCCTTTTACAATAAAGCAGTAACCTAGTAGGTAAACTGTTTTTCTGAGTTCTGTGGTCCACTCTAGCAAATTATTGTACATGAAGAGAGGGTCGTGGAAACCTCCGATTTACAACTGGTTGGTCAGAAGCACAGGTGACAGCCTGGACTTGCAATAGGCATCTAAATTTGAGGGCTGTCTTGTGGGACAGAGCCCTTAACCTGTGGGATCTGACACTATTTCCATGTAGATGGTGTCAGAACTGAATGGAATTATAGGATGCCCAGTTGGTATCCCCAGAGAGTTAGAGAATTGCTTGGTGGGGAAAAACCCTCACACACTTGGTGACCAGAAGTATTGAGAGTAGAATGTTTGAGAGGAGAGTTTTTTTAGTGGGCAAGAGCATTTTAGCTATTTAATAATTCAAGCACACTTCACTTATTCAGGGATGGCTTGTCTGGAAAACTCTTCCACCCAGAGCACAGTTACCAGCTTATAAGTAAGCAAAGACTATCTCGAGTGCTTTGCCCTGTATTGTGGACCATACACGATTTCGAGGATAGTCACTGGCTATCTAGCTCTAAGTGTTTTTTTGTTTTAATGCTTTACTTATTTTTGTTTCCGTGTTTTGCTTATTTGTAAAAATGTTGAAGGGATGTGTGTACAAATATGTGATACAGAAATGAATCCAAATATCAAAGGCCTTACGTCTTAAAGGATTTGGGAAGGCCTCATTCAGAAAATGAACTCAGAGTTACAAACGTAAAATTAGGAACAGAGTCATCCTTGGAAGGGCCTCATGTACGTGAGAGGCCCCGGAGCTTAAGCTTGATTGTGTCGTGATGTATCTACTCACTTCTGCTATTGTGGACAGGGTTTTAAAGATATTCCTGGCTTTCGGTGAGAATGAAAGTCGATTTTTAAGTTTGAGAATTACTTGGAGCACTCTCTCCCCCATTCTTCAGAACCCCTGTCCTTTTCTTCTTTTTATCCCTTCTTGTATCCCACTATCCAATGGTCCCTGACTCAAACAGCTCAGGTTAAAAACTCTTGTTTTGGTGATTGTCTTATAATTGATTTGGAGTTTTTCTGTTGAACGATTTCATTCATTCACCTAAGTGTATAGATCCTTTGTAACAGTATGCCTTGGAGGGTTAGCATGCGTATATCTGGAATGGTATGGGACCAGGAGATGGAATGGAAAAAAAGATAATGAGATTCATGTATGTTAATAGTCATATTTTAGCTATTCCATTTCCTCAGAAGAAAAATACTGGAAATATTCCAGGAGCCTGTTGTAATGATGTTCCAAAACTTCATTTTTTTGAGATCAAAGGCCCTGGAAAGTTCTGGGTGTTTCATTTTGTCAAAGCCCCTGCCTCTTTGTTCTACATCCCTATCTCCTTTGAAATGTATTGAACTGTTGCCTGTGTCTTACTCTACTTCTCAAGCTGTATTACTCTAAGAAAGTATGTCTATTCCATGAAATGCTCTTTCTAAAGAAAAGTACCCTGTTCTTTATGAAATAGAGGAAAAGATGAGCTGGCTAATTTATTCCATTCCAAATGCTTTATAACAAAAGTTGAATGAAAATGATTGAGTTTATAGGCCTGGTCTGCAGATATGAAAAACTGTTGGAAACCATTGAGTGTGGAATGGCTTTAATTTACTAAGTGGATCTCAGCCCATGATATGTCTGCTGTTTGTTAAATTTTATAAAAGAGAAAGAAATACCGAGAACAAAAGCTTTCAGAATGGCTGTAGTTGAAAAGAACCAGTGCCTGTAGCTCTAAGATTGTTATTTACATTAAAAAGGGAATATTGTTCTGGTAGAGTGGGAGAGGAGGGACACAGAACTGGCGGGGGAGCTGTGGAGAGTTAGACTGACATACTCATTCGTGAGAGCTCTGACGGATTGCACCCTATGAAGTGACTTCCTTCATTGGCAGGAGGATCTGGAGGTGCCATGGGACAACCAAAGTGAGGTGTTGGTGTGGCGAATAAGCAGGACAGGAGAATACAGTTTGACTCTGCACCAAGAATCCCTAGATTTTCTCTACGTGATTTAAATAACAATGTGTTTGAAATTCACTGGACTGAAGAATGGTAAATGTTGCTCATTAGTTTGTCTTTCTGCTCCAGTACTGATGGTTCCTTAAATGAACCGAAGGGGGTTGGTTCCTTGGTGGACACTCATCCTTCACACACCTATTCTTTGTTCCTCGGTTTGCACATTTTGATTTAATTGCACAAAACTGCAATGCTGAAAACCGTAACCTCTCCCCAAAGTACTGGAGTTGGGCATCCTGGATGATTTATAGCAACATTTAGTCATCAGACCTTTGGTTTTTATGTCTTGTAAATACAAAGTAGAAGAAAGGAGTCCCTGCACGCCCCCATCCCATAGAGAGGACAGAATGGTTGTCCATGTCTTATTATCATGCCCTTAATCTTTTTTTCTTTTTTTAAGGTATTATTGAAACCATCTGGGCTGCTTTGAAGTCAGTTTATTTTAGTAAATTAAACTTTCTCAGACTGTGCCCTTCTTCCTTACACTATGCCATGTAACATTTGATTAATTCTGGCACAAGTACACCTGTGTTTATAAATCTGACAATTTAGCCTGTAAATGAAGGAAGCTGGAGTCAGAAATTTGTGCCAAATTAATTCTATTGGTCGGCTCCAGGATTTTTTTTTCTTCTTCTTGATATGATTTTAGATTAAACGTTTCCCTGTGTGGATAAATATCTTTGGCTTTAAGTACCAGGTTATTTAAAGAGACAGTAGAGTATAGTGATAAAAACATGGGACTTATAGTCAGAGAGAACCAGGTTCAAATATTAGGTCCACAACTTGCTATGTGACATTAGGAAAGTCACTTTACCTCTCTGGCCCCAGTAGCCTCGGTTGTAGAACAGTGACTGTGATACCCAGCCTCCAAGGTGGCCCCAGTGATCCCTTGCTCCTGGTATTCCTGCCCTTGTGTCTCCTCCCATGCTAAATATGGTTGACTTGTGTAAATAGAATAATGTGGAAATGACGGTGTGTGACTTCTGAGTCTAGGTAATCAAAGACATTGTGGCTTCTGCCTTGCCCTTTCTCTTGGATTGTTCAGTCTGGGGGAAGCAGGGGCGACATTGTAAGGATGGTCCAGAAGCCCGAGGATTGCCCATATGGCAAGAATGGAGCTTTCCTGCCAACAGCCAGCACCATACGAGTGAGTCAATGTGGAGGCCCATTTTCCAGCCCCAGTGAAGCTTTCAGACATCTGCAACCCCGGCTGATGTCTTGACCGTAACCTTGTGAGAGATACTAAGCTAGAAACACCCCGCCACGCTGCTCCCAGACTCCTGACCTGGGAGCTGAGCGAAATAATACATGTTTGCTTTGAGCTGCTGAGTTTGGGATAATTTGCTATGCAGCAGTGGATAACTGACACACTTATAATGATAGTACGGCCTCATAGGACTATTGGGAGGATTAAATGTGACAATAGAAGGACTTTGCACAGAGTCTGCTACCTAGTAAGCGTTATTCCAAAACATAAAAGCATTCTTTCTGAGGGGAAATAGATGCTAGAGGACAATTCTCTCCAGGACCTGTGCTCCAAATACTTCGTGTGGGCCCTGCGTTTCGTTGATGAATAATTCCAGATTTACAGCAGGCTCCTGGGTGGATGGCAAATGGAGTGGTCTGTCTGATCCCTCTGGTGTCCTGCCTCGCATGCTCTTATCCCATTTTGAAATTTCAGCCTCGCCATTGCAACCCGCTGCAGGGCCAACTTACCCCGATGTGTGACACCCGCCTCAGCTCCATGGGTGCATCTTGCTCAATCCTGGGGCTGCCCCGTGGCACCCTGGCGTGGACCCAGTGAACTTTTGGATGCACGTGCATTGGGAATGGGAGGTGGTGGGTAAATACTCTCCCTTTCCGTCCCTTGGCTGGTGATTCTAAGGCGCCTTCTACATGGCTCCCGGGAGTTGTCCCTGGTGGGGTCGAGACATGCTGCCCACAGTGTAGATCCCTAGTGTGCTTTCGGATTGGCTTTCTGCCCTTCAGCTCACTCCTCTCAGCCCCCAGTCCTGTTCCTCAGGCTCACTGTTTCAGATAAACTACGGGCTTGCCAGCTCTGCAAGTCTCTGGCTCTGTTCTTTGGCGGTAACTTCAGGCTGAGACACATGGCTCTAATAAGAATTGGCCAAGTGTTGTTTCCTTGATGTGTGTTCATGAAACCATGGCCACGGTACCTGCTTTACTGCCATGAACAGTTTTCCACTGTTCTGAGGACAAAGTCTCAAACACCTCACAGGGTGGCAGGGGCCCGAGTCCTGCTTACACATTGAACGTGTTCTCCCAACTTGCTGGCCCATCTCTTCTAGAACTTGGCCTTCCTGGGCTTTGTTTAATTCCTTTTACGTGGCAGTCTCTCTGTTGCCTCTGAACCAAGAGCAGATTGTTTCTTCTTACTTTGCTTGACCAATTGTCACTCATTGTTCAGGCCTCAGCCTAAATACAATATCCCCAGGAAGGCCTTGAAGTTTTCACTTTAAATATCCCCACGTTAATGTGAATGTCTGTTTTCTTACCACCTATTGTACTTGTATTTTCTTAAGGTTCGTGTTTCCTTCTTGAGTGTCCACTCTACGAGGGCAGGAGCTATGACTGCCTTGTTCTCTACTGATTGATGTTTGGCTTAGAAAACTTTTCAATAGATGCCTATTGAATGAAAGAAAGAATTACCTTGGCAAAATCCACTTGGCTGATGATATTCTGTGTTATTGTTATTTAAATGCCTTAATCTATCCCTTTAAAGCACGAATGTATCCAAAAGGGCCTCTTCAAGCTGCTGCAACAAGACATCACTTTAATAGCACAAATGACAAATTTGTTGGTAGTAAAAGGATATACTTTTACAATTACATTTATTTTTTCACCACTTTAAAAAGGCAATATGATAGGCTCACCTCAACTGACGAGCTCCCCTAGTAATTTAGACTGTAAATCAGTTTACGAAATTTGATTGACAGACAACTTTTAGAGATAATCTCTATTGGACAGTCTATGGGACATCAGGATTCTGCTTGTATATTTAAGGAAAGAGAGTCTTAATGAATGAGATAAATCCTCAAAATATATTAGGGTAAAAAGTCTAGGGCTCTTCTTGTATTAGTTGACACCAGATGGTCGAAATTTATAAACTAATCCTGAAAATTGAGAATTGTATCAGAATTGTATTATGGTACAAATAAGAAGCCTCTGAATAATGCTATATTTGAAACAAGTTTCATTGCTACATATGAGTACAAAATGGAAGTCAACTCTGGTAGATCAATAACGCAGAAAGATAGTTCCTTTGATATTTTACAAAGGGCTGTTACTAAGTTTATTATGTCCTTCACAATGAGAGAGATCACACACTTTACATGGCAAAAAACATTCATTTATTCAACAGATATTTAGTGAATGCCTACTCTGTTCCAGGTACTTCTCTGGGCATATTCGATACAGCGAAAACAAAGTATATCTTAGTATGCTCTTTTCAAGAACAAATTTTGCCATGGCAAAGGTCGTTGCAAAAACTCCTAGAGAAGGAAATGGCTGACATCACGGGGAATTAGTGTTGGTCTGACTACAGGAAATTGACCACAGATTTCCCGCGGTGTTTTCTGAAGAATCAGTATCTTCTAGAGAGGAGCAGTGTCATGTATTTTATCTAGATCCAGCTGTTACAGCAGTTTATTTGAAGGCTAGAGATGTTCTTTTTCTCGAAGGAAATTGAGATAGTATTGAACGTAGCTAATTGAATTCACAACTCACTCAACCACAGGGGTGCCCTCTGGTAGAGCTGACCCCTCTTTCCTCGCTCTAGGATCAGGGGAGACTCAACCAGACACAGTTAGTTGTTGCTGAAGACCAGAGAAATCATGTACAGAGAAGTCAGAGGCTACAGGCAGTCCTAGAAATTAAGGACAAAACCACTTTTAATCCAGATTTGATAAGACAAAATGCGTGTACATTAAAAATTTCTAGGACACCATGGAAGCGATCTTGAATGTACAATGTAGAGCAGTAGTTCTAAAGCTTGTGTGGGCATCTGAATCACCTGTGAAACTAAAATGAGAGATGCTTCAACTTGACTGCAGCAGCTCCAATAAGTTCTGAAGTTTTGGGAACTATTCATCCAGATATTAAAATCCATTTGGTGATATACTCCCCACCATACTTTCTCAAGGATTTCTAAAGTCATTGGGTGGGATAGCAACTTTCTATGGACTCCTTTTATTTCTGAGACATTATCACAAACATTGAAACATTGTAAATTCTTGCTGCTTAGTAGATTATGTTATCTAAGGAGTTTGTATATGACCACGGGTACTGTTGCTCAAATCTTAAGTGTTTCTTTGATTAATTGGGGGACACTAAAATATTCTCATTTGTTGTTATCCAAATGCTATAACAAGGTCTCAGTTTGGACCCTTGTACCATTGACTATGGAACTAGGGACCTTTAAGCCTTAAAAGAGTTTTTATTTAAAATGTATACCATAGTATATGGAATCAAGTAAATTAATGAACAGTGCAGAGATGTGAACTAAGTTAATGGGGCTGTTACTGCTATTGGAGAAAGCCAATGGTTTGGATGACTGAAATCCAAAGAGAGTCTTGTGAGTTTTGTTGCCTTTGAATGTTACTCAATTTAAAGTATTTCTTAACTAAAAAATAAATATCTTTAAAAATGCCACTTATATAAATCCTTGACTAGCCATTTGAAAAGATTTCTTTCTGAAAGATGGTAGGAACATTTTTTTCTTTTATGCTTTCTCCAACAATCCTGAACTTGGTGTATATAAACTGTATGTTTTGTAGCACATCATTCTCTTGCTAAAATTCTTTGAGTTTCTTTGCAAAAAAGAGTGGAAATATACCAGAATAAATCATAAATCATTGATGCAGTTGACTCCAACAAACTGAAATTGCACAACAAAATGAACATACAATTAAAACAAAATTTGGCAGGACTAATTATTGTTTTAAGTGTAATTCAGCCCCAGAAAAATTGAAAAATGGGTTATGAGTTGAGTTGTGTATGGTATAATAGAATGAGGCTTTGAAGTACTAACAGAATTTAGAAACTCTCACAATCCTTGTCTAAAGCAAAAATCTTCTCTCTCATTTTTAGTGTTTTCTTGAATTAGAAGTCAATGTTTCTTGAACTAGAAGCCAATGTTTACCAAGCTGCTATAAATCACTTTTTTTCTTTTTTTTTTATAGTGCTTGACATTATGATACCTTAAAGTGGGTGTTGCTTATCTTGGGAGTGGTGGTGAATGTTGAATGAATATGGAAAGGAATTATAGCTATTTAACAACTGTTTGCAAAGGTTCCAGATTTCTTGGGAGGGAGCCGGAAGTATTAATTTAAAAATAGTCGCCAAAGCCAAAAAAAAGAAGGAAGAAAAAAGCATTTTATTTCTTAATCTGTTTGGATTACTTCTGAGCAGATGAGTAATGAATAAAATTCAGGGTTAGTATACAAGAAGGACTCTTAAGAGATGGTCTAGACTCTAGGCCATTTTTTTTCTTTCACAGAACTCCTCAAATGTTTTAAAGACAAAATTCTTTGCCATTTTTTTAACACTTTGAAGGATAGGAAATTAAGAAACTGAATCATCAGCCCGGTTTCTAATAAACTTCATCATCAAAATTGTTTTCTTTGAAAGATTTTCTTAACTTCTCTGATTGCAATTTGTATTTTCTTAGGACTTCTAGACTCAATCATTTTATATCTTGGATTTACATAATTTATTTTTCTGCCTATTTTTTTAAAAAAAGTGGTCAAAGTTTTTTTTAAGTCTAAAATTCTTTGCAAAATCATTACCCTTTCTCTTAAAACCTCAAGTTGTATGTTAATTTAGCCATGGTATTTTTCTTCATCTTCAACAGAAATATCTCTTTCCATTGTTATGGACCCATTTTAAACTAGTACTGGGAGAAGTTTCCTAGTAAAATTGTTTTAGGTCTTCTATATATCTTTCAGGGTAGTTATGAAAAGTTTAAACGGGGATTCAGCTCAGATGGCCCTGTAAAGGAAGGGTGAATCCTCTGTGTATCTCAACTCCAGCGCTATGTAAAGGAAGGAAAATAGTTTTACAAGAGAAATTTGTTTATGCAACTCCTGTCAATAATATAAATGAATATTATAGACCCTGGTGAGCAATTACAAAAATGTTGTTATTGATATTCTGGGATTGAAAACCAACTACGTTTCCTTTTCCTTACCACTCCCATGCGGCAGGGCAGGGGCTCACCAACCTTACTGCATTTCAGCACTTGACACAGCAGAATTTGTCACCTGCCACTAGGCCTTTTACCTCCTGCTACTTTGGAGACCATTGTCTGCTGTTGTACAAAATTAGATTTTTCTTGATGAGCAGTTTTTTTGCCAGGAGGTAGGCTAGGAAGGACTTCTAACAACACGTGTTTATTCTAACTTACTTGCCGAGAGGCCCATTTTCCTTGACTGCTATGTCTCTATTGAGACAGAAAACAAGCTTGTTCCCTGTCACCCTTATTGGCATTTATGCCAGAGTTGCCTGGTAGTTAGGAGACCCCTGGCTGCTGCTCCTCTTCCTTCCTATTCTATCTCCAATTATTGAAGTTTCCTTCCCTTGATGAAAGCTTTCCATATTTGACACACAGATATTAAAATCGTTTAAGAAACTTACTACTTAAAATAATCATTATCCCTATGGGGTCATGGTTCTATAAATTTTGGTATATACATTGTTGAATAGTATGCAACCAATAAAAAGAGAGAGTTTGTAATCACTCAGAGACATGCTTAACCTGTTAAGTGATAAATGTAGATTGCAAAATTGTGTACATTACAACCTTAGCTAAGTAAAAAAAGAGCTCCGCTTTTTTTTGGTAAAAAACTAATGCCTAGGAAAAGCCTGAGAGAAAAGTTACTCAATTATGGTTGACAAGGAGTGGTAAAGTCATTGGTAATCCCCTTTATTCTACTTGAACTGTTTTTAAGTTTTCTGTAACAGGTGTGTTATTACTCCAATAGTAGAAATAAAAATTCGATACTTTTCCTTTAAACAAAGCAAACTAATCATTATCAGATTCCCTTTTGCTTTTCCATAAGTTGAAAGAACAATTACTTATGCTATGATATCGGTGGATGGGAGAAATAGAAGAA
The DNA here is from genome assembly GCF_004115265.2 of Rhinolophus ferrumequinum. Classification (NCBI taxonomy): domain Eukaryota; kingdom Metazoa; phylum Chordata; class Mammalia; order Chiroptera; family Rhinolophidae; genus Rhinolophus; species Rhinolophus ferrumequinum. The sequence continues at coordinate 20,104,288 of NC_046301.1, read as the reverse complement.
AAATAAAGTATCTAAATAAAAGTAATGTAGTTCACTTAATTTCATAAGAAATGTACAGACTAATACATATTTAACGAATAACTAGGTAACTGAAATGATTTAGTAGAGATCTAGCTGTGACTTCTTACTTTAAGTAATTTCACTTTCCAATCCTGGCTCTGACAACAGAAGAAGGTACAGTTTTAAATAAAGCCCTTTCTTAATGGATAGAACAGTTGTTGAAGACTTGTGACCACTAAACGTTAAGCTAGGATATACTCTTCAGTTCAGAGATGTAGAAATGGAGACTCAGAGAGCAGAACGACTTGCCACGGTGAGTGACAGCACTGAGTCTAGAATGAACCACTCCAGACTGTCCTTAGGGGGCCCTTCCCACCCCATCTTTATGTTTCCCCAAAGCCAAATTCAATTCAAAGTCGTCTTTGGTCTGGAACAGTTTTAGTTTGCATTACTTGTTTCATCTGACATATAAAGTATAAGAGCCAAAAACTATGAGAAGAAAAGTTTTCCTTACATCTGCTCTGCCAAAACTAACATGCTTTGGCAATTGAACCACCAAAACAATTAAGAAGTCTTCAGTACTGGGGCAAAACCCTCTTTCTAACATGAATCACTGGAACAGTGTGCTTACAGACAATGACCACTGGCTGTTTGCACTCAGGAATGGGAAGTGAACTTGGGAAAGGGTATTTTCAAAAATGCAAACACACACACACACACACACACACACACACACACACACACACACACACACAGATCTAATAAAGAGACCTTGTGGGAAACAGCTCTCCATGCAGCCTCTGTTGCTGTTTCTCCCCCTGAGAGCTAAGGAAGGGGTAAGCATGCATTGATGCTTCCATTTTTGTTTGTATTGCAACACTGCTTTGGGAGCTGCTCTGTTTATGACTACTTCAAAAAAACTAATTCCTCACCACAGAACAATTATTTTGGTCAGTTGGAAAGAAGTTTGCATTTTCTGTCTCTTTAGAAGATGGATAATAAGAGTATTTATTGAGGGAAATGTGACATGCCTCACATTGCTCTGTGTTTGGCTGTTTCTTGGTAGACCATTCAGTCTGCGGACTTGTGTGATTGATGTCAAGACTGTAGCAGTGGTTGTAAAGGTATATATTTCTATGTTACCATCTTAATGCTCTCTCCATTTCCGTCCTCATAGAAGCTTTGAAAATTACAATACAGTGGAGTATTTTATTTTTCTATATCACCTTTAAAACCATGTGAAAACTCACAAACTTACAAAAGTGCTTTTCAGATATGTTGTATCATGTGTTTCTTGTAATACGCCTTTGGGAGTATGTATTATTAAAGATGAAGGAAAACTAAATTGCAAATGAAAATTGGCAGCACAGCATGATCTCTCCATGGCCTCTGATCTCAAATTCCATGTCCTTTCCCCCTGTCTCCAATGATTTATGACCCCTCTGCCATAGGGGCCTCATTCCATTGGGATAAAAAGTCACTGACACTTTTACATTTTGGCTCTTCTGGATTTGTACTTTATTGCTTGTTTGAGTCTCTATAATCTGCATCTCTCTCAGTGAGGGAAGGAGGAGTGGAGGAATAATAACTTTAGAAATTTCTCCTGCTAGTGTTTTTTGGAAAATTCAGTTTGTTTTGCTATGTTTAAATCCTGGAAATAATTATTAAATGGTGGTTGAATTCAAATAATGGTTTTTGTTAGAAATATCTATTTGTTGTGATTCAATTCATTTTTTTTTTAAAAAGTGCATGTGTGAGCACAGACTTAATAATACATAATAGTGGTAGTTTTAACTCAGGTTTTCTATTTGCCTACTTAGGTAATTTGTGGGCCATCAGAAAGGAGACGATTAGCATTGAAAGAAAGGTCTGTGCTCATTCATTAATAGTTTTCACAGGACATTCCATGGTTTCTGTTCTTGATAACATACTTTAGACTGCAACATGACTCAATAATTATTGGCTGTTTTTTTATGATATATATATATATATGTGTGTGTGTGTATATATATATATATATATATATATATATATATATATATATATTTTATTCCAGCTCTATAAAACTGTCACAAATGGAAAAATACAATGCTGCTTGTCCACCTTCTACTATGTTACTCTTCAACACCAGTTTTTTTATGCCTTTGCTCATTCAAAAAATATTTGTGCAGAACCTGCTGTGAAACCTAAACACAAAAGAGTGAGTGACTTGCCCAAGATCTCATGGTTAATAAGTGGCACAGTTGGGACTTGAATAAAGTCTGCTTGCAAAGCCACAGATTTAATTGCTAAGCCATTATAATATATGCTGTGCATACACGTGTGCGCATGTGTGTGTGAGAGAGAGAGAGACAGAGACAGAGAGAGAGAGAGAGAGAGAGAGAGAGACAGAGGGATTAAAAGAACACATAGTTCACGGTCTTCCCTGTCCCATTCCTTTCAAGGCGCGGCACGTTGGGAGTCCTGCAGGCTTCTGTATGAGCTCAGTGTTGCCTAGAGATAGATCTTCATTATTCACTAATGTTAAGAAAATGTGACTTGGTAGCATTTCAGTGGGAGAACAGAGATGTGTATATGAGTAAGTGAGAATAACCCCTCTTTCTGGAAAATGAGACATTTTCTTAGGGATCTTTATTTTCTGAGTTTGGACAAATATTTTAACCTTTAGTATTTCAAAAGCGTAATGAATATAATGATTAAAGATGACTTCTCTTATGCTTGAAAAATATTGGAAAGTAATTTCAACCACAGAGAGCTCTTTCTCCTCTCCAAAGATCTTAGTGCTAAGTGTCCTGGAAAGGGGACGATCTGAAACGTGAGCATACTTTGCGTTATTACCCTACAACTGGTCAATTCGGGACAAAAGCAGGAAGATTGCACCTAAACCATTGCAGTCCTTAGTGCGATCCACAGATTGGACTGCTAACCAGACTGATTGTGAACAGTCTGTGACCAGATAGATGTAAAAACTGAGAGTGTTTAGAAATTTTTGCATAACTGAAAGAAACTTGACAGTGTAATTTTTGTCTGTTGAATCTAAAGATAAAAACTGACATTTGTGTTTTTTTATGTCTTTTGTGTTTTTCCCCTCCAGATTTATTGAGGTATAATTGACAACTAAAATTCTATATGTTTAAAGTATACAGCATGATGATTTGACATATGTTCACATTGTGAAAGACTACCATAATTGGGTTAAGTTAACACATCCATTACCTCATATAGTATTTTCTTGTAGTGAAAATGCCTGAGATCTACTCTCTTACCCAATTTCAAGTGTACAATGTAGTATTATTGACTTTGCCGTGCTGCACATGCGATTCCCCACAACTTACTTATATTGTAACTAAAACCTGGTACACTTTGACTAGCATGTCCCATCTGCCCCACTTCCTATCCCCTGGTAACTATCATTCTATTCCATTTCTATGAGTTGGACTTTTTTCCCCCAAAGAGTCCATATACAAGTGACATCATACAGCGTTTACCTTTCCTCTGTCTGGCTTCTTTCACTTAGCATAATGTCCTCTATGTTCATCGATGGTGTTCAAATGACAGGATTTCCTTCGTTTCTCGTGGCTGAATAATATTCCATTGCATATACATACCACATCTTCTTTACTCATTTACTCGTCAACAGACACGGGTTGCTTCCATATCTTGGTTACTGTGGATAGTGAACAGTGTTCTTATTTTCTTTTTCTGGTAATTCATCTCAGTTTTATTTTACAAAAATGTATGCCTATTTTGGATTGAACATTTTTAAAAAATCAAATTGGTCTACCACAGATAGGTTGAGAACACTCATATGTTATGCCCACTCAAGTCAACTTTGTTATTAAGTTGAAAAAAATATTTTTAAAGCACATTGAGTATAAAATACAAGTTAAAACATGTAAATTATAATATTGCATATTTTTCAACCATTGCTCAAGAAGGTGAATAGGATCCAAAGGGTCCTGGAGATTTACAATTGCACAGAGGAAATACTGATTTAATTCCAAGTAGGAAATTTGGCTATTTGGAATAGTGCTAACCCTACTAACTAATAGTTGAATATCTTCACAAAGATACCATGAGGATATCATTCTTCAGTGTATCACACAAGGAATTACAGTATAACCATTCATTCATTCATTCATTCATGCATGCGTGCATTCATTCAATGGCTGTTGAGCACTTAGTAAATTCTCAGGGCCATTCCCTGCGTATTAGGATATGCTTCATGAATAACATAAGGGGTTGTTTGTATACGTACAAACATTCTTAGAGATTATTTAAATCCAAGCCCTTTGAGTTCTTTGAGTAATCCTTGAAGGGCTCAGGCTCATTGAGCATTCACAGACGTTCTTAGCTGACTGGACATTATCCTGCCTTATTAATTTTCCTGGCCCCATTATCTGTCACCTCACCTATCTCAGCTTTTACTTTTGGGATGGATCCAGAAGATAGCAAGTGGGAGAAGACAATGGGATCCCAGAAGAGTGCAAAAGCTAAAGCTGGGACATCGTTGTAGAGGCAGCCTCTAGCACAAAACTGATTGTCTGTGGCGGGTAGGCAAGCAGGGGTGGTAGGCATGGGGACCCTGAGGACACAGTGACTTACATGAACACCAATGTCATTTTAGCATAAAATTAGCAACATATGTGTAACATAGACAGCAAGTAATCAAAACCTTAATCCTGAATCAGCCAGTTGCTTCTCTGGAGGAAGAAAGCAAGACTACAGACAGTGGAAATGTGATGGCTGTGTGCGATGTCAGAGGGATAGTGGATGGGGGAGGGGGGCTGACACTGTGTGAGGGATATAAATGATACTAGTACGTCTAACTAGTACATTGTTTTGTGCACCTGAAACTAATAAAAATAAATAAATTAATTAAAAACAAAAGACTAGAGTGAAATTCCTGCTAGTGTCCCACTTGGTAAAGTGAAACCTCTGACATTCCACTAAGGAGCTTTTGGGAGTTGCAAAGACATAGAATGCCTTTAGAAAATATTACAATTTTTTCTTTTCATTTTGACTTCCTTTTATTTTATGTATCTTAATTTATCGTTAGTAAGAATGTTATTGTAAAAGAGAAAGTTTCCACCTTAGATGTCATTCATGATGCCAAGTTGTAAAGTACTGTTGTGCTGATGGATGTCCAGATAGCTTTGAATGGGGGAGGCCTCATCATTCAATCTCCATCAGCAATTAGACTGGATTTATAAACAAGAACACATATTGAGACTGAGATATTGACTGGAACAGCTAGGTACTGCTTTAGCAAGGTTTACAGAGTCCTGAGTTCTCTCCACGTGGTGTGTATGAGAGAAGCTGGGTAGGTCAAGAGAAAATAAGCAGACGTCAACGGGAGACTTGTAAAATAAATAGCAACATCTGGCAAATGACTTCCTCCCATGTACATAGGAAGGACTCTTATTCAGGGCAGTGAATGAGAAATGTTTTCCTTGGCAGCATGTTAGCTTAATGTCCATCAGAGCTGGGAATGAGGTTCCCTGAGGTTTATAATATTTCTCTTGCTGATGGTGTGGACTCTAAGGTTTGGTGCTCAAAACAGCATCCATCCATTTGGCCATTCTTAAGAATCATTAGGTTTACTTTGAAGTATTTTCAAAAGCTATTTAAACATTAAAGACCCTGTAATTCTTCATTATCTAAACTTTTGTTTATCTTCTTAGTGAAGTATATTATTTATGTTGGAGACGTCTAGTAGTGCATTTCTCTTTGCTCAGTAACAAAAAGAATATTAAATCCTAATAATTCAGTATATTACTTCAGACAGACCAATATGGTAGAAACTTTCTGTGATTTCTTGATGTATAACTATTCTCATTAAATGATTAATAAGAAACTTAATCTGCAATAACTTATGTTGTTCTAGATCTCATCCTTCGCTTTGTAAAGGATTCTTTCAGGCCTTTACTTACCAAAACAGACATGTGTCTATTGTTTTCATAGACTCACAAAAGAAAAACATGCTTATTATATTTAATAAGATAAAACTTTCATGCATTTTCGTCCAGACTTCCTGGAGTCTTTCAACCAGGCCACACCAAGTGACAATTTTTTGACTTTGTATAACTCAGAAATGAAGTATTAAAAAATTATTTTCATATGCTATTCATTATTTTTATGTTAATACAAAGATAGCGACACTTTCCAATTTTATTGTGGGAGTTTTGTACAGTTGACCCTTGAACAAAGAGGAGGTTAGGGGCTCCAGCTTCCCTCACACAATGAAAAATCTGCATATAACTTTTGATTCTACAGCTGGCCTTTTGCACCTGAGGGCTCAACCAACCACAGATCTAAAACAGTATTTTCCACCTCCAGTTGGGAATCTGCGGTTGGGAATGCAAAAATACTATTTTCCGTTGCAATTGGTTGAATCTGTGAGTGTAAAATGGCAGATAGGAAGAGCCAACTATATTTATTGAAAAAAATCCAAATATAAGTGGACCTGTATAGTTCACACCACTGTAATTTATTGCTTCTCAGTGCAACAGGGATTGAGAGGTGCATTCTTTGTTATGGGGGTGAGAATGGGATAATAGCACATTCCTCTGGAGGGGTAAGTGGGATATAATACCCACTCAATTTCCCATCTCACAACTTTTCCCATTTCTCAGCCATCGCCATTTATGAAAAGCAGATGGAAGCAAAATGCTTTACAGGTCAAACAATCCTATTTTGTGTTATGGGAAATGCAAGTGCCCCAGTTTCAGGATTTTATAACTTATTATTATTATTTTTTAGGTGGCTGCCATTCACATAGTGAAACCATCTGCTTTTCTAAAGCCACATACTTCTTGACACAGGACTGTCAGAAAGGCTCACGGACTTCAGGTAGGGGTCTGTGTTCATGATCTACAACGGAGAGAAAAATCCTGGGACTTCCAAAGGGGGAAGTCATCCAAGTAGCAGTTAAATTCATAGCAGGCCTATCAGGCACTAAGCCACCTGTGGAAGATTGCTCAGCAATCCCATGTGAGTGAGAAAAACTGTCACATATCCACTTAAATTAGCCACCTCTACCTCATGTTTTAGAACAACACAGAGGAAAGATTACACTGTACATTTTTGAAGAGATTACAGTGGAATTTAGAGGAGGGATAGGCTCTCTCTACCTGGTGACACTTGACACAAGGAGTAACTTTTGAGTTCGTGATTAGGGTGGTGGTGGAGGGAAGCAGAAGAGCATTCCATGAAGAGGTCACCATGCTCCACAGTCGCTCCTTTTTGAAATGATGAGAGGCCCAGCTCCTGACTTTCTCTGTCCAGAGCTCCAGACCTACATGATCACCTGGCCCTTGCACGTGCCTCCTTAGGTACGTGTGTGGGTCATGGCCCTGGAGAACACAAAGCAACTCAAGGAAATGTATTCTAGAGACCAAGGGCTCACTAATTACCTGAAGGGGGAGGAACAAAGCATAAGAAGGCAGGGAGACCAGGCTTTGCTTTGTGGTCTGGGCCTTCGGGCCCTGTCTCTGCTCCTCGTTTGCATGTGTAGATTCACTTTCTCTGCCTTGCTGTGAACGTGGCTTTTGGTTCATGGCTTCCCCGTGGCGCGTATGTTTATGTGTCGTTGTTGCAGCTACATGAAGAGATCGAGTCAATTCTGCCTTGGTCTTTATTCCTCCAAACAAAGGCTAGCAGAATCAAAATAATCTATGCCATTATCTTGACCTCTAACCTATTGCATTGAACACAGTAATTAGTGAAAAATATGACCATAGGACATGTGTGGGGGACATCAAAAAAGAAGAGGCAGGAGGAAATTTCATCTTGTCTAAAAGATCAGCATGAAGTCAGGCAGTGGTTTCATTCTTGCCTAATGAAAATAGGTGAGCAGCCTGGGGATGTCGCTTCCTCTTCTCGGCAGGTTAACTGCAGGAAGAGGGAAGACCAGACAGACTGGAACTGGGCACACACTCGGGGGGCAGGATTAGCAAAGGCAAGAAAGATTTCTGGTTCTAGAAGATCTAAATTCTGGATCATTGACTGAGCCACAGGTAGAAAGGAGCAAGACAGACAACGAGGCAAAAGTGAGGTTGTGGAAAATGAGGGCTTAGGGTTAGGAAATGACGGTTAAAAGTGGACCAAAATATGGTTTTCAAGGACTGATGGGTCTGAGACCAGGAAACAAAACTCAACTCACAAACTCACAGGAGAAAAGGGCTTGGGAACTGGGGTGAGTGGTCTGGGGGTGAGGGAGGATTTGAGGCATGTCCTATAGATAGGTAGTGGAGGCTTCTGACTCTATTCACAATACAGTACCTTTGGTAAGCTGAGAAAAATGTATGAGATTTTTGCATGAAAGTCAGGGGGAGGGCAGCTCTGGGGAAGGAAGTATAGATATTACAAGCAGATGGTGTATTAGGCCAGTGGTTCTCAAATTATAATATGTATCCAAATGGCCTTGTTCCAATGCAGGTTGTTTCTCAGTAAATCTGGTGTGAGGGCTGAGATTCTGCTTTTCTAACAAACTCTTAGCTGATGCCAATGTTATTGGTCCCAGACAATGACTTTTTCAAGGGATTAAAGGACACATTTGTTTTATTTGGGGGGAGGGGGAGGGAATACAGTTTTGGTGTTGACTGATGAAAGCAGATACAAACATAATTATATTAACATTTATTAGATGTACTCTGTGCCAGAGACACTTTATATGCATCACATATTAAAAACTCATATAGTCCTCCTAACGACCCGTTGAGGCAGGTACTATTATTATTCTTTTTCCAGGTGAGTACACTGAGGCATTTGCTGGTCGAGACGGAGCCAGGATTTGAACCAGGCAGGCCAGACCGGAGCTGACAAGATGAGCTTATTTATGAGAAGTGTGGAGGTTTAGCTTCAAGAGTCTATATGAGGAGAATGGACAGTGGGACTAGTGACCAGAGGTCTGACGTCTCTCGGTAGGTCCTTCAGAAATCTTTGAATAAAGGAATACAGTATGTCATTGTTCCAAAAATCCTGTGGAGTGTATAGGGACAATCTCTTAGATGGGGATTTGCAATTTCTCCCACTTTTTATTTACTTCTATTTTCATAGCCATGTGAACATAAGAGTCGTTCTGAATTTAAATTAGTAGCCGTAACGACTCACGCACTAGTACATGCAGCCATTTGCTTCTCAGTTGCCCCCAGTCTTGCTCGGTGTCGGAAGCAGGAAGGTGGCACACTCCCCAGTTATCCTATGCCCTGCCGAATCACTCTTGAATATTCTTATCTCTTATTTGGCCACCCTTAGTGGCCGTTTGTGGGTGAACACTCTGATACTTGTACAATCTTCCATAGCCTTCTTGAAGAGCATGAGGCACTCAGAGGGACTCTTGAAATAAAAATCATACTTATGGCAGTTGGAACATAACATCTTTATCTGTGTCAAGTTGGTAAGCTAGTCATATTCTTTTGGCAAATTAATCACACTCTTTCCGGTTCAACTTTCACTAGGTCTCTTCCTAAGGCAATCTACAAAGACAGCAAGGAGTAGAAAGATTCTTTATCTCTCATGAAAAAAAAAAAGAATTAAGTATTTTCTCTTCTTTAAGATATTCACCCATCTAGAAAGGTGGTGTTGCCTAAGGCAGCGGATTCAAGTAGGGATTGAAACTCAGGACAATGAGCAAGGCCATGCTTTAATTCATAAAGCATTTTAATTCATATGAAATGTCTTATTGTTGGTCTTACACCTAAAGGTAATAGAACTTGGAGGGGTTTCAAAGCTCATAGTTCATTATTAAATACAGTGGTCCCTCGGTTTTTGAACGTAATCTGTTCCTGAAGACTGTTCGAGTTTTGAAACGTTTGAAAACCGAGGTGCGGTTCCCCATCGAAGGTAATGCAAAATGGAGTAATCCATTCCACACCTTTAAAATCAACCCCTAAAACTGCAAATTTAGCATGAATTTTATTATCTAATGATATCATAGATCCATTAAATTTACAGCGTTCTTAAACCGAACTGTTCATCAATGGAGATGTTCGAAAACCGAGGTACCACTGTAATCTGGTCTCAGGTCTCTACTAGAAAACAGTTCATAGATGAAAAGAATAGTGGCCCAAGGATTGCTGAATAATAAAGCTATTGATGCCAGTATTAAGCTTTAGATCCATCATTGGTTTCTAAAACCAAACTCTGGAAGGAGTAAGTCGTGAGAAAGATGAAAATTAGATAGACAGTTCTCCTTTGGAAAGTACCCGCTGCACTCAGTTTGATTGCTTTCTGTCTGGAGCAGTGTAACAAATGCCTCTGTAGGTTGTTTCCATGAATGGTAACTTCAGTGGTTGGACATGTTTAATGCAATAAACACGTTTTAAGAGAAATAAAATATATACTTTTTATCACCAGTGATACTATGTGAAAAGTATGTAATTGTTTTAATATTGATATTAAAGTAATTCTTTGTTTATTTAAAGGATAGCTTGCTATCTTCATTGGGCACCATTATCTTCTACTTGTAACACTCCAATAGCCTCTTAAATCATTTCCTGCTTTCCACTCTTACTCCCCTGCAATCCATTCTCCATGCAGCAGCCATAGAATTTAAAAACAAAAAACATACACAAGATCCTAGTTTTGCTTCTCTTAAAACTTTACAACGTTTTCCCTTTGCAAGTATTAGGCTAGTGCAAAAGTCACTGCGGTTTTTGCAATTTTTAACCTTTTAAACCTCAGTTACTTTTCCACCAACCTAATAGAACAAAATCCAAACTCCGTGTGTGACGTGACCCCCGATTAATTGTACGACTTTCCTCATACCACCCCTCCTTTGGTCACGTTATGGCAGCTCTGGACAGCTGACTTGGCTTTGCTGCTGTCTTGGGTCACTGCATTGGCTTCCCACTGCCGGCAATGCCCCTTTCCAAATCTTCACATGTCTTCACCCTAAACACTTTTGCAATTCTCAGATTGCCAGATTTTAGACCATACCTCAATTTAGTATCAGCTAAGTGATATAATCATTTAGTTGTTTGTTTTGTTGACATAGCGATCCACTTTATAACAAATGTTTAGTATTTTCAAGGAATCATAAGAAGTTCTAAAACTTTTAAATGCGACTGCTTTTGATAAGACCGTATGCTTAAGATAATGTATATTGTGTACTTCTACACCTTAGGAAGTAGAATTTATAATAATGAACCACTGCTTGATGGTTCATTAGTATCTATATAGCTGTCATTATGGTCTAATATGAGAACGTTCTCTAAGACTGCTGAGGATCCCTGCCCTTTCATTGAACTACCCATGCTGCATTTTGGGTTCTAGGATCTATTTTTTATAGTTCTATTTAAAAATATCTACTCCTCCCTGTTTAGCTGTATCAGCTTCTTACTGCTTTCAACGACTCTCCCTAACTCTACTCCTCCTCTCCAGTTTTTTGCTTTTATTTATATTATGTCTTAGAGAAACAGATTACTGAGCCAAATAAAATCGTGCCCAAAATAAGGGAAAGAGGCTCTGAGTCACTTTTTTAAAAGTTCATTTTTACAAATGATGTGCATACAGATCAGCCCAAGGAGTCGCTTATATATATAGTTTGACTTTGGGAGGTATTTTCCAGTATCTTTCAGGTGTGTGTTTGCATGACTGTCTTATGGCTAATATGAGAACTGTGTGAGAGCCACGTGACGGTCACTATTTTCATTCTTTTTAGAGTTCCATGTGAATTTGCTCATCTTATGGTTTTGATCAAGATAAGCTGGTGGATTTTTAAAATTTAATTTTCCAGCTTTATTAAGATAGGATTGATATATAAATTTGTTTAAGTTTGAGATGTACAATGCGATGATTTGATACACGTAAATATTGTGAAACATTTACAATAATAAGGAAAGTTAACACATCACCTAATTAAAGTTTACCTCACATAATTATGAGGTAATTGTGTTTATGGTGAGAACATTAAAGCTCTACCCTCTAACAGCTTTCAAGTGTGCAGTCCAGTTGTGTTCACCAAAGTCACCATGCTGTGCATTAGGTCCCTGGGACTCACTCATCTTATCATAGAAAGTTTCTGTCCTTTGACCTACATCTCCCCATGTCCCTCACCCCTCAGCCCCTGGCAACCGCCCTTCAACTGTCTGTGTCTATGAGTTCTGTTTTTAGATTCCACCAGTAAGTGAGATCATACAATATTTGTCTTTCTCTGTGTGACTTAGTTCACTTAGTGCAATGCCTTCGAGGTTCATCCATGGTGTTGCAGATGGCAAATGTTGCAAATTTTCTTTTATCTCACAGCTAAATAATATTCCATCATTCCATATATACATATATATATATATATATATATATACACATACATATACTTTTTTAAAAAAAAATTGGTAATACATCAGATTTCATAGAAAAGTAATGTAGACTTAATGTCAAATGGTATAGAAGAACTACAAAAATTTTGTGGATATAACAAAGGAAAAAAATAACTCTTTAAAAGAGTTCATTTTAAATTCCCTTAAATATAAGTCAGCAAGCTTATATGTTCACTCCTAGGTTTAAATTCTTTATTAAAGGTGCATCAGTCACAGGTGAGGCGATACCTCAATGCTTATTTCAGACTCCCTGAAAGTTTATACCCTCCAAAAAAATTCAGTGACAAGCTATAAACACAAAAAGACAGTTTTGGGTGGGGGTTAAGAATACTTAAAAAAAAAAAAAAGGACAAATAAAGAAGGAAATAAATGCAGCTAAATTGATCAACTCTCAAATATTCTCTGACGTCTGATACTTCAGTCAAAAAAACCATCTAATTTCTTTTTGCGAAGGTAAATTATTCTTGGAAACTTTTCTGAAGAGTATTTCTTTAAAGATCTGTTCCCATTTCTTTCTTTTTGCATTTACTTAAGGTAAGAAAGGGTACATGGGGAGAAAACAGAGATCAAGTGTTGGATGAATCTCAGTTTCACCTTGTTATATCCAAGGTGGAGACCAGCTAGTCTCCATTGCACTTCTGCTATCAAGTCCTGGAGGCATTTCTCTGACTAGTTATCATCCTGTAACAGCTCCTTTCTTGCCAGGTCATTAAGATCCCCTGCAAGCCTCTGTGACAAGCTCTGCTCCAAGAACTCAAGATGAATACTTTAGGGAGAGTTTGGGAATTCCTTGTTATCAAATTGATCTGGGAGAGGTTTTCTTTTTCTACTGGTGTCAGGAATACAGGGTTGCTACAGAGTCAGTCAAGGTAACATAAACACATGTGTGGATATACATCTTAAATCCATTCTCCCTAGCCCTTCCCTCTTCTGTCTTATTTACCTAAATAGTTAATTATCTCTCTACGAGATAGGTTTGTGCTAAAGAAAAATAAGACAAGTCAGTGTTAGAGTAGGGCTAATGCTGTAGTTTGAAGGAATATTTCAATTTGATTTGGATAAAATTGGTGTTACCCTAAGGTGATTTTTCTATCAAATCTCCAGAAATCTGCCTAATTGACTAGAGTTGTCTTAAAATCACATAGTTTCCTTTCCCACACCTCACTTTGACTAGTAGAGAGAGCCCTGGTAAGACAGAATCTTTGTGGAAGCCATTTAATTTTACTGGCCTTTGGTAACACTACCTATAAGTTAAAAATTTGGATGAGGTGATTCCAGCTATCTGGGCTTTGTAAATCATCATAAGATGTGCTATAAGCATCACACTTACATTCATTATTAGGTTTTTCAACTTGACGTATATGCTGATTTTGCCCTTCATCCCATGTATCAGATACAACGTAAATAGGGATGATGTCTAAGACATAAGTGTTTGGTAAAGGTCAGATGGTTTCCTAACTGGTGTTCTCTACCTTCTAAGTAACACTGATATCAGCATTTATGATGAAAGAGAGGAGTAGGATGGCTATCAACGGGACGATTGTTTCAAGTTGAATGATGTTATGTTAAAATTGTAATGATTTTTAGGAGAATCATGTCCATGCAGTCAATGACTATTTGATTCTGGAATTGTCTTCATTAAAAAAGATTGGCAGGTCAAGGCCAGGATCTAGGTGACTTAGTATGTTGATGGCTTCTATCCTAAACTGAGAAGGTTTGGGTCAGTGAAGGGAGCGAGAAGCACGCTTTGTCAACCAAAATGCAAAAGGCATTGGAGAAGGTTTGGAGAGAAAGAGAGATTTTTAAAAGTCTAAAGAGAACAGACATTCTTTGTATGGTGAAAAAAAGACAATGAGATAGGAAGTAGCCCAAATTAAAAACTGTCACAGGTAAATCATTATTAGTTTGGGGCTGTTCCCACCAATGAGTCAAGAGGAAATATTCCAGTAGAAGGTAATTATTTCAATAGCCCTTTCAAATCCCTTTGATTCTATTAAGTAAATCAGAGAAAGCACATCTATCAATAGACCTATAAGAAGGATGCACTTATTCTGCTGTAACAATAGACAGAAGCCTAGTGTGGGACGGGTGGGGGATGGAGGGTAAATTAGTCATCTTTTGGAGGTGGAGTAACTCCTTAGGCCCTTAGGGTGCCATTCAGTTCATACATTTTTGCACTAATTAACACCCTTGGGTCCAAGTATTAACACAGGCCAAGAGGGGAATGGTTTGCTCCCCAGGCGTCAGGAACATAAGGCCCATTATTGTTGTTTATAATAAAATATTGTACTTACCCCACACCTTTGATCAAAGACTTTTTTTTCCCCTTTTCTTTCCAAAACACTATCTTTAATCCTAGCACCATCACTGGGATTCAGTGGCTGAAACACTGTATCATTATCTCTGTTTTGGGGAGGAAGAGACTAGTCCAGGGAGGCAGCAACTTGTTCAGGCCCCCGGTGAGTCAGAGGTGGAAAAGGGACAAGAAATCAGGATTCCTGACTTGTCCTTCTTAAGCTAAAAATATCTTGGCTGATGAAAAGATGTGAGGAAGTAACTCCAGAAATTAGCAAATGCTTTCGTTCCTCTCACTCGTCTCCTTACCTGCAGTACTTTCACCTGATAGAAGAGTCAGGGGAGTTTCTCCCTCCCCCAAGATGCATGAGGAGGGTCCTTGGTCCATTGGGCATCAGCATTTTTTTTTTTTTAAAGTATTGCGAGCCTAGTCCTCCCATGACATTTAAAAACTTAAAAAAATGATCTGACAACACATTCTACAGGACAATCCATTTGTGAAAGATAGCATTCAAAAGGAATCTGTCCTCTGACTATTTACGAGGACCGTATCGTGGAGATCATTGAATACGTAGGTGTGTGAGCACCCAAGACCTGAGATACCCACTGAGTAGGCAACCTCCAACCCCTGTCTTGTTGTGCCTTAGTCTCCCTATAGATTTTCAAGTTTGCCTCTTCAATTTCCAAGCAAAGTTTTCATGCCTTCAAATTATGACATTTGTCTGAGAGCTGATTGGTAATTTAAAAATAGAAAACTGTACTTTTCATGACAAATTGGTCTATAGCAGACTCCCAGGGGAGGTGGGATTCACTGAAGACAATTTTAGTTTCTTGTACGTTCAAAAGCATCATTGCAACTTTAGGACGTAGGGACTCATTCATCAGAGTTTGGGCAATCTGGTATGACAGAAGAATCATTTTTTTGGACCGAAGTAAATATATTCCTCTGTTTCTACATGTGTTACTCCTATGGGGTGACTACTGGGTCATCATTTAAATCTGTGGTAATGTCAAGGGGAACAAGGACATAGGCTGTGAAGTACTTATAACCTTGTGTGATCTCAGCCATTTAACCTAAGTCTTAGTTTTCTCTTCTATAAAATGGGCTAATGATTGTACTTACTACAGAGCAATAGATGAGAAAATGCATTTAAAATGCTTCACACAGTGTCTGTCACATGGTAAGAAGTTCGTCAATATTGGAAATTAATATTAACCACCAGTACTCTTGACTTATAAGCAAAATAATTAAGGTTTAAAAATCTACTGAATAAAGCTTGGTGGTGGCTACAAATTTCACTGTTTTACCCAATACCTTTGCCAACATTGAAAGAACAAGAAGGGTTCTAGCAGATCTGTGAAATCCCTATTTCTCTGGTTTATCTTCAGGCATTGTAAACTCTACAACTTTACTGTTCAGATCTCTTCTTGTCTCAAATAATTAAATCACACCTCAGACAGTTATTTGAGCTACGTTATGTCCCAAATCCTTTGGTTGCCTCATGTAATCAGAGAATAACTTGAACTTCTTAGCAGTTTGGAAATATGTCACAAAAATTTGCCAGTTTGATCATAGCTATTTTATGATTCATGTCTTATTTCTCCTTGATTAGGAGAAGGGGAAGGCTATTACTGGGAAAAGACTATAGTTATTCTTAAGTTTGCCAGCACATTAGAATTGCCCAGGAATGATTCTTGAAGAGTCCCATGTCCAGGCTGCACCTCAAACAATTCAACAGCAATTTGGTTTGTGGGCCCAGGCTTTACCTTTAAATCTCCCCAGGTGTTTCCATATGCAGTTAAAGTTGCAAACTCTAGTGCTGATCCAACACTTTAGCAAGCATCAGGATTTTGGGGAACCTGGTGATACTACGGTCCCACCCTCAGAGATTCTGTAGTCAGTAGGTCTAGGTTAAGGCCTGGGGATTTTCATTTTTATCAAGAACTCCCTAAAATCTCCCTCCCTTTGATGATTCTGGCTGAGTAGTCCCAACATTGGGAAACATTGGTGTTGACTAGAAATCGATTTAGTGATGTCATTTTAAATCCATAAGGTTCTAAGCCAGAGTAAAAGCCTCATCAGCAATACATGTTATTCCGTCTCTTCCAAGTCACCATATAAAGTTAGCACCGCACAGTTTTGGGGTTGGTTTTCTGTGAACCATTGTGAAACTGCCTTCATTCACCAGGCACCAGGCAGGGAGCCGCTGCTGACTTGTGGAGATGCCCCTGGGAAGGTTTCCAGAGATGCACTAGTGCCCTGCTCACAGCACTAGATTTACCCCCAGGGTTCAGCCCTTTGTTTCAGCTAATTTTATTAAACTTTGAAAATAAACATTCACGATCATTATCTTTTAGGTTTTCAACTATCTACTGCAATTTCTATAACTGTACCATGATTTTATTAAATGAAAGCCTTTCTGACGAGCCTCCTGTAATGCTGCTACGTTTAATGTTGGACTTCCTGTTTGCTTTGTAATAAAATACTACTCAAATTTGCACATGCTTAATTTTTCTCAAGTCCCCCTGAGGTTCTTGGGCTTGGCATTCCTTGGAGACACACCATGCATTTCCCTCCTTGTGAAATCTGATCTGCAAGCATGCTTTGTGTTTAACCCCTGCAGCCAACTTCAGCATAAATTGTCCTTGGGAAAGGCCAAAGGGCAAACGCTTTTAAAAATGCGTTTTCATTGAATTTAAAGACAAATATATTAAGTATCAAAAAATAAAATAAAATGAAATGAAATAAAATAAAACATTGTTAGAGACCTTAGGTTTCTTAGGGCAGAATGACTATAATATTCATTAAACAGCACTTAATATACAGTCATGTAATTCAACTTTCAAATGAGTTAGGGTGTTCGCTAGTTAACATGACAATGTAGTGATACCATGAGTCCTTCTGGAGCAGTCAACCTTGTAATTTATGGCCTGTGACACTAGGAGTTTGTAATCTAAATGATATGGCAGATTGAGAATTCTTTATCCTTCATTCCATTCTTTATCCTTGATTCTGAGAAGAGTTGACTCTGAACTTTGGTCACTTAAGTAGCTGCTCATCTCTACTGTTTCTCATATGAGAATGGTGACCATTTCTCTCAGTGCCTAGGGCAGAGTTGTCCTGGTAAGAACCAGCATCCAGGCCAGGGGTAATATGTAACTCTGGAATAAAAATCTTCCTGGTTAACCATGGGCCAAGGACCAAGGAAAAGGTGCCCCGCTGCCCTGAGATGGGGGATGCCACGACAAGGAAAACCCATCTTTGCCCAGAATAGAATGTTACCTTCGTCAATAGCTGTACAGTGAGAGGACTGTGGTGAACGGGAGCTTACCTTCCAATGCATCCATTCATGTATCCATTCAACAAATATTTCAGATCACTGACTGAATGTCATACTATTTGGGCATTAGAGAGACAGCAGTGGGCAGACATTCCTGTCCTGGTGGAGATTACATTCTAGTGGGAAGAGGTGACAAAAATTAAAATAAGAAAGTGAACTAAATAGTATGTGAGATAGTGGTATGTGCCATGGAGAAAAATAAAGCAGTAAAGGAGAAGAGGGAGGATGGTGGGGTGGGGGGGTTGTTTTTGCAATTTTATTAGTAGAAATCAAGGAAGGTCTCACTAAGAAGGTGGCAATTGAGTAAGGTTCTGAGAGAGTTATATAGGCATTTGGAAACAGCAGTCCAGGCAGAGAAGAGTATGTGCAAAAGTCCTGAGGTAGAGACTGCCTAACCAGTCAGAGGCAAAGGACCAGGATTTTATGGTTGGGTAGAATCTACCACTGATTAGAGTTGACCAAGTAGGCCTAATTAGCCACCAATTAAAACGCTTATTTACTAGGCTTGAAAATGGAGGCCCCTCCTAACTTCCCACTTCTCCTCATCTTCCTCTGCTTCTCCTTTATTCCTCCTTCCCCACCCCCACAAACAAACACAGACTTGTTTGTGGAGCTATCCTGTGCTTAACATTTTCTTCTTCTTAAAGATCTCCCAGCAAAGAGACTAAAGGTTCGGAATTAAATAGTCATGGCTTTGTCCCCCAAGGGAACATTCCAGAAGGGGACTCCAATACCTTACAACCTTTTTTGAAGACACTTCTAGCTACGTGAGAAATCTATACAGAGATAATTGCACCTGAGAACCCAACTTGATAGTGAAAATTCCAAATGTCAGTTTGCAATAGAAGGTTGGCCTGTGTTCTGATCTGGAGATAAAAGTGTTTAAGCTGGTGTGGACATTTCTAGGAGCTGCCATGGTGGTGTGGGAAGCAATTACACAGGCCTTGGCATCAGACAGATGTGGAGTTTGAACTCTAGTAATGGAATTTTCTAAACCTCTGTTTTGTCATCATCATACCTAGTTTTTGTGAGGGTTAAATATTTGGCAAACACGTCCTTCATAATTGGAGACCAATAAATTGTAGGAGCACCCTTATAAATGCCTAGGCAAAAATAGTGAAAGAAGTCCAGTGAAGGAAGAAAAGAGAGAAGGAAATGGAGTAAAGGGATTTTTTTTTTTTTTTAGGAAAACAGAGAGCATGTTTGTAGGAAAAAGGCAAGAAGCCAGGAGAGATTGAAAAGGTGAAAGGCCATGCCTTTTCACTTTCATGCATCCCTGCAGGGTAGGCTGCACAGAGCACACTGTTGTCATCGCTTCCTTATAAAGTTGCCCCCGTACTTCATGGCTGTAAGGCAGTCATGAATAGATGTTGGGTAGAGTGACAGGGGCCACTGAACCCTGCTGGCCCATGTTATCAGTAATTACCTTCTGGGTGTGGACTTAGGTGCTGATAACAACTGTAGGTTTAACTAATGTGATTTATGGCCTGTGAATGCGATCTGTCGTGAGAAAGAATTTGTGCAAGTCCACTTTGGTACAGAGGTGACTTTCAGTTTGACCCCGTTAAATCCTTGGTGAATATGGAAAGATGTCCCCAAATCTCTTTCAAAGAAATGAAAGAACATAAGGCACGTGCATAATGTCTGGCACATGGGAGACCTTCATTCAATGGCCATTGACTATTATGATCATTTCAATAATATAATAGCATAGACCTCTATTTAAAGCATTACTGAGTTTATTCAAAATGTGGAATAACATTAATACATTTAAGAATCCAGTAGTATTACATGAGGGTAAAAATATCACAGCTAGAAATAGGAAAATGGAAAATAATAATTCATCTTGATAGTTTTAGGTCTAGGAGAAAAAAGAAACAAACGAGAAAAAGAAAACCATGTACTAAACCAAAACACACAAAGCTTTGCCTGGATGAAGGAACAATACTTGAATCAAAAGCAACTTGGGACTTTCTTTGACTTTAGTCCCTCAAAATAAAAATGTAACTGTTTAATTTTTCCTCTGGTGTCTTTAAAAAAGTTGAAACTGTTTTAAACTGTAGTTCACCATCATTCATGTAAAATGAAAAGCTGCTGCCTCTTGTAATAGATGAAATGATTCTGTAATCATATACATGTGGGAATGGAAATGAAATCCAGAGAAAGAAATATGGCTTACTGTACTTGAGAACTGTGTGTCACTGAAAATATGGTCAGGAAAATGCTGACTTCCTTCTCCTTAGTTGAGAAGATCATGCTATTTATGGGAAAAATAAAAAAGGAAATGCTCGGACTATTTTATTGCTTCGTACTATATGTGTTGGGTGCTTCAGTATATTTCCCACATTGAACACACACAACAATCCCACAAGAAAAGCATCAGTTTCTCCATTTAGACATGGGTAAAGAGTTTAGAATGTATATCTAGTACCAAATAGCACCAGAGACGAGATTAGAACATGAACTTACAACCATGTGACTGAAAAATAGGTATTCTTTCCGTTTAACTACTTTGTTGTGTTTGCCTAAGATGTTTTCTCTTCCTACTTGGTTTCTACCTGCTTTCTCTTCTTTCCCACTTATGTGCTTTGCTTTCCACTTGACTCCAGCCTACATCTGCCATCCAGCATTTTACCACCTCTTCTATAAAGATGTTTAGGGATCAGGGCAATTGATGACAAACACCCTATCATGCAGGAAGTCCCTCTAGGGTAACACAGAGTGTGATCCTTGAAGGACCTAAACCTGGCAGTGAAAATTGGTTACAAATATTAAAATATTAATGGCTAAATATCTCAGTTTCATGGGAAGCACTACTGAGGGGACCCTATGAAAGTCAGAACTTTTAAGGAACTGCATGAGGCCTTATCTCTTTTCTATTTGCTCACCTAAACATTCCTATCTCGTATTCGTTAATTTGATATTTTTCGGTAGTTTATTTTTTAGAGGGGACATGTTTTTCATCCATGATTCAGTCAAACCATTGCAGGATGCGCAGCAGAATTTAGAACTCCTTTCAAAGTAGATGGTCACAATGAACACGTAGGGAGAGATTTATTTGTATGCGATATGAGTCTTCCTGCTAATGGTAAAACATTATTTTCTAGCCTCGAGTGAATATCTTTGGAAGTATTTTTATAGCTTAACGATCATAAAAGCTTCCTTTGCAAATCGTCTCACTGTGGGCCCTTCACTGTGTAATGCTTCCAGAAGGGAGAGCTGTTAGAAGCAGCCATTTTCTGTTACGTAGAGTGGAGGGAAGGCTGGCTGTCGATGGTCCCATTGTGTCCTTGAAAGATGATGATTAACTGAGAGGTCACCTTAGCTGCCTGATTGATTCTCATTTGTGGATGGTTGGGAGGCAAGTTCACACACCTCCAAGGGTTGGAAATCCTCATGAAAGCCTCCAGTTTTCTCAGCTCCTGCAGAGATGTATACAATGTAGAGACATACTTGAGGAGAGCACACTCCTTTCCATTCCAAAGTTATTTATGACAATTTAAAATCCACAGCACGAAAAGTCTCGAAAGTATGCATTCTCCTTTGAGAGAAGAAGATCCTTTGACTTTCTTTTCTGGGAGAAATAAAAGATGAAAAAACTTATTTCAGTCTTTATCATGGGTTTAATTACTTTGGAGACTTCTCCTGTGCTTCTGGCCGATTTGGCAATTCATACTTATGAATCATCTGAAAAACAAGCAGTTTTAAATGATTTTGAAAAACAAAGAATTGTGAAGCATTTGTTCTACAGATATTTTGATTTCACTTGCCTGAAATTTCTTAGTTTGGAGCATTGTCATATGTAAAAATGACATGAAATGTAAAATCTTTTGTTTTTAATTAAATCTAATTCTGTGTATTTCACATATTCTGTAAACATTCTAGGTAGAATATAGAACATGATGGAGAATTGTTTTATGCTCTGGGGAATACCATTTTTATTATTTCTTTTTATGTATTTTCTTCTGTTTACCCTATCAAGATGTAATCACAGCAATAAAGCTGTACTATGTAATAAAGCATAGTATACTAAATGGTACACTAAATGCATAGCCTCAAATTTTTATACACATTTAATGTAACCTATTCCAAAGAATGGAAATACTTATAGAAAGAGCTAGTTCTAACCTTCCTTGAGTGATGAAAGAAAAAGACATTTAGCAGATTAAAAAAAGACTCAGCAAATATGAATATGAAAAATTAGACTGGTGAGTCAATGGATGAATTAGGGTCAAACCACAAATATCCAAGCAATGTACACAGATTATTTTTTTTTTCTGCAGCTGCAATTATTTCTATTAGTGGAGTGAGATTGCAAATCAGGTGTTCTGCTTTAGGCTTGGTTGCCTCCTTCTTTTTGACTTTGTTGTCCTCAGAGATGTAAGCTTTGTAATTGATTTATCCTAAAACTTTCCACAATAGTTTTCTCTTTAATATGTAACAGATATTAACTAACTATAAAGAAAAATCTAAGACATTGTTCTTGGATTGGATTGTTCAATATTGGATTAATATTCAATATATATGGCAAGAGAAAGTCAAGAAAGTGTTGTTAAATATCCACATGTACACAGAGACTGGAAATGAGTGAAAGCCAGGTAACTAATCACTAGACTTTTTTGTTTGTTTATTTGGTGTGTACACTTAATTACATCTTATGGTGGATATTGTTTCAGAAAGTAAGAATTTATTTTAAATGGGTAAATAAGACTAGATATGAAATTCCTATCAAGCCTTACTCTCTCTAAATCTTGTGCTCTAAATGGTGTATAGCTATAAATATAGCTATAAGTGGTGTGCAAGCTACATAAAGAAATAATTTCATTGACAAAGGGTGTGGGGTGATGGGTGGGGATTTAAAAAATAGTAAAATTAATTTAAAAAACAAAAAATGATTTCAAATATATTGTAAGTGCTGCAATAAAGATGATTAAGGGTTCATGTGAGCTAATTTGTTAGTAGACTAAAGATGAAAGAGTTAAGGACAAGAATTTTTGGTGAAATATAAATTTTCCAAGAGTGTATTTTGAAGGAAAAACAAAGAGAAGTGTGAATTGGTCAGGATTGTTGCCAAGTAGTGATGACTAAAAGCTATTATTGCATGCTTACTATGTGCCAGGATATTCTAAACATATTGATACATTATAAAACAGCTTTATGAGGTAGGTAGTATTGCCTGCCTTTTGCAGCTGCAGAAATCTTAAATTTGCTGACAAAACCTATACCATAGAGTGGAAACTTGGGCACAGGTCATTCTGCTTCTAAGAGGCAGTGCGTTAATTGCTGTGTAATGTTGCTTGCAAATCACAGTCAGGAAACTTGAGGTTAAATTGTATAAAGAGAGCTACTTTTTTTCCCCACTACTACTTCTGCCTTCCTTTTAGAGTTTGAAGCTTTGGTCTTCAAAGCCCAAAGACCCTTAGATCTGTAATACGCACTTTCTCGTTGGGGTCTTATCACTGGGATGTGGTTCAAGGTGACTGATTAACTATAAGTGTTTATCATCTCTTTCTCCTGAAACCCAGTCGAGTGGTAAAGAACTGAAAATTATATAGACCCAAATAGACAGAAAGCCATAGCATGCAAAGGAGAATGCCAATGAGAAAAAGGTTGACGTACCTGGCAGAGCCTTTGCACATTCAGATTGCGGAAAAGGGCAAGGCTGAAAATAGGATTGCTTGGAAGTATTCAGAATCCAAAATGCAGACAACCAGGTATCTAGCATTTAAACCAAAGACCGAAGTGTTCTTTTGTGGAGAACTGAACTTCAGAGGCTGTGGATTCAGAGACTAGCTTTCCCCTGCTCTTCCCTGCTCGAGGAACACCTGCAAGGGGAGTTTACTCCTGAGACAGGTCCGAAATCACTTCTTGGGAGATAGTAAGTGGCTTCAGGAAAAAAATGGCAAACTAAGCAAGTTGTAGTTTTCAAATATATATTTATTTACACACATACACACACACACATGCACACACACGTGACGTAGGATATATGGAGATGCCAAGATGTGTGGTCTCTGCATCCTCCCCTTGAATCTGGGAAGGGACTTGTGGCTGTTCCAACCAATATGGCTAAAGTGACGCTCTGTGACTTCCGGGGATGAATAATGAAAGGATGCAGCCGTATAGCCATATAGATCTTTACAGATCATATGCTTCGGGAGCCCTGAGCTAACATGTAAAAAGTCTGCTTCCCTGAAGCAGCCAGGCTGAGGAGATCACAATGGAGAGATTGCAGAGACAGAGACAGATGTCTGAGGAGCCCTAAGTGTTGCAGCCCCAGCCCTTGAGCTGCTCTAGCTGACACCAGGAGAGCAGAGACCAGACATTCCTCATGAGCCCTCCTCCAATTCTAGATTCACAAGCAAAAAATGTTGTTTTTGTTATAAGCCACAACGTTTTGGAGTGGCTTGTTATGCAGCATGAGATAACGAGAATATCCACCACTGACACTGAGTGTCCTTAGAGTGTCCTAAAAGTAAGTTCTACCCCACAGCACCCTGCAATGGAGCTTTGAATCAATGACCCTCATTTGTAATCACAGAATTTCCAATCATCTCCTTGGTACCTTAGTGTCTTTCTGGTAGACATGAATGGATAATCACGGACCACAGTCTACTTGAAGAAAGCCCCTGCACCCCACCTACTTGAAGAAATGCATTTACTGTCACTTGAAAACTAGAAACAGACAAAGGTAAACAGATGATGGGAACCCAGAAAAAAAGCAAACATAATTTGGGAAACAGAAAGAGCATTCTACTTGGCATGTTCAGAGATAGACAGGAATTATTGTACTCATAAAACAAGAAGAGAATGCTATGAAAAAGGAGAAATTAGAAAAAGAGACTGAAGTTCCACAAGTTTGATATGTAATTGCTGAAATAAAGAATTAAGTAAAAGAGTTGTGGGAAAAGAAATCTCCCGGAAAAAAATCAGATAAAGAAACCTGCCCACCTTTCTCACACTCTGAGCCATTTCAAGGCCATAGCCCTGAGAGGGTCAATGTTGTTACCATCTAGACTGAATACATGGCTGAACCACTTCAGGTCTCTGTACAAACTTAAAATTCTGGCGGGCGGGCGCAGAGATCTACTTATCTTGCAGCTTACCAACACTAGCTTTGCATTATTAAATCTGCCACCTGCCAATATGGAGTTGTCTGCCTGTTTCTTCAGTCTCTCCTTGCCCACTGATCCCAGGCCTGTTTTCGAACGAAGAGCCAGTGTTATTCTTTTGAAACTGAACCATTGTTACAAGTTTTTTTTTCTTCCACTCAGTATTGATTCAACAATTTTTTTCCTCTGATGATTATACTTCCCTCGTAAGTAGAGTTTTTTGCATTTTGAGTTTGGGTATCTGGCATCAGGGAGCAGGTGTTGAGGCTTTCAAAACTGTTTTTGGGGGGTCCCTTGTAGTCTTCTTCATGAATTGCACTGTCTGAAAGGTGCACACTCACTGTCTGATCCTTCATCTGTGGTAACCTCTATTTTGTTTTAAAAGCCACCTTTCCCTTTATAGACCTCCTTGTCAATTTTCTCTTTCCTTTGAACTGCTTACATTGGAATTGGAAGAAGGTAAGAGGAAATATTTATGTTATGGAGTATCTCTGTGGGCAATCACATATTGTTACTTGTAAACTAGGGTATGCTTGCTAACGTTCATTACGGGTTTGCTTATTTGTTTCTTTCTCTTTTCTCAGTGACTAATATTGGTGTAAACCTCTGTCTACTGGCAGACTTTAGCTGTCTACTGACAGCTAAAGCTGTCAACGTTTCATAAAGTGCAACTACTGCTAATCTGGTATTTGAGAAGAACAAAGCATTCAGGGTAGGGTGCTATAAATATGTTTTATATTACGTTCTCATTACATACTTAATAAATGCTCATTATGAAAAATATGAAAAATTGGTAAGACAAAAAATAATATCATGAATATCTCAATTGAAAAGAATCACTGGTATTTGGGTATATTGCCTTTAATCATTTTGCTGAGCACATTATTTTTATGACTTACCACAGAAAATGAAATATATCAATATTTTCAAGAATACATTTTCTGATTTAGAAGTAGTATATGCTTGGTGTAACAAATTTGGAGAATAAGATACTTTTGATAAAAAATAAAATTAAAATTATTGTGAATCATATCTCCTGAAATAATCACTTTTAATATTTAATTTTTTCTTTTCTGTTTTTCACCTGGAAAACACCATTCAAAAATAAGCATTTCTTGAATGTTCCAATAATTCTCTGGATAAGAATATCAAAAACTTCACATGATAATTTTCATTAAATCTGAGTTATGTAAACTTTAGCAAAAGTAAACATAATTTGTTTTATCCTTACTTATTCTAAATATTAAGTTGTAAGGGCAAATAGCTATAATCAGGCTAATACTTAAAAAAAAATTAACTCATATCTGATAACTCCTTAATATGGCGAGTATCAAGTATGAGATCAGAAAACCTAGCATTTACTAGAAAGAAAATATTATTTTAAAGTTCCCAAAGGAAACTTGAGGAGTTAGTGTTGGACTCCACATGAATAAAAGCTGAATTAATAACGCAGACAAGGTAGTTGATGTAGAGCTAGAAATAGGAACACAGCTGTATCATAGGACAGACAGACAGATAGACTTAATGACAGACACACACGTACATTCCAGTGCAGACTAAAGACAAAACTAGCTTAAAGTGACTGTCTGAGAAAATCTGTGAAAATAGTTCAGGGCTGATGTACATTTGAATGCATAGGCTGGGTTTAAGCAAACTGTTCTAATTTTATTGTGGTTGTTAGTTCCTTAAAACAATATATTTGATTCTCTACTAGTATGCAACCTTTTGCTTATCTTGCATTTCCTAGGGGAAATCCAGGCTAGAGCAATACTTTTCATTGATTGGGAAGTTCTAACTCGTCAGTAATCGTATGGTTTCTCTAGGCATTTGTAATCACACTTTTCGCTAAAAGGGAGTCTAATATTCCGCCTTTGCATCTTTGTTAAAACCTCTTTGCATCTTTGTTAAAACCTCCTGGCTAACGTGACTGTGAGAGCTGAACATGCTGCAGGAGTAGTGATATTAGTTAAGTGTTCAGTAGGAATGGCTTTGCAGACTTAAGATTTAGTAACAAAGACAGGTTTATGAAAATAGTTTTTAAATGAAACTTTTCCAATTTAAGATCATTGTAGATTCACATGCAGTGATAGAAATGCTACAGAGAGATCCTATTATCTAGTACACTTTACCTAGATTTCCCCAGTGGTCACATCCTGCAGTAGTACAGTGTCACAAGTAAGATATTGATAAAATGCATACCATTTATGCAAATCTCTTTAGTTTTCTTTGTACACATTGGTATACTTGTGTGCCTATTTACTTCTATGCAATATTATCACATGTGTAGACACAGCAGTCAAGATGGAAAACAGGTGACCACAGGGATCCCTTATGTTGCCCTTTTCTAACCACCCACATCTTTCTCCCACCCCCACTCCTATCTTTAATCCCTGGCAACCACTAATTAGTTCTTTATTTCTAAAACTTCAGTCATTTCAAGAATGTTATATATAATAGTTACAGCTATTGCAAGAAGTTACAAAGATAGTACAGAATGATCACATGTACATTTTACTTAAACCAGTGTTGACATTTTACAACAGAATGTATATAGTTCTGTGCTATTTTATTACATGCGTACATTTGTGCAACCACTACTGCTGATTTTTTTTCCCTCCATTCACTATAGATCATGGAGTTTTGTAAAAAAAAAAAAAAAATTGGGGTGTGTGAAATATCTATGGAGAAAAATCCAATGAATATTTAAAATTATTGTGATGGTTTTCATTATGTCCACAAATTCTTTGATACTCCTTCCCTTCAGGAGGTGGGGTCTAATTCCCATCCGATTACATGTGGGCTGGACTTAGTGACTCACTTCTATTAAATAGAATCAAGTGGGAGTCATGGTATGTAACTTCAGAGACTAGAGCATAAAGGGCTCTACTCTGTCTCAGATGCCTACTCTGGTGGAAGTTACCTGTCATTTTGTGAGCAGCCGTAGTGGATGTCCACTTGGTGAGGAACTGAGGCCTCCTGCAAATAGCCATGCATGTAAGCCATGCATGTAAGGCTCAGGAAAGCTTTCTAGTACGGTTTTGGCTGACAGCTTGACTGTCACCTCATTAGAGAACTTGAGACACAGTTGCCTAGCTAAGCTGCTCCCAGGTACCTAAACCCAGAAATGGAATGAGATGATAAATGTTTGTTGTCTTAAGACACTCAAGTTTTGCAGTAAATATATAGCTATACTAAATATCATTATGTAGCAATATATATAAAACATATTAGAAAATCAGGAGAATATTTTTAACATAATTGAAAAATCCTACAGATGACCTTTGCTTTTATAATTATGACAGTGGAATGAACAAAAAACAATGATCCAGCCAAGACCCAGATCACTGAATTGCCTAACTATGAAGGATGTTTGTTTCTGCCGTTTCTTATTGGAGAACCTAGGTCATGTGATCTTTTAAGTTTCTCCATCTCCCTCCCCACCAACTCACCCACATTCCTTTGCCTTTTTTTTTTCTCCCTGAGGCTGCTGGCTATATGATAACTTTTGTCACGTTTGTTTTCAATGACTGACCTTGATCACGTATGGAGACATCCCAAAACCTTTTGGCTAGAATAAGTCACAAAATAATTATCCAATGTCCATTGTCTGCAATGATTTAGTATTAGAATTTGAAGTCAAAATTGGCATGTCTTTTGAATGCATTATTTGCTCAGTGTTCCAATTTTGTTATGGAAAAAAAAACAGAGAAGAGAGTCTATGATTTATAATATAAACACAAAGCTAGAACTAATCATCCATTGTCAACTATCCTGTTTGGTTTCCACAGTTTTTGTGCTCAACTTTCCTATCCTTATTTTGTATCTATCTCTATCTCTACCAATTATTTTCTAATTATAAATGTGGTATCTTTGAATCGTATGTCATTAATGCATGTAATAGTTACAGCAATACTAGAGCAGTCAGCGGCAGCTTCAGACTTTTTTGCAAAGGTGCTTGTTGGAGGAGAGTGGAAATCTAATGGGATATGGGAGATGGGGCATTTGTTTCAAAGCTACATAGGTAAAGTGACAAGAGATTATTGGGGGCGGGCGGTGGTGGTGGCTAGATTTTCCTCCCTTCAAGTCACTTGTTGGCACCATCACTGAAAGCAATATTCTGCTGTGGAAACTTTCTTTTTCCATCTCTTTTGTTGGCAGTTCTTCCTCTACCGGTCCCTTAACTGTCATTTCCTAAAGTGATGGTTCTCAAACTTTAGTATGTATCAGGGTCACCTGACGGATTTGTTAAAGAGATTTCTGGGCTCACCTTCAGAGTTTCTGATGCAGTAGGTCTGCAGTGGGATGCGAATTGTTATTTCCAACAAGTTCCCAGATGATGCTGATGCCACTGTTTTGGGGACCACGCTGAAGAAACAGTGCCCTAAAATTCTCTGCTTGGGTAGTAGTTAGATCCTGAGGATATAATGAAAGTAGGAGCCAAGGAAGTAAAGGAGGTTGCAAAACTGCTTTGATGAGGCAATAAAAGGAATATGTTGTTGCTCTTGAGAAAGAGGAGGTGGTATGAGCAAAAGAGCCTGAGGCTGAGGGGTCAGATGAAGATCAAGGCAGCTATAGAAATATATCTGGTGGAGAGGTCCTTGGAGATCTTTAAAAATTTTTCCTCCATAGCTGGAAAAATCTTAAAATATACTAGATACATTCAAGGTATGTGTGCATGTGTGTGTGTGTCAACTAAGCCAGATGCAGTTCAGCAAAGACACATTTGAGAAGGCAAAGTGATCGGCACACTAAAGAAGAAGTAGCCAGAGGTGATCCATAATATATAATCATCTCCCTCGCTGGAGTTTATGGTTATCTTGGAGAAAGATTTGGGCTTGCATATGACATGAAAATGGGACCTTGAATCAATCATACCTAGTTTTCTAGGAGCCAGAGAAGCCTCACCTAAAATCTAGGTTACTTTCTCCTATGGTTCTCATCTGCTTTGTGTTTATCCTGAAGTCTTTCAGGTAAGCAGAGTGCAGTGACTTCTTTAAATTACAATCCCAAGAGGTTCTTGTTTGTCTTCTCCTCATGAATTCATTGGGTGCTATAGGGAGGAACAGGTCCTGTGCAGGTTGTTTTTATCCTGACCTCTAGAGGAAGGCTGGATGTGCTCAAGCTTCTGGGAAGGAAGAAGCCACCCACCAGCCCAGTGTTTGCGGAAATGCCAGGAGGACAGGACTTTCCCAGTTCCTTCCCAGGTGAGGGGAACAAAACAGAGGTGTGGGGTCCCATGAGTGTAACACCTACAACTTCCAGTCACTATCTCTGTTCTGAGGAAATTCAGAGACCGGGAGGTTTACATCTTCCCTGCTACAATTCATCTTCCTCTCCTCTTCACCCATAAAACTCTGTGAGTGCGTGAAAGAAGGAAAGGAAGAAACAACTCCCTTGGGACTTGAGCCAACAGTTCTGCTTCTTGCCCCCTCTTCCGTGGTTATCCATGAGGTCTCCATGCCCATGGTCTCCATGCCTCATTCCAGGAATTGGTCAGTTTCAGCACTGACTAGCTCAGAATGTTTTTAAGACTCAGAGGAAGAAATGGCTAGTGCCAGTGAAAGGATTTCTTCTGAGGCAAATGGTGGAGCTAAATAGAAGCATAAAGAGTTGTTTCTCTGCATCTTGTTCACCTAGATAGATGGCTAAGTTGTGAAAAGTTGAAGAGAGTAACCACTGGGAACTTTTATGGTGGTGATGGTGGTAGTGGTGGTGAATCAGACCATTTTTGCCTGTAAGAAACTGCATGCATTCTACTGATCCCCATAGGATAGTTCAATTATTATTTTTTCTTCTTTATTTTTACTGAGATATAATTGACAAAAATTGTATTTATTTAAAGTACAACTTGATGTTTTGATATATATATATATATATATATATATATATATATATATATATACTGTAAAGTCATCATTACAGTCAAGCTAATTAACACATCCATCACCTTACATAGCTACCACCTTTTTAGTTCAATTATTGGTGGTGCAGTTTCATTCACTGAGTTCCTGCTCAGGGTGAAGTCTTTTCCAAGAACCAAAATTTAAGTCAAACATGAAGTGTTGGCATATTCCACAAAGTGGAGACTGCCACATTTGAACTGCTGGAGCAAGGCATTATTTTTCCTGCTCCTGTCATGTACCACCCTTCCCTTTTCCTGCTGATTTCCATACTGCTTCCCCCACTCTCCTGGAGTCCCTTTCCCACATGTTTATGACTGTTCTCTATGCACAAAAGGAAAGGTGTGTGAGAGCTGGGCTCCACAGTGACTGTTAGTTCTAGGCACCATACCAACATCAACAGAATCCTTATCTGGGCTCTTCCCAGAGAGTATGCAATCTTCATTCAACAGACAATGAACAATAGGGAACAAGGGGGATGGCCATTGGAGTTGCATAAGAGGTGTCTATTTTCATTATTTAGACTCCCTGGCACTTACTCATAGATCCTTTATTCAGACATTGGTAGAACAAAACCCAAAAAGGATTCATGGAGGAAATGGTTCTTGCAAAAAGCTTACGAATAAAAGCATTTCCAATAATTCTGCAAACTTGGGGAAAGAATAAATTATTAGAAGAATATTGACTGGCAGCTAACAGGATTGGTAGAACTAAATAACTGAGCGTAGGAAAAGACAAGGAATAGAGACCTTGTCTTTACTGAGGTTTTCACATTCCAAGATAAGAGAGAGAGAATTTGACTGGGCCAGACAGAGTATCTTATCTCTACCTTGGTTCCAACCATTCATATTGCCAGGACATAGGACAAGGGAGCACAGCTGCCGTAATGGGGAGAATTCTAGTGAGCTGGGCAGAAGCCCTTCCTCCATGTATATGTATTTATATATTGGTCAAATATATATTTTGTAGTTAGAAAACACTTAGATAGAAGTATTATCTATCTGTTTATCATCTATCTCCAATTATCATCAATCAGTCATCTTAGACTTTATTTTCTTAGAGCAGTTCTAGGTTTTTTATTTGTTTTTT
This sequence comes from Rhinolophus ferrumequinum, assembly GCF_004115265.2. NCBI lineage: Eukaryota > Metazoa > Chordata > Mammalia > Chiroptera > Rhinolophidae > Rhinolophus > Rhinolophus ferrumequinum. The sequence goes on along the minus strand of NC_046301.1, from coordinate 20,072,231 downwards.
GATTAAAATTTATTGGGGTTACAATTGTTAATAAAGTTGCATAGGTTTCAGGTGTACAATTCTGTATTACATCATGTATATATCACATTGTGTGTTCACCACCCAGAGTCAGTTCTCTTCCCATCACCATATATTTGATCCCCTTTACCCTCGTCTACCACCCACCTCCCCCTTTACCCTCTGGAAACCACTAAATTATTGCCTGTGTCTATGAGTTTTTGTTTCTTCATTTGATTGTCTTGTTCTTTTGTTGGTGTTCTAGGTTTATAGCAAAATTGAGAGGAAACAAAGAGGTTTCCCATATACTTTCTCCCCCACATGTGCGTTGCCTCCTCCATTATTAACATCACTCACAAGAATAATACGTATTTTTTAAAACCAAGCATGAACTTACATGGACACAGCATTATCACCCAAAATTCCATAGTTTATCTTAGGGTTCATTCTTGGTGTTGTACATTCTATGGGTTTGGACAAATGTATAATGACATGTACCCATCATTATAATATAATGTGGAGTATTTTCACTGCTCTGGACATCCTCTGTGTTTTGCCTATTCATCTCCTCTCTCCCAAGATCTCTGGCAACCATCAATCTCTTTATTATCTACAGTTTAACCATTTCCAAAATGCCATATGATTGGAATCCTCCATTATATGGTCTTTTCAGATTGGCTTCTTTCACTTAGTAATGTGTACTTAAGGTTCCTCTATGTCTTTTCACGACTTGATAGATCATTTCTTTTCAGCACTGAATAATATTTTAGTGTCTGGATGTACCAGTTCATTTATCCATTCACCTACTTAAGGACATCTTGGTTGCTTCCAACTTTTGGCAGTTATGAATAAAGTGGCTATTTTTTTTCATATGTATTATGTAGGTTTTTGTGTGGACATAAGGTGAAGTATAATTTTAATCATTCATGTTAGTAACTATTGAACAGAATGTGCCTAAACTTAGATTCTGGTCACTCACCTTGCTTGAACTATGAATAATCTGTTACCAAAACAGGGGCAACCACACAAGCATCCTCTAGTCCAGACTAGTGGTTCTTACTTAAATTGTGGTCTCCAGACTGTCAGCATGAATATCATTGAAAACTTGTTAGAAATAGAAATTCTTTTTCCCACTCCAGACCTAATAAATCAAAACTTAGGGTGAGACCCAGGAATCATGTTTTAATAAATGCTCTAGATGATTCTGACACATGCAAAAATGTAATGTGCATATGAATCACCTGGAGATGTTGTTAAAATGCATATTCTTAGGTGTGAGGTAAGCCTGAGATTCTGCATTTCTAACAAACTTCCAGGTGATCCTGTTGCTGCTGGCATAGAAAACAAACTTTTGAGCAGTGAGACTCTAGAGATACTGAAGGAGAAAATTTTCATATGACTGCTTCAAACGGCTGAAATTGTATAGAGAAGAAGAGCTATGAAAACCAGAAAGTTCTGTATGAAAAAAAAAATTGTTATTGCTGTTGGATGATAATAAGTTGCACAAATCTTCAGAAAATTACATATTTTGAGGGGGAGGGGAGCTCATCTTAAACCGGCAGGTCTGAAAACAGGATTGGTTACAACGTTTATGTAGCAAGTTGCCCTGTAACTAAGTGTATAAATGCCTCTTCCTGTCTTAATCTCAAAATGTAATAACATGTAACAAGAGTGGTATCTATATCTCCAGCTATCTTTTATTTTGTCTGGTTCATGATAGAAATACTATGTTCCACATCATTTAAAATGATAACTCAAAGCTGAATGCTAATAATGATGCCAAACTGTAACCTGGAAAGAGGATGAACCTGGCCAGACGGCTCAAGTCACTGATTAGATCTTCCTGGGCCTTTCTTATCCCAGATCGATCATACTATGTATTTGGTGAATAATCTCGAAAGCTTTGGGGAATTTTGTCCAATTTTCAGCAGTTTTCTATTAGTGCCACTCAAGTCTGATTGTATTTGCTTGACAAAATTAGCTTAATGGGAGTGGAGAGAGACTAAGTGGGTTCATGACTCTTCCTGGGTTAGGGTTCTCTTAGATGAACTTGACCACCAATATTTTCATGTCCAATTTTATTGCTTTCATTATCAGATGACTGTACTACTTTGAGCTTTTGCTTTGAAAAGGTTACAGATGGTTTCATTTTACATAATGAATACAAAAACATTTAAGAGGACCTCCCCCATGTCAAAATTTCCCAAGAGGTTTGATCAACTTAATACATATGAAAAAAATCTTGCATTACAGCTGACACCAGAACAAAATGTAAGATTTTTCTGCAGGGTAATTTCTACTAGAATTCTTTGAAGAGGCCAAATAAGCGTGAGAATGAAGATAAATCAGGAAACATAATTTATCTAATCTTTCAAAAATTCTCATAAGCTTCAGTAAGAAAGAAATGAAATCATCCATGTTTGAGGAGTTCCTCCTTCCAATAAAGTCTTTGCTGTCAAGAAATAAAAGGCAGAGATAAACAGCATTTTTCAGAATAAAGGAATATTAACAGTGGGATGTCCCAGAAATTATTTCTGATACATGTCTAAATCATTATATGTACACTATGATCCCAAATTAAAAAAAAGAAGCATAGATAGATAGGTAGACAGATAGATAGCTAGATAAATAGATAGATAATTTAATGTCATTTCTGAAGTGTAAAAAGAAAATAGAGCATCTTCACTTCTTCACTGTCTCTAACTACTCTTATAACACTCCTGAGCCCCATCTAGCTGGGATTAATGTAGGGTGGGTGTGTGCCTTAATTATATTGGCCAATCATATGTAAATTATTCTTCTCTAATGTAAAAGAGGCTCTTTTGTTTTAAAATAGTCTTGGGCAAATCTTAACCTGTCACAATTCTTGCCTTTCTACCTTCTCCTGGATATGGCCTTCAGGTGTATCTGAGTAAATAAGACTTTAGGTTAGAGAGAGAAAAAAGGCTTGGGTATACTTGCAGGGGTCCCTGCATAGTTCTTTAAGTTACCTGTGCCCTCTTTTTGGGAGATATTATCCCATTTGTCTTTGGTATTGGCTTTCTCATGAGGCTGTTGCTGCAGTGCTTGATCTTATATGGTCATTGGGCCTTGATGCCCTCTGCTACTATTGGTCAAAAAGTCTGTCCTTGCCTCTGCCCTGAAGTCCTGACCCTCAAAAATATCTATTTCCAGATTCCAGGTCTCTTTTATGGCACCAGTCTTCCATCTTGGGTAGGAGTATTAAAAATACAAATAACGAAATATCATACACTGTTGCTTATAAACAAACAACATTTATTTCTCAGTTTTAGGGGCTGGAATCAGGGTGCGAGCACAGTCAGGTGAGGGTGCTTTTCTGGTTTAGAAACATCTCAGCCTTCTTGTTTTATCCTCACATAGCAAATGGGGGGTTAGGGAGCTCTGTGGAGTCTCTTTTATAAGAACACTAATCCCATTCGGAAGGGGTTATGACCTAATCACTGCCCCAAGGTCCCACTTCAATACCATCACCTGGGGGTTAGAATTTAAACATATACATTTGTGGGGTTGGGGGAGTGGACACAAACATTCAGACCATAGCACCATTTCTACTTCCTCTCTTTATGGATTTGACTATTCTGGACATTTCATATAAATGAAATAAAAATATGTGACATTTTGAGTCTGGCTTCTTTTACTTAGCATAATGTTTTCAAGGTTCATCCATGTTGTAGCCAGAATCAGTACTTCGTTCTTTTTTTTTTATTGCTAAATAATATTCTCTTGTATGGATTAATAAGGCTGGATTTACATTTGTATTTTGTTATGTGTTTTATACATGTCTTACGCTTTTTTTGTTTCTCTATTTCTCCATTTCTGTCTTTTATGTTAAATACATATTTTTTGGAACTATTTTAATTCCCTTGTCACTTATTTTACTGTTTCTTAAGTTAGTTCCTTAGTTATTACCCTGGGAATTACAATTAATGTAATCACTTATAATAATCTAGTTTGGATTAATACCAACTAAATTATAAAAGTTTATAACAACTTTGTTCCGACCCTGTTTCCCTGAAAATAAGACCTAGCTGGACAATCATTGCTAATGTGCCTTTTGGAGCAAAAATTAATATAAGACTTGGTATTATATTATATTATATTATATGCCTGGTCTTCTACTAAAATAAGACTGGGTCTTATATTAATTTTTGCTCCAAAAGACGTATTAGAGCTGATTGTCCAGCTAAGTCTTATTTTCGGGGAAACACGATATGTATTTCTGATCCTTCCCCATTATTTGTGCTGTTATTGTCTCACAAATGATATCTTTACGTATTGAGCGTCCCTCAACACAGATTTGTAATTATTATAGTAGGAAAAAAAGAGTTACTGACAAAACATACATTTATATTGCCTTTTATATTTATCGATGTAATTACCTTTACCAGTATTCTTTCTTTCTTCATGTGGATTTGAACTACTCTCTAGTGGCTTTTCATTTCAGCCTGAAGGACTCTCTTTAGTATTTCACGTAGGACAGGTTTGCAAGAGATGAATTCTTTTAGCTTTTGTTTATCTGGAAATATCTTAGTTTCTCCTTCAGTTTTGAAGGATAGTTTTGCTGGGTATAGAATTCTTGGTTTAGTCTTTCTATTAGAACTTTTAATATGTCATTTTCACTGCTTTCCGATCTCCATGGTTTCTGATGAAAAATTGGCTGTTAATCTAACTGAGATCATTTGCATGTAACGAGTCACTTGCAGTGTCCAAGTTTTTCACTTTGTTTTTTTTTGTTTTTCAACAATTTCACTATGATACATCTAGGTGTGTTTTTCTTTGAGTTTATTCTGGTTGGATTTCCTCCATCTTCTTGTATATGTGGGTTAATTTTTTAAGAATCAAATTTGGGAGGTTTTTATCATTATTTTTTTCATATAATCTTTCTGCCTGTTTTTCTCCTCTTGTTCTTGGACACATAAAATGCACATGTTGGTCCAGTTGATATTGTCTCATAGGTCTCTGAGGCTGTGTTCATTTTTTCTCATTCCTTTTTCTTCCTGTTCTTCATATCGTGTTTCCCCAAAAATAAGACCTAATCAGCTCTAATGTGTCTTTTGGAGCAAAAATTAATATAAGACCTGGTATTATATTATATTATATTATATTGTATTGTATTGTATTGTATTGTATTGTATTGTATTATATTATATTATATTATATTATATTTAATTTCATAGTATCTCATAGTAAAATAAGACTGGGTCTTATATTAATTTTTGCTCCAAAAGACACATTAGAGCTGATTTTCCAGCTAGGTCTTATTTTCGGGGAAACACAGTACTAAATAATCTCAATCAACCCGTCTTCAAGTTTGCTGATTCTTTCTTCCCCTGGTCAAATTTGATACTGACTCCTGTTAGTAAATATTTAATTCCCGTTATTAGGGTGTTAACTCCAGGATTTTCCTGTGTGGTTAAAAATTTTCTATCTCTTAATTGGTAGTCTGTATTTGGTGAGTTATTATTCTTATATGTTCCTTTTGTTCTTAAGTCATGTTTTCCTTCAGTTGTTTGATCATATTTTAAATAGCCCCTTTAAAGGTTTTTGTCTAGTAAGTCTAACATCTGGTCTTCCTCAGGGACAATTTTTATTGATAGATGCTTTTCCTGTGTAAGGACCACATTTTCTTATTTCTTTTTATGTTTAGTAATTTTTTTAATTGAAAGCTGGGCATTTTAAATAATATAATGGGGCAACTCTAGAAATCAGATTCTCCTTTCTCCCTAGGGTTGTTATTTATTTGCTAATATCTTTTCTGAACTAATTTTGCAAAGCCTTTGTCATATGTGGTTGCTCAAGTTTCTATTTAGTTAGCTTAGTATTCAGCTAATGATTGAACAGAAATTTTCTTAAATGCCTAAAATCAGTGTCTTCCAGTCTTGCTGAAGAGCCCTGTGGATGTGTTGGGGAAAACCTTCAACACTCAGACAGTTAATAATTTTGCTCTCTTACTTGTGCAGAGCCTCAAAATCAGCCCACAGCGAAAACTTAGGGCCTTCCTTGAGCATGTGCACAGCCCTGGAATTTATATAGCCCTACACGTTATGTAGGCTTCTAGATTCCCAGAAACATGTTGGACCTTTTTGATCCCCCTGCCAGCATCTCATTCCCCAGACTTCCCTTTTAAGCATTTTGGTTAGCTTATTGTTTACTCCAACTGTTATCCACTGCCTCATATAGCCATGAAGTTAATCAATTACCTCCAACTGTTTTTGACAATTGCCTCTGGGGAAATAGTTTTTGCACTGAGTGAGCTCTGAATCACGTAAAAAAACCCCACAGCCTTGAACGTGGAGTTTTCCATGGAACCATAAGACAGGTCAAATAATGACAGTGCTCTGAGAATGAAGCTTTGAAAGAGCTCTACCCCCATTCTTCCCCCTGTGGTGGCTATCAGACTATTGGTTTATAGCATGGTGGCAGGCTGTTGATTTACACTGTGATTGCAAGCTGTTGTTTTACATCGTGATTGCAAACTTGATTTTCACCATGATTGCAGGCTTTGGTTTTGAAAGCTATCTCAGAGCTATAGACTGGAGGATCAGAATACAAGTGAAAATGCCATAAAGCAGGCTCTTCTTACCAAAATACAGACCCTTTCTTCAATAAATCCTCTCTAGATTGCTGTAAACTTTTGGTTACTTTCCAGAGTTCAGAAAAAGTAAATCTGACTTTTTTGGGGGGTTTTGTTGTTATTTTTATCATTGCTTTTATGGGGCAGAAAAATTTCTGAAGTTCTAACTCTGTCATTTTTGTTAATATCATCTCTCCAAAGATCTTACATATAAACTATACACCATGCTCCAATTGGTTATATGTATATATATAACCAATTATATATATAATATATATAATATATAATATATATATAGAGAGAGAGCTTATATATATAAAATATATATAGCTTATATATATATATATAAAAGATCTACTATGTTTCCCCGAAAATAAGACCTAGCCAGAAAATCAGCTCTAATGTATCTTTTGGAGCAAAAATTAATTAAGACCTGATCTTATTTTACTATAATATAAAACCGGGTCTTATCTAACATAATATAATATAAGACTGTGTCTTATAATAATGTTTGCTCCAAAAGATGCATTAGAGCTGATTGTCCAGCTGGGTCTTATTTTTGGGGAAACACGACATATATATATGTGTGTGTGTGTGTGTTTGTGTGTGTGTGTGTGTATATACATATGTATGTATATATATATGTATATATGTGTATATATATGTATATACATTTTTTGGCACCCCAGTGTGTGTGTGTGTGTGTGTATATATATATATATATATATATATACACACACACATATATATATATATACTGGGGGTGCCAAAAAATGTATACAAGTGAACACTTTGGTCAACGTTGCTCAAGCAGTAGTTCACTGTAATCAGAAGTGTCTGGACGCTGATGGTAACCACTTTGAGCACCTCTTGTAATTGCAGAAGTCAAACGTGACTTGTATTCCTCTTTTGTTATCGGTGTATATTGATTATTACAATTTTAATACAGTTTTCCTTCCTTAATATGTGTATACATCTTTTGGGCACCCTGTGCATGTGTGGGGGGGTGTGTGTGTGTGTATCCCTAAGATTAATTGTTTTTCCAGCTGATTATTTAAGTTAAGGAGTCAGAAAAATTTAGTTCTTGGGAAGTGTGTACTATATCCATATTGACCAAGAAGATGTAGAGGCTACTGAGAAAAAATTGAATGAATGTCTGAAATATTTTATGAAGTTCTATTTGTAAAGTTCTGTTTCTGTATGTTAAAAACCATAATGGGAGGAGAGATATTCATGTAATATAAAATTAGAGCTTTTAAGTTTTAAAGATAAAAGGCTGCAGAAAATTTATCTTGATTAATGAATTTATGGAAATTGTTTTCTCAAGGGCTAATAGAGGCCAAAACACAAATAAAAGTGAAAATTGTATTAAAATTTTGCTGCCTTTTGCTCTCATTGTTTTAAGAAAATTGGACAGGAAAGTAGAAATAAATTAAATTTTAGAAAATTATCCTTACCTGAATGTAAAATATGACAAAATTTAGACTTAGCATGATTTGACTCAGTTTAAGCCCTTGTCCCTGATGTTGTAACAGATTTCAAGATTCTGCTTTGATACATCGTTCCATTCAGAGGAAAAATGACTTAGCCAAGTGTATGATCCAATATCTGTTTAAAATCATATTTTTCTGCAAGCAAGCCAGGATTTTATGGGCTATAAATTGAATAGAAATTAGAAATGACTTTATCGCCAATTGAAAGGAGATAGCAAATCCTAGGTTCAATATTTTAGCACGGATTTTAAGGCCCCTGCCAAGATTTGACTTTCACCATGAAACTTGGGAAATTGTGATTTGATATGTCTGACACTGAAAGATCTAAATTCCTTTTAGCAGTTAAGATGAATTTTGTTTTTTTATTTAATGTTGGCTAGTTACCTTCCTGTGTTTTCTATCATTGTGTGTATATATGTATGTATGGATAGATGTATGCATTTTTAAAAGAAAAAACTGAAGAGATTTTTTTTTTTAAGTTTCTATTATATAAAAAACAATTAGAACTTTCCACTTAGGGTTCTAAAATTAATTAATAGGAGCATGACGGATGAAAATGTAGCAGGGTACATGTACTTAGTTAAATTGTATGGTGCTCAGGATGCATATGGTTGAAATTATCCATTCAAAAGTAACACATAATGCAGACAAAACTGTGCGTGATGCCTCCCACTTTGAGGGCTATGGGCAATGTTCCAGGGGAGACATAGCGGCCGCGTAGACAAAGCTGGTGACAGTGAGGCCCTGAAGTGGGTGGATGAAAGATGTTTAAGGTGAAAAACTAGCACATTTGTAACCTTTTCTTTTTCCATCTCGTATAATTCTCTTCACCTTGGTTGTAAAATTTTATGGCTTTAAACATTCCATTACATGCCGATAAAATGACCTTCCTTTCATGTTGGTTTTCCTAGTTCTCTTCCTCATTTTCTGAAATTGTTTCTAAACTGTTTTAGGGGAAGAAAATCTTCAAGTGGACACCTTCAGACTAACAAGAGCACAAAATCTTTTTCATTTGGCCTACAGTGTCTTTAAAAAATTGAATTAGTTGGCAACTTTAAATGTGAGGAGTTCCTTCACATAAAAATACAGATTTTAGCTTTCCTTGAAAAGGTGGGCGCTGTTGGCAAGAGAGCCAGATGGGGCTGACTAGCTGCTCAGACGCCATGTGTTTCCCAGACTCCTCCAGTCCCCTTCTGAGCAGTTTTACTCATTTACAGGATATCTTCCCACTCCCCTTGGAGACATTTGAGTTTGAAACTAGTGACGTACTTGTACACAGCTGACTGTCATCCAAGGCAATATGTGTTTACTACTATGATAGAGGTTCAAAGTATAGTAGGAGAGGGGAGAGCCAAAGTAGGAGAGCCAAAGTATAGTAGGCTCAACTCAGGAAGGTAGTATGGTGTGAAAGAAGAAAGGGGTTTAGTGTTAGATGTATCTGGAAGACATTTTTTCATTCATGGTATAAAAGTATTTAATAAGTACCACATCAGTACATAAAAACACATAGCCTATAGCGCATCCTTTAAAACCAGAACAGCCAAGTTAAAAGTTAGTACAGATTCTTATTTTTACTAAGAAAAACACATTGGGAATTTGGGAATTTAACTCTCTTTTTTCCTTTTTTTTTTATATGTGACAATCATGTTTTCTGGTCACTAATGTCCTATCCAACATAGCACTAAACCAGTATACTAAATAAAAGCAGACAGATGACTGGTAGAGCTGTTTGCTATGTCCTACTCATGCTGAGCGAGACCAATGGAACACCATCTTGGTGGTTGGTGGGATGATTTTAATAGGAAGAGGAATTGCAGAGCCCCTACCCTCCCCAACAGAAAACCTAACAAACTGATTTATACAGAAAGCTTTTAAGCAAATCTGCACGAACAGTTAGCATGCTATAAGCAAAGGATACTTTTTAGTCTATTTCTAGTATAAACATATATTCATTGCTGTCCGGTAAAATAAGAAGCCAACACAGAAAGCATTTTTGATTTCATAGCACTAACAGCTAAAAAGCATGCAGCATACGATACCCATGATTTCATGGGTAATCATGGAAGTTCCAAGATTATATCCGCTAGGTTAGCCTGTGGATTTATTTGTACCTTTGGGACAAAACTGCTAGTGCTTTTCTATTCTAAATTCAGGAAAGATTATCCCAAGTTAGCTTGTAGAGAAAAATAATCGTAGGAGAATCTATTTTTCATTTACTTAACAAATTAATTGCCTTTTTACATATGTAGTTCTGAATTGTTTACCAATATAAGACATTCCTGAAATTTCACAAGCTCTCTTTAAATAGTACACTTTATTTTCAGTCATAGTTGAAGAACTTAGTTGAAGAACATTTTTTGCTTATGAAAATAGATTCTGTGTTATTTATTTGCTGAAACTCAATGATTTACTGGATGTGAGGATAAGTTAAATATAAGTTTAGTTGAAGAGGACTTTATTATCAGTATAAACCCTAGTAAATTGTGACTTTTTTTAATTTTATTTCATGGAGTAGTAAGTTAGTATCATTTTTATGACTGTGGAAATAAGTGTAAGTCATTTTTTAAAATATAGACTTCTTGGTTTAAAGTAGTCTATATTTAAAGACATCTTTCACTAGAAAATTTGGAATCTTTAGAATAAAAGCTGCAGCAAACTGAATATATTTCTTCTTAATTTGGTGAAAGGTGGCTTTCAGAATAGAAGTAGTAGGGTTTGTCTAAATAAACCTGGGACAGAAGATGGAGAAAATTTGCCAATTGGCAATGATTAAGTATAAATATCAGAGTCAATACACCACACTTAAAAAGAAATGAAATCGTTTTTTCAGGGCAGCTGAAATAATTGAATGATACAGCCAGCGACTGACAACCATTGTGATGTACATTACTGTTTATTTTTTGAGGTTTATCCAATTTCAATCAGGAGTCATTATTGTTTAGCACAATCTTTAGTTTGCTAAGATCACTTCCTTAACATTTAATCAAAGAAGTGCTGGAAGGAGACTTGCTTTTAGGAAATATTCTGATGCAGCAGTCACTTTAAAACTGACTCAATAAGCATCCTGTCTTATAGACAATGCATTTGGTGGGTGATAGGTTTGTAAACTTAAAAGAAAATTTCATTACTGGACTAAAGAATGACTGTTCCTTGCAAAATATAATTGAATGAAGGTCCCCTCCAAAAATATACTTGAAGTGTCACTGAATTCTGTGTTAGGAAATTGCCCTCTTTGAAGAGACTGCAGTGAAGGACCAATCTGACGTCCATAGACTGCTTCCAACATTAGCTTCAATGTTAAGCCTGACTTCAGTCTTGTGTAAGCTTTGGGGTTTTGGGTTGAGTTGGGTAACGGCCTCCTCACACGTATGGTTTTGCTGGTGGTTTAATGTCTCCAGAACATGGGTGGATTTCCATCTGGAAAGAGAACATTAGCCTTGAGTTAGAGGATCAGACAGACTAAGAGGAGGGAGGGAAAAAGAGAGATTGAGACAGACAGATGCAGAGGGCCCCTTGCTTCTCATTACTCATCTCCTGAATCCCAGAATTAGCTATTCTGTTGTTTGCTGCTTTAGACTGAGATGGTCTTTATAAATTTAAGACATATGGAGTAATTCTTTGTAGTCTCTCAGAAATGTCCAACTAAAAGGTTTTGATAAACCCCTCGAAGTTTTACAAAAGCTATTGTGTAGTTTTCCTATTACTTGGATCAGTAAACAGGGCATCTCAATTTGGAGCATTTCTGTTGATGGTGAGGGGTCCCGGAACCAATCCGAATGTTTTGTTTACCATTTGAATGCCTTTGATTTAGCAAGGACAACCCATGTCTATGTTCTGGGTAATGAAATCATGTGTCAGAGACACTCTCAAAGGTTTTGATCTTCAGAGATGCTGCAGGGTCCTTGATCGTTGTAGTCACACATCTGTGATGCATCCATTTAGCTTTGTAACTTAGAGAATGACTGAGATGTCACCCAGATAGTGAGAGAAATAATGTAAATGCTGTATATCTATAAGGTCTATGTTTAAACAGGGGAGACTGAGTAGGGACAACAGCAGCAGTTACCCCTCTCTCAGTAACCACACAGCTCAACTCTACCTTAACTCCTTCCTGGGGGTTCCTGGGAACAAGAGAATAATTTGGGGGGCTATTTTGGATTAAGAACCTCACCCATGGAAAACACCTATTCTTTCTGGCTTGGCAAAGTTGGGGAAGTTGCAGTGACATAAACTTGACTCTCTGCCCTTCCTTTCTTTTCATTGCTTTATTTTCTGCAAATTTTCCACCCAATGAAATAAAATCCTATCATCTTGGCACCCACCAATTCTTTGATGCTTTGTGGCACACACAAGTCTTACACTGATGGACATAAATCTCTGATTATCACCCTGACTGATATCAGCCCTTTGACCACTTAAGTCTTACCTTTTCTAGGTTGATTAAGTGTTTTTGATGCAGCAAACACAGAATTAGTTATTGCCTCTACCTTGTTAAATATCTTCAGTCAATCAGAACAGTAGTTTGTAGGGCTGTCAAACTTTAAAGGCCAGTGATGCAGTAAATCCAAAGTGCATTTCCTGGTACTTCATTTAGGTAGAAATAAGTGGATGTATGTGACCAGTGATATTTTTCTGTCTTGTATGATACACTCATTTGGAATGGATGTAGACGTCACAATAAACATATGCGTTCTCTTTGAGTATGTGAGAATGCATAAATAATGGCTAGACAGACAGAACACTGTTTTAGCTTTTATTATACCTTTCCCCATAGCTAACCTATTGTTTTAAGACAAAGAGAAGACTAGCAGGACAATTTTGAAAGACATTTTCACGAACATTTCTCTTGAGAGTGTAAATTGGTACAAAATTTATGGATGGCCATTCAGCAATATATTTTAAGACACTTAAAAAGCTCATACTCTTTGAATTCAATAATTTCACTGTTTTGAATTTACTTTAAAGAGAAAAAAAGTCACAAATATGCAGAAAAATTTATTTTCCCAGATAATTCATGTCAGAGTTAATAATAGTGAAACATTAGATAACCTCTATGTGTCCAACAATTTAGAATGTTTAAATAAATTATGGTGCATATTTATGATGACATACATTTATGCATTTAAAGTCTTATTTACATATAAAAATATGAAAGGAGCAACTGACTCCTAAAAAGTTTTTTCTTGGCTATATGTTGGAAAATTTTAGTTCCTTCATTATATTTTTCTTTATTTTTCAACTTTTTCTACCTTGAGTATTAACTGACTTTTAAATGAGAAAAAACAGTATAAATTAAAAATAAGATAATATCTTTGTTCTTATTATTCTTAATCAGAACCATCAAATATATTAGGTTGAATTTTTCAGGGATTGATTGTTCATCTTTTCGATTACCTATGAATTTAATTTATTTTCCTTTTTTTCATTCCTGAAGCTCAGCTTCTGTTGATTTCACCATTTATTAACCCTGTGATTCAAAGTGAATGAATAGAGAGAAGAGAAAGCAGAGTTGGGTCTTTCTTATGGGCTGGATTTGAATGCAGATTTTATTAATAAGAAGTAAGAGAAAGTCTTTATGTTAATAAATTCTTTCTTAATGATTTTTTGTAGAGATTGCTTAAATGTTAAGATTACATGAGAGCCAGCAGCAAAATTTCTGAGTGGCTCTGGTTCTTTGTCTCTTCTAAAAGAAAATGTAGAAACAGAATATGTATGGGCAGAATTTGAAAACTGCTTCCTCTTGGGTAAGCATAGATACTAGATGATTCCTTCTCTAGAACAGTCCTCAGAAGAGTTGTAGACCTGAGTCAAAGGGCTCAGATTTCATTTTTTCCTTAGCCTCCTTTTCCTCTAATCTAGTTTCTCTGAAAGTTTCTTAGCCACATACATACTATTCTTGAATATTTAAAACATTTCCACTCAAAGTACTGAGCAAGAAATTACTTAAACTGTCTGCTCCATATAATGATTATGGCAATGGATTTGAAAGTTAAATCCCTATGTTTGATAAAAAGAATCATGTTCTTATACATATGTGTTCTACTTGGTAAGCATATAGACATTTCTGTTTTTATTATATTAGCATAGTCAATAGTATGGGCCTTTTTCTGTTTTGTTGTTAGGCCAGACCATGGAAAAATGCAACATAAGAGATTACAGAAGGCACATATATCCCAGTCTTGGCTTTTTATCTTCTTAAATGTCTGATGGTTACAGCTTTTCTTTTAATGACCTTTATGAAGGCTGAAATGAGTTCCTTTGTGTTTAGTTGATTAGCCCAAGAGAAGTTGTTCTTAATTTCTGCAGTGCTCAAACACCAAACTTGTTTTATTAAATTTATCAATTGTTTCATTAGAGAAATTGAAATCACCACCCTATTTAGTTATGATTGCATCCAATCTATGCTAGATGAACAAACTTTTAGGAATTTACAGGGAAATGGAATTATTTTAGGAAAGGCACTTTTGTCCATCAAGATCCATTCAGGTACCATGTCTTAAAAATGCATTGGCCACTACTGTGTTACCCTGAAAATAAGACATAACTGGAAAATAAGCCCTAGCATGATTTTTCAGGATGGTATCCCCTGAACATAAGCCCTAATACATCTTTTGAAGCAAACCTTAATATAAGACCCGGTCTTATTTTTGGGGAAATAATTAGAACCACAATGAAACAGAGCTCAAACATTCAGGCACTGAGTGACTACATTGCTGTGATACATTTGAGAAAGAATTTAGGTTGCTTAATATTGAGTAGCCTATGTTGAGATGATTTGTAATAACTTATACATCCACTCAGGAACTTTAATGTTTTCTTTTTCTATGAAAGTTAGTGATGCTCTTTGTAGAAAAATTGGAAAATCCATCCAGGTTTTAGAAAAGAAAATTAGAATTGCCTGCAATCTATTAACATAACTGTAAATACTGTTAGCATTGTGTTGTATTTTTGCTCCTTCTTTTCCCTTTGCATATTTATATGTTGCATAGGTGAGATCCTTAAGTAATGTATTTTGCTTTTTTCACAAACAGTACATCATGATTAGTTCTCTTGACATTAAAAAATTAATCACAAATATATCTTGGACTTATAGTACTTATTCAGAATTTCAAGAATCCCTTCTTTTTGAAATGGAGGTTGTTTGCAGTTGGTAATTATTATAAATAATGATGTATTGAACATCTTGTGCATACATTTTTGCCCATACACTTAACTAATTCTTTAGAACAGAGTCTTAGAAGTGGAATTTCTGAGTCAAATGGCACATTTAAAACTGTAAAATTCATGTTGTCTAAGGTAATTTAAGAAACAAATTTCTAGAAAACTGATATAATTACTGGAAAATGATAAGGCTGAAAGTAGGAAGACTGTAGAGGTTTATAAGAATTGAGCCTTTGTTCTAAGCTGCTGATTATCCATAATGGTTCAGACTCTTGTCAGTGTCCCTTCAACTCTTTGTGCCTTAATTTCCTCATTTTGTGGAAGAGTTAAATAGTACCACCCCTGTCTTGTTGCCTTTTTAGAAAAACTTAAAGTAGGCTGATTGACAAGAGTTTTTAAAGCACTTGAAAATTTAACGAGTGCTGTGAAAAGAATAAATAATGACACTCAGTTGTTTACTTTGTGTTAGGGAACCAAAATCAGATGTTTGGCCCTCCAGTTGTTAGAGGTTTGGCTGGGAAAGCAGGAGACAATGAGACTGGCCAAAGCAGCATTTACTGTGCAGTATAATTTCAAAGGTATGCTAAGAGAAAGAAATCTCAGCCAAGAATTTATGACTCGGTCAGAGGCAAAGTTGAGAGCTATCACCTGCTTCAAGGAGGACAGCTTTGAATGAGTTCATATATATGCATGGCACCCTGCTGCAGTCGAACTTTATGACTTTTAATGACTCCGACCACCTAATCACTTGTGAAAGGATGTGCTGGAGTTTGCCTTCACTCAGCTTGACAAGGTGATGGGAGGCATATATCTTCCTTACATGAAAACACTTGTCAGTTGCATCATATTTGGTAAGACAAGCACCAATGTCACCTTGGGGGGAAAGAAAAGTAACTCAGCTGACATCCAGTGCATATGAGTTCCCAATATGCTGCAACATAGCCTAATTTCAAGTGAAATATGCAAATACTCCCTATTTTGTCTGTAGTTTTTATTTTCCTGATGCTTTCTCTAAGTGCCACATCTTCTGCTGATGGAAACATTGTGTAACTTCTTCTGAGCTGATGCATATTTAAATACTCGAGGTGAAGAATTTTCAGCCTTTGAGTAGAGGCAACATGGCAAACCAAATGCAAATCTCCCAGTCACCTGTTCTTGTGTGGTTTGTTTTTATTTTATTTTGGGGCTTGGGCTGCACTTATATAATTAATTGCTTTAGTCCAAACTGCTGAATTTTAGACTATTTATGGGTAGTGGGTCAGTCAAGTGAAGTCGGGTTTATTACAATTTCAGACTAAGCTGTGTGGGCAGTAGAGGGATGGCTGAGTGCTTTGTGATAATGAGGAACAGATAAAAGAGTGAGATCTCACATTCATGTCTCTTTCCTATTCCTTTTACTAACCTTTAAAGAAGAATGTGAAAGCAAATGTGTTTTGTAATCCTTATGGTGGATTTGTATGTTTATTTGGTTCTGGTTTTGAAATAACTTCTGCATTTGGGCAGCAAACCCGAAGAAGTGTAAGTGTAAATGCATCCAAGGGACAATTATTGCGGCTCAAGTGAATGTCCCCAATCAGAACAGTGGATCTTATGGTTTTCAGAGTGCTAGAATTTTGTTTTCTAGGGAAAGGAAAAGGTTAAGTTGAAACAGGGCTGCTGTTGAAAAGGCTACAGTGCAAGCTTTGTCCCTAACAAAAGGAGAAAGCCATCAAGGTAGTTTAGTGTGACAGCATTGTTGATTGCTAGAATAGTGTCTCATGGAAAACAAAAAAGCCCCTTTGCAGACCATTAGACTCTCCCTCATAAAATGTCCATGGTTTATAAGGAGATGGGTGGTCTCTTTTTGTGTACCTTGGAGGTCTTGATCTGCAACAGAATTTAATTTGAGTTTTTCAAGTTATTGGTAAACACGTTAAGTCCACGTAACCATAGTGCACCTTTTTCTGTTTGTTTTGAACATGTATTCATTTACTACAGCTGGCATTCTCTTATAACCAGCCATCACATGTAGCAAATACAGTGGCCAAAAGTTCCATTTTCTTTCATATGCTGGTTTCCTTCATTTGCTGCTAGCCATTTTCGATCATTTCTGAGTGGACCCTTTATTCAACTGAATTGGGTAATAGAATTGTGCCTATTTTTAGAAGCAAAACTATGAGGTTTTACTCATACGTGTAGAGCAAACCAAGATTTTTGTCTTCAATTTGATATAACTTTATTTACATTTCTCTACTTCCCATCATGGAGGAATGAGGCCAGGGGACGTGCTGAACCAAATTGTTTCCCCACCCAGGAAACAAAAGAGCCTCATCGTCAGAATCTGATTCTTTATCTGCTAACTACTAGCAGTCTATCTACTGCTAATGAAAATAGTTGATCGTTACTTTATATAGTTTTTAGAAGGTCAAGAAATAGAAAGCCAACTGCCTGTAATTGTCTTCACAGCAGCTGAAGGTAAACATGCAGAGTGATGTGACGTAGTTCCATTTACAGTGCTCCACACTCGGAGAAAGATAATTTTTGTACACTCAGAAAAAACACGTCTAGAATTGGGAAGGCCCATTATGAAACACTGTCCTAGAAAATAGTAGGTAAAAATTACACTTGGTGTTTCACAGTAATTAATTGAAGGACAAAATGTTAAGTTGTATTTGTAGTCATCCATGAAATATGTTTCTCTTAAAACTACCAATCAGAACATGTAAGAGAAAGCCATGTAGTTCACCATGTTAATGAGAACATAGCTCTTTGGGGCTGGTAGGCCATATGAAAAATTTTCGTTTTAAGTTTCAAGCTGTTCTTTCTTCCCAAAACTCAACATTTATGACTATAGGATGTTATTATTTCTTTTTTCACTATTTCTTTTTCCAAATTTGGTCAAAGTTGTATTCCAGTCATCATCGAATTACAAGTTTGATTTTTTAAAAAAAGTAAGGAGTCATTTGAGAATGAAATCAGCAAGCATCACTATGAATCTGAAATGAAATACATGTTAGGAAACAAACTTGCTCTGATCGTGCAATTGTCTCTTACAAGATAACTAGGAAAAATGATCTGCTTTAGCATTTATTATTGTGTAGCTCCTTCCACGTTTGGTCCATCGGTTACAGGTATCCTGCTCTTATTATTGTTGGGTGATGGAAGAGGCAAACAAAGACACGCACTGAATTGTCACATGACTGGGGTAGTTACGAGCAACATTTTCTTCTTGTATGAAACAATAACATTTAAATTTTGTGGTTATGTATCATGAGTGTCTGACAGCAGAAACCATTGTGATTGGCAGGCAGTAGATTAAATTTATGGGTTTTAGGCTTTTTTTTTTTCTTAATAAGGATACCTTGAGAAAGTCCAAGGGAAATGAAAGTCAGTTTTGTCATCTCGCACAGATTTCAAAGGCAGGGGGCTACACCAGGGCTTGAAAGGTCTATATTACACTGCTGCTGTCTAGCCATACTTGACAATGAGACATACTGTATTTGCTCACAGTGCTGGAGTTTATCATGCAAGAAGAGTAATTATATTTGAATTGTGTCAGCCAGCTACCCTAAAATGAAGGAACGTCAACGAATGTTGCTCCAAGGAGAAGGAGATGATTAGTTATAATTATACTCAGTGTCCAAGAAAATGCTTCATTCCCTCATTCTTTGCAAAGGGGAGAGGGAAAAAAAAAACCAACAAAATTTTTCAGTACTTCTCAGTATTTTTAAAAACTTTTAAGGTGGCCATTTATTGTAGAAATTTCAGATAAGCTCTCTGGTGTGACCATTTAACTATCTGAGGTCTTGCTTGGTCTGTGCACAATTTTATAGTCATAAAAAATAGATGATACGTAATACATTGTTTAGATTTTTCTTCACCATTGTGGACAATCTTCTAACAGGTAAATATTAGACAATAGGAAGCACTTTTCTTAATTCACCTAACTGGTTTTATCTACATATAGTGCCAAGGCATAAAATATGGTTGCACAGCCACTCATGAATATGGTGATTTGATTTATAATTCTTGTCAAACAAACTGTTTGAGATGATGGGATGAATACCTTAGAGTGTTGCCACTTTTTTGTGTGTGTGTGTACGGTCAGTGAATGGTTACCTAGACTTAACTTTCATTTCCTAAAAAGCACACATTTTGAAATTTATGTGTCTTTGAGACTTTTTAATTGGTGCATTTTGCTTAACATTCTTTTCATTGTGTAGCTTCCCATAACTAGCCTTGTGTGAGAATTTTGGCGGTATTAATTTGTTGATCAGCTCTCATAGTGGTTGATTTATATAACTTATGTATAACATTTTTGGGTTAAAATTCTCAGTTCAGGACATTTTTTTATAATGCTGAGATGATGACATAGTTGATGGACTTGGATTATCCCTCAAATAATTTATTATTATTCTTATGCTATAAGAATTAACTTCATTTATAATTATTGATATTTTGTGGCTTCAGTAACTTCCCAAGACGTTCTCATGACACCAGTGTTATAAGTAATGGTGAGATGAGTAGAAATAATAAATTTTAAAAGGAAAGATGCTCCCAAAATGTATTTGCTGAAAAAACAACTCAGTGCTAGCCATTTTTATACATTATTTAATTCAACTTCCTTAGCAATGAACACATAGATCAAAACATATCAAATTCTACTTCTGTTATCTAAGTGACACAGTGTATCTATCAGTTTTGTAACTATAATAATATAATCAATATGTATATATTTTCATTGGAAATTGAAATAATAAAGTATTTTTAAAGATACTACAGTGATAAAAGTCACAGAGACTCTTTCCATAATAGTATCTGGTTGGATAATTATTATGGATCACTCAGAATGGCTTTGATTGGTTGTCTTTAATAAGATAGTTTGTTTGCCTTTCACAGAATTGGCAAACTTTTATTAGACAATTTTCAATGTAACTATACCTGATCCACATAAAGTGAATTGGGGACATGCCATAGTCCTCATCCAGATCACACCCCACTATTCACTTCAAACTGCTAGATCATTGAGACAGAATTTATATATATGTGTGTGTGTGTGTGTGTGTGTGTGTGTATGTGTGTATATATATATATATATATATATATATATATATATATATATGCGCTTCTCCACAGAGCTGCTCAACTCATGCTACGTGGAGCAAAGCAGTGAAACTGCTGCCTGATGTGTCTCCCTGTTCCAGGTGGTGGTGGCCCCTTCAGCGCTAACCCTGGTTCCTTAAGTTAGATGCAAATGTGCCCGTGAGCACTGGAGCTGCAGTGAACTGTTCAAACGGCCTTTTCTTGCTGTGAGTTTTTTTTCATAGGTTTAAATATAATCAGACCCATAAGTCAATTTTACAAATGAAAAGTTTCAGTGTAAGATTTTTAAGACTTCCAAATTGTACTTGACTATAAATATTATAGCTTAAAGATATCATCCATCTACAACTTGTTTGCAAGGTCTTCTACTGTATCATTTTCTTTCCCTTCAGATGAGTTGTATTTTGCAATATGGCTGGTGGTATAGAGATGTCGATTTATCTATGTCCTAGTTATTAGGTCAATAACTATGGATCCAAAGATTTTTTTGTATGTTTTTGTTTTGTTTTAGTCA
Organism: Rhinolophus ferrumequinum; assembly: GCF_004115265.2. Lineage (NCBI taxonomy): Eukaryota > Metazoa > Chordata > Mammalia > Chiroptera > Rhinolophidae > Rhinolophus > Rhinolophus ferrumequinum. The sequence continues at coordinate 20,051,389 of NC_046301.1, read as the reverse complement.
AGTATGCAGAACTGAGTCAGTCATGGTTTTCATTCACAGCTCCTTTGTCAGACATTGGCTGGCACAGCTTCTCTTTTGTTTCATTGAGTTTTCTCACGCGGTCCTGATCATCTCCACTAACATTCTCTTGCCACATAGACATCAGCTCTGATGTACTTCATGTGTGTTCTTGCAAGTCTTGTTATATATATATACACACACACACATATATATAAACATATATGCTTATAGATATATACATAAAATTATACATACTACATAAACATATATGTAGACAAATTTAAGTAAACTCTTAAAAAATATTGTTTTGAGTATGTTTTTAAATTTATATAAATGATATTATGCTATAATTCTCATTCAATTTCTTCCTTTAAAAAAATTAAGTATTATATTGGGCCTATTTCTGAGCTGCTAAATGTATGTCTGGCTCAAGAAGTGGGCTTCTGACTTTGGAGTCTGTTGTGTGCACATTTGATATTTTACCCTTTCCTAGAGGTGGATATTGTGTTTCCTGCTCTATTTGTAACCCTAAACAGTGCTTCTCTGAACTTCCTTAGACGTATTCCTTTGTGGACCTGTGAGGTATATGTGCAGAAGAAAGGGTGCATGTCCGTTTCCTTTTAATTAAGCCTTTTCCAACTAGATTTAGACTGATGAAGGAGTGAATGCTAGTTTACATTTTGCGATCACTTAGAATATATTCCCCCACTTGCCTGGTCTTCAAAATTAGGTAAACAAGTATCTTGGAAAGAAAAATGTGCCTGTTTTCCCCCTTTACATTAGCTAATCTGCTAGCAGTAAAGTATGCTTTGATGTATTGTCTTTTTTAAAAAAAACTTAGGGATAAAAGTGATGGGCTTTATGTTAAATTGTGTAAGATATATCCTAGCATTGTAATAGATAAGTTACTTATACCAGTAGAATGTTTATTTTTTTGTTGACTCTACTACTTTTACTTAGATGACTAATAAAATGACTTTAATTATATATTGACCATTAGAACACATTTCTTCACTATATTGCCTGCTCATGCAGTAACAATGAGCAAGAATGTCCAGAGTGCACAGCTGTGCTATGCTCTGTGTACGTGTATCTGCCTGAGCTCTTCATTTTCTGGTTAGCTTGTCTTTGCCCGAATTTCTTCCTTACTTTACACATACATTCTGTCAACGAAATTCAATCAGCAATCCAAAACAAGAGCTTCAGAGAGGGAGCGAAAGTGATATTTGATGAATATTATTATTTGCTGGATACTTTCATCAAACTTCATGGGCCAAGGAGCCCCGATTTCAGTGAGTCCTAGGCTGTGTTGCAAAGCACCTTTTGTTCACTGGAAAAGAAACCTTTTCATCCAGGTGAAGGGGTCTGTTTATGTTGGCTAAGCAGTGAGTTGAAAGCTAAATTGAGAATCTCTGATTAGTTTCTTGTGGGGCATTGTATAAATTTATGAAATTATGTGCTGTTTTATTTCATGTTTTATTTTCCTGTCTTTCCTAGTATATCTGTAGCATCTCTGTTTCATATAGCAAGAACCGCAATAAACATGATTACAAAAAAAAATGTTACTTGGTCATGAGAAAATTGGTACTTGGTTATATGGATAAAACCTAAACAACCATTTCATAATTTAGGAAATTTGGTTATAAACAAAATCTTTTTTTTAATAGGAAAAAAAAAGAAAACCAAGTTGTAGGCATTCTGCTCTACCACCTTTGTATTAATAACTCTCCACTCTAACTACATATTGGCTAGAAACAGTGATTTATTTTTCTATTTCCATTTTAACTTTTCTTAGTATATTTTAAAATATTAGCTGATATTAATAGTGATTCATGTAATAATTATTGAACCCCTCTCTTTAAAACCTAAATATTTTAACAGCTTTCACAGCAATAACAATAATAGAAACCAAATTCTTTAACATTTAATGTACATCTTTTAAAGATTCTGAACACACTCTTTGGAAATGAAAAGTCCTTTCTGGCTTGCGTTGGGGCTGAGCATGGTTATTAATTCATTAGTGAATGGTGGAGCCACTCGTAGGCTCTTCTGCCTTTCTTCAGTCCTGGGAGCCAAGGAGGGGGGCGAGGGGTGGGAGACACACAGTGAAGGGAAGAGGGAGACAGGGAGACAAAGCCTGAGAGGGAGACGATGACATTAGAGGTGACACATAGCTATCATGAGCTTCCTCCGTCTGAGGGGAAGAATAATGAAGGGTTTTCCCTACCTTCTACAGCCCGAGGACAACCCTATGGCCACAGCACCTTTTCTAATCCCATTTTCTGTGTGCTGCGTGTCATAATCTGTAAGGCACTGGTTCCAAGTGAAAACACTGAATACAAACAGTGACTGGGTCTTGTATTTATTTGCACTTTAAAACTACTGTGTGTGGGAAAACTCACTCGTAAAAAGAGAGAGAGAGAGAGAGAGAGAGAGGAGAGAGAGAGAGAGAGAGAGAGAGAGAGAGAGAGAGAGACAACAGCAAAACAATTCCATGAGTATGTTGACATTAAAGTGCATCACTGGACCCACAAAGCCTTCAACTTTTAGTCCTCTAATATATAGTAGCCTTTTACCAATGACAGAAAAGCATGTGGTCTCTTTAAAATTCTTTGTAAAAATCTCCCCCCTTGGGATTATCTTTGTTTCTTCAGTTTGGGGTCTTGTGTAATGATAAGCAGTTGTCCTAAAGTCAGGCTGACCCTAAGCACCCCAATGTCTACAGAACCAGGCAAAGCTACAGCAGCAAATTCTGAGTGGGAATGAGGCAGGACAATTTTCTTAGATGCAGGGACTTGGGAGACAGCATGTGAAAAGCAGTGGGGTCATACACTGCATGTTGTTTTGTCCACGAAGATAAATGCTAATAACTAGTAAGAAGAACCTGTGCATGGAGCATATTTGAAATAGCCACTTACCAGCTTTCCTCCACCAACCTGGTGAGTAGAACAGTCAGTGGATTAAATGATTTTATCATTCTGCAAGGAGAAAGTTGATGGTTTAAAAGTGTTGGAAGTCTGTGTGTGTATCTGAGGGTCTGAATAGTATTTGTAAACTTCCTGAGAATTAGAGGCAAAGAGCACCAGATAGAACTAAAGTGAGGAGATGATTCATTAGTGTGAAAGAAAAGGATGGGGCAAAGCAGGAAAATTGGAAAAGAGGCAGAGATTTCTGGGGGTAACATTCCTGTCTGCCTATGTGCTAAGGAGTGTTCTAGCCAGATTTTAAGCCAATAGTTACTGGGTAGAGTCTGCTCTAGCCATTTACAAATGCTGATTAATCATTATAGCTGTAAATGTCCTGCTGATATAGAAAAATGGTATGATTGTGGTTGAAAAAAATCATTAGTTAGACCTTTATTCATTTTAATTCCATGGGCAATGTGTTCACTATTTTACTCTTTCAAAGTGTGGCTCTTGGAGATTTGTTAAGAATTTATTATAATGTTTTATTGTGAAATTACATTTACTTTTTGTAAATATAAAGCAAAAATAGTAACTCATTTTGAGCTAGTTTACCTTACTAGAAATAAATTGTGACAACGTATTAATAATATTAACTATTTTTAATAAAATAGTTTAAAAATTAAAAATTTCTGGAAGAGAGGCTTTTAAATTAATATTAATTTAGCTTTAAAGATTAACCTTATTGTATTGACTTTCTTTCATTTTTTTTGGTGGCCAATTTTGGTGTACTTCATTTCTTTGTAAGGGTACAAATTTATTCTATAGGTTTACAAATTTACTCTATGTAATTATGTAACAATTCCAAAAGAAAATAGGTATTTAACTTTGGGTTTAATAGTATTTCTTGGGTGAAAATTAGAGTATTGGTTTAAAAATTTACAAATGCATACTAAACATTTTGCAGTAATTATGCCTGTTGGAATAGTAATAGGTGTCCTCACTTTGAAAATATATACAGTAAGGATATGGATAAAAAACATGATCATCCAACCAGCGGAAATCTAATCACTTGTTCAAAATGACTGTTAGAATTCCTTAAATGTATTGTCTGGTTTCTGGAATTTAGTTATTATTATATCTGACCTATCAGCTTGGAGGAAGAACAATGAGCCATCCTTATCCAAAGGAAAACTATTTTTTTTAAATCTGTACTTTTTCACTCAGGTTTAATCCAATTTTCATATCTAATAAAATATACTTCCCATTAGAATATCATTATTTTTATCCTTTTTATCTGATAGCTATTTATAAAGAAAACACAACAAGGTATTGCAAAGGGACCATTTTAGGAAATTTATTATTGTGTGTGTTTAATGGAATTTTGGCTCATTTAGTACCTTCTCATTTCAGAAGAATTAATTGATACCCCAATGAATAAATAAGCAGAATCACTTGTATGCTTTACTAAGCTAATTACCAATTTTTAAAACGATAATATTCTAGTAAGGTCTCCAGTCACTTTACCTCAGAATAATGTGAATAATAGGTATGATTTTATAATTTCTAGTAAATTACGAATGCAGACTTTGGTTTCCTTCTAACAGTGTCACTAGCTGTATGATTTTGGACAAGTCACTTAATATTGTCAGACTTCAGATGTCTTACCTCTAAAAGGAGGACAGGGGAATAGGCACTTCAAAGTCCTTTCTAATTCTAAAATTCCTGATATAGAAAGAATTTGCACGAGTGACTGTGTAGAAAACCATAGTTACTCTGACAGTGTGGTTGAATTAAATGGAACATTGGTTTTCTTTTCAAGCTCTCAGAATTATTGTTGAAAAGAAAATTGAGATATCCTTACTGATTCTGATGATTTCATTTGGTCTTGACTCATATTATCTGATAGTTGCCTAAAAGTAGGAAGAAAGACTGCATAATAGTTTGCAGTAACTTAGAAAATAACATCATCCTTTTATTAGTTAGGAATCTACTGGCTGCAAGTGACAGAACTCCAACTCAGATTACCTTAAGCAAAATAAGGGGAAAGTTTTGAAATCTGAAGTCACACACCAAAGGATGGATTAGCTTCAGGTACAGGTAGATTCAGAGTTTCAAGTGATGTCCTTAGGGCTTTGGTTCTTTATCACTTTGCCCTATTTTCCTGTTGGTTTATCTCTCAGACAGGCAGATTCTCATTATGTTAGGAAAGGGAGCCCTAAGAATATAAACTTTTGAATTTTAATTAAAGGAAAAACTCTCTCACAACAAGATTATATCAAATCTGATCAAATACTCTAAGTGGCTTTCATTAGGTCATGCACTCCTCTAATCATTGTGGTTGCAATGGAGTACTCTGGGGATGGAGTACTCTGATTGGCCAGCTGTGAGTCATAGTATCGCTACGTGGCCAAAAGGCTGGTTTACCTCACCTGAATCACAAGAGATAGGTTTTCCACAGGAAAGTAATATTCTGTTATTAGAAGTGCTCCAGACACACTGAAAAGACACAAAAAAATAACAAATCTAACAAAAAGCCTTAGATTGAATATTTTTTTGGCAGTTGAAAATTTTAGCAATATGGGTAATTTGTCAACACACTTGGAAAAAAGAAACAAAAACAGCCAGTAATTGAATGGCTTCAAGTTTTTCTTTAAAGCCATTCAATTGGGCAGATGTCAAGATCCTTCCTGAACTAATTTAAAATTGATCTGCCCAAGGATTCAGAAACTTTGCTTTATTCATGCATTTATTGCATTCTTTTAATAATTTATAGTGGTGAATCTTTGTGTTTCTCCAAGGTATTCAAGATGGGCACCTCAATTTTATTGCTTGTTAACATTTTAACATGTTTCTAATATTGCCACTTTGTTCCTATTTTATACAATAGAGAGGAGAATTTGAAATGCTTTTCAGCATATTTAGGATATTTTTTCAGAAGCAAAGAACAAGATGTCATCTTTTCAGACTTCGATCTACTGTTGTATTTTGTGACAAAATGTGATTTACACTTCCCATTTGGTACCCATTCAGTATTGATTGAGCTTTGCTCTGTATCACAGGAATATTTTGAGTCATATGTTGTATGGAAGTCCAGGCAACATTTACTTTGGTCATTTATTATAAAAACACAGAGACTGGGGACAAATGTCACTCAATTATTAGTAGTTATTAATAATTAGAACTAGAGAGCTTTTAATTGGCAAAATGTTCTATTTAACAATGTATGTAATTAGACTTGGAGGGAAAAAAAACAACACACAACCCACTGATGCTATCTCATGAGGTTAGTGTGCAAGCCAGAACAGTGTGGAAGAAAGAACATGCATGCTGGTAACACATAGCTCTGGTTCCAAACCCAGCTTTTTCAATTATTGGTTCTGTGGCTCTAGGCAAGTGACTTAATCTCTCTGTTCCTCATTCTTATTTGCAAAATGGGGAGAGTCATAATTCTTCACAGGATTCATATTAATATAGACTTGAGGAGTCTAGGTGCCAATTCCTAGAATAATACTAAACATTTAATAAATATTATTTAGATATTTTCTTTTTTTTATTTCCTTCCTTTCTTCCCCTCTTTTTCTCTTCCTTCCTTCCTCTTAAATCTAGCCAGTCATGGATCCATTCTTTGCCCCCTGTTGTAATTAAAGAATAAGTATATTAATTGAAGTAACAACTGATTAAATATCAATTCACTTAAGATGAAAAAAATACCTGATAATAAAAATATATGTAGATGTTTCCTTATGATGAATTAAGAATGATGTGATTTAAACCATATGCAATTAAGTAACTTCTGCCTATTTTTCCCTGAACAGGAAAAGTGGTCACACAAAACTGTTTATTGCTAAACATTTATAAACTAATGATTTATTATATGTTCGCAATCTAATCTAGCTAGAAGGAAGGGTAAAAAAGAGTCTAGTGAAATGATGGAAGTCTTAAATACATTTTTGGCTTGCTTTCTTTGAATTCTTTCTGTACAATTGGACACTTGAAAAAGCTACAAGGAATGAGAGAACAGAATGAATATGTATATTTTGGCATTGGAAGTGGAACTAATCATTACATAGAGTGTTCTACTAACAGAATCGACTCTGGTGTATAGCAAATACCAAAGGTGTCCTTGTATGTAGTCCATATTACACAGTTTTGAGTTTTTTTTAAAAGTCTTTTGTTGATAATGTTTTTGTTATTAAAGAAGGTAAACGATTTTGTCCTGAGACATTTTGATATGAATTAAAAAAAGCATTAGCTTTTTGTTTTGTCCTGAAAGTCACTTTAAAGAATGAGATTTCAAATGATTCCACTGTACTTTTTTAGATTATAAAGTTAATGACTTTTCAGTAATTAAGCAGAACAAAGGTAAATTTAAGGGAATTGTTTCCTGTGGGACAATAACAATAGCTTTCTAGACAATGGCATCAAAAGTCAGGGTTCCGTTAAAGAGATTGCTCCACAATTGCTCACTGCTGGGCAGTGGGTAGGAGCTGTACATTGGGGTTTTAATTGCCATTTTGCTCTAGGTCATGCCTTGCTGTTTCAATTAAATCTCTGGTGTACAGAATCTCTTGTCCCCTTCTTCTTGCATTTGATCACCTAATGGAAAGAAGCCTCTTTTCCTCAGGGAAATAACTTTGGGCAGCGGGAATCAATCTTTCTCTCCCTCTCTCTGTAAAATCTAATTTTAGTGTTATTATAGCAAATCGAATGTAAAAAAGGAGTAGAATGGGTGTTCATTTCTCTGCTCCTCATTATTGCTTTCAATGCAAAGTTTTTAACCAGCAAAGGGGAAAGAGTTGATTTAATCACAACTGTTTAAAATTTATGTATGGGGAGGAAAATCCAAATGGAAATATAAGTCTGGAGAGCACCAGGATATATTTGGCCCTAGCTTCTGCAATTGAGGAAAAACTATTATTTTGAAAAAGTCTTGAGTTTTCAAATTAGTAACCTCCCTTATTTGAACCATATATTTTAATTATGGAGATCCAGTAAGCATGGGTACTAGCCTCAGAACAGTTGCAGAGTAGCACAGCAGGTAAGATGTGTACACAAATAACTCTAATGTTAGGTAGAATGGGATATATTATTATTAAAAAGTTGTATTGACAAACTTTGGGAGTTCCGAGAAAGGAGAGATTATTTCTATTGGAATGGGAAGCAGGGGACAATGAAGGATTAGCAAGGCAAAAAGAAGCTCACTCAAAAAATGGATCTTTAAGAAACCTTGCCAGTTAGCTAAGATTTTAAGCATACAGTAAAATTTCAAAAGCAATGTCCTATTTCAGAGATATTGGGATGTGAGACAGGACTATCCATCTTAATACAACTATTACAAATCTAGTTAAATTAATTAAAATTATTTATAAATATTATTTTCATAGAGTCTGTGTATGCTTTTACTGAGTAGGATTAAAACTTATGCATGTGCATTTGTGTGGGTGGCTATGGGTTTTAGAAGCCAGTACATGGGTTTGATTATCAGAGTCTTTCCAGATTTTATCTTTATGAAGAATTTTAATCTTTGCCTGTTCCAATCCTTTGCCAATTAAAACTGCAGCCATCATGGTCTCCTGCTCTTTGAAATTAAGCAAGCCAATGTTTTTTAGTAGGTGTGCCTAGGAAGGTGTATACACTGAGATATTTATATCACACAGCACATGAGTGACTAATTTATTTAAGCTGACATCAATGAAATACTATTGTAAGGGATTTGATATCCAGAAAAAAAATGGGATCATGCATCATAAAGACTTTGGCATACACTTCTTTCTCCATTTTGACTCCAAGAAGTCACATTTTACCCAAACAATGTTTTGTGATTTCAAAAGGTTGGAATTTAGTTTGAAACTTGTAACTTATGGACTTTATAAAAATTTCAAATTAACTAAGCAAATAGATTAATCACTTCTTAATTGAAGCGAAATAATACATCATAATACTGGAGTAGTATCAAGGATAACTCAATTTGCTGGCTGCTTTTGAAAGAACAAGTATGATTCAGATTTGTGGTTTGCAAAAAGAAAAGAAATGTTATAGTTGAGTTTAATTAAATAGAGTTTAATATATTATTTATACCATTGGAAGTTCACTTGAACAATGGGAAAATGAGCAGGCAATGACAATTCTGAAAAGGAATAATGAGTGACAAATGCACTGGTTTATAGCATTGGGATAGTGTGGCATAGATGACTTTGAAGTAGCTAAGTTTGGAGAGAAGTAAGTTTCAGTCATGCCCAAACTTCCCATTGAGGCTACGGATGTGAACAAGTTTCTTCTTAGAGCTTCACTTTACTTAAAGGTTGAATGGGAAGAATAATACCTATTGTTTGAGGTTGTTTAAGGATAAATGCAATATTGCATGTGAAGTGCCAGGTATATAATTAACACTCATTTATTCATAGCTTTTATTATTGCTGCTGTGTATTATTTTCAGAAGCAATTTTGAGACCATCTTGGATCTTTAAGAATATCGAGTATTGTTAAACAAAATCTGACTCATTTCTGGTGACACTGCAAACAATTAAGGGAACATTTCTTTTGGAAAAGGTTTTAGAAATTCGGTTTCCATTGTAATACTACTGTGGTACAAGAACGCACCTTTTAAAAAGTGTGGATTAGGAGAACTGAATGGGCAGAAAGGGCATTGGATGTTTCAGTGGGGAAAAGAGGGCAGAGTGGAATCAGGAAACGTCTTTCTGGTAAACGCTGGAAAAAGCTAGAGAAAAGATTAAAAAAAAAAATGCCAACCTCCTTTGAATTAAATCCTTTTGTCCCACTTTTGGCCTGTGTTGACAGCGTGACCTAACTATTTACAGTAGGCAGAAACCATAGCAGATGGTGGCGCAAGCACCAGGGTTAGGCAGAAACTGGGAGAGGCTAATTCTGTGGTAGAGATTTTTCAGCCCAAATCTGAGATTTGGGGTCCTGCGTGCCAAGGAAAGGAGTGAAAACACACCCCATTGAAAACTCTTCCAAAGTCAGCACATTCAAGGAGTTTGAGGCCAGGACCAGTAAATAGCACCAACTTCAAGGAGACACGCGAGGAGTGTGACTGAGTTTTCCAGGCCGATGCCATCCTGGCTTCATGTTAGTGTATAATTCATGTATTGTGTGTGACATATGCCATCTAGCCTTTTTCTATTACATTTATCATCACTTTTGGTGTGAGAGCTAACATTCTCAGGATATTGGACAAAGCTAGTATGAGGTGTCTACCATCTACCACCATTACGTGAAACTAATTATCTGAGAGACTAGAGAAAAATTGACTTAGAAACAGGTATCGGAACAATAGATCCAGCACTTTTACTGCAGCAGCCTTAGGATCACACTACCAGATCTGGAAACGATCCAGAAATACATAAATTTCATAGAAGTTCAAAGTTAAATATTTTGAGGTAATATACACCCCCAAAATGAGAAAATGCTTAAGTAATTAAGTACAGTATATGCTTCTCATAAAAATTATACATGTGAAAAATACTCACCAATATCACGTAAAGTTATATGGGGAAAAAAGGTGCACTATTTCATTTATATGATAATTACAACAATATGAAAAACATTCACTTAAAACAAAGGAATATACACAAGTAATAATATGTATATTAGGTGGTATACTTATGGTATATTAATTTTATGTTAATTTAAAAAAACTTATTTATGCAGAATTTTTTAAAAGATAACCTCCTTAATATGCCTGTGTCTCTTGGGAATTGGAAAGAGTAAGAGAAAAACTCAGTATTTTACTATGAACATGATCAACTCTTCAGCTCAAGTTCCCAAGTATGGGATTTATTTGCAAGTGAATAATAAGTAGGAAACTAGATATTTTCCTATGAATTTAACATTAAAAGCAGAGAAAAAAACTTCAAGACACATAAAAGTCAACCATCTTACCATCACACGGACCAGATATTTATTTATGTCACAGTATAAAGGCAAATTGCAGGTTTCAGCAATGCACAGTGTGCCTCATGTAATGTTTCTTTGGTAAATTTGCGTCTTTGCCCTGTTCTGTGTTTCCAAAAATATAGTCTACCTTGGCATTGCTTCACTGTGTTGGTCTTTTCTCCTCATCTATTAAAATAGAAAATGGTAGAAAAAATGTCAAAAGAGTGTGTTTCTTAAGGAATACCTACCAGCTCTTAAGGAAAGTATATTTTCTAAGACAAAAGGTAACATAATTAAACAGAAAATCTGGAGGTTGCTATCTGATGCTACCAACCATCATGGATGTAGAAGGGAGCATTAAACATTAACACAGTTATCAGATCAGATTTATCATATTCACTTTTCACTTAAAGCATACACACAGAAAAATCCTCCTTGTTTCAAACTGTTCCTTCTCTGACTGATACCTTAATCAAATAACTGTGAGAGCATTTTATCTTTTTCTTTTGTCTTTGTGAAGAGAGTCAAACAGGGACATTTTCCTCTGATCCTGGTGAGGGCACATTTCTAAGAAGCCTAAATAACTAGACCCAAGACCTGAGAATTTGCCTAAATCAAGCCTTGAAAAAAATCACAAAATCCTTCCATTTCTTTCCTCTACTTTCCTCTATATATTGGACAATTTCTTAACAGGCTATAAACTGTGGAATGGTTCATAAGACACTTGGTATTAGAAGTTTCCTTTAATTGGCAATAATGATCTGAAACCAAAAGACCCTTGAAGTACAGTCAAGAATTAGAAATCTACTGTGTAACACAGAGCCTGTAGTTAATACTGTATTATGTACGTAAAATTTGATAAGAGGCTAGATCTTATGTTAAGTGTCATTGTCACACAACATAATATCAGTCAATGAAGGTAGGAGAAAACTTTTGGGGGTGATGGATATGTTTATGGCATAGATTGTGGTGATAATTCATGAGTGTATGTTTATCTCCAAACTCATCAGGTTGTATAAATTAAATATGTTACAGCTTTTCATAAGTCAATCCTACGTCTATAAAGTGGTTTAGAAAAGACAAGAATTAGGATATTGGGTTCATTCCTATTATTTTTTTTTTTATATTTGAATATGTCCACTGTATTGAGAATGTTTCCTACAGTTTTTCATTTCTTACTTAATGGAGCAGTACACTCATAAATATTTAGAAATAGATGCATTACATGCACACAGACTTTTAAAATGTTGACTTATAAATAAATGTATTCAAACTTGTAAAAGCATGCATACTTCATGGAAGACTATCTTAAGGCTATTTTCAATAATTCAGCTACTTCAAGGCAGCCACCTAATAGAACTCGGGTCAAAATTTTTTATTTTAAAATGAAGAATATGTTGATGGATTTCAGTGCTAGTTTCAACAATGAAATTAAGCAGTATCCAGAAACGAATCAGACGATGGCTCTTATGAAAAAAGCATAATACATCCTTTCCCACATTTTAGTATCAATATTTACTTTCTTTTTTTGAATCTGTGTTCTAGGGGTGATTGATTGGGTTATATCTCTCGCTAGCTAAGACTTGCATTTTCTCTATTATGTGAGTAGCAGTAGGCAGAGGCAGTGGCAATGCTGATATGAGCTGAGTCAATATTATTTTATTAGTCAACCAGATTAATTAACATTTATGTATATCTAATAATTTTTAAAAGCCACTTACAAGGTAAACTAGTAAGAAAGAATGAATAGATTTTATTTCAGTGGAAACAAACAACCAAACCTATCCTTGGACCATTCCTTGGACTGTCTTCAAAGCATGTGTCCTTTGGCAGAAAGAAAGAAAAAAAGAAACAATTAGTTTACTCTGTACTGAAACTTAAGTAGGGTTAAGGAAGTGGGATGGCTACTATTGAGGGCAGAGTTTCAGCGGGCTGAATAATGTCCTAAATTCTATGGTAAACACAGACTGTACAGTTATAGATTTAGGAGTATCTATTCTATTGGATGAAAAAGAGTAGTGTTCTGTTTCCAAACTCTAGAATTTTAAACTTTCTTTTGGTTCAGGCCTATTCTAGGGAAAGGAAGTCTTCAGTTTATTTGAGTTTTGGGAGAGATTCCAGTAATCCAAATTAGTTTATTATATTCATAGTGTGTAAAAATTTGAGACCAGGCAACTTAAGTCTCTAAGATCCCGGGCTTAGAGTAGACTCCATGCAAAAACACTTTCTCCTTCACCCAGCTGATGATACAAAGTAGGAAAGTCATAAATAATATGAGGTTTCCTCAAAGTTGTCTGAACTTTCCTTCCTAGAATCAGGAATGAGGCAGTAGAAATTTTCTCACTCATTCTATTGCTCTCTCTGGATGTGTGAGACCCACAGAGTTTCTCTTAATTTGAAGGTTCAGGTAAGTTCAACCAAATTTGTCAAGAGGCTGGTCTCCTGCACGGTAGGAGCCTTGTTCTCTGCCAGATGCTCCCGATGGTTGCAAAGTCATAGGCAGGAACCCTTGGTGAAATCTCGAGCCCCACAGCGACCTTCTGAATTGATTTGACATTCTTTTTTGTGGAATTTTGATTGACATGTAAAATATTTATCCAGCAGGTTTCTTTTGTGTAATTTTTTGTTTTCTCATAGTCATGATCTTGTTATTGTAGAATGATACGCCTTCAGTGCATGAGCTGAAGTTTTCTTCTGCACATAAAATATTCTCTTAATGGGATAAGATACTTCAGATGTCCAAAGAATTTCTTGATTTGCATGTCTCGTTGCCATAATTAGGTTATTTTCCCTGTTACAATGGAATCTGAGGAAAATCCACATGTTGAGTGAGCCAAAGGCAAAACTTGGGCACTTTATTTTACTTTTTAAAATCGAAGGCTCTCACCTCTGGTTGTTTTGGTGCTCAACTGCTAATTATGGTGACTGAATTGTAAGCCTAGTCTGATATTGCTACAGGGCTAAATTCCATGTTTAAACATTCTGCAAATTGCTTCGGGGATACCATGTTTCCCCGAAAATAAGACCTAGCCGGACCATCTGCTCTAATGTGTCTTTTGGAGCAAAAATTAATATAAGATTGGGTTTTATATTATGTTATAGAAGATTGGGTCTTATGTTGTATAAGACCTGGTCTTATATTATAGTAAAATAAGACTGGATCTTGTATTATATGATGTTATATAAAACCCAGTCTTATATTATAGTAAAATAAGATCAAGTCTTATATTGATTTTTGTTCCAAAAGACGCATGAGAGCTGATGGTCCGGCTCGGTCTCATTTTCGGGGAAACATGGTAGTAATTGAATCTGCTCCATTATTGATACCCATAAACCTTAAAAAGAAGAGTATTCAGTGCCTAATAGGTACCTTATGTATGTTACCTATTATTGTTATTGAATCCCTTTCAGTTTGTGGTTGATTACGGCCCTTTTGGACACTTTCCTTATCCTAGAATGTAGGTACCATCAAGTTTAGGTATCTTGGTTTTGATCATTGATGTAGCCCAAACTTCTAGCAGAGGACCTGGCAGAGAGTAGGTGCTCAATAATTGGTTAAATAAGCAATTATTTGACTAGTTTCAATCAAGCTGCTGGCCTACCACCCGGCCTTTGGTTTTAACTTGATGCCATTAGGTTTGCAAATATGATGGTGTGATCAAACATACTCTAGGAATATGCTATTGACTCTCTTCTGCGTGGTCAGAGGAACCATGATGACAGAAGGTACGTGTCTGTTTGATTGAAACTCATGGTCAGGATTGTTTCTAGATCCTTGCTTTTTGTGCAGGAAGAGAATGAAAACTTTACACCTGGTAGGAATTTTAGTAAAGCCTTCCATTCTGGCTTCTATTGGCTACATTTTAATAAAACTCTTTGCTTCTGAGAACTTTGCATTATAGATATTGCCTTGGGGGAGGGGGAATTACAAATAAAAGGTAACTCATATTTTAATTCGTTTTTTAAATTTATCATTTTTATGAAAGATGGTTAAAACTTAGAAATAATAACAAAATATTAAAGGATTTAATATGTCTGGGATTTATTCCAAGGCAAAGCTGGGCTCTTATATCTTTCTAATTATGGCAAATGAACAGAAATAAAAAGTCATTTCAGGACAGATTCGTTTGGCAATTTAAGGTGAAAGCACTTTTCTGGTTCATATACCGGTAAGGTATGCTTTCTTGGAGCCCCTCAAGAATTAACTTGTGGAATATTGAGAGGATAGTCCAGCTAATTTGGTTTTGGCTCATAAAAGTACAAATCTATTTCCTTTGTGGTGTGTCTCAGCAGGACATGCTTCAGTTAGATGATTTTCTTTCTTTCTTTCTTTTTTTTTTTTTTTTTTTAAAGATTTTATTGGTGAAGGGGAACAGGACTTTGTTGGGGAACAGTGTGTACTTCCAGGCCTTTTTTGCAAGTCAAGTTGTTGTCCTTTCAATCTTAGTTATGGAGGGTGCCATTCAGCTTCAAGTTGTTGTCCTTTCATTCTTAGTTGTGGAGGGTGCAGCTCAGCTCCAGGTCCAGTTGTCGTTTCTAGTTGCAGGGGGCACAGCCCACCATCCCTTGTGGGAGTTGAACCGGCAACCTTGTGGTTGAGAGCCCAGTGGCCCATGTGGGAATCGAATCGGCAGCCTTCAGAGTTAGGAGCACGGAGCTCTAACCGCCTGAGCCATTGGGCCAGCCTGATTTTTTTTTTTTTAATTCCAGCTTTTTCAAAGGTTTCCAAATTTTAGTCACACTTGAGATTTATGCTGTCTTTAAAGTCTGAGTATTTTTGGACTTATCTAGTGTTTAAATAAGTCCTGGATTTATTTCATTTGACTTCTTATAATCCCCTATGGTTATTTCTACTGTTACACATTTACCAATTACTGTCCCTATTTTAAAGTGGCTTAGTGGAGAAACATGATAATTTTGATACATTTATATTGTGTTTTGAGCCTTGGCATCTATTTCTCACTCCTTAAATAGTTTATTCATGTTAATCACTAATTTTAATGGGTTCTGATCAGAGTCGTCAGGGTTGGTAGATTTGCCAATTTAATCCTTATTCTTTCTTCTCTCTTTATATTTCATGTTTCTATTGCTCTGTTATTCCTATTGACTATGACTCCATATTAGCAACAATCACAGTGTATTATCTTGGTATATGTCTCACAAACATAATTGTAAATTTCGTGAAGATATGGAGCATGCGTTTTCAACTTTATATCTTTAGCATATAGTCTACAGTAGGCACTCAGTATATTTTTATTGAATAAATAAATAAAACAAAAATGTGGCACAATGGTATTTGTTATTTAAGCCATGAAATCTATAGAAAAGCATGGAGAAGAATAGCTATTACGAATATATAGGAATAGTAATGTATTTTTAAAGAGGTATACAAGTATAAAACTTACACCTCTGGTGGACCCTTGAAAGCAAACTGGTCTTGTCCTGCATTCAAGGACATGCTTAACAAATCTGATTTAAAACCATGCTGTTGTGAACCCTCAGGTTCCATATTATGGGACTATGTTATTGATGAGACTAACTTCAACCAAGGTCCTTGTAAAATTATATTAAATATGCTCACTTTGTTTAGGTTCAAAGCTAAGTCACATCTTAATAATATTGTGTCCCTTTTATATTAGCTGATATTATGACCAGGTCCTTGTACAGTTCTCCTCAATGAAAATGAATTTCACATTTTTTTTTCTTGGTAAACATTTTCTGATTGTTAGGAATTATTATTATTCTTGTTTTTAAAGTCTCGTTAAGATAGTTAGTTTCTGGGTTATGAGGATCTGGACTTAAATGTTGTGAGAAGAACACAGAAAAAGTATTTTCTGTGATGTAGGACACCAAAAAACTTCTTAAATGCATTTACAGAGTTATCTCTGGTTTTTCAGGGCCCAAAGAACTAAACAAGTACCAGATATTAAAAAGAAAAGTAAGTTGGCAGTTTCCACTTTATCCAGGGTATAGACTAAAAAGAGTGCCACTTCCACCCACCGTAACATTCCCAAATCATAATTTTTCTTAATCCCATTAGAGCTCTGAGTTCACAAGGTAACCTAACTTCCAAAGAGTGACAAGTTCATGGAATATGTACTATCTCAACTTCTAGAGAAAGAGACAAGTGCCATAACAAGCGGATCAGAATAAACCAGCTAAAATTTTAACCTATTATTCAAGCAACATATGGGCTATTATGCCAGCCTGAAGTAAATGGGTTCTCACTCACTAGCAAGACCTTTTCTGTCACCCTCACTGGGTCCTCATGATGCCAAGACAGGAGATTGTGCAGACAACCTTTCCTTGGGGCACAGTTATGCAGAGGCGAGCTGGGACTTCTGGGGAAAAACTCAAAGCCTCTCCTTTCCTGGTCTCTTTTCTCCTATGAATAAAAAGCCTCAAGCCCATGAGGACAGGCAGCACACACTGTGACTCACAGGGCAAAAAGAACCATCATGGCTAGGAAAAGAGTAGAAGAAAAAAAATCTCTAAACCTGTGGAAGAATAAGAAAGAAGCCTGGTTTCTGGATCCCACAGTGATACCAAACCCTGGTTCACTACCACTATCCGAGGGCAGGACACTCCTGCCCAAGATAAGCCACAGAGGCAATACAGAGTTTGGCAGCCATGGAAAGAAGGTAGAAATGCTGAAAAATCTCCACTTCAAGTGGAGGGAACACAGGACCTGCCTAAGCTTGAGGCTAAACCAGGAAAAGAGGGAACTCTTTTCATGAAGCCTAGCATCGAGTATCAAGCAATAACTATCTGTGATGGGGGTGGTATGGCAGGAGCATGGAGAGAGCCCTCCTCGGTGGAGTAGGCATATAGCAAAGGCTGAAAGCTGAGGGTGGAGCATGAACACTGAGAAAAGTACCTGGCCAAACGAAGCTCAAGGTAGTTGCAGCCCATCGGTAGAAGAATTTGAAGTCCATGGTGCTGAAGTAAAACCAGACACAGATCATTGTTTGACTAGATTAACTCACTCTCTCATTCAAATGGCCTGACAGAAGATGGGTACAAATACTAATTACCTCAGCCTCTATGGTTCTATATCTAATGACTGCCATTCATTAAAAAAAAAAAAAAAAAGCAAGACAACCAAAAAAGACAAAAGGCAACCCATTGTCAAGAGATAAGGGAATCACAAGATCCAGATACAGAGTTGACCCAGATGTCAGGATAATCAGACAAGGACTTTAAATAATTATAATAAGCATGTTAAAGGATCTACTGGGAAAGATGGACAGCATGCCTGTGCAGATGGGTTACTGAAGAAGATAGCTGAAACTATAAGTATAGGAATTTATAAATAAAAAATTTTAAAATTAGTACTAGAATTGAAGAACTCCCTTGACAAATTCATCAGTAGGCTTGACACAACTGAGGAAAGAATGAGTGAACTTGAAAATAAGTCAGGAAAAATTATACAAACAGAATAATACAAATTATCCAAACAGAAACACATAGAGGAAAAAAATAGTGTTTATAATAAATCAAAAAGATAACATCCAAGAGTTGTGGGACAGTACTAAATGGTCTAATATATATATTTATATATTATATTAGACCAATAATATACATATATATTAGACCATTTAGTATTGTCCCACAACTCTTGGATGTTATCTTTTTTGACTCATTCTTTCTTTATTCTCTTCTAGGACTCTAAATATATAGATAGATATAGATATAGATATATGTTAGATATATGTCTATATATATCTTTATTAGATATATATCTAATAAAGCAAGTTACATGAAATTTTTGGTTTTCCAGTGCATATAAAAGTTATGTTTACACTATGCTGTAGTCTATTAAGTGTTCAAAACATTATGTCTAAAAAAATAATGTACTGTATGTACCTTAATTAAAAAATACTTTATTGCTAAAAAATGCTAACCATCATCTGAGCCTTTAGCAAGTCATAATCCTTTTGTGGTGAAGGGTCTTCCCTTGATGATATATATATTTAGAGTCCTAGAAGAGAATAAAGAGAGAATGAGTCAAAAAAGATATTTGAAGAGATAAAGGTTGAGAACTCTCCAAAATTAATGAAAGATATCAAACCACAAATCCAAGAAGCTCATGTAACTGTAAGCAGGATAAATACCTAAAACAAAAACCAAATAAACAGAAATTATGGAAGATCATTGTAATCAGACAAAGAAATAATAATGATGGTAGCCAGAGAAAAATATATTTTATTAAATAAAAAATACCACATTTTGGTAGGTTTCTTAGAAACTATGAAAGACAGTGGAGTGATATCTTTAAAGTATTTAAAGAGAAAAAAAATACATCAACTCAGAATCTGATGCCCAGTGAAAATTTTTTTTAAGAAAACAAATGTTATCCAAAAGTTTCAAACAGAAAAGTGGGAGAATTCATTGCCATCTTCTCTATAAGAAATTTTAAAGGAAGTTCTTCATGCAGAATCAGTATGATACCAGGTGGGAATTTATATTTAAGAAAAAATAAAGAGTGCCAATAATGTTAAAATAAAGGTAAATATAACTTTTTAAACTTATTTTTAATCACTCTAAAAGACTACATTTTAAAACAAAAATAGTGAAAATATGTTATAGGGTTTATTATAATACAATATATGTATAAGTAAAATATAACAAAAGTACAAATTTTTTTCTACAAACAACTACTTTACTTTTACTGTTAAAAGTAAAAGGATGAAAAAAGATAAACCACACAAATACAAGTCAAAATAAAGTGAAGGGACCACATTAAAATCAGACAAAATAGACTTTACCCAAGAAATATTATCCAGGATTGGGAAGGACATTACATATTGACAAAGATGTTAATTCACAAAGAAGACATAACAATTTTAAGTGTGTATAGGAAGCATAGCAAGATTTCAAAATAGATGAAGCGAAACCAATAGAAATAGAAAAATCCACTATTATAGTTGGAGATGTCAACACTCTTCTCTCAGTAATCAATTATACAAGTAGAGAGAAAATACCTAAGCATGTAGAAGATGTAAAGAACACTATTAACCACTAAATCCTAATTGACAATTCACATTCATCAAAACAGACCATATTCTGGGACATTAAAACAAATCTCAACAAACTTTAAAAATTGAATCTAACGGAGAGTACATTCTCTGGCCACTGAAGAATTACAGTAGAAATCAATAACAGAATTGATTTCTGTTAACAGAAAACTACAAAACATGTAATTAAACAACACACAGCCATACCTCAGAGATATTGTGTGCTCAGTTCCAGACCACTGCAATAAAGCGAGTCACATGAAAGTTTTGGTTTCCCAGTGCATATAAAAGTTACATTTACACTATGCTGTAATCTATTAAGTGTTCAAAACATTTTGTCGAAAAAAATAATGTACTAGATGTACCTTAATTAAAAAATACTTTATTGCTAAAAAATGCTAACCATCATCTGAGCCTTTAGCAAGTCATAATCCTTTTGTGGTGGAGGGTCTTCCCTCGATGATGATGGCTGCTGACTGAGCAGGGTGGTGCTTGCTGAAGGTTGGGGTGGCTGTGGCAGTTTTTTAAAGTAAGACAGCAATACGATAGTAACATCAAAGATCATTGATCACAGGTCACCATAACAAATATAATAATGATGAACAAGTTTGAAATATTGTGAGAATTACCAAACATGTGACACAGAGACATGAAGTGAGCAAATGCTGTTGGAAAAATGACACTGCTCGACTTGCTCAACATGATAGATTTGCTCAACACAGGGTTGCCACAAACTTTTACTTTGTAAAAAAATGCAGTATTTGCAAAGTGCAGTAAAGTGAAGTGCAATAAAATGAGGCATGCTTGTACTCCTAAATAGCTGATGAGTCAAAGAGAAAGTCAGAAGAGAAATTAGAAAATATCTGGAATAGAATGAATAAGAAAATATAACGTATTAAAAATTTTGGATGCATGTAAGTGCATAAAATAATAAAAGAAAATGAATACAAGGAAGTTTATACCATTAAATTCTTATGTTAAAAACAAAAAGTTTTGTGTCAGTATTCAAAATTTTCATCTTTGGAAACTAGAAAAAATAGCAAATTAAATCTAAAGCATTCAGAATGAAGCCTAGTCAGAAAAAAATAAAGTGAAAAATATGGAAGAGTAGGTAAGGTAAATTCAAATAAATAACAATCAAAATTCCAACTGACATGTTAGGTTTTTTTGGGAAAAGGGAGGAGAGATGATTTGAAAGGCTGACACTCAAATCTATATGAAATTTACATGAAAGGGCCTAGAATAAGCAAAAAGACACTCTTAAGGAAGAGGTCACTTTGGCCTAGGTAATTTAGAGTTTTTTGAACATGCAAGTTGATCTGGGCTTTGAAAAATGAGTAGAATTTGAACAGGGAGAAATTATAGGTGAGGACATTCTAAACACAAAATATAGTCTTTGGGGACTATATTTTGGTTTGTGTTTAGAATGTCCTCACCTGTAATTAGACTGGTTTGGCTGGAACAAGTTTTCTTTATGAAGAAGATGGATGAGGAAGATAGCTAAAGGCCAAACAGTGATCTTCAAATGCCAGATGCAGGAAGTTGGGTTTTATGTGGGGCGATGGAAATGAGGATACAATGTGATACACGTGATAATGTAGCGGTGGTGCCTAATACAGACTGAAAGAAGGATGCAAGTGGTGTATCTAACCGTGAAGTGGCAAGTGCGGGAGCTTTCCTCAGAAAGGTAGAGATGAATGTTCCCAATATTGTGAATAGATGCTTGAATGTGGAGGAGAGTGCCGTGAATCTAAGATAACTAAGATTTTAACTCAGAGTAACTGGAGGAACGGTAGGAGAGTTTCCGTGGCAAGAGGAGCATAAGGGAGAAGTTTTAGAGGAAATAATAAATTTGGAACATGTTAAATGCAAGGAATAGGCAGTGTAGTCCATTGACAATGGCCTATATTCAAGGCGGTTGGAAATGGAGAGTTGGAGCTTCTCAGGAGAGGGGGTGTTTGTGTATATGAACACATCTAGTGATGTTTGAAGCTGAAGTTATAGATAAGAATTGAAAGAGGAAAGTAGAGATCTGGGGGACCCAGTCTCTGGGAACACCCACATTTAGGAAGTGGAAGGAAAAGAGAGAGCAAAAGAATCTGGGACAAGGTTATTAGAAACACGTGGAAAACCAGAAGAGGCTGGCTTTCAAGAAGAGGTGTTAACAACTTGGGTTGCTACACATTTGTAAAGAATGAAGGCAAGGCAATTGCCTTTTGAACTTGCGAGCAGGAGTCATGGATGATATCCGGAACACAGTTTCAGTGGATTGGGAGAGGAAGCCAAATCTTTAGCGCCAAAGCACAGTGTGTGGGCGTTCATTCCCAAACATTTTGAAAAAAGAAAGAAGTTGCTTATAGAGAAACAAAATGTCATTTATCAGGCAAGTAGTTTACATTTATCTTCAAAGATGGAAGGGGACTTAGAAATTATTTACAATAGTTCAGACATAGCTCTCCAACCACTGCCTGGGGGGCAAGTGTGGTCCCCAGGCCTCACCACACCAGCTGATAGTTTTTGTTTGGGCAATACTGTGATTACAAAATTGAATTAGGTATGGATATTCCATAAAAATCCCTAATTTCTAGCGTCTCTTGAAAAAAGTAGAAATTTGGCAACACTGGAAGTGAAACAGGAGCCCCCTTGAAAGGGCACATGTTCTTCGCTTAGCCAGGTCCCCACTCTGTGTGGATCTCTCCATTAGACTACCTGCTGGATCCTTGGAGGTATTTTGAATTAATAATCCATAATTAAGCCCAACTCCTTCATTTTATAGAAGAGGAGACTGAAGTCCAAAATGGAGGCGTGACTTGTCCCAAAGTCGCGTATCTGATCGGCAGAAGAATCCATTTTAGAGCCCATATCTCCTGGTTCTTATTTCAGTAGGCCTCCTCCCTTGTTAACTCATTAAGTTTTCCTCTGGCTTGGTAGTCTCCTAAGGACTGGCCCATGGCAATTTCCACACCCTTCCCAGCTTCTAGCTTTGCCAGATGACACTGAACACCAACTGGGTTCTCATTGCTTTTCACATGGTCCAGATGGTGGCCAAGGCCATTCCTCCTTGGACAAGAAGGAAACCTTACTGGCCACCAAGTCTCAGCGCACTCTTTCCAGAACTTTGGCATCATGTGAGGCATGTAAATTCCCCATAAGGTTTCTTTTATGGAGATTCTTGAGGCCTAAGTGGAAAGATGTTAAACAATGACTGTCATGCGTGGCATCCCAAAGTAGAAAATTAAGTTCAGCTCGCTGAAATGAATACCAGATCATTCTCGCCCAATCCCTCCACCCTGGGTCTATATTTGGTCTTTAGGGAATTTGATTATTATGTTAGAATGTATGTTCTTTTTACCTTAAGAAGAAAGTTGTAAGATAACTTTCTTATTTTCCTTCTCGATAGGAAAATTCATTAGCGTTTCTAAAGTATTCCTTTGAAATTCAGGAGAGGCCTTAATGGTGTTAAAAAAAAAGAAAGGGGCTGTATTGTTAGCTAGGGCATAAACAGCCTCTAACCCACTCACTCAGAAAGGATTTTCTGGAAGCCTGGGGTAACAGCTACGTTAATTCCTTTCTCTCCACCCTGCCTTTGCCTCTTCACCACCTAGTATAAATAGGCCTGGCTTAAAAACAGAGCAGCTATTAGATTTCAGGTAGACAGTGTTAGTCCTTAATGTTAAAGCTATAATGGCCCTATGAAAATTTGGAAAAAATGAACTCCTGAGATAAATAGTATTTTAGAGTGTTGCAAACCGGCCAGTTCTTTCCTGAGCGTCTCTCTCTCATGTAATGCCTTGCCAAATGCAGCCTGTATTAGCCAGTTCTGTGTACACTAGTGGTATGATTGTTATCTGCCTTCCTCTAGAGTGTCTGACTTAGTAGGTTGCAGTCTGTCTATCCAGCTATCATTGGTAACAGTCTTACATACTGTTTTCCCACAGCACCATATTTCCAGATATCAGCTTCTTTGCAGCCTGATGCACTGCCACATCTTAAAAGGTTTATGGCAATAGTCCCCAATGCCAGTACCACTTTCTCAAGTGGTCAGGTTGGGCTAAGTTACGATGCAGTCATAAACAAGCTCTGCAATCTCGGCGGCTTAGTAAATAAAGGTCTGTTTCTCAAACCACCATCCAGTGCAGTTGAGGTTGCTTTCCTTCATCTTGTGATGCTGCCATCACAATGCATCACAATTGCCATCTTCAATGCATGGTCTCCATGGTTTCCTTCATGGGTGGTCATGCACTGGACTTCATGAAATAGGCATGAAAGTAGTACATGGTTTTTCTACATGTCATTGGCCAAAACCTGGTCACCTGGACCTAACCCAACTATAGGAAACACTGGGAGTTTTATTCTTCCTTTTTCTGAGAAAAGTAGAATTAGGGAATATCTAGCCTTAATATGGATATGAATATATCATCACTTTAAACTGTTAGTAGCTCTTTAACTTTAAAAACAAACAAACGAACAAAAAAACAAGTGATTTCTGACCTTCTGACATAGACTTTGGAGCTCTATAATTCAACTTTATCATTTGACCAAGCACATTTGATCACCCAAGGAAAAACCTGTGTTCAGGAAGATCAACCTTCAGCATCATCGGTTTGTGTTACGCATCATCAAAACAGGCAGACAGAAGTATTTTAATGCGTATCTGAAGTTGTTCAAAATCTGAGTGTTTGCTCCGGCAAGAAGGAATCACTGTGTATGAATGTGCCTGAGTGTATTGGTGTGACTACTAGCAAGTTATCATTTTTCTCTATCCCAACCACACGTCTACTTTTCCAGTCGATTTCTACACAAAATGAGGAATTGCTTTGATTCACTCATGAGTATTTGGCTACACCATTAGATGGATATAAATATTCAGATGATGGCCTACCAACGTCAACTGCAATATTTTCCTGTTATTCACCTAGAAGCTTTGTTATTGGGGATGTTTTATTAAAAATACAAATTTTCAGTTGCTTGGTTAATGGTCTGGATTATGGACAAGGGGAGCTGTGTGGCAATATAATAATTATCGAATGATAAGAGTTAATGAAATAGATGACACATCATCTTGTGCAAGCTGTATGTTGGCATCACCATGCAGGTGGGAAGTACAGAATTCCATCAACATGAATCAGGCAAGACAGAGATCAATTTTGATCTTTAAGAATTTAAGTGTGTGGGTGCAGAATCTTATTAACTATAAATGATCAATGGAAAGTTGTAACTATTACCCAGGTTTCTGAGGTTTGATTTCTTCATCTGCAAAAATGGGAGTAATAATAGGATGTCGTCCATGAAGGTGCTTGAAGGATAAAGGAAAATGATCTACATGCAGTGTCAAGTACAGTAGCATGCAGTGAGTAAGTCTCCTGCTGCTGCTGATAATGATGGTTGTTGATGGTAAGAACATGTCAGACAAGTCACACACATGTTTTCCTTTTGCTCCAGAGAGGCATGATGATGTTCTGTGTGGAGAAAGGGCTCTCTTCTCTGCTTCCCTCAGGAAACTGGTCTCCTTGTGTCTCCTTCCATCCATTTTCCAAGTCTTTTACTGTTGCTGCTTTTTACAATGAAAAGGTCTAGGCAATGTATATTTGTCCTGATCCCTTTTTTCTCCTCTAGCCAATACTTCTATCCCTTCTCCCTTCAGTGCCGGCCCATTTTGCCAATAACTTTGGTGATTGTTATTTAGTTCGGGCTTTGTTTTCTGTTGACTCTCTAGAGCATTAGAGATAATAGGATCTTTTGCTATTCCAATTGCTAGAGGAACCTAGAGTGATAACTAAGTTTTGTTTTCTACTTCTAGTGTCCATTCTCTCTCTCTCTCTCTCTCTCTCTCTCTCTCTCTCTCTCTCTCTCTCTCTCTCTCTCTCTCATTGTGAATTTTTGCTTTTTAAATTGATGGGTCAACAATTTTCATTGTAAACATATTTTCTTAGTTTTCTAACACCCTCTAATGATCAAACATTTTATAAGTGAAAATTTGCCTAGAAGGATAATTCTTCAATAATTCATCCTACCTTTATTTCTCCTCTTTTCATCCAGAGCCATTTGTTGCTGTACTTTAGGGGTCAGTTTTCTCATTGAATTCTAGGTAAATGGTATCCCTTGTTGTTCAACTAAGCCATCCTTCCCCCATTCACATCTAGTCTTATTAAAACAATACTTTGCAGAATCATATTTAATCTTATTACCATGAAACTATAAATGAGGCAGAAATGTCTAATCTAGAGATATTAATGTGGATACTAATATAGAGATTAATATACTTTTATGAAGAACACACATGTGATTACTTTTGCTTCTAAGATGACAATAAATCCACCTGATGTTATTTTTTTTCAGCAAGAAAATAAAATTGGAGTTTCTGACAGTATAATGCTTCTTGACTTCTGGGTCTTGTGACTACTGTATCTTTACAAAATGCCTCACATCTCATAGAAAAATATGCTGTAAGTTCATCAGTTTGGTTAGGGACCCCTTCCCTGCCCTTCAGAAACCCTTTTCTCCACATCGCTTACCATGTCTAGAATCCTGTATGTGATGGCATCACAGAGGATAACAACAGTAATTATTATTTTAAGAGCGACCGTAGTGCTGTTGGAAAAGTTATCGTTGCGATAAGTGTGACTGTGACTCATGCTCTCCAACGTCCACGCTTGCTTAATAGCAGTGGCAGTTTCCGATGTGTAGTGTTCCTGCCTTTCCAAACTACTGTGACATTGTTGTTTACCAGCTTGCTGAGATGGTATGCTGCCTGCTGTTTTCAACCAAGGTCACAGTATCTGGATTAATAGAGGAAGCATTTCAGCAAGTGGTAGAAGATGGATCCCAGCCTGCAAATTCTTTGTAGAAATCATCCAGTCTTGGAAATGTTATTGCTATGCCAGTTCTTGCTGTCTCCACCTCACTGTCATAGTCAGCATTTTCTTTTTGCTTTTTTTTGGTCATTATGCTAGAAGAACTGAGAGAACATTTGCCCATTTTAAACACATTCTGTGTTTTCCCTGTGTCACAGATGATAAGGGAGCAAAAAGAAACAAGAATATAAGAGAAAGGAGACAAATATGTAGTATGTAATATTTTCTTTTAAGTTTCTTTTAGGTTTGCCTTGATTTTTTTTTTTTTTAATCCAGAGCAACCAGTTTGATTCTGACTTGTGAATCCATAACACAGCTCAATTTTGCCTCCTCAGGTACTTGTACTGGTGGGTATTAAAATATTAATGCAACATGCACATATTACTTGAAGACCTACCAACTGGTCTTCTTCCTCTTAACAAGACAATACTTCCATGAAGTGTTCCTACTGGTGTGTCTGTATTGGCTTTTTCTGGCATGGCAAAGTGGTATAAAAGTTGAGAGCCATTGATCCAAAGGGTAGCTGTCGATGGTCACTGAGAGATTAAAGAGTATAGGACTTGATCACAGTAAATGCCTGATACAGATGATTTCTTTTTCTTTCTTTCTTTTTTTTTTATTACTTGAAATGATTTGGGCAGTACTTTACAAGGGGTGGGAGTTGAATTGAATTTAATGACCATATTACCTGTCGATTCCTATCTAAACTCTCTTTTCTCCCTCCTTGCCTCAGTTTTAAGGGAGAAGGAAGTAAGAACATGAGGAGAGAGGCAGCAGACACTACAGAAATAGAAACCAAGGCAAGGAGGCAGAGGCTGGTGACAAAGGGAAGGTGATAGAAGATAGCAGAAAGCAAGAAAATGGATTAAAGTAGATAACAGATATGGGGAGTTTAACTTCTGATAATAATAATTCTCTCCTATGGAGAGGAAGTGAGCTAATATTTGATGAGCATCTATTTCTATGTGCTACTGGCTTTTCATACTTAAAAAAAACCATAACTATCTTTTGAAGTAGATATTATTGTTCCCACTTAGTGTGGGAGGACTGAGGCTCAGAAAGGGTGTGGGATCTGTCTGAGGACATACGGATGCACAACCAATATTTGCTAGGAAGTTTATTTCACTCTGAAGCCTTGATGCTTTCCACTGCATTCATGCCAAGACCTTGGAGAATTATGAAATGAAAAGCAGGCTATGAATAAATGGTTTGTTTATAAGATGTTTTCATAGCATGCAAACTTATTTAACTAATGGATAAAATATAATTAGCAATACAAGAGTATTACCATTTAGTCAATAATATTGACTCGTAGTCCTCTGCCACGAAGACCTTAGAATCTTATGTTCCCAAAGGAGCTGTTGAAACATGCACACATTTGAAGGCAGCCTTTCTCAGGCAGATGCTGTGCTGGGCGCTCAGTGTGTGATGATACAGATCCACGCAATCCAGTCTTGAGGGGCATGACCTCAGCTGCTGGAACTCCTCGTCCCCACTTCCCTCTCCTCCCCAGCTAGTTCCTTCTGGACCCACACTGCCTTATCAGTTCACTGCAGTGTAATATAAATACTCTCATTTTCTCTAAGTGCCATGACTTGGGAAAAGTTGGGAAACATTGCTTTAATACCATCAGATCTAACTTTCCTTACGAAGATAAATAAGAAATTCAACAGACGGTTGGTATATTCCAAATGTGACAGAGACACTGAGACAAGCTTAGAGGATGAAGGCAGGTGGCTAGGTGCCCCAGCTACCTGCAAATTGAGGGGAAATTCTGCACTTCATTCAAGCATGACTGCTTACGTGTAGCCCCGAGCAAGGTGGATGTGGAAGTAATAGAAATCCTTCACAGTCCCCTCAATAAAACATTTATTTGGGACATCTTTCTTAACACTGAGATAGGGAGGGAACATAAGAAGAAAGGTGTGGCTGGTTGAAACCCTCTGACAATTATTATCTACTACATTTTCTCTGAGTTCTCTCTTAAAGGTAACTCTCTTCAATGTAATTTTTAATCTAAAACTCTTCCTATCCTAAGTAAAGTTTTAACCTTTTAACCTAATGTCACCATATTATGATTCTCTGATGGGCCACAGAAATGACTACTTTTGTAATATTTCCTCTGACCATTTGCTTTCAAATGGCCAGGTTAAATCATTCAGTTGGTAATAAGAAGCCATTAAATCCATCAGTGCATATTGTCTTCAGAAGTTGTAACTATGTATGTAAATATGTCTACAGAGCTGCCCAATGTCCTACCCTGTCACCTCATGACTGTTGGTTATTATTATTGTCTCACATAACGAGGTCTGTAAAGGTGCCTGTGGGGACAGAGTCCCAGAGAGCCGTTTCCAGGCTCTTGGCCTCACGTGGAAAGGTGCTGGCTCGGATATTAGATGGCCATCAGCTGTAACCAGTTAGCCATTAGCCACTAATATAACTGCTATGGCTGTGCTAGGGGTTTGGTTGGTTGGCAGGCAGAGAAGCGGACTGCGGATTGCGCATCGTGGAGCTCCTGCTCCCTGTGTCTCCAATCCAGCTGCCAGCAAGACGATAGTGGTATGACTCCCCTATCCATGGCTCCGTGGGTGTTCCTTTTTGGCCTCACCATATCCTGTGTTCTTATGTGGGGAGCAGGACCAGAGACCCCGCATGACAGTGCCTCTTTCCAGTGAAACAATACAACCATCATTTCATGCAAATCCTCATTTAGGAAGTGATTTGTCCTCCTTTCATGTTGTCTTGTAAGAAATTATTGGTCAGGGTTTTTATGATCTTCTGGCACAACACATTCAGTGAAATTAGTGCTTAGAAAAAAGCCAAGAAATGAATTAAGAGGCGTCCCACATTTATACATCCTCATATGACGGATGGCCAGCAGGGAGTTGGGTCTGACTGATAACACAAATTCTTGTATTTTTGTGCATCGGGGAAATTGTTACACGCTTAAGAAATTGTTATATATTTCAGGTTCTAGATTATGAACCTATTGTAATACCATAGTCCTACTCTCCCCCAAAAAAGTAATATGCACAGATTTTCATTATCATAGCCACATCTCTTGGGAGGATCGATTTGCAAATATTGTCAGTTTCAGAATCCCCAGTCACCCAAACGAAGAGCTCGGTTTACTGTGAGAAGTTAGATGTGACATAGTTTACTGCTCTTAATTTTCTTTGATTAAATCCAGGGTGTTGGTGTCCCTCCTTAAAAATGCACACATTTACCATTAAACAAGTGGGCAATTCTATTAAGGCTGGGAAGCAGCAAGCTGTTGCTTCAGGTGCAATTGTCTTAAAAAAAAAAAAAAAAAGCTCTCTCTCTCCCAGGATTGTGAAGTAGCTCAGCTTGGAGACACTCCTCCCAAGCCTAAAAGTGACAAGGCCTTGACTTCTGCAGGAATACATTCTGAACCACATTTTATGTAGAATTAAGGGATTATTTCCTCACAAAATGGTTATTTTTCATTGCTATTTGTTGTTTGGCCTTTGTCCGCTGTGTGTACGTTTCTGATGTGGAGTGCTTTGGTTGTTTGTTTAAATTAATCCCTGCTTAAAGCGATGCGATGGAGAATGTGAGAGCATTTCTGGAATTCTTTGGAATGTTCTGGCTATTTGCAAGAACTTTCCTGTTTCCAGCTTGACTGTTTGGGCTGACAGGTGCTGACTTTCCCCAAGTTAATTGGCAGCGTAACAAAGAGATGTGCAATTCACATCTATCTTTCAAGTTAGAAAAATCTGGGTATGTTAGCCTCACTTAATGACAAAAGTTCACATTTGCTCAGCACTACTTTATGCCACACATAATTGGTCCCAATCCTCAAGACAAAGTTTGATGTAAGTATTAATATGATCACTTCGCAGATGAGAAAACGGAGGCCTTGAGAAATTACACAGGTGTCGCAGGTGACACAGCTAATGAGCATTGGAGGAGTCAGTGCCCAGGCATTTCTGATACCAGAACTAGAAACTACAAAATTTCAAGGTTTATAAACGTTTGGTATATTAGAGGGTGCTACGTATATGCTTATTTAACAATTCTTCTGAAAAGCGAGTGGTGCTTCTCTTTTCGGTAGTGGCTTGTTTTTGTTGGTTTCTTCGATCCCCGTCTGCCGGCACAGCATATGTGACTGTGTGCTTTAGAAGGATTTTGATGTTCTGCTCACATAAATTAACCTGAAATTTTCTCCATGAAAATGCTGTCTCCCTTCTCTGTCAGGCTTCCTTCGTCTCATTCTTTCATTCCCATTTCAGCTATTACCTTTATTGTGACATTTTTCCTGAATTCCCAAGGTGGAATCAGGCTCTCCCCTTCTGTACTCTGAAGACCCTCTTCATTCCTTCGGAGCAGTTATCAAGTTACTGAATAGTTATTAGCCCTCACGTCTTCTTCTCCTCATTAGGCTCCAATCTACTGGAGGCAGAGGTATTATCTATTTATCTCATATTCTCCGCATGCGAGTACACTCATCAACAGAAAATGGTAGGGGCCAAGGAAAATGGGAGAAATGAGAGGACTTACTGTCACTTAATAAGATATTAGTAATGATACCTCCTTTTTATTATCCAGAAAAGTGCTGAGGTAAGAGTCTGTATTCCTGTGATTGAAGAGCTAGTGTGTAATTAATAGGATGTAGGTTTGGGTGGACCTGAAGCTTATACAATTTTGGGACACCCTCCTTAAAAAAACATATACAAAATTACAAGTGCAAAATTATATAAAGTAAATATTACAAATAAGGAATCACAAGAAGTTATACATTAACAAAATCTGAGAAATAACACACATATGATAAATTCAGAAAAATAGCATAATGTTTTTAATAATACACTGCCATTCACACTTTCATATTACTGTTTCCCCTACATTTTTTGGCTACCTACTTTTTTATCATCTATGTCTAATACAGTAATGTAATATTCACCAAAGAGAGAATGCAAAGGTAATTCAGTCTTTTCTCTAACTAGTTGATTGAAATATTTTTTTTATTAACAGTGCAGAAAAGTTTGTTTCAGCTTTATAACTTGTTCCTGGTAATGTCATGCAAATTGTTAGGATTGCTGTCAAATTTGGGAAGACCTCGGTCAAGTTTCTTTCATATATAAGCTGTTTGATTTGGAAGAATTTTCCAAACACTAGTTGTGCCTTCATGTTATGATGCTGCATGTGTTGGTAAAGCAGGTAGTTGAAATATATATTTTTTTTAAACTTAAAAAAAAGAAAAACAGATCATTTTTGGATCTGCGTTTGGGTAGGAGTCCTCTTGCTTGAAACTCTTCCCTTAGGTTACCTTGAAAATGTCAATGCAGCCAGGTAGGCCAGAAGAATGAGGAAGGTGACATGGCCACTATATTTCCCGACAGGGAGGTCTTTTTGAACTTGCAAGCATCCATTTCTTTGGGGAGAGAGACAGAAAGAGAGAGAGAGAGATATGGAGAGAGACCAGACTCTAAGGTGAGAAGGAGGAACTAGGTGTTGAGATAAAAATGGAGACAGTGGGTATAAAACATACATTTGAGACTTACAGAGAAAGTAAGATGGTAAGAGGAAGACTAGTAGTATGAAATAATAAACTGGGAAGGAGGGGGCTACTTGCATTTTTTTAGAGACAGTTGCTTGAAGTCAAATTTGGAAATTTGTCTGATCAACTCTATATTGTCTCTGAGGTAATTGCCAAGGCATGGTGTGTGGGAAAGTGTTAACCTGGCATCAATCACCAAAGTGTAGAAATGCTCCCTTTAATTACTCATTGTGCACCTTCAATCATAACTTTAGATAAGTCAGTGTTTTCAGTCACTTGGCTTGTACCATCTTTCAAAGGAATATTAATGATACCTTCGATTAATGTATCACTTTATTTTTATGAGGTATTTTCACACCCATCATCTCATTGGAGCATCATAGTTATGAAATTTTTTATAAATAAGTTATTTACAATGTACAAGAAGGCAGTGAGATCTTAAAGATCTTATCTTAAAGATGTCCAGAAAATCCGAAAGAGAAGAGAGTTGTCAATTCCGGGAAAGAAGGAAATGGCATTGAAAGTGTCTTCACCAACTGGGCAGCGTGCAGTGGGACCGACGGGGATATTTATGGGGACTTTTTAAATAGTCTGCTCTGCATGTGATGCATTTCACTTCCCTCTGTTGTGTCCCCTACAAAATGTTCAGAAAAGCAAGATTTATTGTTCCAGTGTTTTTATTTTATTTTATTTTATTTTTTTATACTTTAATTTTATTTTTTTAATTTATTGGGGTGACAATTGTTAGTAAAATCACACAGATTTCAGGTGTGCAATTCTGTATTACATCATCCACAAATCACACTGTGTGTTCACCACCCAGAGCCAGCCCCCCTTCCATCACCATACACCCGATCCCCCTCACCCTCATCCCCCACCCCCCAACCCCCTTACCCTCTGGTAACCATCAAATTACGTTCCCCAGATTAATTTTCAAACCCGTGGCCATCCTGTGGTCACCGACTGCCCTCCAATCCCCTCACCCTCCCCCCCCCCCCACCCCTCCCGCCCATCTAGCAACCCTCAGTTTTTCCTCTTTGTCTCCAAAACTGTTTCTGATTAGTTCATTCACTTATTCTTTTCTTTAGATTCTGCAAATAAGTGAGATCATATAGTCCAGTGTTTTTATATCAAAGGATTCTCTAGGAGAATGATGATCACACTTTAGTGTGAATAAAAGTCACCTGCGTAGGGAGTGAACATGGAGATTCAAATTCGGGAGAGCTGGGTGGGATGGGGCAGGTGAGGGTGTGGTGACCTCTGCATCCCAGGGGGCGTGGGTCGCAGTTTGGAGGGAGAGGCTAAGGACAAAGCTGATCCCTGGATTTGACCTATGAGAGCATCCTGAGGCTAGAGAAACTAAACCCCCTTTGGTCTCTTAGCACTGTGGGGCTTGAACCGTAGTCTCCAGGCCTTGAGTCCTACCCTGCCTCTGTCACTGTGCCCTAAAAGAGGGTGACTGATGTGACCAAGAGTGTAGAATTTTAGAGCCAGCCTCCCTGGATGTGAAGCTTAGCTCTTCCACTTATTAGTTGTGTATCTTGGGCAAATATTTAATCTTTGCATGCCTCAGTTTCCCCATTAAAAATGGGGATACTTTGTCATAGCATGACAATGAGTTATTATTGGGAAAGCCTGTAGTAAGCACCGGGCAACTACTTGTGGAATAGTTAAGAAATTCCTCTCTTGTGGCCTGGGAGGTAGAAGACAGTGCATTATTTAGTAGTTTGCCCCAAGCGTGCATTGCCCTCATTGCCCCCTCCCAACCTGCATCCTCCCCCACGGTGTACACATGGCCAGTGTCTCCCTAGCTCTGACTTGTCCGAAGCTTCCCTTCCGGCTTTGTGGGTTCCAGGCGAAGGTAGCATGGCCCAGAAGGTAGTTCGGTGCAGGCAGTGAGTCGCTTCAGTGTGAAGCCAGCAGCAACCTGAGGAAGAAATGATCTGTCTCGTTCTGTTGCTTTCCCTTGCCTATAATCCCCTGAGACATTCTGGATTTAGCTTAGGAAATGATTGAAAATACTACCCAGGTACAGGAGAAAGATTTCTCCACCCCCGGTGTGGGTATTGTAATATGCTACTCAAACTGGCCAGGAAATGTGCAGCCGATTTTGCAAATCGGTGATGATTCTTTCCTCTTTTGCTATTTCAATATATTTTTTTTAAGAGGATAAAGTATTCTTATTTGCCAAATATGACCAGACTTTTTTTTTCCTGTTCCATTTGTTAAGGCAAAACAGATAAGCATTTAAAAATCAGAACTTTTCTCTCTAGCAGTGTATAGTAATTTTCAATTGCCTTGTTATTTTTGAATGATGTTTTCCTTTGATAACTTATGACATCATAGTACACGGGGCACTGTCAGCAGCTGTTAGCCAGCTGGTGCAGCAGGAAGTCCTCACAGCAGCTGGGTGTTGTCTCTTGTCCTTTCCTTGTGTCACAAAGGTAGCAGGATGGGAGGGTCTTCATAGTGACCACCCAGGCAAGCCGCTGGCTCACTCAGTTGTAAGAGGCAGTGGGGAAGGCTCCCTTATCCTCATGCTGGGAGTGCAAATAAGTGCACTGGTTCTGTAGATAAGTTTGTATGTATGTTATAAATACATGCACTGTGCTTGTTAAAGTATGTTTTAAGGAGCCTTAAAAATATGCAGTCTTTGATGAGGAAGTTCCATTTGTAGGAAATTTTTGTGTCTAAGGAAATAGTTAGACAAGTGTGCCAAGGTGTACAAACAAGGATGTTTATAAAAACAAGTTGTTCAGAACAGCAAGAAAATTATAAACAATCCAATCATCTATGACCAGCGATTGACTAGTAACTTACGGTACATTGACCTAACGGGAATGTTGGACTATTTAAAAGTGTGGTATGGAATGTAATTAATTTATGTAATATATAAGGGAAAGCTATGGGAGAAAGGATTATAGTTAGTATATTTCAAAAATTTGTGCATATTTACCTATGCGTGAATTTTTATTTGTTTAGGAAAAAATCAGGAAATATAAACAATAAAGCATTGCCAATAGTTATCTCACATTGTGGGATTATGGATGATTTTAATCTTTTTCATTTTAACTTATTTATTTTTCTAGTTTTTTCCATCATGTGTAATGAAAATGACCATGTGAAATGGTTTGTATATGAGACAGAGAGTGTTGCCCACTGTTCTTCCATGTACCCGTGTTTGGAAAAGTTTATGCATGTGAACATATGTTAATAGCATTTCATTATTTCAAATGGAGAAGAGGGAGGCAATGTGGCGTTTTGGAATGCTGTGTCAGAATCACAGAGCTGAAATTGCATTTGGTCTGTTATTTTGTCAACTTTTACAGAACTGCAGCTCCATAAAATTAAATCTCTGTTGGGTCAGCTTGTGGACCCTCTGTTATCACACTCTCAAATCTATGCTACAAATCCAGGATTGGCTGTCTTGCATGCATTCACAGTGCATACAGAAGCCAAAAGAAATAAAAAAGAAACCAAAAACCCAATATATGTACCAGGTTTGTATTTAACTTGGAAGATATTCTAAAGAAACATAATTAGTGCCCAAGATTCCATGGCATTGAATTTGTTTCTTTGTGCCATTTAAATTTGTGCTTTGTGCCATTTAAATTTTTGTATATTCTTATCTACAACCGTGTGGCCACATTGCAAGTAACCTGTTGGATTCCAAAGATTTCATTAAGTGCTTTTTCATGTCGGGTTTTAATGTTGTTCCTATAATAAAGAAGAAAATATGTTGTCATGGTATGTAGACAACCAGATTTTAAACTTGCGTCATTTGCAATTGACTGCTGTATGATTTAGCATGATGACGATGACGACGATGATGATGACGTAATAGCAGTAGTCTTAGTAGTAGAAGAAGTACATAGTAGTAGTAGTAGTAACTTCTCGGTAGTAATAATAATAATAACAACAACAATAACCTTATAGATAGTCCAACTATAGATCCCTTACTATATGCAACAAACTCTACTAAATACTTTACATGCATTGTTTTATTTAATCTTCTCAGGAAATGTCCCTGATAAGTAGATATTATTATCTTCATTTTATAGACGATGAAATTGAGGTTTAGCGAGATTAAGTCATCGGCACAAATGACACAGTTAATAGGTGGCAGAGGTGGGGATCAAACCCAGGGTTTTTATCTCTAAACCCTGTGTTCTTTCTGATTTACACACCATCTTCCCAAACATCTTATAATCTCTAGGTCTTTGGTTTACTATTAATAAAATGAGGAGGTTAGGCTCACTAAACAGTCACCATGATTTTCTGTAACTTGAACATTCTTTCAGTCTATGCTTATACGTATTACAGTAGAAAACTGAGGTAATTAAATGGATAATGCCCAGTTGCCTGGGTTTGTATCCTGGCTTTACAACTTGCTAGTCTTGTGATCTTGCCTAGTTACTTAATCTCTCTGTGCCTCTGTTTCTTCATCTGTTAAATGAAGCCTGCAATAACTGCTTCGGAAGGTATTTGGGAGGACTGAAGGAGATAATATTTGTACAGCGCCTGACACAGAAGAAGTGCTCTATAAATGTTAATGGTATAAAGAGGAGATCAAATTAAGAGCAAAAGTTCTAGACTATCATCCTCAATCTGACAAGGGAACCTCCCCCTCTCTGTCACCCTTTACGGTTAACCTACGTGTGAGCTCCGGGAATGTCTGGGATAATTTCCTACAACCCCAAACACCTTAGCATTTCCATTGACCTGGGATATTTAGCTGAAAAAAATATTCAGATGCCTCAGTATTTGTAATAAGCATTTCTTCTGCTGTCATCTTCGGCCTTGATGACTTTGACTCCAAGGTGTATAAGAATATGTGCA
Source organism: Rhinolophus ferrumequinum (assembly GCF_004115265.2). NCBI lineage: Eukaryota > Metazoa > Chordata > Mammalia > Chiroptera > Rhinolophidae > Rhinolophus > Rhinolophus ferrumequinum. The sequence continues at coordinate 20,014,356 of NC_046301.1, read as the reverse complement.
CCAAGGGACATGGCTGTATATGTATATTTCAGTGATCATATAGTCATATGATCAGCTAACCCCCTGTACCCTGACAAGTTGTACATTGTTGGAATAGAGTTGTGGCTCCTTTGTCTGTCATATGGCAATTCAGAGTCAGGATTTCTTCTCAGAAAAATTGCCTAAAAATTGTGCCTTTGTTTCCTTATTGGCTAATCATAGTAAAATTCTGCTAATAATAGTACTCACCTACTGGGATCATGGTGACAGTAATTTGAGATACTCTATGTGAAACAGTTCCGTTTGTGACTGGCATATTAAGTTCTCAAAATTGTCTGAACCTATTATTAATAATAATCACATGTTTTCTCCGGTTAATAGGTAAGTAACTAGCACAAAAGCAGGGGCCCATGTGAACTAGTCTCTGAACAAAGTTAATTAAAACAAGCCTAGTCTAGCAGACCAGAGTAATTCAACGGAATTCTAACATTTACATATTTTCTCAAAACACATTAAATAAATCTAATTTCCTTTCCTTTTTGGAACAGTTTTTTCGTATCCCGAGTCTTAGATTCAGCAAAAATCCAAACAATTTCAAGTTCTCGAGTGGTCACCTCCTCCCAGTTTGTCAGGTATGACCAATACGAGCTTGGAAAGTTCCTCAGTCCTGCAGATACTGGGGCAGTTGGTCGCCCTACTTTTAATTCTCCTGCCTGACTTCCCGAAGTCCCAAGCTGTGTGGCTCATCTGTCTCTTTGTTCATCTTTACATTTCCAGTAGCCTTGGCTCTCCCATCCTGGAGGAATGTGGGAAAGCTTGGAAAACTCATTCATTCACATGTCTCTTTCCTGCTATACATCCCCATGCATTTCCAAGGACCTTAATTCAGAGCATTTTGGAACTTTGTAGCTGAAAACTCCCTTAGAAAGTTATCTTACCACGTTTTGAGGTCTGGCTAGACATAGCTCAGGTAACTGTAATTGAATGAGGAGAAAGAAAAGAACTCATCTGAGTGTGAGAGTTATGAAGGTCCTGGGGGTACAAAGTCAGGTCAAAAGAAAAATTGGTCCAGATTACAGTATCTGAAGCCTCTGGGATAGACACCAGGCATTAGTCTTGACTGGGGGGAAGGGGCAAAGACACAAGGCCCCGGCGATTCGAAAAGGTGAGTGGCAGATGGAAAAGGAACACGCAGGGCAGTGATTCTAGTTTCAGGCAAGGCAGGCAGGCCAGTTAGTAGGGGCTAGACATCAGCCACAGAACAACTTAGGGACAGACTTCCCATAAAACTGACCTTCTGAAAGGGACCAGGGTGTTAAGCAGGTTGCAGGCAGGAAACCATGAAAGCGTACGACAAAACTCCCAACTATTGGAACTGGGACACAAGGTGGAGACTCTATCTTAATGACAAGGCAACGCCCACTGCTCAGATTTCGGGCACTAAGCCAAGGTGCAAATATCAAAAAGGGGGATGCTACTGAGTCCCAGAACCTTAGGCTTTGTTCCCTGAATCTTCATTCTGACTCACATGAGGGTTGATACCAAAGTGGTAGTTCTCGTTGTTTCCTGTGAACAGGGATCTCCCAGTCTTTATAAAAATCAAGAGTCTGAGGCTCTGTTCTTAAAGATTCTGATCCAGTAGCCTTGTAGTTAGTCCCAGGAGTACGCATGGTTTACACGCCCCAGCCCATCAAATATTCTGCCAGCGTTGGCCCATCTGAGGGTCAATGCCTGGCAGATCCAGCGGTGCCAACTGCAGAGGCAGGAACTGAGGCAAGGTTGGGCAGCCCTGCACGCTGCTTCATCGGTACCTGAGGCCCGGAGCCAGGAGCAGATCCTAAATCTCCTGGTTTTGATTCGGCCCCTCTTAATTGCACGTGGAATTCCATGTCACCCTTAAATAATAGCTTTTTGTTTCCTACTTCTTTTCTTAAATATCTGCTGAGGCCATATGCCTCTTTGTGGTGTCCTTTGTCTCTGTGAATCTTGGGATTTTGATTTTGTTCCTAATAAGGAAGTTTTCTCATAACTCGGGCTTTGGGACACCATCAATTACACGAACACTATCTTGCAACAGATTTTTCTTTATAACCGGCTGGAAATCTCCCAGTCATTCTGACAGCCTAAACTCAAGCCAAAACTCCCCTGGAAATACGGGCTGGACTCTTCATAAGCTTGGTTAGCTGATAGAGAGTTGCTGATCCAACTGAACCAAAATCAGGACAACTTGGCAAATACATGGGGGGATATTTATTTTTTTTAATAATCCTAAATGTAGGCTCTGAATGCTCAGGTCCTCTGTTTGAAACTTGGAGATCAAAGAATAAAGAAAGCCGGGTGTAGTTTTAATGAATGGTGCTCAGACATCCAGGGTGTGGTGCAGATTCAAGTTCAAAACAGTTCCAGTTTCTGATCGCTAAGTCAGACACACACCCTCTTAATCTGGTTATAAAAGTGAGCAATGACTACTATGAGGTTTGCAAGGTAGAGAGGAACACAGTGATACAGATGAAGATGTCAGATTCACATCTTTAATAATTTAATTTTTAATGAAAAGGCAACGTGATTGCACTGAGTGGGCAATTAGCTTGTGTCTTGTGATGGAAACGGAGGGAAACAGTTCCTGAGACCACTCGGCCTTTCTAGAATGCAAAGAATTTTAAAACAATACAGTAAAGATTCCTAAGCTAAGTATTTCCAGTAAGAGTAAATATCACTCAAGATATGCAGCTTTGAAAACAATCTATTGGGATCCACATAGGTTGAAAAATAAGATAAGCAATGATATTAAAACCTATCTATTATTAATAGCTTCTAAAACCTACATCTACAAATTTGTCAAGCACATACTGGGAATAAAGTGTATTAAACCATTAATGTGCTAAAGACATTTTTTTTCCCACTTTCCTGTTATTCTCTCTCTCACTTAGCAGGTAATTTTCAAAGAAGTTGGGCACTGCTTTTGGAATAGGGTGCTGAATTGATTGAGACGGAGGCCTTGGGAAAGACTTAGTCAGTAGCTCATCTCCTTTTAATGATAGGGAAAACTATAAACAGTACCATCTCTTAAATATCTAGTGACACACACACACACACACACACACACACATACACACACACACACAATTTATAGCTTAGGAAATCAAAGATCCCTTACTGATCAAAAAGGATCTCTAGCTCTTTTCTGGAAGGATACAATTATGTATATAAATAAATAATTATACTGTAATGGTTGTTCAATCTGATTAGAGGGGGTTATAAGAATTTGCTGTAGAAGAGCCACTTTATTAGAGAGCAATCAGAATTGTGTATTTAAATTCTCCTTAACTTGCTCCATGCTGTTTAACTAAAAAACACATTTATCGAATCTGTCCCGATAAAGCATAGAGTAGCTGCTAAGGATACAGAGATACAAGAGGTTGTTGACCCTAATCGGTACAGAATCTAACAGGGGAAATGGACACATAAGGAGCTAAAAGTAAGTTCTCTACTTGCAACATTAATAAAATGCTGTGTGCATGGCTACTGGGGACTCATTTTGCTAGGAATTCACTAAAGAATAAGTAAAATTTCACTAGTAGGATTTATTGATCTAGCAGATAAAAGCATGGTGTCCAGGCAAATTTAGACAACTACAGGTATGACACGCGGGAGTGGTGGGAAAGGATCCACTTGAATCCCTTGGTAGGGGGAAGAGTGTTGCAGGTCTAGGTGTCCTGAGTGCAGTTAGGACAGTTGTATCGATGAAAGAAAAGACAACTTTTGGGCACCATAGACTCAGGCTGAGGGACAGAGTCTTTTAGAGTCATATTGCAGCTCTGGCTCTACCAGCATCCTTTAGTAATTTTTATTGAATTTAATTCAACAAAGTTTAATTAAGTGCTTACTGTACGTTGGACTCAGGACTCAGGGAACAAGTAATCCACAAATCAATAAGGAAGCAAACATGTACAGAAATCAACAGTCTGTCAAAAAGGTATCAAAGCGGTAGCAAAGTTCATATTTTAGGGTAGGGTAACTACTTTCAAAAATAACTCCATATCCTGGTGGGTTAATACAAAGAAATTTATTTCTTGCTTATGCAGAAGCCAATGCTGGTAGCCCTGATGAGCAGCTTTCCTGGCTCTATTTACTCTATGCAATGACTTAGGAATTGGGATGCATCTACCTCGAGTCTCTGATATCTTATACTTTTAAGATCACCTGCAGGCCACCCAGCTGGTAGGTGGAGGAAAAAATTCACGATACTCAGATTTTTCCCTGGAAATGATACATTTCATTTAATGTCCACATTCCATTGGCTTAGAACAGTTATATGGCTCTACCTTGATGCAGGCAGCCAGATAATTGATAACTTCTTCTAAAAAAATCAATGTAATCACCACAAGGAAATGGAGCAGCGATCCTTTGATGGCCTCTCGCTGTCTCTGCAGCAGTCCAGTGGGGGCCAAAAAGGACGACCTCTGCTCAGAGACAGTTGTCAGGTGAGGGGGTGCAGGGAGAGTAAAGCATGCAAAGCAGCCACATGACACTAAGGGTGGAAATAGGGGACCTCACAGGAGTGACAGGGAAGTTTCCTACTTTATTAAGTCTGGGGCATGTAGACTAAAGACATAAGTAATGGGAGACGAGGCAGGAGAGCTTGTAATTATCATCTCATGAGGAGATGTTATAATCTCTGAATAGGAGCTTGGAGCTACAAGACTAATTAAACTTGTGATTTTAAATTTGGCTTCACATCAAAATGAGAAGGAAGTGTTTTCCTTAATGCTCAGTCCCAGAACCTCTCAAACCCACTTAGATTTTAAACAGTAAGATAAGATGCAGAAATCTGTAATTTTATAAGCACCATAGAGAAAATAGAAGGTGCCACCTATATTGAGAATAACTGAATTTATTGTTAAAATGGAAACAAATACTTAATAGACTTTATTCCAGTGGCAATTGAGAGAAGAAACAAGACTCAAAGCAAATTTAAAAAATCTAATTCTAGCACAGGTAATACAATGTATGATTGACATTATCTGGAAATATAATTTTAATCATCATCAAGAACATTTATGAGATGACCATTTGGGATAGGCAGTTTGAGAATAAATATTCAGTCTCTTTAAACATCATTTAAAGGCTCATAGTTTTCTACAAAATGAGGGAAGTGTGCTGATATAATAGAAAGTCAGGGGGAGATAGAATCAGGCATGGATTTGAATTCCAGCTTACCATTTTCTAGCTAACCTACTTTTTAGGAAAGTTACTGAATGTCTAGGAAAGTTGAGTGACTCTCTAGGAAGTCACCTAACTTCTCTGAGACACTTTGTTGCTTGAATTTATAAAAGAAAATAATTATTTGTGCGTGACACTGCTGGTTCGTTCCTCTCATCCTATTTGTGTTGCGGGGCAATGTGCCAGCTCAAAAGCTTGATTCCCACGCTCCCTTGAAGTGACACATTTCTGATGAATGAGGAGTGAGCAAGGGGAGAATAGCCAGGCCATGAGGTCAGACGAAGTAATGGGGGTATGGAGCCTTGAGGCTGTGGTAAGGATTTGGGTTTTACTCTGAATGAGAGGAAGTCATGAAGAGTCCTGGGAGAAGATGATCGCTCTGGATGCTATGTTTGAGAGGAGACTGTAGAAGGGGAAGGACAGAGAAAGGAGGCAGGGTAGGATATTGTTGCAGTAATTTAAGTGTGAGATGATGGTGGTGCAGATTAGGATTGGTGAGCTGTGGGGGATGATATAAAGTGTCAGATTCTAGATACATGCTGGAGGAGAGCCAAAAGTATTTGAAGACAGAAAGGATGTGGGGTGTGTGATTAAGATAATTAAGGAAGAATCAAGGATTTTGGCTTGAATAACTGAAAGGATGGGATGCCCTTGAGACGAAGAAGACTACAGATGAAGTGGTTTGAGGGGAAAGATCAGGAGTTGACTTCTGTACTGTTGAATTTGGCCATGTCTATTAGAACTCCAAGTGGAGATATGAGTAAGCAGTTTTAGTATGAGACTGGAGTTGAAGAGAGAAATTGCAGCTGGAGATATAGATTTAGGGATTCCAACATGTGTAGAACACCATGAGGTTATAGTCAATTATCGGAGTAAGTGGAAATAAAGGAGATAAATTGTGTGGTGGATCACTCCATCATTTAAAAATTAGGGAAAGGAGAAGAAACACAAGAAAGGAGAGGGAGAATGGAGAACCCATGAGGCAGAAGGAAAAGCCAGAGGGTGTGCTGTCCTGGAAGCCAAGGGACATGCTGCTGAGCCGTCACTCAGTACAATGAGGACCGAGAATTTACTATTGGATTTATCGCTATGTAGGTCATGGGTTTCCTCAGGGAAAGCATTTTGTTGGGTGGTAGGAGATAGTACCTGCTGGATACCACCTGGTAAGGAGAAGATTAGAACTAGCAGCAGAGATGACTTTTAAGGAGTTTTAAAGCAATAACATAAGATAGTTGTGAGTGCAAAAGGGGTAAGGGAAATTTGGAGGATGTGCATGTGTGTTTAAAGATTCAAGACATAATAACATCATAATAGTATGATGATAGGAATCAGACAGAGAGAGAGAGAGAAAGAGAGCCCAAAATTTGAGGATGTTGGAGAGAAGAGGAATTGCTGGAGTAATAGCTGTTAAATGGGACATGAGGGATGTAATCTGGGGTATAGTTGCAGGAATTGAATTCTTCCCCTATGCCAAGTACAGTGTAAGTCACCAAAGAGGATCTGAAAGAAACAACATGCAAAGTCTTTTACCTTAAAGTACTTCTAGTGTCACTAGGGAAACCAAAACACTTTGGACCTTGATGGCTCCTTGGAGCATCCCCCACCTGGTTCTCTTTGTTTCATAGATGGTAGATTGTGTAAAGTTCACCGCAAGATGCACACGCGATTGTCCTTCATATCCTTATTAGACAGAGAATTCCACATGAGGTAACCCATTCCGTGATTAAGTTCACCAAACCAGAAGACTACCATCATCCATCTATATTTTATGATTGGTTCATGACAGCTTCATCATGTTCCTTCAAACTTACAGCATTTCGTTTTGGTGTGTGAAAGTATAGTTGACATACAATATTATAATGTATTAGTTTAGGTATACAACAGTGATTCAATACTTACATAAATGTATACAATACATATGTTACATATATCACTTATACATGTATATGCAGTTGAGCGTTGAGGGGGTTAGAGGCACCAACTCCACACACAGTTGAAAATCCACATATAAATTTTGACTCCCCAAAAATTTAACTACTAATAACCTGTTGACTGGAAGCCTTACCAATAACATAAACAGTTGATTACACATACTTTTTATGCTACATGTATTATATAATATAGTCTTACAATAAAGAAAACTGGAGAAAGGAAAATGTTATTAAAATCAAGAGGAAGAAAAGATGCATTAACAGTATTTATTGAAAAAAAATCACGTATAATGGACCCGCACAGTTCAAACCAGTGTTGTTCAAGGGTCAACTGCATACCCTTTTGTATATATAAAAAGTATTGTATTAGCATATACGAAAAGTATATACTTTCTGTTACTATGAACTTCCTGCTGCATACATTTTCTGTGTATCCCCACGTTTTTCTTAGGATAAATGTCCTCAGTGGCGTTCTGGGGAAAGAATATCAGCACTCGGAAGCTTTTGCTCTCTGTTGCAGATTACCCTTTAGAACAGGAGTATCAATTGATACCCTCACCAGCAGTGCACTTAGGCTCAGTGGTATTACCATAGCTGGTCTTTTGTATTACTTTGCTAGGGCTGCCATAATAAAATACATATGAAACAAAGAAGCAAACAAATAAACAAAAATATAATAAAACACAGACTGCGTGATTTAAACAGCAGACATTTATTTCTCACAGTTCTGGAGGCAAGAAGTCTGAGATCAGCAGGATTGTTCCATTGCACCAGCTAAAGCTGTACCTGTATGTGTTCAATAAAAAAGCAGGGAGGAGGGTGGGGAGACAGCTGTTTCTGAGAACATCAAGGAAGTCAGGATGACTGGAGTGGGCCAGAGGAGGAATGCACGAGGTCAGAGCACGTCTAATTGTATGTATCTTTCATTGCCTTTGTGTGTGAATGACTGATCATGCAAACTGGCTGCTTATACAATCATGAGACCCAAACTTTTTCCTAAAAACTCTGTGGAGTAGACATTGCCCCATTGTCATGTGGTTTTTTAAGGCTGAGGAAAAGAAATCTGAGATTAACTCTTTCCCTCTGGCTAAATGCTGGTTGTGTTCTTTCTTTATTCTTGAATTTAACTTTATTCTTCTGGAGTATACATGTTTCCCCAAAAGTAAGACCTAGCCGGACAATCAACTCTAATGCTCCTTTGGAACAAAATTAATAAAAGACCCGGTATTATATTATATTATATTATATTATATTATATTATATTATATTATATTATATAAGACCTGGGCTTATTTTACTGTAAGACCGGGTCTTATAGTAAAAAAAGCCCAGATCTTCTATTAATTTTTGCTCCAAAAGATGCATTAGAGCTGATTGTCCCACTAGGTCTTATTTTCGGGGAAACACGATATCTAACGGCTCATTTGTCTTAGTAACATCACCTCATCTATGTTAAATCCATTTGTTTTGAACATTTATATCTTTTTCAGTTCAGGAATATGCTTGATGTTTATATCTTAATTACTTCTTTTCTGCCCATTTTAGACTCTTCTTCAAAAATATGATAATCATTCATATATTGGATCTCTGTTTTCTGTCCTCTGTATCATTCATTTGGTCTAATTTTCTGTTTTATTCATTCTCTCCAATGAGCGTATTACTGTTCCTACCAGATTTTATTTCCTTGGAGGAATATTTTGTCTATGTCCATATAACAGTTCAGTTTTCATTTTACTCTATTGTTTCTTCATCTCATATTTTATTTCACATTCTGTATTTTAAAACATAGGGTATCTTTCTGACCGATATATTCCTTTTTATGTATTGTCTTTATCAATATTATTCTCTTCCTTTGTTATCTTCTTCCCTTATTACGTAGGAGAATCCTTTTCTCTCTATCCCATGAGTGAAGGACAGGCTACCGAAGCCCATAAGCAGTCTGGGTGCTCTGCCCTGCAGTCTCTCCCTATCATATATCCAGAGTCTGATTGATATAAGTTTACATTACTTGTCCAGTAGTTGGCCCCAAGAAGGCGTACAGAAAGTGGTCTGCAACTCTTGGGCAGTCAAGTCAGGGAACTTTTGTTTATCCTGTTTTGGAGGAGCAGTTTCCTGTACCCGTCCTTCTGTTGGGTCATTCCACACCAGCATGTGGGGTATCTGTGCCTGTGTCCTTGTTTATGATGCGACCGTCCACATCCAGGTACAAATGGACCACTCCCCATATCTTGGAGAATCTTGACCTCACTCTTAACTTCTTGACCTCACTCTTGACTTTCTTTCATAGTAGAAGCTGTTGGGCCTTTCATCCACTTGCTACAATGCTGCTGATTCCAGAAACCAAGGGACTTTTCTCGTGGCATGCTTGTTTTTTTCCAAGACCATTTCTTGTTGTCAGACTTTTGTCCTCTACCTTAGGGGCTTTTGAGAGGATCTCTCCGCTTGTTTTCCGGCTTTCCTCTATCTATTTATACACTACTTTCTTAAGAAGACTTTGCATTTGTTTTCTGTTGCTACTAAAACCAAATTACCACAGACTTAGTGGTTTAAACAATACCAATGTATTCTCTCACAGCTCTGGAAGTCAGAAGCCTGACACACACCTCCTAGGGCTAAAATCAGGCCTCGGCAGGGCTGCCTTCCTTTCTATACGTAGGCTCTGGGTGGGGACGTTTCCTTGCCTTTCCAACTTCTGCAGGCCTCTTACATTTCTTGGCCTGTGGCCCCCTTTCTTCATCTTCAAAGCCTTCCTACTCTTCATCACTCTCACCTCCTCCTCGGCCTCCCTCTGCCACTGTGAAGGATCCAGTGAGTACAAGGGGCCCACCTGGATAATCTCACAATTCATAAAGATCAGCTGATTATCACCTTAATTCAATCTGCACATTCAATTCCCCTTTCTTCTCTAATGTCGCAGATTAGAACGTGGACATCTTGGTGGGGCCGTTACTCTGCCTCCTACAGCCTCCACATCATCTCCAACTGTGTTCTGTTTACGTGACATCGGGTAACACTCCCTTAGTATTTCTGGCATGGTCTTGATGATCTTCTTGGCTTTCTGTCACCGATACCACTTTTTTCCCCTCTATTTTAGGTTCAGTGGGAGAATTGCCTACACGTAGTCATGTCATCTTTTATCCTGAAAGTTCTACCATGACTTTCTCAGGGATATTTTCCCATGACTACATTTACATATTGATGATTACATTTGCAGTTTTTCAAGTGATATTGCCCGTATTTCCCTTGTTCGATGATTTTCTCTTGCTATTTTAGGAATTTCTCCTGAAGCTTCATTTTCCTGGCATTTCCCCTTTCTCATTGGCATTTCCAGTACATGGTGGACAAGGATAAGTGGAGGAACTAAATTTAGTCAGCTTCGATATATTGAAAAGGAGAAAACAGTATATTGGGGAATATGTCCAAAACTTCTCATAATGAAGCATACTAAATGCAAATTTGTTGCATGTCTCCTTTATTCAGCACTAAAATCCACTTATCAGATGCTTTTCACATATGTTTTCCATTAGCCTTGAACTCTAGTGAATATTTGGAAGATAATCATGGCTTTTGATGGTCCCTAAAGACAACTATTGAATTTTCTCCGGTTCGTCTTACAGCCATTTTATTGTGTGGAAACTATGTTTTATTCTATTTCACATTGTGTTTTATAAATGTCAACAGTTTGAATTTTGTTCCATGAATTAGGATTCCCATGGACATCTCATTTTCTTTCACAGTTTTACATTTTCACAATCATATGGCACTGTAATGTTCAGTTACTCTCCGGGGATGACTGAAATCTCCAGAGAAATCAGAGAAGTTTTCATGGTTTTATATTAAAACAATCTCTAGTTGACTCATGGTGATACCCCAGGTCCCTCCCAGTAGGCTTAGTTCAAATAGCCTGAAGAATAAGCTGCCCCAATTAATATATGTAAAACAATATACGAGTCACTGTTTCTTTATTACCAATAGACTGCAAGAGTAATTTCTCTCGTTCCCTCAAACAGCATCTGATTTAGCTTAGAGTCATTGTAACCTTTTCTTTTATGTCCTTAATGACCTAGGTTTTTGTTTGGCTCCACAATCTAAACTCTATTTAGATCTGCTAATGGTCTAAGCCTTCTGTGCTGACAGAACAACCCATGTGCTAACTTTCAGTTTGAGTCCCCTGATATAAAGTCTGCTGATAAAAGTTGCTCAGCACTGTCGGGCTTATCAACAAAGTTCAGTGAGGAGTGTGGTATTTCAGTAACACCAAGCCAGGGACCAAGCTGTTCAGACATACCATTCATCACCTCCCCTCACAGAGCCAGAACAGGCATTCCTGCTTTTAATCAGTACATATATGGTCTTGGGAACAAAATAAAAGGTGTCTGCTTCACCAATGTAGGGCAGTCGTTCTGTCTAGTGGTTGTTGGATTGGTCATGCTTTCATCACGATATACTGCTCAAGAGAAATTAATAAATAATGGCCAAGATAGTCATGCATAGGTGAGGCCTTTGTAAACACTTAGGTTTGGGGTTCAGAGGAACCAACTCATGGAGGGAATGGCCGTCCAGCAGGAAAGAATTTGAAAGTAAACTCTGCAAGTGTCTGCCTTCACATGCCCCCCAAAACATGTAAACTGTGGCGTTTTATATAGTGTATCTGACCCCTGAACTAGAGGGGCTGCCTCCATCAGAATCTGACCTGAGGTAATCGAATATCACCGTGATTCTAAACCTGCTGGGGGTGACAGAGGATGCAGGGCTGTGACTCTGTCCCTGATTGGCACAGGTGTGTTTGTGGTGTCATATGTGGTAGTGGCCGTATTCCTACTAGTGGTTGTTAGAGCTCTCTGAAAAAGAAGGTCCCTTAAACATCCAACATTAGGAATTGATGAAATAAACTGGTTTGTAATAATGAAACAGATTATGAGACAGCCATTGAACCTCACATTTTCTAAGAATATCTAACAACATGGTAAAATACTCATTAATACCAAAGGAAGGGAGGCAAGGAGATACAAGAAAGCTATTAAAATGTAGTACCAAAATGTTTTCAGTCTTTACCTCTAGAGGTTAGTATTTCAATAATTTAAAATGTTCCTTTTTATACTTTCTTGTATTTCCTGAATATTCTACAACCATATACTCTTATTATAATGGGGAAATATTTTTAAAAAAGAAAGAAAAAAATGCTAAAGCAAATATTTCAGGTCTGAATTCTGTTGAATAAGATTTAGAGTTATATAGAGAATATTTAATCCTAAAATTTGGACTATACTGGACAGGTAAAATGTTAGTTCAATATATTTTTAGTAGAATTTAATTCTCATGTTATCATTTCAAAGGGCCATGTTAAAGATGAACATGAAAATAACAATAATTTCCAATATGTGAAACTATATAAAAAGTTTTTAATTTTATATTTTTTCAGTGGGAAAATGAAAAAGTTAAGCTAGTGCAAAAATATTGTAGAATGACCAGTTTTTATTTGCATAAGGAGTCAAATTTGAGCTATACTTGTAGAGGTGTTGTAAATCACATTTAAATTTTATGTGGAGTTAATGATCATGGAAATTTGGTTATTTCACATACATATCACCTTTTAAGTACTCAGTAGGTATTTTTTTGATAAATGATGGATGTCTGTTTTCAGTCAATTCACACAATAGCACCCCTATTACCAGTGACTAAGCTCATTCTTCGTTTGCCCTTTGACTTAATGTGCCAAATGGACAGAAAGCTCAACTCACCAGTATGGGATTTTTTTTTTTTTTTTTTTTTTTTACTGTTTCAGGCTGTTATTGTGATACATGTGATCCATTTTTAAGCATATTCATCTAGTTTTTATACATTCTTCTTTTTATTTTTGTTTTTTTCCACTTTTTTATTATTAGTTTCAGGTGTACAAAACAATGCAATAGTTAGACATTTATCATTTGTATCCCTCACACAGTGATAACCCACCTCCCCCAATCTACTACCCCTCTGACATCGCACACAGCCATTACATTTCCACTGTCTCTATTCCATATGCTGTACTCCACTTCTTGTAAGTATATATATATATATATATATATATATTTATATATACATGTATATATATACATATTAAATTATATATATAATTATAGGTGACATTCATTATTGTTCAGCTTCAGCTTCAGGAGTACAGTGCAGTGATCAGGCATCTACATCATCCCTGAGGTGGTCTCCCTAACGAGACAAGTGTCCATCGGATACCCCACAAAATCTTTACAACATTATTGATTACATTCCCCAAATTGACTTTCTGTATCCCCGTGGCAATCTTGTGGTTACCGATTGTGCTTTCTAAAATGGTGCTGGGAAACCTGGACCACCTCCTTACACCATATACAAGAATAAATTCAAAATGGATTAAAGACTTAAATGCAAGATCTGAAACCATAAAACTCCTAGAAGAAAATATAGGAAGAAAGTTTACAGATATTACCCGGAGTAAGATTTTTAATGATATATCCCCTCGGGCAAGTTTAGTAAGAGAAAATATAAACATGTGGGATTACATCAAACTAAAAAGTTTTTTCACAGTGAAGGAAACCATCAATAAAACAAAAAGGGATCCTAATGAATGGGAGAAGATATTTGCCAATGTTATATCCTATAAAGGGTTAATATCCCAAATTTATAAAAAAACTCACTCAACTCCAAAAAAACAAACAACACAATTGAAAAATAGGCAGAGAACATGAAGAGACATTCTTCTAAAGAGGGCATACAGATGGCAAACAGACATATGAAAAATGCTCAACCTCACTAATCATTAGAGAAATGCAAGTAAAAACCACAATGAGATACCACCTCACCCCAGTCAAAATGGCTATCATCAATAAATCAACAAACAACAAGTGCTGGCAAGAATGTGGAGAAAAGGGAACCCTTGTGCACTGTTGGTGGGATTGCAGATTGGTGCAGCCACTATGGAAAACAATATTGAGGTATCTCAAAAAACTGAAAGTGGAACTACCTTATGACCCAGCAATTCCACTCCTAGGTATCTATCCGGAGAAACCCAAAACTCTAATTTGAAAAAATTTATGCATCCTTTTGTTTATTGCAGCACTATTCACAATAGCCAAGATAATGGAAACAACTAAAATGCCCACTGGTAGATGACTGGATTAAGAAACTCTGGTACATTTATACAGTGGAGTATTACTCAGCCATAAAGAAGAATGAAATCTTACCATTTACAACAACATGGATGGACCTAGAGAACATTATGTTAAGTGAAATAAGTCAGACAGAGAAAGACAAATACCATATGATCTCACTTATACGTGGAATCTAAAGAAAAGAATAGATGACTGAACTAATCAGAAACAGTCTCAGAGACAGAGAGGAAAAACAGGGTTGCTAGATGGGAGGAGAGGTGGGGATAAGGCAGTATGGGATTTTGAGCTACCTTATGAGCTGTGAGTATGAGCATGAGGTCGTTCGATGTTCTATGATAGCCATGGAAATAGCTTTTAGTGTTGTTTCCAGAACAAAAAATTCAGGAGTAAACTTTCTGAAATTCAGCTCTTATTTTTTTGTTTGCATAGTTTGTTTTGTTTTATGATACAGAAGAAGGGGGAAGGAGAAGTTGAGGAGGCTATATCATAATTGTATAACAATAATCTCTTCATCTGGTAAAGGCAAGATGGGACAATGCTATAAAACACTGGATAGAGAATCAGATTATTTACCTTCTCCTTCTGCTTTGTAATTAACTTGTGTCTATGGGTCACTCTGTGGGCCTCAATTTTTTCATGTGTAAACTCAAAGGATTGGTCTAAAACTAATGGTTGTCAAGTTGTAGACTCAGGGGAGCTACAGAGCCTGGCCATGGCAATGGAAGGTGAGGTTAGGGGAGATGATGGGGGTGCCTCTGGCCCATTCTCACCTTTCTGATCAGATTAGCACTTTATCTGTTTTTGTAAGCTATTCAGTTTTTTGATAACTTCCAAAACAATAGTCTAATGTGGACTCATAGATGACAGAGGCATTGAACCACTTGTTAAAATGGGTAGGGCTGATCCAAACTTTATTTTAATATATCATAATGTTTGATAATTATTTTTAAGAGCTTGCTTACTCTGCAGGACTGCAATTAGACTTACAATATGCTTTGTTCTGGAGGTGTGGTTTTATACTCGCATATTATTATTGTCTGTGCTTACTTCAGGGTTGGGATGAAATCATTCATCAAGCTGTGAATGTTGAGTATCCCTATAATTGAATGGGATTTGGTGGCTGAAAAAATGGTGCCTGATGGAGAACCAGAAAATATGCCTTCTGTTCTTATCACTCACTGGCTGCAGGAAGGGGACAGAATAATAAGATTTTGTGTATTTTGCTTTACTCCATTAGCAAAATGGAGTTAACACATATCACCTGTCAATCTTCATTGGAGTTATCCTGAGTAATCAACTAAAAAGGCCTCTCAGATGCTCTGTGAGGGTGACATCACTTCTGTGTGTGTGTGTGTGTGTCTGTCTGTCTGTGTATATATTTTAAAAATTTTATTGGGGAGAAGAACAGTGTGTATTTCCAGGACTTTATTGGGAAACACTGTGTTTTCCACAGGACCCATCAGCTCCACATCAAGTTGTTGTCCTTCAATCTAGTTGTGGAGGGCGCAGCTCACTGGCCCATGTGGGAATCGAACCTGCAATGCTGTTGCTCAGAGCTTGTGCTCTAACCAACTGAGCCATCCAGCCGCCCCCTGTGTGTATTTAAAGGATGGATGGCTATTTGGGGAAGAGCTTCATTTGACATTCTAGTGAATGAGTCCAGAAAATTTTAGGATCACTTTTCCTTACTCTTAACTGAACTACTAATAACTGTGAATTTTGTCCAGAGGATTATTCCCTTTGAGCTTGGCTGAGGGAGAAAGAAAGAATGGCCATGTTTACATAAAAGACTCTACCTGAGTGTTTTAAATATTGTAAAACATAATGGTTTGCTTCTAGTCTCAGTGACTGGTTGTTCTGAGGCCTGGAAAGCCTGTCAAGACCTACATCCGTGACAGTGAGATCAATTGGCCATATTCCCACGTGTCCTCAGCCTTATGGGTCACCTGAAGTTTCTTGTGACCTTGGCAAGATACTTACTACTTTTTCTCTGCTGAAATGTTTATGTTATCTTAGGTCTCAGGAGGTTCCAGCACTTATAAAATGTAAGGCCGATATTTTACAAAGACTCGACAGCTTTTTTTGGGGAGTTAAATTTGCAGTGCACAAGAATGCATCTGCTCTTATCAAATAATCAACAATTTTTTAATTGTAGCATGTGAATTGTAAACAAGCCATATTTTTCAGAGGACCCAGCTAGATCTAAAGGAACAGTAACAACGTGCCAAATTGCAAAAAAAAAATTGCCCAATAGCACACGTCTGTACCCCCAGTCACTGTTATTTGGTCATTGGGTGAAGTGTGCTGTGTTCTTTTATGTACTCGGAAGTATTAATTCCCTTTCATTAATTTTGTGGAAGTTAAAAACATGCGTTTGTCTTAAGGTATAAATTGGTTCATAAATAAAATATAATAGGTAATGAAGGATTGCCTACAGACAGTTGATGGAAGGGTTAAATCTTTCTCTGTGAGAGTAGAATTTTCTCTCTTCGAATAGGATCAGTTCATTTCTTGGCTGTGTTGACTAAAGTTATTTTGAATGTGTTCATTTTGTTCTACATGGATTTTCTCATGCTGCTTATTTCTTTCTCTTTTGAAATCCTATGCATCATTCTAGGTGTTGCTCAAATCCCACTTCTTGCAGGAATGGTCCACAATGTTCTCTCCCTTCTTTGAACTCTGTCTGTTACTATGATAGTTAAGAGTTTCCTTGATCTTTATTTTTGGCTAGTCATTATCTCTTTTGTTTTGGGGTAACTCCCACAACATCTAGCTCAATGTTAGTATATGGTGCCAAGTAACAAGTAAGTGTTCATTAAATGCTTGTTGATGGATATTTCTAGAATGAATGAATAAACACACCTTTAAGTAGCACAAATTGTTATGCATTTTGACCATGTTTTCCTGAATTCTAATGGAGGTGTTTTGGGAATAATTACCGAAAGTCTAAAACACAGTTGTGATTTTATAAGCAAAAGTCTAATCTTTTATATTATTTTGAGACATACTAGGGGAATAGGAAGGATGTATTGAATTAGAACATAGGATGTTAACCTATAGAGTCAGAGGTTTGCAGTCAATATGTGAGGATGGGGTTGGGGGGGGAGCGGGGCGTGCTTTCCCAGCTTTTAGACACAGGTGCTCAGGTTTCTGTGGTTGATAGATACTCTCCAAGGAATGACAATTAAGTTCGTGAACTTGCCATTATTTGCTTACATTGGCAGCACTATGCAAACAGCTTGGTTAGGTTTCATACATAACCTTGGTATATCAGTGTCTCACAGCTGTGTTCGTATCAATGTGTGGTCGTGTCTTGCTGAGTGGCGTTCATTATTGTTGTTGCGTGTTTTTATATGCCATTGCAAGAATGTCTGAGCTTGAGTTACAGCAACAATCAAACATGAAATTTCTTGCTAAACTTGGTAACAGTGGAAGTGAAACCAGGCACATGTTAGTCCAAGTTTATGGAGACAATGCCATGAAGAGAAGAGCAGTGTACAAATGGATTAAAAGTTTTTCTGAGGGGAGGGAATGTGTCACTGATGAAGAGAGGTCAAGGCAGCCAGTAATGAACAGAACTGATGAAAACATTGCAAAAATTTATCGAATTGTGTGTCAAAACCGTCGGCTGACTGTGAGAAGCACATCAGGCCAAGTAAACATTGACAGAGAAACAGTTAGGAAAATCTTAACTGAATATCTTGGCATTAGAAAGGTGTGTGCAAAGATGGTCCCAAAGGAGCTCACATATGAACCAAAGCAAAGGAGAGTCGAAGTTTGCCAAGACCCTTGGGAGAGGCAAGATGATGTTTTGGACCATGCTGTCACTGGTGATGAAACATGGGTGTACCCATAGGACCCTGAAACAAAGAGTCAAATGGCACAATGGAAATCAGCCAATTCTCCACGACCAAAAAAGTTTTGTCAGTCCAAATTAAGAGTCAAAATGACGTTGCTCAACTTTGTTTGATATTAGAGAGATTATTCATTATGCATTTGTACCAACTGGACAAACAGTTAACCAAGTTTACTATTTGGAAGTGCTGAAAAGGCTGCATGAAAAAGTTAAATGAAAACGGCCTGAACTGTTCGCAAACCATTCATGTCTCTTGCATCACGGCAATATACCAGCTCACATGGGACTGTCTATGGGGGAGTTTTTAGGCAGTCAACAACTATATTGGAACACCCTCACTACTCACCTGATCTGGACCCCAATGACTTCTTCCTTTACCTGAAAGTAAAGGAAATATTGAAAGGAAGACATTTTGTTGACATTCAAGACATCAAGTGTAATACGATGACAGCTCTGATGGCCATTCCAGTAAAAGAGATCTAAAATTGCTTTGAAGGGTGGGCTAGGCACTGGCATCGGTGCATAGCTTCCCAAGGGGCGTACTTCAAAGGTGGCCGAAGTGATATTCAGCAATGAGGTCTGTAGTACTTTTTCTAGGATGAGTTCGCAAACTTAGTTGTCAGACCTTGTATAATGCTGTTGGCCATGAGTTCAGTGTAGGTGAATCAGCAATATAGCACATCCAGAAAAAGGAAGGGAAAATTCATTTTTTCATGTGGCTATCTATTTTTCCCAATACCTTTTATTGAGGGTACTATCCTTTACCCGTTGAGTATTCTTCGCTTCCTTGTCAAATATTAGTTGACCATATATGTGTGCATTTATTTCTGGGCTCTTGATTCCTTTCCATTGGTTTATATGTTGATTTTTATGCCAGTATCATACTGTTTTGATTATTCTAACTTGTGATATAGATTGAAATTGGGAACTGTGAAGCCTCCAATATGTTCTTCTTTCTTATAATTGCTTTGGCTATTCAGTCTTTTGTGATTCCACACAAATTTTATGATTGTTTTTCAATTTCTGTGAAAAAATGCCATTGGAATTTTGACAGGGATTGTACTGAATCTATAAATTGCTTTGGGTAGTATGGACATTTTTACACTATGAATTCTTGGGATTCATGAACACAGGATACCTTTGCATTTATTTGTGTCTTCTTCTATTTCTTTCATCAAAGTCTTACAGTTTTCGGTGTACAGATCATCTCCTTGGCTAAATTTATCCCTAAGCATTTTTTTAGGTGCTATTATAAATGGGATTGTTTTCTTTATTTCTTTTTCATATAGTTCATTTCTAGTGTGTAGAAACACGACTGATTTTTGTATAATGATTTTGATTCCTACAACTTTACTGAATTTGTTTTACAGTTATACCAGGTAGCGGTTTTTTTGTTTGTTTGTTTTTTTTATGGAGTCTTTAGGATTTTCTCTATATAACATTACATTATATGCAAACAGACAATTTTGCTTCTTCCTTTCTGATTTAGATTCTATTTATTTCTTTTTCTTGCCTAAATTGCTCTGGCTGGGACTTTCGGTACTGGGTTGAATAAAAGTGGCAAAAGTGGGCACCCTTGTCTTGTGTCTAATCTAGAGAAAAAGCTTTCAACCTTTCCCTCTTCCATAAGATGTTAGCTGATAGTTTGTCATATATGGCCTTTATTCTGCTGAGTTATGTTCCTCCCATATCCACTTTGCTGAGAGCTTTTACTCATAAAAGGATGTGGTATTTTGTCAAGTGCTTTTTCTGCATCTATTGAGACGATTATATGATTTTTACCTTTCATTCCATTAATGTGGTGTATCCCATTTATTGATTTGCATATATCGAACCATCCTACCATCCCAGAGATAAATACCATTTGATCATGCTGTGGGATCCTCTTAATGTGCCATTGAATTCAGTTTTTCAGTGTGTTGTTGAGAATTTTTGCACCTATATTCATCAGCGATGTTGGCCTGTACTTCTTTCTAAGCTCAGAGTCTTTATCACTGTTTTGCTAGAGTTATCTGCTTCCACAAATCTGCTCTGAACAAAACCAGCTGCGTACTGCCGTGGCCACGTGGGAACGCCTATGGCTGCATTTTCTGCCTGTCTCTGATTGCAGTGTTGTGACTGCATTTCTGAATTTATTATTCTCTGCCATAATGTTGTACAGAAGAGGCATTTTAGACTGTCTTTAGCTTGCATGTGTTAAATGTGGACAGTGTGTGGGGAGGTATGAAGAAGCACAGCTGTGGGTTTTGATCAACAGCTGGAGGTTGTGTGGATTAAATAGGCTTTTTATTTCCTAAATGGTAGGTAATTCCTTAAAAGGAATGCTCACATCCAAGGAAGGACCTATCTAGGCATGGGCTAAAGAGTAAAACTTTAAAGTTTGGGTACAGTTTTCTACCTCTTTGGCTTTGTGCTCTAAAAAAGATACTGCATTGACTTTTAAAAGTTGGGAAGGTTTTTAGAAAATACAGATTTTCAGACACTGCGCTCATTCAGTTGATCTGGGGTGATTGCAATAATGGAGAAATTCAGAAACCACAAACAGCATGTGTAATGGAGAGGGAAGTGGATATCCATTATGTCTCATGAAAGCCTGCTGTTCTTTGTAATGTTCACATTTCCAGTGTGTTGTATTTTTGTGACTTAGAGGTGCAGTGGGGTTTGCTGGAAGACAAGTAGAGGCTGTGCCCTGTTTATTGGACAAGTTGCTTCTCTGCTGCTCAGAGTGCATCCATAACCATCTGCACTTCCCCCACTGCTCTTGTCCGGGATGTCTACCTACTGCGAGCACCATGGGATTCGAAACGGCAATGTTTGTTCATAATAAGGAATCGGACTTGAAATAAGCGAAGCAAAAATATTTTTTTAAACTGTAAAGTTCTATACACATTTGGCATGTTATTACTGCTACTAACAAAAACAGTAACTATTTTTGCTGGATCTTGTGGGTGCTTTGAGGGATGTAGTTGACCACCCTGAAGAGGGTGGGTAGCAAGGCCTAGATGTGGCTGTTGGACGAACCTTGGGTGAGTGCCGCTACAGGAAATAAACTGAGTTTGCTTATGCTCTGAAGTACCACGAGGAGAAACGTTCACATTGTATCTTTTGGCAATATTTAAAAAATATTTTCCAGGATTTTTACTTTAAAAAAATGGGTGTGTAATCCCTATAAAACTACCCCTTATCAAATACATTGTTTTTCTATCCGATTTCTGTATCTTTTTCCATATATACACATATTTTGCAAAGCTTTATTCGTGGTACAGACACAATTGCCGTAATTGCTGTTTTCTTTTCACCAATCATTTTGTTTTTACTGCTTTTAATCTTCATAATTAAAATGGTAATGGTTAGATAATATTTCCTATTTTATATAGTTATTCTATTATTATTAGATAGTTAGGGTGTTTCCAAAGTCTGCTGCTATAAATAACCCTGGAATTAATAGGATATGTTCTTGTCAACAGTGGGAAGCTGATGGCTTCTTCCTTCGTTGAATTCTTTTCTTCGTTCAGACTTTCGAATGTGAGATTGTAGTTGTCAAAGATAGGAACATTTTCCAGGCTCTTGATAACTCGTAGAAAATCCTCCGTGCCTGGTTTCCTCCTCCCTGAAATGAGGTTATAATAATATGTGCAGTGCTAAGAAGAGTGTATTCAGTACTCGTTGGCTCCCATTGCAGCTTCCACCATCCCTACCACCATTACCGTGACTGCCACCACTGTCGTTACTCCTACTATTCTTATTTTGCTGAAGCGTGGCCTTATTTTTCTGAATGAAACCAGGTACCATACTATATTTTTCATCATCAGATTGCTCACATAGAGTTTTTGCTTTCTCCTTGTCTTTGCATCATGATTCGTCGGCTGTTTGGTTTGGGCCCTTCCTCCTCAGAACCAGGGCTCTCTCCTTAAAAGAACTGCCTACCTGATGTCCATCTTTTCCTTCTTTTTTTTTTTCCTCATAAAGTTGTTTTCACCTGGGAGAGTACAATATGTGTTTCTTATATTTATATATACTCTTCTTGTATTTGCCTGTGATAAAGCTAAATGGAAGAACATGGGGTGGGTGCTGAAACAACACACCATTGTCTCACACTCAAGTTTATCATCTATTAGGGACAGATGTAAAAGTCTGACCTCTGGTGGCTGTGAGCTGCAGCTGTAGGTGGGATTGCCAAACCCGAAATGAGATCCCAGAAAAGTGTATCCTCCAGCTAAGCTGGTGCTGGGCTGATTGGCCTTTAAAGCTTCTTTGTATTCATTGTGAACGTTGCTCTTGATGTCAGTTGCTCTCTTCGTTACACAGGAATTATCTTATAACTCATTTCCTCAGAATATAAGGTTTTAAATAAGTGTTCCAAGTATGTAGTCTACAAAAAAATATTTTCTTAAACCACCAACCACCACCAACTATCACCACCTGATGATATTGATATATATATATATATATATATATATATATATATATATATATACACACACACACAAATTTCAGGGAGGGAAATGAATTACTAAATCTTAGCAAAAGAGAACAACAGAGAACGACATTAAAATTATATATATGTACACATATGTGTATATATACATGTATATATATAGACATATCTATATATATGTCTATATGTCTATATATAGACATATATATAGTCTTGAGAACATCTTTAAGTGCAGATATGTTTTATCTCTTAATCAACCCTTTCAAACTTTTTACATCCAGGATTTAGTTTAATTTAATTTTTTTTTAATAAAATACTCTCAAAAATGATTTTCAGATATTATTTATCATGTAATTAAAAAAGAAGAATATGAATGAAGAAAATAAAATTAGATCTAAGAAGTCACAAAGAGTTTGAGAGAATACATATGAGATATTTTTATATTATAAATTGTTTAAAACGATAAGAGAAGGGTGCCCTTTTTCTTATGCTTGAGAATAATCGTTTAAGTTAAATTTTAATTATTTTGTTTCCATAAAAATCTCAGTTTTTAAGGTGATTGAATGAATTGATAGAGCACAACTCATAGTGAATAATTTGGCACTGTGTGTTTGTATGTATTTGCAGACCCAAACATGTTAAAAAATGAAGACTTTACTTAATTCTAGCTACTTGTTTGCTTAATATAGAGTTTGAGGCAGTTGACATTGAAAATGATAGGTTCTTTGATAACTTCTAGACACATTCTCCTTTGGCCCCAACGTTAAGTAGGTGATAGTGTCTGTGTTTTTGTCTGCAGTCAGAAAAGGGACAATCAGTAATGACTTGTCCTTAACAAATTGGCTCATCAGCCCTCCCAGCATTTGAACGGTTGACCTTGACTTCAAAGGAACAGGATTAATGCCTTCCTGCTGAAAGAGGCTCTGAATTTGAATGTATCTCTCCATCTCTTCAGTATCAAATTTGTAAAGCCCCTCATTCATTTTCTGAAAGCTGATTAATGATTCCTGTTATTTGAATGCATTTATTCTAATTATAATTGATAGTTGCAAATCATTTTTATGTTTATTTGCTCATTGCAAAAACACTTCAGACAATACCAAAATATATAAAGAGGGCAATAAAAAAACCTGTTGTAAAATTATTTTATCATTATAACTGATTTGCAATTGTCCTTATTTTTTTATCTTTTGAGCAGAATTAATTAGCAAAAATAAACAGCTAATATTTATGGCACATGTGTCTGTGCCAAGCACTGTTTTCAGTCTTTGCATGTATTGCCTCATGTAACGCTCACAACAATCCCATGAGGTAGGTAATGTTATTATTCCCAGTATTACAGATGAAAGAAACTGCAGGAAGGTTGCCTAAGAAGACAGTTAAGTAGCGGAGTGAGACTTTGAATCCAGGTCTCCTAACTGCAAAACCTGTCCCTTACAATACAAATGTAAAGTCCTAAAATCTGCATGTGGATGAGTAATCTGTGCATGGGCCAGGCCTTCACATATGTACCGAGTAGACTTGTAGAATAGCTTAGTTTAAACCAGTTGAGTTAACTGGAAAATATTGTGTACTGTTAATGAATTTACTAGCATATCATTTATTTAAAACACATTTTGACAACATATGGTTGACATCATTTCTTTTATATTGTAATTTATCCTGAGTATTTTGAACAACCAGGAATTGATTTAGAGGAGGAATTTCTTCTTGACTGAAACCTTATTCTAGTTCCAATTTTTTCAATTCACTAAATTAAAAAAAAAAATCACCATCAGTAATTTTATTTTCTTGCAAGAAATTAATTGCACTCCTGGAAAGTGGTTGCATTGTCTTTTCCTTCCTGCTTGCCTTATTCCTCGTTGAATCCACACCCAAATTGCCATCCCCATCCAACCAGTCCTGTGTGAATAAGCCTGAGGAAACAATAGCCACAGCAGGACTGCTGGACGTTTCAGGGCAGGGGAGGATTTGAGATGGGAGGAGAAGGTGAGGGGCATGCCTTGCTCCCTCTCACCTGGAGTCCGGTCAGAGATATCTACACATGTATCCCCTAGGGTCAGGAGGCTGTCATTGAGCCTGGATGGATCATTCTTCTTGAGTGACAGGCCCAGAGAGCCCAGACTCCCCCCCGCTGACCCTGCTGCAGGCCTGCCTCCGGAGTGGCCTGGAGCGGCCTCGGGATAGCCAGTCACGGTGCAAAGCTCTGGAGTCCTGGGGTTGCAGCTCCAAGGACCCAGAGAAAGAAAGGGGATGCGGAGGGCAGGGAGGGAGGGGCCACGGTTTATGGGGTTCAGTTTGTGGAGTTTCCCTGTGAGGGATGAGGCAAATATAAGACTAGTAATGCAGTTTCTCCTCTTTGATGACACAAATCTCTCCCCTGGTGTCAATAAGAGCAGAGCAGAGCTATGCTTCTGTTTGCTAACTAAAACCTGCAACTCCTATCTCAAGCATGACACACAGCCGCTCCGTGTGAGCGTTAGGTAAGGCATAGCTATGATTATTTCACTGATTCAGCAAATACTTATTTGATGCTTCCGTGTACCATATATTGTTCTAGATGCTGGGTGTGTACTACTGCTCAGGCACCGTTCTAGTTGCTGTGGGTAAAATAGTGTTCGTTGTTCTTCTAGACACCTGGGATATAAAGCTCTCACAGAGATGACAGTTTACAGAACTAGGTCTTTTTCATCTTGTCCCCCTTTTTACACACACACTTAGCCCAAGGCCCCATTCATATAGTAGGTACACTTGATCATGTTTGTTAAAATAAACCAAAGCAGTGAAAAGTGCCAGAGTGGAGAGGGGCCACAGAGGATAAGGAGTATTGACCAGAGAGAGGTCAAGCGATTAACCAGGTGAATCATGTCACCTCACTCTTGACAGGTTTACAACGGTGCTGAAATGGAACTTCCTCCAACCTTCCAATGACTTCTCCTCACTCACGTGTTTGAGGTAAGCCTCTCCTTTCAACTGCTTGGAACTGTCTTCAGAATCTATTGGGTGCTGTGGTTGCTGAAATGGAGGTCTCTGGTGAAGCGAGAAGGACTTGTACTTAGAATGCCCGGAGAGGAGAGAGTTGGGGTGAATAGAGCTGAGTGCAGCAATTGTCGAAAGTGGCAGAAGACACTGATGGGTGAGGAAAGATCTCTTTGTGGTACTCAGATGGCTGTCTGTATTCCATTCCAAGGGAATGTGGACAGAAACAGAATCCCAGAATCTATCAGCAGAGGTATGTGAATGATTTGAACCGGGCAACTCTAATTTCCAAAGAAACCACTTCGCTTTGCTATTTATCTATTGAAATGTAGACCACTCTGTCCTTTAAATGCATCACACTTACCAAATGTTTTTCTTGCAGAGCCAGTTCCAAGGTAGACCATTGTAGCTAATGGATACCTCTGGCTGCTCACAAATCCTGGTCTTTTCCTAACATGAGAGGATGGTGACTGCTTCCTGTACTTCTTGCTCTTTCAAGAGCAAACCAATTGGGCAGACTCCTTATAGCACAATTGTGCAAGTTAGGGTCACTTAGACAATTCATCATTGCATTTTGTGGTATGGAGAAATCATAAGAAATTGCTGAAGCCATGAAATGAGGATTGTGGATGGCTTTTTTGTTCTGTTTTGCTTTGCGCTGGTCAAGGGAAACGTAAGCACTGGGCTTCTCTAGAGCAAGAGGCTGTTCCTGGTATTTTGAAAGTGGGGTCAGGGATAATGAGGACGATATCTGCTGAAGCAAAAGAGCAGAGCTCCTGGTATGCTGAGCCCTTTCCCTTCTAGCACCTGACGTGCTGCTGAAGCCTCCGCTCTTTCTGCCTAAGGGCCAAGTTCCAGAATGGCTGGGGGGAATCTCGGGTCACAAAGATCACATCCAACCCCTTGGCTCCATGGCATGAATGCATATTTTATCAGACACCCAAAGCAGTTCTTGCTTTGTGCTTGTGGATCCCAGGGAACTCTCACGCTAGAGAGCTTCTTGCCTGTTTGGGTCTTAGTGCTTTACTCTGTAGTTGTTATTTCAGATATGTTAACTGTATGAGCACCCTAAGAATGATACAAAGTTTGGGCCCATTTTTCTGGACAAGTAACAAAACCAAGTGAGGCTATTTAAATTTGGGTTGTTATTCTCTCTTCTGTCGGAGGCTCCTCATTCTGGGCCCTGCGTGACCCAGCTGATTAGGCCTAATGGAGTCTATAAAGAGCCTGTGCTGCTGGAAAGCCACTCAAATACATTGAGCATATGCCCCTTCCTAGCTGGTGACATACTGTGGTTCCTGAGCCTACTAAGAAGCTGCATTCATGATTGAGCGGTAAGGCGCATCTTACCTTACTATAGGAATAGAAGAGTGTGATATTTACAAAAATCAGATTTATATGGGCTGGGTCTAGACCAAATTAGGAAAGAGGTAAAGTTTATCTTTTTCCCTTTTGTGTATCTTTCCCTTGCTTCTCCCAGTAACGTTTAGGGCCATGGGTGCGTATCTGTGTGAATGTACATGTGGATCTGTGTGAGTGTCTGCCGGGGATTCCAGTTCCAGTTTTCCAAAAATGATGATAATTCATTTTTTATCTTCAGTGTATCACTGGTTAAGCATTTTAAAATCCTTAGCTAAGTATGGTTCTATATGCCATGGGAAGTATAGTTTTGTCTAAGAAACATGTCTATGTTTTTCCTTACTCAGGACATATCTTTTGAAGAATTCTCAACTCTTGCTATGTCGTGGTTATTTTTAGTTAGTCTTCATTCAGAATTTCTTTCCTAAATGGCAATCAACAGCACTTGTAAACCTTTCCTAAAAGAAAATATTCAAGTAATGCTTAAGGGAAAATATTAAGCAGGGTACAAGGTCAAAGGGGAAATAACTCTGTTTATATTGAATTCTCAAGAAGATCTGACCAGAGGTGACCATTATATAACTCACCACCATTGAGAAAAAGGAAATTCAGTCAAGAAAACACAGTCCTTTCTTAAAGTATAACAAAAGTTTAAATCCAAATTATGATTAATTTTAAAACATTGCTAAAACTCAAAGGCAAATTTCAAAAATTGCTCTATAATTATCTGTATGTCTGTATCTACCTACCTATCTGTTAGTTTCTCTAGGATGGGTATGATGTAAATTGGCATTCTTCAAAGTTTATTCCATCTGCACGGTGCTCTAGGCAAAATAGTTCCCTAATAAATAAGTTTGGCAATCACTGCCTGCTTACTATATCTCTCTCATTGAGAGATTCAAAGGACTGCCTTAGAGAATTCTGAGAAAATCTGCAGTAAGAAAACCTATTAAACTTTATTCAGTTCGATGTTTCCCAAATTTTCTTGATTCCAATCCTCCCTTTTTCAATAATACCTACTTTACATTCTTCTTTTTGAACAAATGCAAAATATACACAAATTTGTTATAACAGGGAGCTAAATTTTATCAAAAATTGATACACAATAAGAAATTATCAACATAAATTTTTAAAAGAAGCCTTAACAGATCAATAATTATGGAGCAAAAAGTTTAACTTATCAAAAATTTCTTAAAGTTTCCCAGGTTAGATATTTTTGTGGTGAATTTGCAGAATCTTTAAGGAGCTCATATTGCTTACACTATATATCAAAATAATAAAATTTTAGGGAGCATATACCATGATGGACAATATCTTTGCTACAAATACCCAGAAAAGATCTCCCTTCTCTCCCCCTCTCCAGCTGAAGAAAAATCTCTGAACAATTGTTTTTAGAAATCTATAGGGAAAAAAACCCCTTAAATAATAGTAAATCATATTCCTTGGAATATTTAAGAACAATTCAACACAAATAACTACTCTTAGCTGGGAAAGTTATTTATTAATATTAAGATGTCTATTAAAATAATAGACAAATAATAATAAACCATATGATCATTGAGAAAGATTTTGAAAACCTACAGTAAAACTAAACTTCTGTTTCTACATAAAACTGTTATCTAGGACTTTAAGAATAATTCTTTAACAAGATAATTAGTCCCCATGTCAAATCAATTGCCAACATTTCATTTAATGGTGAAAAACTGTAGTCATTCCCTTTAACATAAAAAATGGAATAAGGATATCTTATTAACACTAACCTTTCAAATCAGTACAAGATACAAAGCAGGAACAGGAGGTCTATCAATAATAAAAGAAAATAAAAGCACAAAATTATTGTGTTTTTTTCCAGATAGGTTAATCTAGAAAACCAAAGGAAATCATCTAAAAAAATTCTAATAGTTCAGATAATTAGATGGTATGAAATGAATGTGGGGAAAATAATCAATAAAGTTTTCTCTAAATGCCTAAATACTAGTTAAGACTAAAATTCTCACTAACAATATCAATAACAACAACAAAATAAAGTAAAATAAATCCTTTATGAAGCAAACTGTAAACATGTACTGATTAAGTTTCCCTGCCATTGATGGTGATTTGAACAAATGAACACATGATCTGTTCTTAAAGAGTAGATTTATTCAAATAAATAGATCAGTTCTTCTGTGTGAAAATATTAATGAATTCTAATTAAAGACTCAAAGCACTGTTTCAATTTGGAAAAAAAATATATTAATTTAGAAAACCAAACAGGCGAGAAAGAGCTAAAATATTTTGAAGAAGAAAGGTAATGGCTCAGGAGATTTTTACTTTACCAGAATAAATATGCAGATGAATGGGAAAAATATATCTGTTTTAAAAAATTGTATATTGCAGAACAGCAGTGTCATTGCAGGAAGTTATTAGGATTAAATACAGGAAGTTATTAAGGTCAAATAAATGAAGCTATTTTAAACAGATTTTTAAAAGCTGTATAACACTACATAACCTTTATTTTGCTCACATATATTATGTATCCCAGGGCAGGATTTAAGAGTATGCTACATTCTCACACTCGTGTAAACATGAAACTTTTTTTTTTAACCAGAACATTGTTGAAACCATTATTCCTTGAAACGTCCTTTGCAAAAAGCTGGCAAAAATAATCAATAAAGAGAAAATATTTGCAAAGTAAGAAAGCCTCCCCACTTCACAGCACATTCAATAAGTTTCTCTCCTTACTGAGTGGCCCCTGCTAACCTCTACATATGTTCCTCTCAGTCTGAAATGACAATCTTCTCTGTATCTCACAGTTTACACTATTATGAGAATACCAACCTGCCCTTTATGCTACTGTTTGGTCACACTGGGAGAAACTGTATGGCAGCATTTGCTATTTAGATCTTATTGTTTTTGGTCATTTAATATAACGTGTAGATAGCACTGGGATGTAATTGTATCACACATTTCACAAGCTGGGCCTCAGGGGAAGAAGGTTAATTCATTCTAAATAGGCATGGTTTATGAGGAGTGTCTTGAGAAGAGCTGGTAAGGCTGTGCGTTTTGAGATCCTCTAGCTATGGGTCCATAGCGACTCCCAGACATGACAGGACTCCTAGAGATTATAAAATCATTATGAAGCTTTGGCCAGAACTATGAGTTTACTTATTTGTTATTTTCCAAATTTCATTTAGACTATAAAATAATACCAAAGACCAATGAAGCCAATTTTCTAACATAATGGTGCATTCCTAGACTATTCTTAGTGTGAATAAAAAGATCCGCCCTGACCCCATTTCCCACCCACCCCCCATCTATCCCCATATATGTATGTAGCTTTTTGACAAACTAGTAAATACCTATTTCTCCTCTGATATATCATCCATTTGCGCTGTTGAAATTTAATCCTTTTCTGCCTTTTTATAACTCTTTTTTCCCTTTCCCCTTTCTTTCTTCCATCTCAACCCCTAGCACCTACTCTTTATAGGTTGCTGCTTTCTTACATACACTGTCTGTCTGTCCCATCGCAGGGTTACAGGGAGGAGCAGAGCTGTCCCTTTCCCTTGGGCCTCCCCAGGTTACCTCAATCACATATCTTTACTTTAACAGAACTCTGAGCGGAATGCAGTTGTCTGAGAAAATTTCTTGCATACCTTGTGGATTTAAAAGCCACACATACAGTGGAGTTTACTGCCTATCCTGCCATTCCATCTTCCTGTCCGTCAGTGTCAGTGGCGGACTAACTGGTTCTCATTAGTGCTCCTCGGGCTTTGCGCATTTGAGCAGAGCCTTACTCCATCTTTAAAAGATGGAGTGAAGTCAGCAGTTCAATCCAGTGGACACGTGTATTATGCAAATTTAAAAAATTAAAATTTGCAGTTCCAGCTCCTAGATAGCATGTGTCTTCTGAAAATCTTAAGCAACTTAAAGTAACATTGGGGGAGAAATGCCTAATCCTTCCCTACAAGCTCCAAGTGTTGTAGATGAGAGACGTTTTACTCAATGGGAAATTTATTCATAATTTGAGTTTAGAAAACAGAGTTTCAGAAAAAGTAGGACTGTATATAATAGGTATTATTTTGGTAACAATACTATGTTTCATCTGCTCTATACAAATATTACAAAACATTTCTTAGCCGTGAAAATACAACATTTGTTTTAATTGATTCCTTTTCATAGACTAATACAGGATACATGAGCCTTTTATTATAAAAAACTATATGAATAATTTAATTATATTCTATTTTGGGATGTGAAAATATTTAGATGTTTTGCATTGTAAATGAAAAGCAGAATTTCAGGGAAATTCATTAAACACAAATATGTATTCAGTGATTAGATTGGTAAAAGTGTTAAAACATTCTAAGCGGAAATATGCATTTTTATGTTAGCCAAAGGAAAAGCTTCAATGGAATGAAAAACTATATGGCAAAATTTTTGCATTTCTCCTTGCACCTGACATATTGCTTAGAGGCGGACCACTTATGAAATTTGCTGTTTATTTCTGATGCCCTTATGGTATAAGACGTGTCTAAGATTGGTGGCCACAAGATATGCTTGTCGACGTAGGAATACTGACAAAAGCAGGAACTGTCGCATTATTAAATCATAAACCACAATCAGGGAGGAGCACACATTCATTTTCTTTTTTGTAATGCAAGCAGAAAAGAAAAAAATTACTCCTGAATCCCATATAGCTATTAATTAAAAGTATATTGTTTCAAGATAAGAAAAAAAAAGTAGGATAGAAGAAAGGATCAAGAGGGTTTCTAGGAGTGGAAGTTGATAGACACCCATAGCATTTTTATACAATGGACTACATTATTTGAAGGTGAACTCATTAGTAAAACTAATAAATTACGTAACACCTACAGTATTGTAGCCCTTATTGAAATCCGTATTGTACATAATGAAAAATCTTTGCTTGGTGTATTGTCATATATTTTTAAAAAAATAACAGACTCCTGAAAAAATAAATCCAAGCAAAACATGCTCTTAAAATAACAGCAGTTTCAGCATTCTTGGAAAAAGGAAAAGCCTATAACTCTTCCATAGACAAACATCAGACAAAAATAATGAATTTTTGTCCATTCACACTTGGGAAAAGAAATTACCTTGTCCCTATTCCAGAATAAAATGTCTGGCCACCGTTGAATTTCAAAATAGCATATTTAAAATCAAGCTGCATGCAGAAATAGGGCTAGAATGCACTAGTTTTAAGAAAGGACTATGGACATTTTACAAAAGGAAAAAGAAAACCTTCAATGGAAAATGTTAAATTCAGTAATACCTGACTTATTCTTTTCTGAGCTACACAACAGTATATAATCAAATAAACAATTTCACTTTTTAACTGGTTATTATTTAAACATGTTTATGATGTCATAAACAAAACATAAAATACAGAAATTGGTAGTGCATGTATTTATAAATAGTGAATGTTTTTAGATAATAAGAATAAATACATTTCCCCAAATGTGAAACATTAATAAGGGGTTTAACATAAAATGTATTAAAAGAAAACTATCTAGAGTAAACTCGATTGCAAAGTGATGATACACACACAAACACATCAAATTTCTAAACAAAATCTGACAGTGAAAACAAGAAAAATGAGTTCTTATTTAAAGTTAACCTTTGTAAATCAATTTTCTGATCTCATTAAAAGTAATATAAAATGCTATCCATATTCTTAGTCTGTATCAACACCAACACTGTACATAAAAAATGAAGATTTGAAAAAAAAGGCATTTGCCAGGCAGTAACTGTAGTCCAAAGTGCTGGTTCTGTCATGACTGAAGCCAAACTTTCCTTAAAACCATCGTGATTACAAAGGGGGAAGCTGGAATTTTGCATGATTTGTTATTAATTGTGAATTAACTGCTATAGACCTGCAATTCTCCAAGCTTTTTCATACCACAGTCTTCTTGAAAATGGCAAAAACACTGTGGGTGGCCCACTCCTTCTGCTCGTGGGAGATGGATATGAGATAAAATGAATCTTTCCTCAGAATGGAAAGGCTATTTTTGAAATTGAAAAGGTTAGTTTTATATTTTATGAGATGCCGATGGACTCATTGAATTTTATTCATCTCATGTAAATTAGTAATTCATAACAGTGATAAAAACTAGACAGTTATAGATAGTAAGATGAAAAATGGTTCATCATAAGTCTGTAGACATCTTGAAGCCCTTCATTGTCAATGTTAGAAAGTGTTTCAGGGGCCTTCTCTTCCTTCCCTGAAAAATTCAGTCTGATGGGATGGAGCAAGCAGGCAGCCTAGGTGTGTGTGTCCGGGAGGGTGGCAGTGGCCGAGAACCCAAGCAGGGTGAAGGTGGTTCACACTAGGGCAGCAGGTGTCAGAGCCCCAGCAGGGGAGCAGGGCATGGATGCAGAAGAGAGTGGGCGTGGAGTGTCAGAACTCGAGCAGGTTAAGGGTGAGTCCACAAAGAGGGCTGGCCCAGTTGGGGGCATTTATACTGTAGTGGAATAGGAAGGCCATCTCCAAGGAGTCCTCACCTGGCTCCAGGTGGCAGAGGGCCTGGTGAAGGGGATCAGAGCCCAAGGAAGATGAGGAAAGCATCCCCGCAGAGGGGTGATGTGAGGTGTCAGAGCCCCAGTAGGATGGGAGCTGTCCGCCTGGAGGTGCAGCTGGGAATGTGGAATCTGAGCTGGCAGAGAGAGGAGGCAACCACACTGGGTACCCTGGTGGCAGGTTACATCCAGGGGGAGGTAACATCGATTAAGGAAATATTCTGAAGGCAGCTTTCTTACTTTTAGAGAAGGGAGTTACACATAAAAAAGGGAGCGAACTAGATAGAATAAACCCTGTTGTGTTGGATTGAACTTGGAAGTCTCCATGTGAATTCATGGTCTGAGATAGATGGTAGGTAGGTAGGTAGAGAGAGAGAGAGAGAAACAGGTAGATATAGAAGTAATTAAACGTGTAAGTGTATGGATATGGGAGTGATTTGGATGTGTATCTACATACATATATTTCCTAGCTCTTTGTCCTGAGAAGGGCTTGGAACAGTGACACTCCAATAACATTTGTCATTCTGATCTTGGCTTTTAAATACTATCTTCCATGCACAGGCACCAGGGGTCCTTGAGGAAGTGGCTAATTCTAGGGATAGGGCAAGGAAAAGACAAGACAGGACATCTTGCATCAGAAAGCAAGGAAGTGCCCGAAAGATGTTGGGGCCATGTCAAAAGGAAACAGAAGCAAGTTTGAATGGACTCATTCTGGCCACATCTGAGAAAATTTGAGCCTAAAAATAATGATAGTAATGGATTAAAATCCATTGGATAAAATTGGAAGTCCACTTAGATATAACTAAATTCATAAATTGAAAAGTTGAAGAGGATCAGGATATTTATATAGTTTCAAAGTATATCCCTACAAAATAGTAATTAATTTCTATGGAAGAACTTTACAGTGGTGAAACCACTCAAAGTAAACATTATCAGTGACAGGACAAATAGAAATCACTTGCCATCTGTTAGAATTAAGTGAGAAGAACATATTGTCACTTCTGAAACATTCTTGCCAGAAACACATATTCTGAATCTAATTAAGAGGAAACATCAAACAAAGCCAGACTACATACTACATAGTAACTGGTTTGTAATTTTCTCAAATGTCAGGACAGTCAAGGAAAGACTGAGAATCTGTTCCAGATTGAAGGAGACTAACAGACATGCCAACCAAATGTGTGATTCTGGACTGAATTATTTTGTTATAAAAGATATTGTTGGGAAAATGTGCACAACTTAAATGGAGTCTAAGATTAGGTGGTAGCATCACTGTTTTGTTTTTTTTTTTAAATCACTGTTAATTCCTTGATTTGATGGATGTACTGTGGTTATTTAGGAGAATGTTCTTGTATGTAGGAAATATACACTAGAGAATCCGCAGATTCCCTTGCCCTTTTGTTCTTCCTCCACACCTGCCTGGCAAAACCTTAATTGCAAATGTGTACTTATTAGACACCAACACTTGGGATGTTGAGCTGTGCTGAAACATTCACACAGTTGGCCAGATTCATGCCACCAGAAATGCATCCTTTGATGTCAATCAAACACTCATCGTTACCGAGAGACTGCTGTGCGTGCTCAGTCATCTCTCTGCCGTTTTCCAGGGTGGCTATTCAGATTCCCCACTATTTTCAAACTCCTACTCTACCTCCTCCACTCTCACTTTCAGCAACAAATTTCGCCAGCACATTGTAGAGAAAACAGAAGGAAGAAGAGAATTTCCTCAATTCCTGCCATCGATTTAAAACTCGGCCTTCACCCACATCCACCATTTCCTCTTGTTCCAGTGGAGGATGAAGCTCTCCTCCACGGTTGCTTCCTCAGTCTGCGCTCTGAATCACATCCCATCTTATGTCCTCAAGGACTACTTTACTGATTGTCTCCTGTCCTCTGTGTCCTCAACCTTTTACATTAATATGACACATGCTTAATTTTCTCCCTTCCTGCCAGACATTCTCTCCCTTGGCTCATGAGACTATTGCTCTGACCACCTTCAACTGCTATATGGGCTACCATAGTCCAGGTTTCCCAGAAATGTATTGTTTTACTCTGTAGTTAGTGTTAGTGTTCTAAATCAGACATCAGTTTTCATGGCTCCCCTGTGTAAAAACTTCCAAAGGCTCCCATTACCATCAGGATAACATTCAAAATATTTAATATGTCTCATGAGATCCTTTACAACTTCTCTCTTGCTTCCCTCGTTGGAAAGCTGGGCACCATACACATTTTCTACCCTCCATCACACCTCCAGTCCCACTCTCCTCCACATACACACCCCCCCACACACACACCAATATACATAGTCACATACTTGGAGTTTCTAGAAGGTGTCTCTCATTTCGGGGATTTTGAGAATATGTCTACCCCTGATGACAGTATTCTCCCCTCTTTTCTTTACTTGGATAAATGCTTTTCATCCTTTATGTTTCAGTTTTGATGTTGTTTCCCTTGAAAAATTTTCCTGACACCTCAAGACTCTGTCCCATAACGAGCCCTCACAGATCCCAGTACGTGCCCTCTGTTACACCTTAGCACACCCTTGGAAGTCCCTGTTTACTTACACTCCCTAGGGCATCAGCTCCTCAGGGCAGGGTCCCTTGTGTCTTGCTTGTCTTTCTCTTCCTATTTTCTAGTTCAGTAGCTCCCACAAAGTAGATACACTCAGTGAACATTTTTTGAATGAATGAATGAATCCCTGTCATAAAAATGATTTTATAATGCTGGCAAAGAAATTTTAAAGTTAAAGTATAGCACATATTCAGGAAATTAAATTATTCCAATGCAGCTAAAATGCATCGAAGCTGATGGACAGGAGCTTCCTCTTTAGTAGAATAATAATTATAATTAAGGGAAACCATCTCATTTGGGGGAAGATGTTATAGAGACAATGAGGGTGGAGAATTGGGAGAAGACATTGCTTACATACGATTTAAAAATCCTATCTAGAAGTTTCTTTCCTTGTCTTTAAGGATTAAAACGCCTGTTCAGAAAAGGGATAAAGTTCTACTTTAACAGCATTCACTGAACTGTGAGGGAGTGTCAGAAAGGACTTATTCCTGCTCATCTTTCACCCATATTACCAAGCACACCTCCCCTTGATCTGACACCGCTGCTCCGATCACCGTCTGCTTGTATATGCATTACTATTGTCCACATTTTCCTGAGATCTATTCTCAAGATGGGTAACTTCCTTATCTTTATGTCCACAATGCCTAATGCAGTCCCTGGCACAAAGCGTTGCCTGATAAATACTCATTAAAATAAACAAATGAAAGAGAGTAATGGCCTCTTCAATCCACTTTTAATTTTTCTTATGCTGTTCTTCAAAAATAAATTGCAATCCTTTCCTGTATCATATACTTTTTCTGGTGAGATTTTAGGAATAACTAGTTGCTTATCATTATTATCATCTTGTACTTTTACACATTTCTATTGTATGGTCAACGCTAATACAATATTTTTATGAAAAGCTCTCTGCTAGGTACTAATATTATCAGGTACAGGTTCTACTGTCTGTCTATGTGCCTCCTGTGAACTCTTTTAATTTTTTTCTTATTCAAATATATTTGACATATAACATTGTGTACGTTGAAGGTATCCAGGATGTTGATTTGATACATTTATATATTGTTTTTTTTAAATTTATTGGGGTGACAATTGTTAGTAAAATTACATAGATCTCAGGTGTACAATTCTGTATTACATCATCTATATATCACATTGTGTGTTCACCACCCAGAATCAGTTCTCCTTCCATCACCATATATTGGGTCCCCCTTACCCTCATCTCCCACCCCCCACCCCCCTTACCCTCTGGTAACCACTAAACTATTGTCTGTGTCTATGAGTTTTTGTTTCTCATTTGTTTGTCTTGTTCTTTTGTTGTTTTTGGTTTATATACCACATATCAGTGAACATTTATATACTGTAATAAGATTTCCTTTGTAGCATTAGTTAGCACCTCTATTATGTCTCTTAATTATCATTTTTTTTTTTTTTGGTGGCAGGAATAATTAAGATCTAGTCTCTTAGCAAGTTTGATGATTACAATACAATGGTGTGGACTATATTCACTATTCTGTGCCTTAAATCTCCAGGACTTATTTCTCTCCTGGTTACAAGTGTGCACCCTTAACAGCATCTCTCCAATTCCCCCACTCCCCCGCTCTCAGTGACCACCATTTTACTTTTTGTTTTTGTGAGTTTGGCGTTTTTTACATTCCACATGTCAGTGAGATCATACAGTCTTTTTCTCTCTCTGTCTTGACTCATAATGCCTTCAGGGTCCATCCATGTTGTCACAAATGGCAAGATGTTCTTCTTTCTCATGGCTGAATAATATTCCATTGTCTACACATACCACATCTTCTTTATTCTTTCATCTCTTGATGGGCAGTTAGGTTATTTCTATATTTTGGCAATTGCGGAGAACATGGGTGTGCTTCGATATCTGTTCGATATCCTGTTTCCATTTCCTTTGGATATAGACCCAGAATTGGAATTCTGTAAGCTCTATTATTTATGAAATTGGGGCCACTTTCCTTGCTTTTTTCCTTATCAATAAATTTGCCATTATCTGCATTCTCCCAGAAGTGACCCTACCATGACCCTTACCTTTTCTCTTACCTTCACAACATATTGATGTGCTTGCTCACCCAGGCTCCTCTCCCCTTTTCTTCCAATCCCATTGACTGGTCATGAGATCAAACTGCCTAAGACTGAAACAAGTGACCAAAAGCAGGTCACAGCCCCAGGGACATCGTCTCCACAGTGCTCAAACCTCACATTCCATTCTGATCATGCTTTCCCTTGTTAATCCTGGCTCCACATGAAACCCAGTGGAAGCCAAAGATCTGTCAAGCACTTTTCCAGTGACCAACTTTGGCTCTGATGTTTGATCACAGATAGAACTTTCAACCTATGGATATGAGTCATCTAAGTTGGCTGTTTGCTGAGAAGTGAGGAAACTATTACTTAAAAGTATTTGTAAATTCCTTATAAAGTGTGACTATTTAGCAGAAAACCCTCAGTGATTTACTTTAATAGATCAAGTAAAAATCATTTATTCTCTGCTGAGGGAAATTTCTTATCTGGAGATTGCCTTAATAAGTAGTAGCTTAAACTATATCGAACATGTCAAAGACACTAACAGCCACCTGGAGACAATCAGGTCCCCACAAGTGATGACAAACAGCTCTCTCTATGACAGTAACTGTATGTTCTCTGTTTTGGTTCATAAAGGTTCGTGGCACAGCCCAAGACATCTATCAGGATGTCCAACCCATAACATAATCTTACCCAAAAGTACCTGCTAACTGGTCTTTTATATCTTCCCATGACTGGGCCACTGGAGCTGAGATAAGCACCCATTTTCAGTTCTTGTTCTGCTTATATATTCATTCAGGACATGTTTAGTTTGTTCTTCCTATGTCCCAAGCACTGTTATAGGTACTAGGGATACAGCAGTAAAGTAGTAAATTTCTGATCTTGACCAGTAGAGGAAATCAGAAGACAGATAGGTGATTAATAGGGAAAATATCAGCTAGTGAAAGTGCCAGGTAGTATATTTCAAAGGAGTATCTGCTAGGGAATAACTGAGGGTTTGGGGAAGAGGGCAGTTAGACTGTGTGGCTGCAGAAAGCTGTCCTAGGTAAAGAACACGTAAGCTGAACACTGATGAAACAGGGGAGCCAGCTTTACAAAGATGGGGGAGAGGGCGTGCCCACATGGGCCCAGGTATAAACTTGATGTGTTTGCAGAAAGGAAAGAAGAAAAGGAGTGGCAGGAATGTGGTGGGAAAGGAGGAGGTGGTTTAAGATGAGGAGAGGCTTATGAAGGGCCTTATAAAGCAGGGTAAGACGCTCGTGTTTTTATTCTAAGATTCTGGAGACCCAGTGGCCTGGCTGCTCTGGGGAGAGTGGAGGCAGAGAAGAAGGGAATTAGGAGATCACTGCGGGAGTCCAGGTACGAGGGTGGTGTCTGGGACTGGGTGGTGGTAGTGGGATGGAGAGAATAGCAAACTTAGGAAACATTTTTAACAGGTACCGACAAGCACTTAGACAGGGAACTGGATGAATCAAGGATGGTTCTTAGATTTTTTACTTCCTTTCCTTTCAATATTCCTGTTAGCTGTGGGCTTGAGAAACTGGGAAGCATCCTGGCCAAGAATACACAGGCATCCGGTGCTCCAGGAAGTAACCACAAGGAGGCTTTCAAAACTAGGGACCTAGAAGTCAGCATTTTGTATTTCCCTCTAGACCGGAGAGATTGTGATTTGTTTTTACTCCTTGACGTCCATTTTAGGAAAGCGTTTTTGTTCAAACAGAAATGATTACAAGCAATGAATAGGAGCTTTATTTTAAAAGTCTTATTTTATGGAAGGCTTCTAGTATTTCATCTTAAAACAGTCTAAATATCCTCAGCTCGTTTGACTAAGGAGAGAAGTGTGATTAACATTTGTTTGGGGTTTTTTAGCTCTACTATGGTTACAGGGTGATGGTTGAAAATGTTCTATCCAACACATTATTAGTTACTCCATTTCCTTGATAAAACCGACATTTAAGAACAAGGCAGAATCTGGGAGTGCAGTGGGGGCAGGGGAACCCAAGCTCTGTGAAATGCTTAACCTTTTAACATGGTTCAACAAAGTTTAGATTTCTGGCAAAACGCCTAGACTTTGTAAGGCTGCTCATGGTTGAAAACCCGACAAGACCCCAGTGCTTAAATTACTCTGGCTCAAAAGTTGAGACAATGTGTAGAGAGCAAAGGGAAAAAAATAGTACACCCTGATAGCTACAGTTGAGTTCATGGCACAGAGTAAGTAATTTGGAAAAAAGACGCTGGGGGTGTTTACAACCTATGGTTCCTTGGAGGTATTTCAAATGCCTCTGCTGAGAGAACAAGTTAGCCCTGAAGAGAAAACCTGTTTGGCATTAAAGGTAAAGAAGGATCTAAGAACATGTGACAATCCAAATGTATCATAGATTAGAATTGTTTGTTTCATAGAATCACAGCAACTGTCCTGACAGACAGCAGCAGTAAAGGTGAATCAAGGTATCATCTCTCAAGCATTTAGTCTGGAAAGATTTGTCTCCATCCGGAAATGTACACGCAGGTTACCATTGCTGCCAGTACCAGGGGCTGCATCTATTAGCCAAAGAAAATGGGGAATTGATAACTAGCCAAAAACAATCATAAATTTTCTTACTACCTGTTTTTGTTTGGTGTGTGTCAACATATCTGTTGATTTGAATTCCCTGGAGTTTCTCTAAAATTTGTCAGAACACATAGGTCATTTGCAATAAGAAAATATAAAACAATAATTGCAAAAATAATTATGGATGAATATAGTATAAGATTTCCCACATATGGCCCTCAGAATCCTAATTCTGAGGAGCAGAGAGTAAATAAAGGGATTGCTTGAAAAATCAGTTCAGAAATCAGTAAGATTGGGAAGCATCTGAATGTTATTCCAATTTCTTTATTATATTAGTTCTTCTATTTAAAGCGTGCAATAGTTTTATATGTATCATGATGCTCTAGAAGGGGAACAAAGTATTCAATATTTTCCAAGTATATTTGATCACAAAATCTCCCTATGCTTTGTTCCCATCCTCTCTTTTTCACGGACTATATCACCAAACGTGCTCTGAGTCACATAAACTAGTAAACAATGATTTAATAGAATATGTACCATAGATATGTCTGTCTGCAAAATGGATGTATTTTCACATATGGGTCTAAGAATAATGGAGGGAGAATTGGACAGTGAAAAACATGAGGCAATCAATCATGCAGAGGTTGGCTATAAACAGGTTGTAAGAGATAAAAAAAGCTGTTACCTACAGAAAAGTCCAACCA
The DNA here is from genome assembly GCF_004115265.2 of Rhinolophus ferrumequinum. NCBI lineage: Eukaryota > Metazoa > Chordata > Mammalia > Chiroptera > Rhinolophidae > Rhinolophus > Rhinolophus ferrumequinum. The sequence continues at coordinate 19,973,070 of NC_046301.1, read as the reverse complement.
CATTGACTTCAATAAATAATAAGAATCTGAAGGCAGGTGGTTTTGGGTTTTATCTCAGCATCTTAACAATGATAGTTCCAAGATTTCTGCATTTCTCTTGGCCATTTCCTCATACTTGCAAATGGCTGCTGTAGCTCTGACTCTCACATCTGCATCTTAGGCAGGAAAAAGGTAAAAGAAAGGGTAAGGGTTTGGAAAAAGCATTCTTTTAGTCAGGAAGGTGACATCGGTTGCAGGAGAACCACGGCACAGTTGCGAATCTCTCTAATTGTGAGGGATCATCCCTATAGCAAAGAGCTGTGGGAGACATTCAATTAGAATTCTATATGAATCGATTGAACATTTTTTGGTGACTCAGGCAGTAACAGAATTGAGGCTCAAAAAAGGAGTTTGGAATGCTTTGTGAGTGTTTTGAGCTGCAGTATATGGAGGTGGGATGTGTTATTTTAGACACATTCCTTTAAGCAAGTCTTTTGAAGTATCCAGGTCCTTCTGGGAAAAAAATCTCACCTTATTTTGCTGTCTTGGGAATAGTATATACTGTCTCTCCCTTCCTCTCTCTCTCTCTCTCTCTCTCTCTCTCTCTCTCTCTCTCTCTCTCTCTCTCTCTCTCTCTCACACACACACACACACACACACACACACAGCTTCAAAGCTGGGTCGGAAGCAGACATTCTCCTTCATTCCTGGAAACACTGTCTAGTACCTTGTCCTCCAGATCCAGCTGTCACTTACCCCAAGATAAAATGTTCTGGCCTTTGCCTCAGGTTACCAGTAGACTTTGTTGCTTTTACTCAATTGGATCTTTCAGGACCTAATTCAGACCATGGCTTAAAACATGGAAGTATTTAGAAAACCTCCAAGATAATTACCAAAGTTTATCCCGCTTTCTGGACTTTAATGGAGACAAATACACACTAGGAAACAAATTGGTTCGGTTTGCTTATGAAATGTTCCATGGTAGCCAGACGCAGGCATGTCGCTACGCCCTGGTCTCCGTGGAATGGAATTTATGAAAGGGAAGCCCCGTGGGGAAACCCACAGAAGGGGCTACCAACGTTGAGTCTGTTCCTCCCAAAAAGGAACATTTGCTATAAAGTACTTTCTTCTAAGGAACAGTAATTATGTGGACCTCAAATTCATGTTATAATAAAATCCCACTGATATTCCTCATTCCTTTGAGTATAGAAACTCAAAGCATGTTTCTCATTATTTTTTTCATTATAAAAGTAATGTGTCTCATTATCAACGTTTTGAAAAGTAGAGAAAAATACTACCCTGAATCTGACGATCCTAAACAATATTGTGAAATCTTTCCTTCTCTTTTGATATTTTTTAAAAATATATTTCCTTGAACATGTAGTGTCGCACGTCTTCCTTTCTTCACGCACTGCTGTAATATAAGTGTTGTTTTCCTGTATGTGACTATTTAGGCTGTTTCCATTTTTTCCTCAAAGTGCTTTTGAACCCATATTACATTCGTCATATAGCAGTAATGTTCTTGCCCGTAGATACCAAAGTTATTCAGTTAATGTATCTAATCCTTCAATGGATGTATTGATTACCTACTTACATATTTGTGCAAGAAACCATGGGGATACAAAACAGCAATAGTGTTTCCTAACTTCAGGAGGAAGTGGGAGACTTACGTGTGTACGTTTAAATGGAAACCACAAAACTAGCCATTTGTGGAAGGTAATAGCGAATGATAATAGGTACTATGGGGGTTGAGAGGAGTTGAGAGAACATAAGAGACTGGAAATGGAATCGCTGTTCAGTCTGTGTACGACTTAGATTCACAGAGATGGAGGAGAACGGGCTGGAGGGCATTCCAGACACAGGCGGAAAAGGGTGGGAAGTCACTGAGTGTGTTTAAGGAGCAGTTAGAGTTATGCCTGGTCTGTGTAGTGGAGTTTATTTTAACCTCCGTTTCCTCAAGAAAATGGTCTGGAGCCTGTATACACTGAAAACGTCCTCAGTTCTCTTCACTTGCACAGTAGTGGTCCCCTGTCATCGGATGTTTCAGTTACTTGCAGTCAACTGCAGTATGAAAATGTTAAATGAAAAATTCCAGAAACAAACAATTCCTACGTTAAGATTGCACACAGTTCTGAGTAATGTGATGACATCTCAGAATGTCTGCTCCATCCCACTTGGGATGTCAATCATCCCTTTGTCCAGTGTCTCCATGCTGGAGATGCTCCCTGACCGTTAGTCATCCAGTAGCCATCTTGGTTATCAGAGTGACTGTTGCAGTATCGCATGATGCTGGCAATTTGGATGTGCCAAGGAGAAGCTGTAAAGCGCTTCCTTCTAGTGAAAAGGTGAGTACAGTACAGTAAGATATTTTGAGAGAGGCAGACCATATTCATGTAACTTTTATTACAATATATTGTTCAAGTTGTTCTATTTTAGTATTAGTTATCATTGTTTTTTTCTTACTGTGCCTAATTTATAAATTACACTTTATCACAGGTATGTATGTACAGGAAAAAAGCATAGTATGTATAGGATTTGGTGCTGTCTGCTATTTCAGGCATCCACTGGGGGTCTTGGAACGTACCCCTTGAAATAAAGGGGGACTACTGTCTATACAAACCTGAACAGAGAGTGCATATTTGACAGTGGATAGATGCAAGGTCTCCTTTTTCCTAGTGTGATGTGCTTTTCCCAAACTCATGCTCTCTTCTGGCATCTCTTGTAAAATCTGAAAAAAAAAAAAAAAGAAAGCTTCATTTCAAAGAGAAAAATCAAAGACAGTTGTATCTTTGCATACTCACCCTTACCAGAATTTTCATATTAACTCATATTTTGGGTAAAAGCTGGAGTTATTATTTAATCTGAAATTGTCTTTTCATTTTACTTTGTGAGAATAGTGTTGAAATGTATATGCAAGTTGGGGAAGTTTTATAATCCAAGTGTTAGAGCTAGAAATGTCTCACTGCAGATCACTTATATCACCATGTCAGGGTTTTTCAAACACTGCGTTTTTCAGGTGTTATATTTTCCTATTAAATGGAAGCCTTACCTCTAAGACCAAATGCAAATTGTATAAAACCAGACTCTCCCCCCTCCACCCCATTCTTAAGCACAGTAACTGAGCCCCTAAAGTTTCTCAGAATACAGATGGAAAAATACTTGTTTAATCTGCCTGCTCATTTTACAGATGGGGAAATTAAGTCCCAGAAAATCATGCACGCATGGAGGACCTATGGCCTTGAATTCTATTATGAGAGTGGGTACTTTTAGGGTTCAGCATCTGGCTGACTCCAAATATTTAAACCAGAGATGAATGCATTGGGTTGAGCCATCGTTAGAGTCTCTACTTTTTAATCTCCCATCACCCTTCTTTAAGGGGAAATAAAACAAAGAACTGGGAGGCTCAGAACAGCATGTCCCCTGGTTCACTGAGACACAGTGGTACAAGGAGCATTGAGCAAGCCCTGGACCCACAGCAGTAATTCTTGTTCTTAAAGAAATCCTTTGGGCCCCAAAAAATAATTATTTTTACTTTCTGAAAAACTGCATGTTCCCAGTTCCAAGCCTTAAAATCCTTCGAGTGAGTTGTTTCCATTACACATAGCAACTATAAGAAAAATGTTCAAAATGAACTGACTGAAAAGACTTTCCAGTTCAGTTTTTCTAAGGTACCTTGATGCTTCATGGGCAAAGAGGTTACCAGGATAGGATTCCCTTTCCTGTCATGCTGGATTTTTTTATTTTTTGGATGAAATCTACCCACCAGACAAATGGCCATGTTTATAATGTGACTGACGTATGTTAGGTGTATCTTGCTTTGACCACAAATTGGTGAGCCAAATGTGGCACGCAGATTTGCTCTGTGTGGAATGCATAGTGTTATGAAATTTTTAAATGAGTTTCCAGAGCTTAAAAATTAAGAAATTTCACATAAAAATCAAGATTCCCAGCTTCTCATAAAAAATCAGAAGTTTGGGCAATATTGTGTCCAAAGTCTTAAGGATGTCTGACACGGTAACATTTGACCTGAGCTGTGTGGCACCTGCCCCGTTAGGTAGGACAAGTGTTCTTCACTTTGCTCCCATTCCTCGTTATGTAGACTGGTGCTTTCATTATGGTGTACAATATTCCTTTGTATCCACATCTCTCTTAAAAGCGAGAAAGGGAATCTTTGACGTAGAAGGCACATGTTTCATATATAGAACTGTACATGATTTCATTGGCCCTTTGGACATTTGAATCTGCTCCCCACCCCGAACAGTTTGTGAACAGATAATATTGCCTTCTGCTAATACTAAGATGCACATTGCCACCCTCATATTTTAGCATCTCTGAGATTGAGAGACATTGTAGAATTGCTGTTAGCAGGGCAGTAGTTGTGGTGAAATGGCCACTGCATGAATACGTGATTCGAACTGTTCATATTGTGGTCATGTTGATTGAGTTTATGTGTTGTGTTGGAAAGGTGAATGTTGAGTGTAATCGCCGTTTCAACTCTTCGACGAGAAGCCTATACAGCAGCCTTGACATGAAAGATGACTGTAAATGCAGAAAGACAGCAGCTAGCCATGAATTCAATACTAGTGAAGCAAATGTTCTTGGAGAAATGACTACAATTCCTTCTTTTCTTGACAAGAGCAACCAAGTGCTTTAGGGGACCTAAGAAGGGAAAATCCTACAGGTTTGTGAGGCTTTGTTACTGAGATATGTGCAAAAAAATTCCTATTACAGGCCAAGCAGTGAAATAGAAAGCAAGAGAAAATGCCAAATAAAAGACATTTTCAGGTAATGAAGGCTGTGTACCCACACGGGCTTCCAGCTGGACTATCATTAAGGTGTAGTATTATAAGTTGATTGAAAGTGTATATTCTTTTTCGTATTGGTACATAAAATGGTGAATCTCACAGGCATTGGTTTCTTAGATTCAACAGAATATGGTAAAGCAAAACCAGAAAGAAGGAAAGTCCTATTATCTGTGCTAGCCATCTACAACGTCCCGTCAGCTTCCGGCTATCTGCCTCTTTTAAAATTGTTTCTCTCTTTCCAACTATTGAATGAAAGAGAAATGGAGGCAAAAATACATAAATGGCATAACTCTTAGGAAACAATAAATGCTGCCAAAGCCGAAAATAGCTGAAAATTGTGCTTGGTCATGTTAAATAACGCAACTAAAACTTTAAAGGAAGACCAACTGAGAGCAAATCACTAGAGAACTGTCTGCCCAAGTAGTTTAAGAAGAGCCTTTTCAACATTATCAGTTTCGTAGGAGGCCACAACTGAAGGGCTAGATGAACTTGGCCTACTGCCTTACAGGCACCAAAACCTGCTGTTTAGGACGGTGACACATGGATCCCCTGTCATGTGTTATTACTCACAGTACATGTCATGAGACAAATGTTTGTTATTAGTCAAAGTTTCATGGACAAGTTTTATCATCCGTTTTTCTGGTCCACTCCAAGTTAACAACAATTTTGTATTTCGCCCGCAGGCTAGAAAGCTGAGTTTATGCCAAAGACATTTCTATTCTAGCTGTCATGGCCCCAAATGAACATTTTGTTTCAAAAGGAACTGGAAAAATACATGCAAGAAGGAAAACGTAATGTATTTTGTGACATTTTCTAAAATAATTGAAAGTCATTCTAACTAACAAAAAGTGGTTTGGTTCAGTTGTCTTTCCAGAAAGTGAGAATCTGGTTTTGGTTTAATTAGAAACAACTCATCTTTACTCTGCAAAAATCCCTCTTGTTAATGCACATATTTGGGGGGGAAGGGGTTGTTTGACTTTATCGTTGCGCTAAACGACACCGTGAAATGGCCTTGGAAGGTATGCATTCACTTGGGAATTTTCTGTTTCTCACATTGTAAAGCTATGATATCAACCAAATAAATTGCTAATTGAGAATGGCCTCCTCTTATTTCCTTTGTTAAAATCCTTGATTTCTGGGCTTAATTAGCTCATCTTTTATTGTAAGATAAAATAGAAATCAATGGTTTTTCAGAAACAGTAACCACACCTACTCCTCTTTTCAGAAGAAAAACAAGAACTTAAGGTAAAAGATGACTTTCTGTTAGCAAATCTCTGCTTTCACTTTTAAATCGCTGACCGATTTTTCCTTTGGGCTGACATTTTTTCATACCTTCTCCAATTTTCTAAGGGAGACATTTTGGTGTTTGAGCTTTAAAAGTGTCATTGTACCATATTGAAAGCCAATTGAAACTAGTCACTGTTCATTGCTAGAAATTTTGCACTTCAGTAGAATTAGAGCTGGAAGGTGTCAGAAGCTTAGTTGGGGTAGAAGACATAATTTTAACACATAATTTTGTAAGTTGGGGGTGGAATCAACATAATTTTAATGATTTAAATTCAAGGGATTTCCAGAGTTCCCAGGGCAATAAGACAAACTTAACAGACCAATAATACTTTTAATGATGTCTGATATATTGTAGGTACTTAATAAGAATTGACTCGATGGCATAGTGTTCACAAATGCCTGTGCATGAGCTATCCATACTATCTTTAAAAAAAATTCAATATTAGGACATACCCTACAAATAAAATAGTGATGGCACCTTCATACCCGTTTGGAATCATCGTGGTCCTGACCACTCCAGGAAGCCTAGAGACAAGAGTTATAACTCTTGCTGACTATAACCTTGACAGCAGAGACCACATCTGCTTTGCTCACATTCCTTCATTGAACAATTGTTCATTGAGCACCCACCCTATGCCAGATGCTTAGGACACCACCAGGAAACCAAAGAGACAAAACAAAACAAAACAAAACTCTGTCATCAAGCAATAAACAGACAATAATAAAATATAATAAATAAGTTTGGTTAGGTTGAAATAAGTGCCGGGGTGGGGCGGGGGGACGCGGGGGAAGAACAGGTTAGGGAGATTGGAAATGCTAGCAGGGCATTTATGTGTTTGGGGTGGGGACATTTTCAAGTCAAACAGATTCTACCAGGGTGATTAGCAGTGGAGGTGGTGAGAAGCGGCCAGACTCTGGGTATATTTTGAAGATAGAACCAATAGGATTTCCTGATGGATTGAATATGGAATGTGAGAAAAAGGGGTACATCAGGTCTTTTGGTTTGCGCAACTGGAAACACAAGAGTTGCCATCAGCTGACATGGGGAGCAGTGAGTAGGGCACGTTGGGGCATCAGAACATGAGGCGTTTACTTATGGATACATTGAATTAGAGATGTCCAAATAGAAACACTTCGTGCATGTTGGGTACATGATCTTAAAGAACTTCAGAACATGTCCCTCCAAAATATGCTGTTCTGGCCTATTGACTATTTTGAGTTAAAGACATTTAAAAAACAGCAAATACACAAAAAACACTCTGACCTTCCTTCTTTTTCTTAAAAGTAGGACATGAAATTCCTATATGAAAGATGTCCTCCCTATACCAGAGGAAAGTAACATTCTTATCATCAAGGACAAGTTGAGACTAAGGGAATCCTATACAAACAGACCTTGTTAAAATAATTCTTATCTTCCTTTAGCCTCCTCACATAGCTTAGTCTCTTTTCCACAATTGCCTCTCTTTGTTCAACCAAATATAAACAAGCAAATAGGTTTTGCCATTTCTTCAGGTCTTCATTCCTTATGAAGGCTCCCGTGCCACATAAAACTGGTATTAAACACATGTGTATGCTTTTCTCCTGTTGATCTATGTTATGCCAGTTTACTTCTCAGGCCCAGTGGAAAGAACCCTCTGAGGCTAAAGGTAAAGCTTTGCTCCCCTACAGTTTCTCATTTGGGCAATGGTTCAGGCTGCAGAACACTGCCAGGTATGTAGTAAGCAATAAATAGTCGTTGAATGAAAGAATAAATGAACTTAAAGTTTGTCTTCCAAGGTCCAGCTTTCTGTCTAAGGACTTTCCTCTTTCCAAAATAATTATCATAGAAATATTCACTCTCTTTAGTGGAGACATCAATTTGTATGACATCACAAGACAACACTGTCAAAATATAGCAAAATCTAACATATGTACAAAAGTACAAATTTATATGTATATATAAATTGGTTGGGCATGGGTAGATGTGTTGGTTGGATAGGTCACTGTGATATTTACAAGGTCATCGAACAAATAGAGATTAGGGTGGAGCCAAGGACAGTGACATGGGTAATCTCAAACACATAGGGCGTACTTCTAAATTTTACTTAGAATTGCCTTGGAGAAGGCTGGGAGACTTAAAAGCCAGTGTCATGCAATCAAAGACCTCTAGGAGAGCACACAGATTACAGTTGGACTTGAAAATGTCCCCAGTAATTCAGAGAGGGCAGAGGTGAATATCTAGGTTATATAATAGATCCCATGATTTAAACTTCCTGCTTTCCCCATTTGCTCCTTTTTTTCCCCCCAGAAAATTTGCCCCTGGAGGAGGGAGCCTAGCCAGTGGAAGAATTGGTCTCAATGAATTGTTGTAATATTGTAACACATCTTTACTTTTTAAAAATGAAACTTCCCTATTCAATCAAAAATTGTGTAGGTCTTTCATACACAGTACATTTCTACAAAAGTAATTAAAACATGAAAGAACCACCAATTTGGTGGAGAGTCTTTTTAAACAGTCCAACTAGTTTGTTTATAAATGTGGTTTTCTAGAGACATGCTTAGAATTCCTTGCAAATAAATATTTGCAAGATATTTTTGTACAAAGATTAATTTCTTCTGGGATAAAATGAGTTTTTAAAAATATTCTTGTGCTTAGCTTCATATTTATAGAAATATTTCTATTAAATGGAAATTGGTACATTGAGCATGTTATTTTGGTGAATTTAGTTTAAAATATGGACCATATTCAAACTATGGAATATGCTGTTTTAAATAATTCAAAATAGAGGTAGAGGAAGACAAAAATACATCTGGACAACAGTAGTTTGGCCATTTTAAGAAATCAATCTTACGAGCGGCTAAGTCACCCTCTTTATGAGGTCATGATTTCCAAAGCACAGTCAAATATTGAGTTCCATTACACGCATCTGGGAGTGACTGTACATCTGTGCAACACTTATTTATTTATTTTTAATTTTTCAGTCATAAGTGACATACAATATTAAATTACTTTCAGGTGCACAGCATAGTGATGAGACATTTACATAACTTAGGAAGTGATCAACCCGATAAGTCTAGGAGATTTACTAGTTGACAATCCCTCTATCTTATTCTTCTAGCGAATGAAGTTTGATAATCAATTTCTTTAAGCTTCATGCTTTATGGAGAGGAAAGGACCTTATTCAGTCAGCAGGGTGAGAGGCTTTTCTGGCTAACTGGGCAAGTGTAAGTCAGGAAGAATGGAGGCAAGCCAGCTGGAGGAGACATTCTCATGGCTCCATTCTTACTAGATCGTGGTATTTTAAGGATCAACAGCCCTCAGCAATGACCAGTAACCTCTGCAGTTTCTCTGCCCCCAGAGCAGAAATGGTGCTGTGGGTGGGGGAGGTCTGGTAGGATGGAGGTGGATTAGCTGAACTGCTTCACCTCCTGAGCAGTGGTAAGGATGCAAGGGGATGGGACCTGGGCGGTGGGAATTCCCTGGTGGTGGTCTCCACCTGTGTGGCCGGTTCTGGCCTCGTGCCCGGTACCTGCATGAGACTGAGGCTTCTGTGTTGGAGAAGCTGAGCACAGTTATGTTCCGCTATGAACTTCCCCTGGACGGAACATCTTGATTCCACCACCACATTTACAGTGTCATGGGGACATGAGCAGAGTGTACTTGTTAGCAGCAAATGTTTCCCTACAGATTATCAGAAAGTGAGATGATGGCCATAAGATTGTAAGAAGGGACAGACAATGCTTTTCACCTCTGCCAAGTTTTCCTTGTATGTTCTTTAAGGCACGTATTCTGACATTCATTAATTCTCTTTACGTAGGCAGAGTTTAGAACTCTTCCTCTGCAGACAATGTCTTATTGTGTCTGCAGCTTTGGAAAACTTCCACCTTTTAAATTGTTCATGTGGATTGTGGAAGTGAGAGCATTTTGATGGTAGCCCTTGCCAAAAAGAGGGTTCTGGTATTTCCCTTACTGTCCTCCTATCCTGACCTGATCCTGGAGGGCAAAGAAGCCTGCTGTCTGCTGTCAGGAGGTGTGTTCTCCAAATTAACACATTGTTCTAAAACGGGTGTCCCTGGGTAAGACAATTGCGCTGATCGTTGTAATGACCGAAGGCCAAACTACATTGGCAAAGGGAGGAAAAGTCATGCAGCTTTACAGACAGAGATGACTACATGACAGATTGGATGTAGTATTCATTGATTTTTAAAAATGCAAAACACCCATTTCATCTGTATTAAGGCCTTAGCTTTTAGAATATCAATTAACTTAAGGTACTTGATTCTATTTTATTTTCAATTTAGCTGTCTTTCAGGAAAGTTATTAAATGAAGACTTTAAAGAACAGCAATGGGAGAGGAAAACCCCTCCCAACATAAAGGTGATCAACTTCAGAGCTGGCATCCTGTGTTGGTTCCAAGCTTCCATTTGCTTTGAATTCTTTTTCTGCCCGTTCTTGGTTATGTGACTTTGGACCCGTTCCTTCACTCGTTGTGCCATTAGAAGCAGTGACTGGAGAAGGTGGGCATTACACGGAAGTGACAGTGTGACAGCAGTCCCTGCAATGGAGTGGTCCTTCAGTACACGTGTGTTGAGTGAAGGAAACGACCCACAGTGTGGCGTATCTAAATGATGGGGTGGCAGCAGTGTCAGTGCCTCATCAAGGCCAGGTGACTTGGAAGCAGTCAAGTCACAAGAGGGGAGATGCTCCTACTAAAAATTTTGGGCGAAAAAAGACCGAATGTTTCTCTGCATTTATACAGATGATGGAGCAGGTGATATGAGACTTACGTAAAAATCCTTTCCCACACTTCCTAGTCACCCATACCTGTACTCCAACCAACAATAGCATTCGTGTGGGCAGCAGGGAAGACCACACTCAAAAATACATATTGTTTATGGGATTCTTTAAATCATCTAGTTTTTTCAGATAAATTGTGGGATATTATTTTTAATAAGGAAAAGAGAATCGAGTTTCAACTAGATTGCATCCATTGTACATTTATTTCATCTCTCTTTTGGAAACGGTCATCAAGAGAGGAAGTTTGACTTTCCTGTGAATTCCCCAAATGTATTTTGATGTTATTAGCCAGAAAATCATGTTGAAAGGAGCAAGAGAAGAAGCAATAACTAGGGGGAGAGGAGAAGAAGAAGAGATTCTTTTCATCCCCAGATCTCTGAGATTTGCTGAGCGTGACAATAAACATCTTTTCCTTAAAATGAAAAATGGAAAGGGAAACAAAGATGTACTTTAGAACCAAATTCTTTTAAATATATGAAATAGTGAGATTGTTTGCCAGACTACATGGGGTCTAGAAAAATTATCACCAAACCAGGTCTGAAAAGAAACCCAAGGGTCTGGAGTAAGAAAGTGGAAAGCAAAGCAGGAGTCGTGGTGTTTTGACTTTGGGTTAAAGGAAGGAAAAATCCACAATCAAGGTGTGATTCAGGGAGGTGAGGACTCAGAAGGCCACCGACTAGAAAGCCGCCTTCTTTGGAGAGTAGGAACTTGGCAGGAGCTGATGTAGACGTACTATCTTATCTCTCCCAGAGAAAGCCGCCGGCTCTGAGCTTAATCAGGCTGGCAGGGAAGAATCAGGAAGCTTACAGTTTATAACTTTGCTGGGCTGTTGCTGCACCTAACTGCAAGATAAACAAATAACCCCAAAGCTCTCCACCACTCTTCAGCCTAAATAAGGATTATGTTTCTCCAGATGGATGAGTTTTTCTAAGCCACAGATGAGAGTAGGAATACTTCTACTATGGAAAGAGATAAGAGGTGGCCGGCTTAGACAGCAGAGGATCTGGAGAAACGAAATCTGTGGCTATAATATCACCCTGAGGAGTTTGGGGGAAATTCCTCATCTTTGTGGATGACTGTAATTGATTCCCTTGGCAAATGAAATTACCGGGGAAATGATCCTAACACACAACAGACACGATTGGTTTGACCCAGCAATAATGGTTTTGAAAGGGATGTATCCAAACTAAAGATAGCATTTCTCTAGAGATACAACCTGGTATAATCGAATGTTCTGGCATGGCATGAATTTGGGGGCCCAAAAGTGTGGGTTTGAATCTGAAATCTTCATCTTATTTCCTTTGTGATTTTACACAAGTTACTTCCCCTCTCTGATCCCCAGCTTATTTCACCCGGGGCGTGGGGTGGTAATGATGACCTATCTACTGTTTTGTGCTGCGAATTAAGTGAGATACTGCTATGGATGTCCTGGGCTCAAAACAGTCATATGATAAGTGATAGCTCCTAACATGTGTTAGGGGATTGGGACATAATCTGAATCCTGAAATTCTGGAATGTTCTGGAACAATTTTTTTTCCCCCTCTTCTTAGATATAGAATTAGGAGGTGGGGACAAGGAAAAAGTAATGGATACTGTGTCCCTGGCTTTAGAGAATTCTCTTCAAAGAAAAATAGAAAATTAAAGTCCTGATTTAAAAAAACAAAGCTCAGCAATGTGTTCTCTGCTATCCCTGATGTTAGCTTGGTCTGCTTTAGTGTATCCATCTCTAAAATGGGAGTGTGATTACAGTTATGAATAATTTATGATGGAGCCCGGGAAAATAATTATCGGTGCGCTCCATGTCACAAGATTCCCATTTAAAACTCTTCTCTATTTATCTCTAGCCCTCAAGAGCATGAGGGGTTTTTGAAATATTCCACTAAAAAGGCCAGGTTTTCTCCTGCTATAAAAATGTGGGGTGAGGTATATTCAGGTGGTAAACCAGTGACACCCAGTGGCTGCCGCTTTTATATTTACCTTTTCTATTTTCAATGAAAAGTGCTATCCCAGAACAAATTAAGAGAGTGACGAGACTGTGGAAGTCATGGAGGCTTCTGAAGCGTTTCTCGGAAGACATACGACTTTCCTAGGACATGGGACAACCGAAAGCGATACAAAAAATAGAGTGGGTGCTGGAAGGTGAGGAAAACAACTCTGGGAATTTCCCATTCTGTCATTTTGCTTTTTTAAAAAGAGTATACATACAGAAGCTTTCCTGTTACTGCTGGATTTCCCAAGAAACATTCCCAGCACTGAAGTGTCAACATCAACTGCCCAAATTTCAGCTAAATTCTGATCTGTTAGAGACACATGGGAACGTTCCCTAGAAATTAACTTCCTGGTACAAGTCAAAGTGAACTGGAGGTTTAATCCAAAGCCCCCCAAATCTCCTTTATGACACAATGACGATGGCGGGTTGAAGATCTGTGAATTGCCACAAGGGCCTCAGAGCCGCACCCTTGGGAAGTTGAGTAGAAGGCGGTATGATAGCTTGTCCACCCTGTTGCTGGACTCTCCTGGCCTCTGCTAGCCCCCAGAAGCACTTATGTTTTCATCTGTACAATGAGGGTAACAATACCTGACTCATAGGTCGTCACGAGGTTTGAACGAAATAATGTCCCTAAGGTGATGAGCGTGTAGCCCTGCCTCGGCACTCGGTGAATAGCAAGCACTCCTGTCCTTTGTCAGCTGAGGTTCTCTGTCCACCTAGGTGCACGACGACTTCTGAGAAAAACCCTTCTCTGAAACTGGGTGAGTTCCTTCTAGGTGCTCTACAATCTGACTCCTCTCTCAGGTGGCAGCATGGATGGAAATGTACTCATTGTCATTTTCCGTAAGTAGGGGGTAGGAGTATTTTCCATATAGGATTAATGTTGCTAAAGTCCTTTGGGTTTCTTGGTTGAAAGACTCTGGAGAGATACTGCATTATAAAAGTGTTAGCTAATCCCTTACATTGTAAGGATTGCTGGGCTTTCCACAGAAAACATTGAGGAAGTCATAACGGCAGAGAGAGATGGTAAGTAAGGCAATTAGGTAACAGTTCATAAAGGAGTCCACGGACGGGTCCTTAGAAGACTAACTCTTGGTTGCTGCTCCTTTTAACTCCTAACAAATATCTTCAGCGAGTACATTATTAAACTGCGTAAATAGAAATGTGGTAGTAAGTACAATGTATAAAAGATGACCTTTTCTCATTTTATTTATTCATTTATTTACATTAGTTAAATCCGTGGAATGGCTAAGAAGTTAGGTCTTGCAACCAGGTGGACTTGAATTTGAATACTGGCTTTCCCACTTACCAGTTTGCTTAGATTCTCTAAACTACCGTTCCATCATCATAGAACAGAGATGATAATACCCACTGCACAGAAGGGTTGAGAAGAGTAAGGAGAGCAAGTCTGGCGAACATTCAGCCCCTGGCTCATCATGAGAGATCAATATGGAAAGGGGCGAAATGAAGACAGCTCAGAGCAGTGGCTCCTAACCTTATCTGATTCCAACTCTATAGCAAATATTGCTATTCCTCCTTTACTATCTTAAAGTGGAATTTTAAAGCTAATATAAACTATCTATTAGATTCTTTAAATAGCAATGTATGGTAGTGTTGTAATTGAAATATAAAGGAGAAATAGAGGAAGTTGACTTAGAGTGAAATAGAGTGGATTTCAATCTGATGCTCGGCTGCAGCTACACCATGGATGCTTGTGACCCCATCATCACCCGGAGTGAGACAGGGAACCATGCAGGTAACCGAGTCAGCAGTGTGACTCAGATACAACAAGGAGCACAGCCCTTGGTGACTTTTTGAGGGAGTGAAAAATTCTTAGTAATATTTCAAACAGGGCAAAGAGTGATCTTCCCTCACTTATATGTGAGTTGCATTACTGGAAATTTTATATTGACTTATAGAAACTAAATATATGGTTCATATTTAAACTATGCAGAAACACTTTGTTAGAGTTAGGTTTTTAAGCTCAGAAAACTATAAATGCGTTTTTCACCTACACAAACTTTGAATAGAAAGATTTTTTATTATGGGACTGCTCCCTTCATTACAGGATGTTGATCATCCTTGGCCCCCATCTACTAAATGCCAATCACCTCCAGCTCCCTAATTTTTATGACAACCAAAAATAACCCCACAACTTTCCAAAATTCCCCCTAGGGGGGTGGGTGCTACCTTCGTTAAGAACTGTTTGCCTAGAGAGGCTTGAATCTTAAAGCTGATTTTCTTAACTTCTTTGGTAAGCCAGAGGTTTCGAAAGCCAGGTTGTGGGGAGCAGGACTGAGAAATTTCTAATAACCAAGCTTCTTCAAAATTTCAAGAGGCAGGACAGGATGGCCAGGTTGTGGAGTTTTCCTAAAGGAATCCTGGCCCAACCCTTCTCCTACCAGGAGATGGTTAGGAGAAGGGGAAATGGAAGAGGCTGGCTATGTCCCCATGTTTCTGCTTTCAGATTAGGTGTTAAGGGAGGAGAGACTCTAGGTGTAAGGAAAAGAATCATTTGCTCACTTTGAAACTGTGCAATGAGCCTCCACATGGACTGAGTAGATCAGTGGCAGAGCAGCTTGAGAAGGAGACCAGGCTTATCTTTCTCAGGTCCCTACCTCAGACTGTTCAGGCTGCTGTACCAAAAATACCATAAACTGGGTGGCTTACAAACAAGCATTTATTTCTTGCTGTGCTGGAAGCCGGGAGCCCAGGATCGTGGTGCTGGCAGATTCCGTGTTTGGTGAGAACCCACTTTCTCACTGGGGCCTCTTCTATGTATAAGGACACCAACCCATTCATGAGGGGGGAGACCTAATCACCTCCCAAAGGCCACACGTCCAGGTATCATCACCTTGGAGGTTAGGATTTCAACAAATGAATTTGGGATTGAGGGACACAAGTATTGATACTGTAGCAATCCGCTGGGCTCTTCTGTGGTGTGAATGGGACTCGGAAAGCCCCACAGGCTTCCAAGGGGAGCCAGTGAGTGGGCCAGGGAGCCGCAATGGGACAAGCAGGAGATCACCCCTCAGTGGAGTGGAAAGCCTGGCCAAAGGCAGATAGAAGACGGGGGAGAGACTCCATTCGGTCTGCAGGGCCTGTGCAGGCAAATTGCAGCCTGGAGCATGAGAGAGCTGCACAGAATCCCAAACACGAAGCCTGGAAAAGCTGCAGCCTTTCAACAGCCGATGCCGGCAGGAAGCCCAGAGATGAACTCGTAACAACCCAGTGTTCAAATCCAGCTTGAATAAGTCATTTGTATCTAAGGCTAAGGAGTCCGCGAAGATCCAGAAGATGTCACCTGGGTCCGTGGACCAGCTGTTCCCTCTGCCACCATGTGATTATACAAACCAAACTCCCTACTAATGAAACTAGATGATCTACGGTGGCGTTTGAGAGACTGAACTTGACCTAAAGAGATGGAGCTTTTACTTAAGGGGTATTTTAAATGATTGTGCCAGACTAAGTTGATTAAGGTATTTTGCTTCCATTATCCGGCTGATGGAGGTCTATGAGAAAGATAGACTCAATTATTCGGGCAGTGGAAAACTATATTTTCTTTACACATTATTTACAGTGTGAATAAATTTGTGATCCTTCTGTGTTATTATTAACCAGGAGTTTATCCCCAGAATCTATACTTCACACATTTATAGTGCTGTTTTTGTGGAAGATGGCTTTGATTCACATCTGGTGGGTTTACAATATCAAGTCTAATTCATGTTTGGGTTAACCAGAATTTATCTTTTCAACAAGCTTAAGTAACTCAGAAATTCCCTTTGTAACATTAAGACACCAGGAAATTTTTGTAGGAAAATGTGATGTCCATTCTTAAATATAATTTTTAGGCAAGTTGAGCTTGAATTTGGTAAAAAAAAAACCCAAAAAACAAAAAACAAAAAAAAACAAACTTTTCCCTCTTTTGGTGTGATCAAATGATATCTGGTTATTCGTTATTATTTATATGGGACAATTTTTAAAAAATCGCTCTACAACAAATTTCATATTTTCATCTCATTAAATTTTTCAGGACAACATCCTGTGATTTATCTACTTCTAATCTCAGCGGGTCAGGGGTTAGGCAGCAGTAAAAGTTAAGGAAGGTAGAAAATTACAGATAGTAAAAAATAGTCCCATTGTTATCATTTCACTGTAACAAAAACAAAATCAAATGACGTGTTCTGCAGTTTTTACCTGTGTTCTCCATTTCTGGATGAGTCACAGCCCTGTACAGGGAGCAGTGACAACCAGGTAGCACTCATCCCAACAGGTCACAGTTCGAAGCTCCCACACCCATTCCCGCCTCAGGAGACACAGCGGCCCCAGCTGAGCTCCCACAGTTATAAATAGATTCTTAATGGATCTGGGAAGGGTATGGAGACACCAGAAAATATAGCAGTTCTGGATGGGGTGGGAGACTGAAGCTAGAGGTCGAAGAGGACTAAAATACAAGTTAAATTGGTGCCAGAACCTAGAGTTCTGTTAGTAGTGTTTCCTTTCTCAGAAGGGTCTGGCTCGGCAGTTCTTTGACTCCAGGGGATTCTCCCCTCACAACCCCAACCCTGATCCCTTGTTAATTCATTTGATTTCTGCTGGTTCATGCCCTGTTTGCCTCTTCCTAGCAAGCTCCAGGGCCGATTTCCAATCACTTTCCCTTGGGCACCCTCTTGCAGGGTTGCATAAGGTCATGGAGTTGATTTTTCTCTTCCTAGTTTTTTTCAGCTATTTAACAGTTACTCTACCTGGTTTTTAAAAAGCCATTAAAATACACAATATATTTCTTAAATATATATATATATATATGTATATATATATGTGTGTGTGTGTGTGTGTGTGTGTGTGTGGAAAAATTGTAAATTTGAATAAAATGTAATGAATAGAAAATGTTCATTGTAAAAACAAATTAAAAAAAACAGAAAACAAATGCAAAAATCCCCCCAGTTACTGAATGCACTACGTGGTACAAATTATGTAACAATATAGGCACAGATTAATATTTTATTACTATACAAATGCATAGACAAAAAATATAATAGCAACATAAAACCTAGAAGTAAATATAACAAAATATTTGTAGCAATCTACCTCTATGTGGTAAGATTACAAGTGAGTTTTAATTGTTTCCCTTATAATTTTCTTCACTTTGAAAAACTATAATTGGCATATATGTTTTATAATCAGAAAAAAAAGTATTTTTAAACTATCAGCTGTTTGTGTTCCTTTTTCATATCAGCTAATACATGAATTTTTCTAAAACGACAATAGATGTGTGCTACTGCTGGCAGATGGAGGGTATAATACAGGAAGAAGGAAGTAGAAAAGAACAGTATTTGCATAAGGAATGAATTTATGCTATTATCTTAGACATAAAGTATTTTACTACTTGAATTACCCCAAACTTCTCATTTACAAAGATGGGTTATAAGCCATAATGAACATTGACTGGATTTCGACAACTCAGAATGCGTTTTGCCTTTCTAATGATAAGTCAGTTTTCTTTTCAGAAATTACCTCTTCCCCAGTCTAGTTCAACTGTTATCAGGACCCCACACTTTCCTAGACCGAGGGCAAGTATGCTACCCAAGTTTAGACCCTTCCCCATAAATTTGAATTTTGACTAGAGGAACAAAAGGACTGAGAACTTAGTTGGGACTCCATAAGCTGCCTGCTTTTTGGTCTGGGAACCGCCTTGGCCAAAGCCTGTCCTCTCGCCTTCCTTGTGAGATCCCTGCAAGTAAATTCCCCTTTGCTTAGGTTAATCAGAATCCCTTTCTTTGGTTTGCAGTCAAAGCGCCTGTGTAGTCGAGGTATTTCACAGCTGAATGAGAGCTGCACGATGCTTATTCCCACAGACCGCTGCGTGGCAGGCTTTGAATCTTGGCCAGTTAAGGTCCATGGGCTAACTAACCAACTGACTCGTCATTTATGATGCACTCTTTCTAGTCCGGAACTCCCCTGGTGAAACTCAGGGCCAGACTGCCGTTTAGGGGTTGTAACCAGTTAGCCTGGCTTGGTTAACGTGGCCAAGGGACGTAAAGTCTGTTCTGGGACCTTCTGCCTGGAGGTCTTGGGAAATCAAGATTCATAGCACAAATAGTTGTGGTCTCGTCTGGAGACCAAGCATCTCCTTTTGCAACTAAGAAGGATCCTGGAGCCTTTTTCCTGGGAGCCTCTCAGACTCCCAGAACTTGTGTGCATCTCTTGGGGCACCATAGGGTTTGCCTTTGTTTTAAGCCTTACAAGAATGCGCGCTGTGAGCTCTCCTGAGTCCTGTAACCTAACCTAAGCTGAATAATCTTACTGGGATCCTAACTGGCAAAGACACACATAGCAGGTACAAAGTGAGAGAAGGGCCTGGGACAGGGACTCACTGGGTGGAGGACCACTGAAGATGGAGACAGGGGCTGGGGTAGCTAGCAGTCTTTCCTCACAGCTCCAGAGAGGGGAAATGTGCAGTAACGTCTTCATGAGTGGGTGAAAAATCTAAGCAATGTTTAAAAGATACCGTAGCTCAGGTGAAATTTTGACTATCTTCTGAATAGGATGCGAACCCCTCCTGTTACTGGAATGATATCAGAGCCATGGCTTCATGGGAGAACTAATGTTGTAGTTGCCCATCTTGGGCACCTTACCTTGATGTTGCCTCCTCCACACAATTCCGTTCTCTGGTGGTATCCTTTGTGGTTCTCTACCAGGCTGTGGTTGTTTGGGGAGTTTTAAACTAAGACCCAGTGTGCTTTGAGAGTCAGTGAATTGTGTGTTCCAAAAATGCTGTTCAGCCATTGTGGTCAAGCTGTAGACTAATTCTACTCCACAGAGAACGACAGGATTCCCAAGCCCCTGGATCTACACTGCTCATTAGAAAAGAATGACGTCATGTGCACCATCATCGTTACTGATAATGTTACATCTTTTTTTTTTCACCTCCCCCACTATCTGTGAGCATCTTGGTTGCAGTGACTTGTCATTTATCTTTCCATTCCCAAAAGCATCAAGCTAATGCCTTACACATAGTAGGTGCTCAATAAGCATTTATAGAATAAACATATATATGCATGTATCTATACATTTGATGGTCAAACTACCAAAAGCCCGAAGAAGCCTATGTTTTCCCTTCTGCTTCAATGTCATAATTTTTAAAGTAACCAAAAGGAAGTATAATAGAGCGATAGAAGAAAGGAATTTTAAAATGCAGCTCCTAGTATTTGGAGTGGAATGATTTGGGTCACCTGCATTGTCTGCCGGCTATGAGTCCTGTTGTGGACACAGCCTAACTTCTTCTCTGATCTCTCTGCATAGCACTGTCTGATGAGAAGCCACAGGGACCCTAGATCCCCTAAAGCCTTCACATTAATGCAGGAAAATGTACTGTGTTCCATAGCATTTTATTTGTGTTTCATTGAATTCTAATTCTGTGGAAAGGGCTGAAGTTCCATGGAGGAAGGCGGTTTTGTGCAGCGGTTAGAAGCATGAATTTTGGAGACAGACTGCCTAAATCAAATTACATTGCTACAGTTGTTTACCCTATAGCCTTGGACAAGTCACGTAACCCAGCTATCCCTTAATTTCCTCATCTGTACAGTGGGGATAATAAAAGTACCTGCCTCCTGGGTTGTTGTGAGAATTGAATGAGTTAATTTATTTAAAGAGCAAAGCATAGTATCTGACACATAGTAAGCATCTTTCTATCTCTTTCATGTAATTCCTCAATAAACTCAATAGCTAATGCCTCGCCAGCCAGGAGTTTGCAATACAATCCAGAAAACTGCTACTAACCTGGTGTTCTCTACTACTTTTCTCTGGGTTATCCTTATATGAAGTTTGATAAGTAAGTTCACGTACTCATCCTAGAAAAAGTGCTACATACTTCATTGTTGAATATTACCATGGTCACCTTCAAAGTATTCCACTTGGGAAGCTATGCACTGACACCAGTGCCTAGTCCACCCTTCAAAGCAGTTTTGGAACTCTTTTTCTGGAATGGCTATCAGAGCTGTCATCATATTACACTTGATGTCCTGAATGTCATCAAAATATCTTCCTTTCAATATTTCCTTTATCTTCAGGTAAAGAAAGAAGTCACTGGGGGCCAGATCAGGTCAGTAGGGAGGGTGTTCCAACACAGCTATTTGTTTACGGGCTAAAAACTCCCTTATAGACAGTGCCACATAAGCTGGTGCATGGTCGTGATGCACGAGCCATGACTTGTTGGAGGAAAATTCAGGTCGTTTTCGTCTAACTTTTTCATGCAGCCTTTTCAGCACTTCCAAATAGTAAACTTGGTTAACTATTTGTCCAGTTGGTACAAATTCATAATGATATCAAGAAAGGTTAGCAACATAGTTTTGACTCTTGATTCAGACTGTCGGAACATTTTTGGTCATGGAGAATTGGCTGACTTCCATTGTGCACTTTGACACTTTGTTTCAGGGTTGTATGGGTACACCCATGTTTCATCACCAGTGATAATATGACCGAAAACATCGTTTTGCCTCTCCAAAAGGCCTTGGCAAACTTCAACTCTCCTTTGCTTTTGTTCATTGGTGACCTCCTTCGGAACCATTTTTACATACACCTTTCTCATGTCACGATTTTCAGTTAAGATTTTTCTGTTTCTCTGTCGATGTGGACTTGGTCTGCTTTGCTGCTCACAGTCAGGCAATGATTTTGATCAATTCGACAAATAGACAAATTTTTGCAATGTTTTCATCAGTTCTGCTCGTTACTGGCTGCCCTGACCTCTCTTCATCAGTGATGCGTTCTCTCCCCTCAGAAAAACTTGTAATCCATTTGTACACTGCCGTTTTCTTCATGGCATTGTCCCCATAAACTTGTGCTAACATGTCCCTGATTTCACTTGCACTCTTGCCAAGTTAAACAAGAAATTTAATGTTTGTTCGTTGCTCTAATTCAAGCTCATGCATTCTCGCGACAGCACACAAAAACATGCAACAATAATGAATGCCACTCAGCAAGACACAGCCACATGTCAACACAAACACAGCAGTGAGACACTGATATACCAAGGTTATGAAACTTTACTGAACTGTTTGTACAGTGCTGCCAATGTAAGCGCATGGTGGCAGGTTCACGAACTGCGAACTTAATTGTCATACCTCATAGGTCCTTCACATCCTTTGTTAAGCTTATTCCTAGGTATTTTATTCTTTTGTTGCAATTGCAAAAGGAATTATTTTTTGTTTTCATTTCTTTCTTCTGAAATTTCATTTTTAGTATATAGGAATACAATGGATTTTTGCACATTGATTTTGTAGCCGGCAAGTTTACTGTATTCATTTATTGTTTCTAATACCTTTTTGGTGAAGTCTTTAAGTTTTTCTATATAAAGAATCATGTTGCCTGCAAAAAGTGACAATTTAACTTCATCATTCCCAATTCAGATGCCTTTTATTTCTTCCTCTTGCCTGATTGCTCTGGCTAGGACTTCCAATACTATATTGAATAGCAGTGGTGATAGGGGACAGCCCTGTCGTGTTCCTGGACATAGAGCGAAAGGCTTCAGTTTTTCAGCATTAATTATGATATTAGTTGAGAGTTTGTCATATATGGTTTTTATTATGTTAAGGTATTTTCCTTTTATGCCCATTTTATTAAGTGTTTTAATCATAAATGAATGTTGTATCTTGTCAAATGTTTTTCTGGATCTATTCGCAGAAAAAGCATTTGATATAATCATATGATTTTTATCTTTTATTTTGTTTATGTGATGTATCACATTGATTGATTTGCATATGTTGAACCATCCTTGTGCCCCTGGGATGAACCCCACTTGATTGTGATGTATAATCTTTTTAATGTGTTGTGTTCGATTTGCTAGAATTTTATTAAGGATTTCTGCATCTGTAATCATCAGAGATACTGATCTGTAATTTTCTTTTTTTGTGTTGTCCTTACCAGGTTTTGGTATCAGGGTAATGTTGGCCTCATAAAATGAGTTAGGAAGTGTTGCCTCTTCTTCAATTTTTTGGAAGAGTTTGAGGAGGACAGGTGTTAGATCTTCTTTGAATACTTGGTAGAATTCACTAGTAAAGCCATTTGGTCCTGGACTTTTGCTTTTGGGAAGGTTTTGGATGACTGATTCAATTTCCTTACTGTTGATTGGTCTATTTAGACTTTCGAGTTCTTCGTGATTCAGCCTAGGAAGGCTATATGTTTCTAAGAACTTTTCCATTTCTTCTAGATTATTGAATTTGGTGGCATATAGTCCTTCATAGTATTCTTGGATGATCCTTTGCATTTCTGTAATACCCGTAGTAACTTCTCCTCTTTAATTTTTAATTTTGTTTGTGTCTTTTCTCTTTTTATCTTAGTGAGTCTATCTAGTTTTTCAATTTTATTAATCTTTTCAGAGAATCAGCTCTTTGTTGGATTAATTTTTTCTATTGTCTTTTTGTTCTCTATTTTATTTAGCTCTGCTCTGATTTTTATTATTTCCTTCCTTTTGCTGACTTTGGGTTTCATTTGCTCTTCTTTCTCTAGTTCTGTAGGATGTGATGTGAGGTTGTTTATCTGGAATTTTTGTTGTTTCTTGAGATAGGTCTGTAATGATATAAATTTCCCTCTTACTACTGCTTTCACTGCATCCCAGTAATTTTGATAAGTCATATTTTCATTCTCATTTGTTTCTAAGCATCTTTTGAGCTCTCCTCTTATTTCTTCTTTGACCCAGTCGTTCTTTAAAAGCATGTTGTTTAAGTTCCACATATATGTGTTTTTTTCTGCTTTATTTTTGTAGTTGATATCCAATTTTAAAGCCTTGTGATCAAAGAATATGCTTGGTATGATTTTGATCTTAAATTTGCTGAGGTTAGTTTTGTGTTCCAGCATATGGTCTATCCTTGAGAATGTTCCATGTACAGTAGAAAAAAATGTATAGTCGGATGTTCTAGGATGAAGGACTCTGTTAATGTCAATTATGTCTATTTGGTCTAAATGTGTCAATTAAGGCCAATATTTCCTTATTGATTTTCTGTTTGGATGATCTATCTATTGCTGTCAATGATGTATTTAGGTCCCCTATTATAATTGTGGTTCTGTCAATTTCTCCCTTTAGTCCTGTTAGTAGTTGCTTTGTATATTTTAGTGTTCCCTGATTGGGGACATAAATATTGATAAGTGTTATGTTTTCTTTTTGTATTGTCCCCTTAATCATTATGAAATGTCCATCTTTGACTCTTGTTACCTTTTTTATCCTGAAGTCTGTTTCATCTAATATAACTATGGGTGCACCTGCTTTTCTCTGGATATCATTTGCTTGGAGTATTGATTTCCACCACTTTGAATCTGTATTTGTCCTTGTAGCTGAGATGCATCTCTTGGAGGCAGCATATGGTTGGGTTTTGTTTTTTCATCCAATCTGCTACTTTGTGCCTTTGTATTGGTGACTGCAGTCCATTTACATGTAGGGTGATTATTGATATATGAGGATTCCCTATATCTATTTATGTTATTTTTAAAAGCCAAACAAAACACATCTCTGCTGTCAACGGACCACTACTTCGTAATTCTAGGACTAGAAGCTGGCAGGAGGGTTTGTAGGGCCCGGTTGTAGCAATCCATGGTTTAGAGAGAGTCTTTCAATAATAGAAGTCCCATGTACTGAAATTTGTTTACCGTCTTAGTGTTCATTTCCTTTAAGTTGGCATTTTACAAGACATTCTGATTCATTAATGTCTTCAACTGACCACTAGATGGCAACATTGTTCTTTCATGTTACAGCTTGAACTACAATAAATACTGTGATAGAATTATTTTTCCAACTTCCAAATTAAAAAAAAAAAATCAAAAAGCAAAGACTAGTAATTTAAATGTATCACGCTGTATAATAGGAATAGGGTAGAGCATATTAAATCATGAGTTTGACTTACTTACAGAGAAAGTATACTAAACAGCATTCTGTTTCTATGTATCCTTGGAGAGCAGGCATTTGTGCCTGGTACTTACAGACCATAGCAAGGCCTTAGTTCCTCTGGTCTTTGCGGCTGCAGAGGACATTGCAGACGTTGAATGATATTTTATTCAAATCACTTAACATCTCTCTTAGTTTTGCAACATCTTGGAGCAGTGGTTTCCAAACCTGGAGGCATAATATTGAATGAATGAATGATTCCATTGACCTTTTTTCAGGGATTCTGATTCAGTAGATCTAAAGTGGGGTATGGGCGCCTTGATTTTTAAGAGCACCTCGACATGCGTCTGATTACCAATAAGTTTTGAAGCAGACCTAATGTCCTTAATTTCTCTGGCAACAACATCCTCAAAATAATAGGAATTTTAACTCCACATAAAATTGCCATGCATACTTTCTTTGGAGAAAAAAAGTCTTCAAACACTTAGGCATTTCAATTACAAAGAAGTTGAAATCACTGTAAAAATAGTAGAGCTCTAATATTTGAAAGAGTTATTCACCCCATGTGGGTAAAACAAAGGTTATGATACCTTCATATGAGGTAAAATTAATGAGAAAGATAGCTTGCTAATAACAGCGTCCTCCTGTGTGCTTCTCTAATGGGAGATTCTCAGACTGGGGAGTGGTGGATTTCTATAGAAATGATACCAGATATTCCAGAAGGATGTCCCTCTATTGTTATGCTATTAAATATTAAGATGCATATCTTTAGAAATCATTATTATACTTTTGAATAATGATTTGAATAATGATTTGAAAAATTTGAGGGTCCCATCAGCTATAGGAAACACTAATTTTCTTTACCATTTCTCATCTTCTCTTCCCTTCCCTTCCCTTCCCTTCCCTTCCCTTCCCTTCCTTTCCCTTCCCTTCCCTTTCCTTCCCTTCCTTTTCTCTGTTTCCCTTTCCCTGTGTGTCTCTATCTCTATCATTGTTTGCTTTTGGTCCTTATTTACTTTTTTCGTTTAATGTGATAGCTTTAGACCAACTAATTACTGTTCAAATATAATTTGCCTTGACATCTTTGAATCAACTGACCTTATGAGTTTTTTCTTTATCTAATATTACCTTTTCTTTTTTTGTAGTTAATTAGCATTAGAAAAATAGCACCATCCTATTCCGGTGTTAGTTCATGGGTTTCTATAAAGATGCTTATAATATAAAGAAAATGGTGCTTTCTTGAATGTGTTTAAAATTAAGCCACAGATACTTTTTAAACATTATAGAACAATTTAGTTTTCATAGAGGAAGAGCACATAATGCCATAACAGAATTCTCCAGTTTAAAAGAATCAAATCTGTGGCTCACAAAACTATATTTATATGACTTTTGTTGTTAGAAGGCAAGATTCTGGGAAACTTACTGTTTCTTCATTTCTCTGGTTCTTTAAAAAAAACTCCTTGAATTTAAAGATGAGAAGATTTCTGTGTTTCCTAGTTCATAAAAGCCACTTCTAATTTTTTAAAGACAATTACAGAAAATGGGACATGAATTGAAACACGCATTTGCTTCAGTCAAATCCACAACTTAAGAGAAATCCTCAGTGGGGCGGCCGCTTGTTTTTCTTGTCATAATTGGTATCCATACATACCACTCCCTTGCAGCAGGAATGGACTGAACAGAACCTTCTATTTCCTAAGTTTTAATTTAGAGGCGGTTGTGGGAGCAGCTCCCACGGATCTGGGCCAGCAGAGGGACCTGGAGCACCACTCATCTTTCTAGGGCCAGGCCTAGGAATGAATCTGTGGGTCCAAATAAACATTTATTTTTCTGAGAATTGTATTCCCTGTTTCTCTCCTCTTAAAAATGCACAAGAATTATCTGCAGGAAAACATTCAGATTTAGATCAAAACAGAAAAAATGAAGCAGTGCTCTCCAGTGAGAGAGCTAAACCCTACCTCTTCCCTCCTGAAAAATTGTCAGTGATTTTGATTAGCAGGAATCACTGACACTACAAATCAACCCTGTTTTAATTTTTAAAAGACACTTGAGGTATGTTTCACCGCACCTCGTGCCTGTGAAAACTAAAAAATTAAAATAAAAATTTAAAAATATTTTAAACCTAAAAAAAGAAGGGTGGGGGGTGGTGCTCTAAATTTAGAAGATGCCAGGTCTTAACCACCAGAAAACCCTCTCCTGGCCTCCAAATGTTTACCTTTCTGCTAAGCCGGCCCACATAGTACCTTCAATCTTCAAAAGGAAATCCTGGCACCTAGAAGACTGGGCTGACAGTGAGTATTAAAATGACTTGTTTAATGAGCAGCGTGATTGAACCATGTGGGGAACGCTGAGGAGTTTTTTTTTGAAAGGACTATGTTTGGTGTTTGCATTTTGTTATGTTGTATGCTTCCACTGTCCCTTATTTTGACAAGCTATCGAAAAGTTTGGGATGAGCACAGGCTTTTTTTTTTTTTTTTTTTTTTTAACCTGGTTGCTGAAAAAGAAATGGTGCCTCTCCTTAACTGCCTCTAATGGAACGTAGGCTGTGCACTTAAGTGAGAGCACTTGGCATTAATAACTGCACCAGAGATTCTCCAGGTGTGTATATACTGCCGAGCAGAAACCATGAGAGAGATGCTTATTTTTTTCAAGCACGAGGCTACTCTCCACGAAGTAAAGGCCATTTAGTAAATGGTAGGCAAATTGACAATCTGTAGGGCTGGAAGGGACTGATCCCCAGAAATCGTGACGTGCATTCCACACGTCTTTTCCTTTGAGGTGAGCCTTCATTGCAGATGTCTGCCTCCTTGTACCTCTCAGATGATTACCTACTCTAGTCTCTTATTCCTCCACAGACGACACAGTCTGCCTCTCACAAAATGTATGATAGTTTTCCTTAAAAGTCTTAACCCAAATTTCCCTTTACAAATGAAAGGTGATTACCTTTTTTCTTACTAGAAAAATATAGAACACCCCTTTTCTTTGCCAAGACAAATGTACCAAACTCCTTTTGTTTTATGTTTGTCATTTTGCTTCTGAAATTTGGACTTATTTCTCAACTAGTTCAATTTCCTCTTCTGAATCATTTGGAACTTTTCACCATTTCCCTTATTTATGGTGCAATTAACCAAAAATAAGGTGGTATTAAATAACCAGTAAATGTTGGATTAAAAGAAATTCGGGATAAAATACTGAAAACCCTACATAAAAATAAAGTATAAAACTACTACTGTCAAATTCTAAATTTCCTAGCTCACCAGTGGAAAGAATAAAATTATATGTTGTGTAAGTAGGCAGCTTTATTTTCTCCTTTTCTTCATTCTTCTCAAGGGGAAAATGATCTTGAAGCAATAACGTGAATATTTGCTGGGTTGGATTTTGGTAAATTAAATAACTCCTTGGTTTAAACCAGATCACTAGAGAACTATGTATTTTGCCTGGTGGAGAATGCACTTTGGTGAATTGTGCTTTTATGTGGTGCCACTGGCTTCTTTTGAGGGACCTTCTAGGAAGAGGCTCTATAAAATCTGCTGTTCTCCTCACTGCAGGGATTCCACAAAATCAGGCCACTGGGGAATGCTTCAACATTACCCAGGAGAAGAAATTTTTTAAGTTTCAAAATCCAAGGAAAACCATACTTCTCGCCAACAGTTGGTGGGTTTTTGTTTTTTGGTTTTTTTCCCAGACTCTGAATCTTGTAACTGAACGTTGTTCTATTTTTTTTGCTCAGACTGGTAGGAAGCATCATTTGTCCTTAGAAAGGCAGTGCAAGGTAGTGGTTAGAGCTGAAACTTGAGCATCAGAAAGGCCTTGGTTGTATCTTAGCACCCATAGTTCACCACTGAAAACCTCAGTTTTCTCATCTGTAGAGTGAGGATGATAATAACCTACGTCATGGCTTTAGTGTGAAGAATAGACTTCCTTGTTCCAGAAAGATAATGGCGGTAAAATAGTGGGCGCCTTTTTCAGCCCACGGTAAACATTTAATAGATGTCAGCTGTTATTATTATTTATGCATGCAACAAACAGAAACATATGGTTAAGTAATAATATGCCAGGCACTCTGCGAGATGCTGGAATAAAATGCACAGCAAGCAACCTAGACCCAGTTCCTATTCTCAAAGTGTGTAATCAGACAACACAAGCAAGCTATTACGTAAATATTCAAGTGTGACAGGTGCCATGATGAAGGAGGACAGGTGGGGGCATGTTTCAGGAGCTCTGACCTGGACCTGGGAAGGGTGTGTATGAATTGTTGGCTGAGGTTTGGTGTGACCAGAGGGCAGAGTGGTGGGGTGATTTGTGGTTGTGGTGTGGGGCAGGGGCAGGGAGCAGTGAGGGGCCAGGTCACCAAGACGTTCTAAGCTATAAGGAGGAATTCTGATTCATCCCAAATACAGCAGGAAGCCATCACCACGCTCTGGGCAGGAATAGGCCTGATCTGGTTTGCTTTTTCAAGGTGCCACTGGGCGTGGGGACAGAGATTAGAGGAGGGTGAGGCTGGAGGCATGAGGATGGATTGGGGGAGTGGTGAGGGCCCTGGACTAGCATCACAGCATCCATCGAGCCCCGTGTTCACCCTCCACCTTCCAGCAGTCGTACAGAGTGAAGGGTTTGCATTTATATAGTTTGGAATAATTTCTTTGGCATTTTTTATTTTACCAATTTTCCCCCTTTTTCCAATTTCAACTATTTATTGCATCCTTTTGTATTGCATGTCTTTTGGTAAGTTTCCTAAAATATAATCTGTGGAATAAAGTAGGAAAGGAAGAAAGGCAAGAGAGGCGGAGAGAGGATTCTTACAAACTAGTATTCCTTTCTTTAAATACATGTATTTTGAAATACACAGCTATAAGGTTTGTGACCTGGGGTTGACCCAATTTGGGAGAAAGGCTACAACAGCAGGCTTTGTGCATGTTTTCACCATTGTCAAGGATGAGCCTCAAATGGTCTCCTCAGATGCAGCTTCCCTCCTCTTTTAAACCTCTGACCATAATTCAGACACTTGTATATTTAAGCTGTTGCAGTCAGAACAGGTTACCCAGCTCATAACTTCTTCACCCAGCAAGGTGTGTGAAAAGAGAAGACTTGTGTAGCCACTAAATTGCATAACAGGTTAACCCGAGCCCTTTGAATTCAAACAAAAGAAGTCTTCAATCTGATTGGAACTAACCTACCCTGACTTCTGCTTCATCTTTCCTAAAGGGAAGATGATACCCATCTGTAGGCGGGGAAGCTGATGGGTGTTAATGGGGGGGTTTCAAGATTTCTCGCTTTTCTTAAACTATTAAGAAAGAACAAAAACATTACTTAGAATGGAATCAGTTTCCAGGAAGGGAAGAAAGAAAACTGAGAATTTATTATTAAAGAAAGAAAGAGAGCCAAGGCGAAAAAAAGGCCTTCTCACATCTCCTGGCCAGGTGCTCCGTGCATATAAATGTTTCAAGTTAAGCTTTAAGATCAAGGGAAAGTCTGTAGGGAGCCTTGTTTCCTGAGATCTGCCTGCTAGAGCAGCTCCCAATACAGGCTGCCCATTTTTATTTGGTTATTAAGGATTAAAGGGGGCGATGATTCTGGAATGGGAGTTCCTTGGTTTCCATTAACTTCGTACAAGACAGTGAAAAGCAAACTTCCAAGGGAGGGTATGCATATGTATTTCAGGCTCTCAGCTCACCTCTTTCCCTGTCATCTTACACTTATGTTTAACATGAAATTGCCCTTCCTCTCATGAGCTCCGACTACAAGAAAGCTGCCTCATTGCAACGACAGAGAATCTCTGTACCTCTCAGAAATCCTCCTGGTTTTCACAGGAGTGTGGAGGGAAGATGAAAAGAATTTCACATGAGATTGCTGGTTGCTCCCGAGACCACGCAGCTCGGCAATCGCCTTGGAAAGCTATTCACCGTTGCCCAAGTTCTCGGGGACTGTCCGGGTCTGAACACATGAGCAGGGAGGTGACCCATCATTCGTGTCAACATGCAAAAAATTTGCTTTTCTGTTGCTGGAGTCGCAGCCTATCATCAAAACTAAATCACGCCTGAAGTTACTGTCTAAAGTGCCTAAGAAAGTTTAGCAATAAAATAACATAAACCTGAAAAGAATGCCTCATTGTTGTGGTGGGGAATTTTCTTACAAAGATTGTCTGGTTTGGGGTCATGAATGCCTGTTTCAATAATAGTCATTAAAATAAAAGTACTGATGAAGAGCTCAACCTTCAAAGAGAACAAAATGACCAAAATAAGAAACCAGTTTCCTGAGTTAATGCATTCCTAAGAAACAACGTTTTAAAAACAAAATGGGAACTCAGAGTTTAAATAAATGTATACCCTCTGTCATCCACATTTTTCAACTCCATAACAATTCAAGATTTCCAATATACAGACCAAAAGGCTGAATCTAAGAGAGCAAATTGGGAAAGTTGGAATGCAACCTATATATTTTGACTTTGATTCTTGTGATTTCAATACTACACATTTTTCTTAAATTATTCCCAGGTTTTGTATCACTGAAAGAGGCTGCATAATATGAATGGTGAAAGACTGACTGGAAGTGTCACTTAGTGTAGGTTTTTAACTGAAATTCTTACATGCTCAGAGCCTAATTCCTTATATATTATAACCTGATAGTTTCATGTTGATGGCTACTCAATATTGTGGTTATTTTAAAAGTTGTAATCAATAGTTATATGTCCATAGTCACCATTCCCTAATAATCACCACATTTAAAGATTAGAGGCTTGTAGTTTCCCTTAGTGGTTATAGAAATCTTTTGTTAAAACGTGGACTTCTTCTGTTTGAGATAGACTAATCGCCTAGAAAAAAAGATTTCAAAATATTTTAGTGCTATGTATATTGATCCTAAGACCTCTGCAAGGTACCTGCTCCCTCTCTGCTTGGAACATGTTTCTGAGCATTGCCACTCCACAATCTGTGGTGCAGAGGCTACCTCACGTCAGAACAGCGTGGTTCAGGGCACATGGCATCCATTTACTCTTTGATTATATCTTAGGAAAAAGTCATGCGCAGGAATTTGGGGATGTTGAGTTTAGTCATGATCAGATGTCAGGTCAGACTCTGTCTGTTGCCTTCCTCTACTAACAGCGCCTTAATATGGGAGCCTTCGGGGGAAAGAGGCATGCCAGCCTCACGCATTCCTTCAGACACCAAGCTCCCACTCGTTCCCTACTGCGCTAGGGATGCTCAGCTGGTCCCCAGAAGTCAGCTGGAGACACGGCATCACTGACTGCAAAGAGCTCAGTGTCCAGTCCCAAGATCCACTCGTCCATAGCAGGGGGCTGGTGGGGAGGTGACACCCTCATTAGACAGGCCCGGAATCGCTTGGAGCCTCCTGGAAGCACTGAGCGGACATGTAAAGTGAGGAATCAGTATTGTCTCAGCGTAACCATCTCTGTTACTGAAACTAATGTGATGGCCATGAGCTAATTATTGTCTACTGAAATTCTTGTTAATGTACAGAGGAAAAATTTATAATAGTTACCATTGTTTCTCATCAGGTGTTTGGGTTTTCTTCCTAAACATTATAATTTGTTATTGTAAGACAACTCTGCTTAGGGTTGAGATATTTGGGGATAAAAATGAGAAAGCATGAGGAGAATTAAGCTAACAAAAAACAAAATGGAAGTTTCAACTTGGATGAACTAAGAAAACTCAGGCAGCGGGTTCTACCAGGGCCAGGAATCGGTTACCTTTAAGTTGTTATTTTTTCAGGGACTTCTATTTTATATTACAATAACAGCTTAGATTCCGTAGCACTGGGATGTTTATAGAGTTCATTCCCATGCATTTTTACCTTTAGAGCTGTAAACAACCCTATGTCTACAACCTTGTCAGAGCAGATTTTATCTCCATTATACAGAGGAGTAAACTGAGGCTTAGGGATGCATTAAGAATAACCAATCCGTAGTAGAGACTTCAACTTAACTCCAAATCTAACCATCTTTCTACTACTTTCTACCTTCCTACTATGAATTCTAAATCAGGTCTTCAGAAAATTTAAATAGGATCAGCAGTTGTATCTCAAATTTAAAGCACTCAACATGTCTAGGTAAGTAGTTATTTGGGGGAATAAGTGATCTTTAAATCACCCACTCTTCAACGCAACTCCAGCTCAGGACTGAGAATGAACTCAGGAGATTTTCCCAGCGTCAGAATTGAGGATCCTTTGGGAAAATAATTTTAAAGGTTGTGGATCACCAGTCAATTTTGACTTTTCTTTTCTTTTCTTTTCTTTTTTTTTTTTAACCAAACCAGCAGTTGTGCTTTATTCCTGCTGCCAATGGGTGGACCCACACACATTCAGACCTCACAAAAATGCCAATGTCTGCACATTTTCACTACGAACAGGCATTTTCCGTCAAAGCGGAAAGAAATGAGGCTCTGCCTGTCTGTTGCAATAACATTAATATTATCTCTGTACAGATGCTTTTAGAAGTACGAAGTTAAATGCAGAGCCCTGGAGATGCCTAGAAGCACACATGAGATAAGCACAGCCATTCATGGAAGACCTAAGAAACTGAAAATTTGCAGGATAAACTTTTCACCATGACAAAGTAGAGCAATGTCGCCTATTTCAATATGAGATTGACAGCAGGAAATAATGACAATAAGGTTAGTGTAGGATGGATTTAGGATGCACGGAGGTGGAAGAGATGTATATGCATACATGGTCAGAATAAGCCACGATATTATTAACTACCAATGTGAATTTGGGCCTGGGGATTAAAAAGGCTGAAATCCCAGGGTGGCAAAGTCAGTCTGGCCACATATATGTATAAGCTGAGGAAGGGTAGATGTGAATAAACATTTATTACAGGCGCTTGACAAGAAAGACCGTTGTATTGGTGGTGAGCATTTCAGAATTCAGAGAAGCAAAGTGTCAGCTTTGCAACCAGAGCTGCGACTGCCAAATGCAACTGTGCTGAGTAAACCTGGCCTGAGGTCGCCCTCACAAAGGCAACGAGTGGCAGGGCTGGGCTAGCGCTGGGGACACTGAAGAAAATGCTGATGTCCAGCGGCCTGTTGACCCATTTCACTCATTCTTTCAACTGCTGTTAAGTCAGGAAAGGATCACACACACACACACACACACACACCTATAAACATTTGTTTGTCTGTTTTTTTAGGATTTTAATTTTTTAGAGCACTTTTTGGTTCACAGCAAATTGAGAAGAAAGTACAGAGGTTCCCATTTATCCCCTGCCTCCCTCTCATGCATAGCTTCCCCTTTTATCAACATTCCCCGCCACTTTGGGACACTTGTTATAATTGATAAACCTGCATGACACATCATAATCGCCTAAAGCCCAGAGTTATTATTACAGTTCCTCTTGGTATACTTTGTATATGTTTGGACAAATATGGAATGACATGTAAGCATTATTATAATACCACACAGAGCATTTTCACTGCCCTAAAAATCCTCTGCGCTCTGCCTATTCATCCTTTCCCACTCCCCACCCCCAATTCCTGGCAACAATTGATCCTTTTATCTCTCCTTAGATTTGTCTATTCCAGAATGTTTGGAATCCTACAATATGTGGCCTTTTTATGTTAGCTTCTTTCACATAGAAATATGCATTTATGGCTCCTCCGTGTCTTTTATGGTTTGATAGTTAATTTCTTTTTAACACTGAATCATTCCATTGCCTGGATGTACCACAGTTTATTTATCCATTCCCCTACTGAAGGACATCTTGGTTGCATTCAGGTTTTGGCAGTTATGAATAAACCTACTATAAACATATGAGTGCAGGTTTTTCTATAGATATGCGTTTTCATCTCCTTTGGGTGAGTACCAAGGAATTCGATAGCTGGATGGTATGGTAAGAGTATGCTTAGTTTTGTAAGAAACAACCTAATCATCTTCAAAAGTGGTTGTGTCATTTTTCATTCCCACCAGCAATGAATGAAAATTCCTGTTGTTCCACATCCTCACTAGCATTTGGTGTCAGTGTTCGGGATTTTAGCCATTTTAATAGGTGTGTTGGGGTATCTCATTGTTGTTTTAATTTGCATTTTCCTGATGACATATGATTTGGAGCATCTTTTCATATGCTTATTTTCCATCAACAAAATTTTCCATATCTGTTTTGGTGGGCTGTCTATTAAGATATTTGGCCCATTTTTAAAATCAGATTGATGTTTTCTTACTGTCTTAAGCCTTCTTTGTATTTTTTGAATAACAGTCCTTTATCAGATGTGTCTTTTGCAAATATTTTCTTCCAGTCTGTGGTTTAGCTTCTCATTCTCTTGACATTTTCTTTCACAGAGCAAAAGTTTTCAATTTTAATGAGGCCCAGCTTCTTAATTATTTTTTTCATGGATTGTACCTTTGGTGTTGTATCTAAAAATTCATTGCCATATCCAAGGTCATCTAGATTTTCCTCTGTCTTTTGGGAATTTTATGGTTTTGCCTTTTACATTTAGTTCTATTATCCATTTTGAGTTAGTTTTATTAAGGGTGTAAGGTCTGTATCTAGATTCATCTCGTTGCATAAGAATGCCCAGTTGTTCCAGCACAGTTCATTGCCCCATTGTTTTATACTTGCTCCTTTGTCAAAGATCAGTTTACCATATTTATAAGGGTCTATTTCTGGGCTCTCTATTCTGGTCCATTGATCTATCTGTTCTTTCAGCAATACCATAGTGTCTTGATTATTACAGCTTTATAGAAAGTCTTGAAGTTGGGTCGTGACAGTCTTCCATCTTTGTTCTTCTTCAAACTGTGTTGGCTGTTCTGGGTCCTCTACTTCTACATATAAACTTTAGAATCAGTGTGTTGATATCCATCAAATAACTTGCTGGGATTTTGATTATTGTTGCACTGAATCTATAGATCCAGTTGGGAACAACTGACATCTTGACAATATGGAGTCTTCCTATCAATGAGCATAGCATCTCTTCATTTATTTAATTCTTTGATTTCATTCATCAGAGTTTTGTAGTTTTCCTCATATAGTTCCTGTTCATATTTTACTGCTGTTCTACCTAAGTAGTGCATCTTTTTTGGGTTCTATTGTTTATGGTGTATTGTTTTTAATTTCAAAGTCCACCTATTCATTGCTGGTATGCAGGAAAGTGGTTGACTTTTGTATATTAATCTTGTATTCTGTGACTTTGCTATAATTGTTTATTAGTTCCAGAATTTGTTGTTGTTGTTGATTCTTTCAGATTTTCTGCATAGATGGTCATTCACATCTATGAACAAAAACAGCTTTATTTCTTCTTTCCCAATATGTATACCTTTTTTTTTCTTGTTTTATTGTATTAGCTAGGAATCCCAGTACCACGTTGAAGAGAAATGGTAAGAGGGGACATTCTGGCCTTGTTCCTGATCTTCTAATTTCTCACAATTAGGTATAATGTTAGCTGGAGGCATTTTGTAGATATTCTTTATCAAGTTGAGGAAGTTCCCTCTAATCCTAGTTTACTGAGAGTTTTTATCACGAATAGGTATTGGATTTTACTAAATGCTTTTTCTGCATGTATCGATATGAAGGTTGTTTTTTTTCCTTCAGCCTGATGATGTGATGGGTTACATTAATCGATTTTTGAATGTTGAACCAGCTGTGCATACCTGGGATAAACACCACTTGGCCGTAGTATATAACTCTTTTTATACATTGTTGCCGTGCCTACTTATTTAATTTTCTCTCTACCTTTCTAACATTATGAGTGAGAGGGGAAATCTTTCTAGATGTTTAAAGATCTAAATATCTACAACTGTTGATTTATTTCATGGACAGACCATGAGGTCTGCATTTTTACATTCATTTTGATCATTTTATTGATTTCTGTGGATAATGAGGTTAGAGGATTTCTCTTTGAAGGAGATGATGGTGGCGATCAGTCTCTCAAATCTCGTACTTACCTAAAATTTGTTGTTATGGCTAAAAATTGTATTATACTCATCTTACTTTAAAAGAGTACAACTGTATTTTTTAGGACTGTGATTTTAGGATTTCAAGTATATGCACTTTGTAAAGATTTCACTGCCCTATAATTCATGTCTTTTTATTTCTCATACAAATAGAACCAATATGCTATTATTTCCAAATTAAAGGAGTTAGAGATGAGAAATTAGGAAAGTTAAGGATCGGTCTTGATTTTCTGCCTTAATCACTATCAGTTTATTGCACTTTATAGTTCATTTATAGATCATTTCTCTTTTCCTCTGTTGTAAAGTGAGGACACAGGATTAGTCACACATTAAGAAATTTATTCAACAACTATTGCTTGCCAACTGTATGCCAGGAACTATGATCAATATGCAGAGATGAATAAGAAAGGCCTGTGTCTCAGAGGAGTTCAGTTAAATGAAAGCAGAAGTAAGCAGATAAATAGTAATATGAATACTCTAATTGAGACATGACAAGAGTTTTCTGGAAACTTAGAGGAGAAAGAAACTCTGTCTTGGGGAGTTGACATTTGATTTGGGTCTTGAGTACTTTTTAAATATTCTTAACAATTCTCTCCAGAAAAATAAAGCAAGGTTCAACTCTGTCTTCACGTAACATTCAAAGTATCTCCCCAAATGACTGAGATTTGCCTACAGCTGGCTATAGCTTCAGTAATCATATAATTTTGTTTGTTTGTTTTCTAGTGTACAAAGTTTTCATCTGGCTTTCTCAGCAAAATGCCTGTCGACCACGTGTGATCCTCTCCCTTCTATGTGAGAAAGCTAAGCACAGAAAGGTAGGTCACTGGCACCAGAGCCTGTTCAGTGATCTGGCCTGGATTTCAACCTTGGCTTCCTTCTGATTCCCAAAACTGGAAAATGTCCTCTTCTTTAACTCTGATTACATAAATAATGAAGTCCAACAGCCGCATTTCATTAAGCTTCCTGTTGAAACTGGAACATTTTTCATTTATACTTCTATTGAGGAGATGAATGTTCATCAGGCTCAGATACCCACTAGCTAACAGGAACGTAGGACCAGCTCTGCCCTGCAAGCCCGGTGTTCCATCCAACCCAATATGGTGTTGACAATGGAGGCCTCGAGGGATTTGCCAGGAAAAGACAGAGTTTTCCTCCCTGACATTAACCTTAAAGGTTAGGTGTACTCTCAGTGGCCATTTATAGCTCTGACATTCATAAATTTGGTCAAAACCTTTATGAATTCATTTATATTCCTTGCCTGTACCTCCTTTGTGGTAATGAGCTCCATACGTTTATTGTTTTCTGAGTAAAGTAATACTTCCTTTTATTTGTCGTTAACTCCACTCACTCGATTTGAAGGAGTCCTCCTCTTCTGATGAGGAATTGAGAATTATGAGAATAACCATACTTGTGTTTACACATGCTCTGCAAAATTCTCTAGGTTAGTTTTATTTTTTCTTAAGCAAGAGTAAATAAAACTGTACCTTATATTTCCATTGTGGAGGGACCACTATTTTAGTTGAAAATATTAGGATTCTGTCTTCTGGCATATTTTCTATACACTTGATGATGTTAAAATTTGTTTTACCGTTGCCTTAGAATAAACTTCTTTTGGTATTTATAATACATGTTTGCATGTAATACCAGATTTGCTCTGATCTGGCCGTGGGGAAGCTTGAAGTAACTTTTGTTCTAATGTACAACCACTTTTGGAGAGTAAGCATACAGTTATATTACATAATGTTATATTTTCATAACTTGTTATAACTGAATTATTATCAAACAGCATAAACTGGTAGTAGAACACTGGCCTAGGTATCAAGAATCTGATGTCGTAAAGCCATCTCCGGACTGTAGTATCCAAGTATATAAGATTAGGGGTTGAATTAATAATTTTCAATATCTTGTCATACTTTAAAATTCTGCGTCCCTGATTTCTTCATCCATTGACATGGTGATTTAACTGAACACATCCAATTCTAGCTTCTTGAAGCCACAATAGCCCTCCCCAAACTTCATCATGACTCATTTGTTCTCAATATTGTTGAAGGATTTTAGACGGATCACATACACTGTTTACTTTTATCCATATTTCTTATTTCCCACCTCAAAGATCTCAAGTAAATGAAAAAATTATGATTTCCCCATCTCACCCCCTTACAGAAATAATGATCTTTCTCATAGTTTATACTTAAGTGATGGATTTATATGGGGCTCCCTGAGCGTATCCAGTTTGGAGGTAGTCTTGAAGACCTCCTTTGGACGCCTTCTGTTCTAGGTGGTCAGCCTTATAATTGATCGATATCATCCTTTGGGCGTCATTATTAACAAGGGTAACTATTGCCCAAAGACTCTCCATTTGCATCTTTGAGTTGGCTAAAAATCTTAAGGCCAACAGTATCCATCCCAATCACATTTGTTTGTTGACTTGGGTTAAATATTTTTTTTAGCACTGGTTATTTACTGATTTTGCCATAAGGCGTACACATTTGGTAAGAACTACTTTCTTTGCCCTTTTTCAAACACAAACGCAGAATTGGAACGTTTTCAGTCATTTGTATATAGACTCACTCTGCTCAGTAAATGAACACTTGTCATTTGATCAGGTCTTTGCCTCCTCTACCCAGAGGCCCCAGTGCCTCAAGCACGTGATTCATGGTGTGGTGGAAGCTCATGAACTCACAGGTCCAATAATCTCATCGGTAAAATGGAGGCTTGACACTTATGTCAATGGATTGTGCTGGGGGCTGTGAAGAATGCATAGCACACCTCTGTCACACACAGGGTGTTTAAGTTTTTGAGTGTTGGTTCCTCCCTACTGCTTTCTAGTTCAAAGTCGGCCATCCAACAATGTAAATAGGAATAGACCACAGTAGCAGAGGAATAAGAGAGCATCAGGTCACTGACTCCAGGAGAAATGTTAATCCCAAATAGAAAAATGCTGTGGTTCTGTGAAAATATAAGCAAATTTAATATGCCTTCTAAAGTGACCAAAGTGATGGTTATTGTTTTTTCAAAAAGTTGCTTTTTATGGTCAAATTGGCTCTAGTCATCATCAGTTGCTATTCTCTTCTTACTTTGCCATGTGGCTTGTGTTAACTGCAGTGATCTGGGTCTCTCTCTTAGACAGCCTACTTTATTAGGCTGTGAAGCTTTATCTGTCCAAGTTTGAAATCAGGGCCCCGGGTCCTTCAGTGATTTTCCTTGACCACAGAGTACTTCTCTCAACCTCTTTGTGCTGTCAGGGAATTACTCTCAGGAGAGAGTTGATTTCTACCACCTGCCATAGCATAGCCCTTAAAGGACTTTTTTTTCCTACTAACCACTCAGTACCTGTATCCTTTTTCTATATCACTGAATGGAGGAACAAGGGGGCAAGAAAGAGGGGGGAAAAAGAAAGCATACATCCTGGGAAAATCCTTTGAAAATCCTAATTTTACATGGGGTAATATTTTCTAAAATTACCCTTTTTTAGATATCTCTAAAATGAAAACAAAAATGACAGTTTAAAAGTCTTAATTACAAAAGAAGGAATGGCTTCAATTTAGAAGGACTAAGTTGAGTATTTACTCATAAAGATACTCTGTTAATGCTATAGGATTCATAAAGTTGATTTTTAAAAAAGCGCAAATCCCTCTCTGAGGTACCTAGTGGAAGGCCCTTGGTAGACACTGGAGGTGATAATGATGAATAAAACACAGATTTTGTCTTCAGTCCATCTAGAGTCTGAGCAAGAAAGCCAGGCATATAGTTATATTTACAAATAAAAATAATATCAAGCAGTGTAACAAAATAAATGTCTACATATGCATATGCTAAAGATAAAATGCTAGAGGAATGAAATGGAAAGAGAAACCCACTGGGATGGGAGGATATCGGCAGGAGGGTGGTATTAAAATGGGGTCCCGCAGAAGGGGTAAGGTTTAGATTGGCAAACTGTGGGGAGAGCCTGATACCAGAAAAAATAATCGAGCAAGGGACCGAGATGAAAAGTTTCCTGTGTTTGGGGAAAGGCAAGGAGCTTTGTTTAGAGGGATCTGAGGCGCGTGAGAGAATGATGTGGTGACAGGTAGGCATGGAATTGCTGCCCAATTCTCCTTTACACCTTGATCCCCATTACTTCTCATGAATGCCATGGTCTCACCTAACAAGCCTGCCACCAGTTCTTTAGATCTCATTCTAATGTGAAGAAGACAAACTTTCTTCTGAAGCCATTGTGTGGTCTGCCAGTCTGAATATAACTTGGTAGGTAACAGATGATTGCTCAGAAATCCACTTCTGAGCGTTCCTTACTTGGGTACTTGAAACAAAAGTGGGCTTTGTGGCGAACAGGCGAAACCCGGGAGGTTTGGGAGGTGCTGCTTGTGATGGTGTTTTGTTTTGTTTTTTAAAGCAAACACCTCACGCTCTGCAAGAAGACTGCCTAGATTTGAATTCTGGTTTCCACACCCCATGCCTCAGTTTCCTCAACTCTAAAATGGAATAATAGAACCTACTTAGCACACTTTAAAAAAACAAAGAATCTGTTATTTCATAGAACAAGAAATCCAGAGGGAAGGCAGGTTGAGGTTAACTCAGCAGTTCATACCATCGCTGGGGACCCAGTTTCTTTCTACCTGTTTTTCTCTGCCATGCTTAGCAAATTGGTTTGGTGCTTAGCTTCTCAACTCAGTGGTCCCAAGATAACTGCTCCAGTTACGGGCATGACATGGCCATTTTCTCCTGGTGCTTGTTTTGAATAGTGAGGGAAATCTTTCCCAGAAATCCTCAGAAGATTTCCTCTGATTTCTTCTGGTTTACAGCTTCTCAAGGTAGAATATGCCTACCTTGAATCAATAGCTAGCGAAGGGGATTATTGACATAGACCAATCATGATTGCTCCCCTGTGGGTGGGCAAGGAATCAACTTCCCTGAGCTCTTGGCAACTGGAGTGGTAAACACAGTAAAAAACATTGGGGCTAAAACAGCAAGGAGGAGGGGGAAACAATGGCTTTGGGGCTGCCAGCAGAGTATCTGTCTCCATTCCTCTGTATTCTTCTGAGGATTAAGTAAAAAGATCCATAAAAATGCTTAGCTAAGTGCTTGACATATGATAATCCCATAACAAAATTTAGTGGTTATAATTTTTATTCATAGTAGTTTTTAATGTTATTTTATTTGAATGAATTCTCTGAATGATATAGGCAGAATCACCTTTCCCTTTACAGCCGGTTTTATCTTACAGGATAGTAACTCTGATTTCTCTCAAAGATGCAAATAGGAATTCATCTGTCTCCCAACATATCTAGATTGGCAGTGCTTTTTTTTCTTTAAGGCACATACTCTTCAGTGTATGTACTCTATAGGTTCAGAAAGTCTGAGCCAAATAGACAATCACCAGCTACTACTTATTAGCTGGGGAACCAAGTTAGTCATTCCGTATCTTCATTGCCTCAACTTCAAATGAGTATGATCCTAC
This sequence comes from Rhinolophus ferrumequinum, assembly GCF_004115265.2. Classification (NCBI taxonomy): domain Eukaryota; kingdom Metazoa; phylum Chordata; class Mammalia; order Chiroptera; family Rhinolophidae; genus Rhinolophus; species Rhinolophus ferrumequinum. The sequence continues at coordinate 19,931,004 of NC_046301.1, read as the reverse complement.
CTCATAGGGTTCTTAAGAACATTAAGTGAGTTAATTCATTGAAAGCAGCACTTAAAGAGTGCTTAGTACATTGTAAGTACTCAGTAAATGTTACCTGTAAGAAAGCCAGGCATCCAAAGACTATGACCTAGGTTTTCATCCTATCTTCTGGAACCCACCTAAGCTATTACGTCACCCTGGGCTTAGACTAATGCTTAAAGCCAGGTAGATTTGGGGTGAACCTTATTGTATTCTGATGGATTTCTGATGAGAGTGCATAGGAAATAAAACATGGTTATGACAAACACATTTATTTTCATAGTGACTTGACAAGAGTATAGACACAGCTATTTTTATTATAAATACTTTTGGCAGCAAACAACAAAACAGTTGTCTACTAGATTTAGAGAAACAGGTGTATTTTCCTCACATAGTAGAATGGCGGAGCTGCCCCTGAGAGAATAGAAACTTCACAGTCTCAAGATGGTGACTGTTGTTCCAGGCATGTGTCCATTTAGAGCGGGAAGAAGGTGAAGGGAGCAGCACAAGAAACATCTGACTTTTATATCAAGAAAGCAAACACTTTCCCAGAATCCCCCAACAAAACTCTTTGTATGTCCCATTGAGCAAAAACAGGTGGCATGCCCATGCAAGCTTCAAGAGAAGCTGGGAAAGCAAGGTCTTTTTTTGTTTGTTTGTTTGGTTGCTTGGTTGGGATTTTTTTTTTTTTTTTTTTTTTTTTTTTTTTTTTTTTTTTGGCAGCTCCTAAGTTAGAGGCAGAACAAGGGAGAAGGAGTTGGGAATGACAACTGAGATATATTTATCCTACAGTGTTTGACATCATAATTTTAAACATAAGAGTCCCAGATTAATTCTTCATATTTTCACAAAGAGAAAGCCACAGCAAGCACAGCTGAGTGAAAATCACACTGCTCTATCGCATTGGTCCATCAGCTGGTAACAAATAATTTATCTTATCTTTTCATTTGTACAGTTGTTTTAAGGAGAAAAAAAAAATCTGGGTAGCCAGTTGGCTCAGTTGGTTAGAGCACATTGCTACTAACTCTGAGGTTGCCAGTTCGATCCCCGCATGGGCTACTTTGAGCTGGGCCCTCCTTAAAAAAATTCTCCATTTGGTTTTACCCTGCTGAGTTCTCCAGTGTCTCTTTGCTTTTCCATAATTTATTATGCAAACAGAAGAATGCACGGCCTGCCATTTGGCAGGTGTGAAACAAGCCATAAGATACCTTTTGCTTTAAATATGAAATATCCTCTTTGAGTCCGACCCTATGGTGCTGGGAAGTCAGAACCGTTCCCACATGCACCAGGCCGAGCTCTCTCGGCTTTCCTAGAAGTGGTCTATTTCCCATCTCACGATATTTATAGCCCTCTCTTAGGGAAGAAAATGGGCTTTACTAGGAAGTCATATTAAGATAGAAAGGGGATTTAGGCCGCCTCAGTAGTAAAAGATAAAGACATAATTTAAATTCATTTGGTTGAAAAGATAAATGCAGATAAAAGCGCAGTAAACAGGAGCCAAATGCTCTGGCCCAGGAAACAGACAATGGACTTGGCGGTCAGCCACGGGAGCCACACAACTTTGCTTCGAGTTTGGTTCGGAACATCTGCAAGCACCTACTGAGGGGCTCTCCCCTTGCGTGTGTGTGTGTGTGTGTGTGTGTGTGTGTGTGTGTGTGTGTGTGTGTGTATGAGAACTGCTGAATGAAACCAGCAGGGAAGTAGGGATGGGCAGAAAGGGCTCCACCGGGCCAGGAAGCAAGCAGCGGGGAGGGAGCCCGCACGGCTTCCAGAGCTACGCAGTCAAAAATAGCCTTGGGCCACAGTGCTCAGAAAACTTTTTCAAATATGCCCTTTGCTTTTAGAAAGAAAACCGAGAATTTCTTTGTCTTTCTTAGTAGTGAAACATCATTGTTAACTAGAAAATATCTTTATTTAGAAATAACTGGAAGAATGCTATTCACACCGCCTGGGCTGTCTGCGGCATTTTCTGGAGCGGTGTCATACATTCTGTGGTTCAGATCAATTCACGAAACACTGGCTGAGTGTATGTTAGGAGCCAAGTACTCTGCTAGTCTCTGAGTTTCATAAGATGAAAAAGACAAGGTATAACCCTGGAGTGGCTTACACTATAACTGGGGGCGATTTTGTCCTTCAGGGGACATTTGGCAATGTCTGGAGACATTTTTCGGTTGTCACAATTTGAAGAGATGCTACTGCAATCTGGTGGGTAGAGGCCAGGGATGCTACTAAGCATCCTACAACATGTAGAACAACCATCCACAGCGAACGATTAACTGGCCCAAAGGGTCAGTAGTGCTGAGGTGAAGATTCATGGGGGAAAAAAAAAAAATTAAAAAAGTGCAATTGTAGAAATTGTGTACAAAATGAAAAAGTCTTTTAACAACAGGACTCATCAATTCTATCCACAGGAAGCATAAAAAAGTGATGTCAGGTCTTCAATGAGTTTTAAAGGATGCTTAGGAATTCACCAGAAAATGGGGGTAAGAGGGACCTCCTTAAAGGATTACATGAGGAAGAGAAGAAAAGATTAAACAGAAGCATATCCAAAAGCAGAAAGGCATTAAATGTAAGAGGTGGGAAGTGCTGGGAAATTATTCTGCAGAGGTAGACAAGATCAAATTATTATTGGCCAAGGAAGCCAGTCTAAGGAGCTTGATTTGTCCGTTCTATGACTGAGGGGGAACAGTTAAAGAACTACAAGCAAATGAAAAATATAACCAAAATTTCAGTTGTGATAAGTAACATTCTTAAATAAATTACATTCTGAAATAAATGCAAAAAGATAAGAGTGGCCCAATTAACCTTGCCATTAGCATTCTACCACTCTCCCCCATCTCTCTCTCTCTCTCTCTCTCTCTCTCTCTCTCTCTCTCTCTCTCTCTCTCTTTCTGATAATATATCCCCAGAACCATCTGTGCTTTTATGCTCTTCCTTTATGGAAGACAGATTGGTGATCAATGAAGAAGTCTGGTCTAGGTGGGAAAGCAAAGCCAGGAAGGGGCTCATCACTTGTGAGAATGCGGAGGTATTGAGAGCTTAGAGATCTCTAGGCAGCCAAAAAGAGAGACAAGTTTGGCAGGAAAGAGACCATGAGAAAAATTAAGGACAGGAGGTTGTGGCTTGAGAGTGCAGTATTAGAATTTAAGGATTCTGAGGTAGAACAGATCCAGGTGAGACAAGGTGCCAAAGGCACCTGCATACTGATGAATGAAGTAGAGGACAGTGGCCCCTGGGTTTGAGGAGAGCCAGGAGTCACCGGGCTGAGGAGTTTGGTGGCTTATTCATGTGGCCATCAAACATGTCCAAGACGATGGCAGGACTTGAGATAAAGATGAAGAATTTGAAGCAGGTGTCAAATATGTCTATGAATATGATGGCATGGTTGGAAGATAACAGTGGTGGGTGGGGGGAAGGCAGGAGACATACCATGGCTTCATCTGCAGAGCAAGAAAGAATTTTACAACATATTGGGAAGGTAGCACTCTGGAAATAGCAACAGGGAGAGAAGAAAGCCAGCCTAGTACTTGATGACTCAAAAGGGTCACATGGAAGCACCATCCTCAAGAGAGTGGCAGAAATAGAGAGATTGTTTGGTGAAGAAAACAAAGATGTTGGGAAATGTATTTAGCACGAATGGGGGTTCCAGAGGCTTCAGCTAAAATTTGTATTTTTTTTTATGATAATGGAAGCAACAGATGGGGTGTGTTAGTTTGCTAGGGATGCATAATTAAACACTACCAACTGGGTGGCTTAAACAGCAGAAATTTATTGTCTCACTGTTCTGGAAGCTAGAAGGCCAAGGCCAAGATGTTGGCAGGGTTGGATCCCGCTGAGGGCCACAAGGGAGAATCTGTTCCATATCGCTCCCCTAGCTCCTGGTGGTTTGCTGGCAGGCTCTCATATTACTTGTCTTGTAGATACATTGCCCTCATCTCTGCTGTCACCTTCGCATGGTGTTCTCCCTGTGTCTCTGTTAATATGGTATCCTTTTTACAAGGAAACCAGTCATATTGAATTAGGAACCCACCCACCTCCAGTATGACCTCATCTTAACTAAGTACATCAGCAGTAACCCTATTTCCAAGTAAAGTCATATTCTGAGTGACGGGGTGTTAGGACTTCAATCATCTTTTTTTTGACGGGGGTGGGTCACAATTCAACCCATAACATAGAGTAAGAGGTCTAGAGCAATATCAGAAAAGACTAAGGGAGAAAGAAGAGGGCTAGGGAGGCTTTCTGATCCAGAATTAACAATAGTGTGAGAGTCAGTGCAATAAGTTGGTCACAGTTTCCAAATGTATCTATGGTGACAAGGTTAGGTACAATTGGAATGGATTGCCGCCTTGTTCTAGGACATGCAGGCTGGGCACTGCCCCATTCTAGGGGGCACCATTTACATAAACAGAGACTACAATGTGACTCGTGCTCTCTGTTGGCACATTCTGGGACTCTAGTTCACTGTCCACCCACGCCATCCAGAGTGTGAGTGAGGAAGTTTGCAGTGGACTCCACCGGCCTCTGAATTGGGCATCTATTATGATGCACACTACTATATGAGCTTTCAAGAGGCCTTCCTCTCTAAGCTAAACCCCTTGAGAATAGAAGCTATATCTTATTCATATATATCTCCCCAGTGCCTTAATGTCCGATGCAAAGTAAGCACTCAATAAATAAAGAACTAATTCTGGGTGGTGGTAATATGCTCACACTTCATTAAAAGTGAATTCGCAGGGAAATAGTTACAACTGAAATATTTCATTCTTAGAAAATAGCTTAATATGTCTAAGGATATAGGAGATGTTTCTTGAAGAGGCAATATGACACTTATTTAGACTTTAGCAGATCTCTGTAACACATCCTTTTCTCTAATAGAGTCAACTTCCAGAAGCATTTTCTACTTGAATGTTTCTAAGTGGTTGCAAACACTTTTATCAGAAAGATGTTCAAAGTCAAGTATTCTGGAAAGCAAGGTTTTGGCTTGTGTGTGTGTGTGTGTGTGTGTGTGTGTGTTATTTTCTTTTTCATCATTGTAAATTTTATAATTCAGTTTTGTCTGGTTGCACGAGGAAATTATTTTTGCATCAGTATCTAAATGGGGGGAATTCAAATGCCTATGATAATGGGTCCTGGTAGGTAAGTGGTATGATTAGTATTATTAAATTAATCCTAAAAAAATCACAAACCCATTTAGCTAAATTTATCCAGATCATGTGAGAAATGGAAAATAAAAAAATGTTCTTGGGTGATATATTTTAGAATTTAAAATGTCAAAATTTTGTAGAACGTTAGAATTATTCATCAGTTAGGACACTTTTAGCTGAGAGTAAGCAGCAAATCCAAATTAAAGTGACTTAAACAATTTCTTTTCTCACATGACAAGTAGGAGGCAGGACTGCGTGTGATTGATGGATTCCACAACTCAGGGTCTTCACAGGGGAGCTGGGTTCTTCCTGCTCTGTCTTCCACCACATATCACGAAATTCCTTGAGGGTCACAGGATGGGTGTAGCAGCTCTAGGCATAATATTTACTCGTTTATTCAAGAATTATTTATCTAGTGAGTATTAAGTGCCAAGATTCTGAGTACTGGGGATAGAATGGGACTGCGTGGACCCAGCGGAATCAGTTGGCCATTGGTTTTCAAATAGAACTCCTGTTATATTACTAGTGGAGGCAAACTCTCTGCCTTTATCAATTTTACATTCTCATGAGAACAGAGACTGAAAAGAAGGGGGATAGGGAGGGAATAAACATATAATATTTCAAGTAGTTGACAAGTAACGAACAATAAAGCTGGGCTTGGTAATAATGGTGAGTGGGCTGCTACTTTATAAATGGTGGTTTGGGAAACCTTCGACTACAAGGAAAGGCTGGAGTGAAGGAAGGGCGTGTGCTGTGGGAACTTCTGAGGGAAGAGCTTCCAAGTAAGCTCAAAGCTCCTAAGGTAAGGGCATGGTTGATGTGTTTGAGAAATAGCAAGGAGGCCAGTGTGACAGGAAAGGAGTGAGAAAGGAGAGGATTTCTAGAAGATACAATCACCGAGGTGGGGAAATGGCAGGTCTTCAGGACCTTAGAGGCCATCATTAGGATCTTGAATTTTATCATAAGATAGGAAGTTTTAGAGAGTACCAAGCAGGTAGGTGACATGATTTGTCTGTAAAAGATTCTTTCTGCCTCCATCACAGACAAGTGACTGAAGGGGTGAGGGTGGGAGTGGGGAGTGTGCTTGTAACTACTGAAGCCGCCCATGTGAGAGGTGACTGGGTCACAGTAGGGCAGGGAGGAAGTGATCAGATTCAGGATATACTCTGATAGCCTCACTCTTCAATATCCTGAGGTAGAAACAAAAGGAACGTTCCTTTAGTGTCTCTTTTTAAGTTTGAGGAAAGGTTTTGTAGAAACTTCCCAGCTTACATCTTCCTGGTTCTCATTGGATTGAATGACATCTTATACCTAGATCTAAACCAACTTGCTGGCGAGTGGAATGAGCATCAAGTGTGTGGCTCAGATGGATAAAAACGGGCTCTGTGGTCCAGAGGGGCCCACACGCTCCAGGAGGACCTGGCCACCTGGAGGAGGGAGAATACGTTTGGAGATCTGTTAAGCTTAGTGTGAAATAAAAACATGGGTCCCTTGTTTGAAAATTATGAAGACTTGCAAGATGGAAACAACAGAGCGTTAAACCAGGGCGGGATCCTTCTAAGCACGGGGCCCTGTGAGATTGCCAGTGAAGCCAGCCTGCTTGTTAGCAAAGAGGTGGTTTTAGTTATAGCAGAAGGTTTTGTCTCTCATAAATTAATTCCTGGGAGTAATTTATACCTGGGAGTAATCTTGGAGGCAACATCAAGGTTTTCAGGTCATTGAGTTGTTGGTTCATGTCCTGCTAGCTAGAAGGAGAAAGTAATGCCCCCTTCACTTATAGGAAGTCCTTCCTTATCATTTTCCCTCTCCTTTCCCTGTTGCATTGAGGTGAATTCCTCATCCATAGTCTCAGAAGTGGTAAACTCATCTTCTACTCCTCTTCCTGGTTGAACTCAAATCCCTTTAACTCCTTACCACGTGACTCATTTGAAACCACAGTAAGTGCTGTGGTTTCTCTTTGCCTCCTCCTCTGCGACGTTTAGTCACGAGTTGACTCTGCTTGTTGGGGTCTTCCAGGTGATTTACTGCTCGGGATATGCCCTGACCCCCGACGTTGTGATCAGTATTCCTACAGGGTTTTCCTCTCAGCACCCACACCTCCTCTTCTCACTCAGGTTAGGTGTGGGGTTTTTTCCACCAGGTCATTAGTGAGATACCATTACACGACACACTACCTACCTCCTCAGAGGAATCCTCGACGGTTGTCACTGAATGTATTACTTGCCAAGGTACCTTCACAGCTTCCCAGGATTTTAACTATATCGTTGTCGCCTGTGGGATGTCACTCACCATCGATGGGGGCAAGGAGAGGAGGGTGGCAAAGTCTCAGAAGAGTCAATATTGCTACTTTCAAATGAATCATTGTTTTTGGGGGAAAGAGTATGTTTTGGGGGGCCTGGCCAGTAGGAAGAAAATAAAGAAAGTGCACTTTCAATACGCAAAATTTGGGAGTTTGGGGAAAGAATCTCTTGCCTTTTAGGGCCTGATGTTTTTGTATGTTCAAGCAGAGAATAGTCAGTTACCCTGATGATTTAGACATTCACCAGTCAGAATAATTTGAATGTCACTCTCTGACATCAACGGTCTTCAATTGTCCTTCTACCTTGGATTAGAGTTACAAGTGAAAGCTGTAGGTCCCCAGCTAGTTTTTCTTTTACGGTGAGCATAAGCCCAACAGCTTCCACGTCAGGGTTACCTCATTCTACGAGGTTTACGATTGCTAGTGGAATTCAGCATTCTAGATGATAATTCCTATTATCCCTGATGAATGGCAATTGTCTAAATATGTTAAAAAGTATTTGGAAAATTTTCTTCTACTGAATTATTATTATTGCTTAAACGTACAAAATATTTATATGCCTATGTCTTACTATGTAAAATTTTTTTAGGAGGACATTAAAGTTTCTCATAAAACAGATTATGCTAATCCAACTGCTTTTGCTTGGGTAAATTCTTTCCTTGGTGCTGAGTGTAACCCTCTAATCCCAACTGTCACTTATGAGCCATTAGGACTTCCAGGCCCTCACATGCAGATCCTGAAGGTCACGTGTCCCCGAGATGGAGAATGTGATTTCTCCCTAGGGCCAGACGTGCAGACCATTATATCATCTCACACTCCGAGAAAGTCTCCCCTTTCCAGACTTCCTGAGCATCCTTTGATTGTACAGCATCTTTATCTCTGACCTCTAAGCAGGGTCATTGTTGTAACAGCCGAAAGAAAGCTTTCAGGAATGAATGAGTGCTCAGAGAAATCAGGTAGCCTGCTCTGTCCAGCATGGTGATCATTTCTGACAACGCTGAGAGAGGGAACTTCTCCTGCAGCCCATTGATTTCAGTGTCAAGCAGATAAAAAGTAGCATATTGATGAGCCTTTGTCAGTACTTTGCCAAAGGTGTCTTTTCAGATAAAAGACCAGGAGAGGAAACCAACTTAAGACGGGCCATCACATCAATTTTCTTGGTGCTGAAGGAAAGAGAATGAACTGTGATATTTAAACTAATCGATGCCTATAAAGATACTCTTAAACTCTTACAATAAATCCTTTTGATTTGCAAAAAAAAGAAGAGTGATTTCCAAAAAGGATAAAGGAAAACAAGCCACAGAAGTTGAAATAAAAGATTTCCCTTCACAGTGATGGTGAAGTTACAACCGGGACTCTTTTTTTAACGTTTACCTGTATTAAAGGCTTGTTTGTGGAGCATGATAGTGGAATACACCTCGTGCAATCTATTTTAACTTCCCAGAATTGGCTCGTAAACTCACAGCTGACAGCGAAGGCCACTATGTATCTGTGTTCTAAATTGAAAGAGAACTTCAGGCTGGGGTGCCAGTCCCCTCGCAAAAGGGCTTACTGAAAGGTGCCATTCGGGCAAAATAAGAGATACATACCTTTTTCCAACCTCCCGTCCCACCATCTACTAATCCTCTCTTTGTACAAAGAAGACTGGAAAAGGGGTAGGAGATAACTTTAAGAGGTCTTAATCGAATGTCCCTGACCTCTTCTTTCTCCCCTAAAGAAAAGAGAAACAGGCACTTATTAGTTTCTTCTCTGAAGCCAAAAGGAGTGAGAGATTAAAGATGTCCTCATAAAGTTTGTGGGTGTCAGCAAGAAATGGACACTCTTCCTCATTCGATGCCTCCTGAGTCTTAGGGCTTGCAGACGTGTTCTGGTGTTCCAGGGCCAGGAGCAGAGGAAAGATGGTGGGATAATAAAGCCAGATGGAGGAGGCGTGAATCGGCCCTCTGGAGAGCTCCATGCTTCCCAAGAAGGGGCTGGGAAAGGATTCAGACTATCATGAAATGGGAGGGATGGCTGTAAGTTTGCTGGAGACTGCTACAGGCTGCAATGTGATATGGTGGCCAGGTGAAGCTCAACTTTTAAAGATGTATTCGGATTTCTAAAGGAAATAATTTGGAATGGAGCCCAATGCCTGCAGGGTCTTGAAGCTTCTTCCTACCCACTTCTCCTTTATAAATCACAGCTTCATTAGTGGGGCTGACCACAGAAAAGCAAAAACAACTTTTGCACGACTGCAGTGTGATTGCTCACAGAAAGGAAAATAGTTGGGCCAACAAAGAAGAGAACTATTTGCTATGCATGAGCATATCAGGATCTGGATCTTCTCCCTCCCTCCTCCCCACACAAGCGCCAGAGCAAAAGTACAAGGAGGAAGGAACTGAGCCAGGCTCTGGATGCAAAGGTCTACTGGCCTTCATAGGTGCCAGGCTCAACGTTAACCTGCCTCTGCTGGTCCGACCCCTGACTGCAGTCACAAGAGGGAGCCCTGTGCAAATGATCTGAGGGACCCAAACCGCCATCCACGGAACTGTGAACTGAATAGTTTATTTGACTTGACGCCAATAAGTGTTGTGGCAGTTTGTTGTGTAGCAAAAGCTATCTGCTACGTCATCATATGATGTTTGAAAAATCATAAAGAACCTTTAAAATAAAATCATCTCATGGTCCCATCACCCTAAAAGAGCTCAACGTTTTAGAATTCGTTTATTACTTACCCTTAGCTTGAAAGTTCATTTGGATATATTATTATCATTTCTGACCGAACTCCTTTCTCTTTCTAGCATGTCTGTGCAGGCATGCAGAATTCCCTTTTAAGACACGGGCGTTACTGAGTCATTGCTTGTGTTGGGTCACCTTCCACACCAATGCTTCGGCTTCCTGAGGATGCAATCGAATTTTCACAGCTTAGCCGTGCCCTTGGTCAGATGAGAGCCCCGGGCAGAGTAAGTGGTGCTGCTGGGAACAGCAGGACTAGCTGAAGCAGAACGGGGCAGCTTGGCTGACCTTGGTGCCCACTGACATTGGCATTCACCCTGAAAAATGTTGTCTTCTACCGTGATTCTTTAGGTCCAATCTCATTTTATGGAAAAAAATATACATTTTATTTTCCCTGTATGAGTCTTTGACATTAAATTCTTAAATAATAATAATAGTAATTTTAATGGATAGTAATTTCTCCCCCTACCCCCAGTGACATATTTTTACTTTTTAAACACTCTTTTCTCCGAATGATCAGGAGTTTAATGGCACATCATCAAATCAGACCAAGGAACAGATCTGCTTGGCATGATCCCGAAAAAAGCTATAGACCCAGGAGTCTGGAGATTTAAATTTTGTGCTTGGCACCATCGCTGATTAGTGATATGCTGGAACAAATCGCTTTACTCCATTGTGCTTCAGTTTTTCCCGTCTTTAAAGTGAGAAAAGTGTGCTTAACTGTCTCAGGCTGAGAGTGAGATAAAGGGGATAACATGGAGCGAAATCATCAACCTCCAGACGGGACAGAGAGCATAGGTACGTGAACTTGAGAGGTAGTCTGTGTCCCAGTTGGCTTGAGGCATCCAGGAGGAACAGGGTGTGAACTCATATCCAGAAAGTCAGCTGTTGTCACACAGCGTCTCCTCCTTCTTTCCTCACTTCCCATCCAAAACAATACTGTAGTAGGTTGCTCTAAATAGAAATAGCATCCATAGACAGGTTAACAAAGAACTTTGTTTTAAAAGGCGCCGATTTCAACATGCAAACAAAAGCATTTAAGAGCTGAAGAAATCAAATTAATAGAACAAACAGAAGTATATTATATAAGTATTATTAATATGCTTATTAGGACAAGATGATATTCTCATGAAGGCATTTACAAAACAAATATTTCTAAGTAATTAACAATATAAGAAAAATATAATTGTAAAAATTGATAAATCCTCAATTATGAATATTTATATTGACAGTCCCACTCAGAGTCAAACAGAATGAATAAAAGGACATGACCTAGGCACCTCAAAGTTCAGAAAGAAAATTACTTTGAACTCCAAATTCCAAACATGACCTAACTATCATTAACAGATATGCCAGCACTCCTCGAAAGAGAAGGATGTATTTCAACAAAAAGAATCTAAAAGAATGGTAGATAAGATACAATAAACAGTGAAAGACAAAGAAATAAGCAAAATATGTAGTTGTCTAAGATTTAGTTGTAAACATCATACGCAATGAAAAATCTCAACTTGGGTATTAGTGTGGATAGAGTGGCTTGGGCAGAGGAGAACATGGAGTAGAACATTCTAATTTCACCAAACTATTTATAGAAAAACATTTTAAATACAGAGGGTGCCAAAAAATGTATACAAATGGACACTGGTCAGTGTGGCTCAAGCAGTAGTTCGCCGTAATCAGAAGTGTCTGGATGCTGATGGTAACCACTTTGAGTACCTCTTGTAATTGCAGAAGTCAAACATGACTTGTATTCATCTTTTGTTATCAGTATATATTGAGTATTACAATTTTAATACAGTTTTTTCCTTTCTTAAAATGTGTATACATTTTTTTTGGCACATTTCTTTATCCATTCATCCATTGAGGAACACTTGGGCTGTTTTCATATTTTGGCTATTGTAAATAATGCTACAATGAACATGGAGGTATATACAATATTATATATATATATATATATATATATGTGTGTGTGTGTGTGTGTGTGTGTGTGTATGTGTGTGTGTGTGTGTGTGTGTATATATACATATATATATGTATACACACACACACACATATATATATGTGTGTGTGTGTGTGTGGTGTGTGTGTGTATTTGAATTATTGCTTTTGTTTTCTGAGTATAAATAACCAGAAGTGAAATTGCTGGATCATATGCTAGTTCTACTTTCAATTTTTTGAGGAACCTCCATACTGTTTTCCTAGTGGTTGCACCAATAATACCTACATTCTTAAAGACAAAAAAGAGAGAGAGAGACAGGAAAACCTTTTCCAAATCACTTTTATTTAACAAGGAAATCACACATAATTTCAATTTAGTTTCAAATTGTATTAGAAATAAATGATCATCAAGATACATATAAAAAATGAGAGCTAGCCTAAGCAGCCTTAGTGGGGAATTTACAGTCCTAAATGTGTTTATTAGTCAGCAATTTTAAAAATATTTATCTCAAAAACTAGAAAAAGAAAATTACCCCCCTCCAACAGAAATGATTACTAAAGATTAAAGAGGAAGGTATGATGTAAAACAGAGTTCACCAGTAAAACAAAATTTCATTCTTTTTAAGAACACGCTCCTCTACACACACACACACACACACACACACACACACACACACACACACACACGACCAGCACTAGCTTTTAGTGATTTTAATTTCAGGAAAGATAAATGAGTACTCAGTACAAATATACATGTGATTAGAAATCTCTGCACAAATATATGAGACTTACAGCTGATGATGTTCTAATAGTATATATATCTGTTAATTTTCCCTCCACGATTCTCCCAAAAATGGTAGAAAAGACATAAAAAGTCTAGAAGAATACACAAATAAAGAAAATAGGAATGAGGCTGTTAGGACACCACAGGCTTTGACACATATTTGAAAGATTGAGAGTAGATGCAGGAGTGGTGATTGGTGTGGCCGGACAGAGAAAGCCAGAGCCTAGAGTGCAGAGATCTGTTCTCCAAGGGAACCAATTTGTTGCAAGCAAATTGTGGTCCCCAAATGCAAGTGTACTTCAGAATTGCCCGCATGCTAAAACATGGAATGGCGCGAGCCATCCATGCAGTTTCTGAGTCAGCAGGTATGGGGTAGAGCCTGAGCATTTGCACTCCTGGTAAGTTCTCAGGTGTTGCTGATGTTGCCAGTTTTGGGACCACATTAGAGAGCCACCACTTTAGATACTCTTGGATAGGCTCAGGATTTTGAATCATCAGGTATAACAAGGGTGAGAAAGAGACACAGGGCAGAAAACAGGTTGACAGGTTGCTTACAAAAAGTCTGTGTACAGAACAATTAGTTACCTGGTCTGCTCTTCAAACACGCACACTATGCTCTACAACTAGGAATCTTTCCTCAATCAAGAAATCAGATTCTTTTTTTTTTTTGGTTGGCGCCCCAGTGTAAAGGCCTGCTGGTAATTAATCTGTATTGTTTGAATTTTGAGCAATGGTAGTGCATTTACATAATGCTTGTGGCATTAAAAACGAGATACAGGCTCTATACAATAGTGGGATTTGACTTTTGTCTCGAGCTTTGCCTTGAAAGATCAGGGAAAGTTCTAAAATGTCTTGGTCCTTTCCAAAACTGTGCTTCTGTTTTTCTCTCTGGAAAAATTGAAAGGAAAGAAAATATCTTCACTCACATATAGAGGAGTTGATTTCTCTGTTCTGTCAAGAACAGTTTAGAGCATGTACATATATATGCATGATGAACCTCTTCATATCCATATTTATAATGAAAACTTCTGGTAAGGACCAGAGTAATGTAACTGCTGTATTTGTTACTATTTGTAATGTGTCTCAGAGCCCTGATTTTCTCACTAAGGTTGCATTATTTAGGGTGAGGCCAGAACGCTACAATTCATGAGACAATAACTATTTTCTTGCTAAAAAATGAATGAGCACAGGTATATATGCCTGCTGGCTTATTGTTATAAAATAGTTCAAGTTACATCTTTATACCTTCAAATATTATTTTTGTTTCTGAAAATCCTATGACTTAACGAGTGTTAATTAAAAAATTTAAGAGTCCAAAATCAGATCCACTCTATATCTGCCTTTTTATTTTTTTTACTTGTGTGAACTTAAGTCTTTATCTATTACAAAGTTCAACTGGAACCAAACATCTATTTCAAAGAAAGTTCCAGGAAAGAATTTTGCTTTGGTCCTCAGTAAACTGGAATCCTAGCAGACTGTGTTCACTACTATCCAAACTGGTATCTAGCTGAGCTATTTGCCTTCGAGGGGAGGCATCTTGCAAAGCAACTATTTCCACCTCAAGAACTTGTGGCTAAATCCGTGGTCACTCCAGGCTTTCATGCTTTTCTCATATAACTTCATTCTGTCAGCCCATCACCAGCAGTGTAATAAAAACAAAACAAGAATGCCAAGATACCATGTTGCCAAAATATCATAATGGATGTCCATTATGTCTAGTCTGCGCTGCCCCCCTTGACTAGATGACTCCTGTAAAGGGTCCAAAGACCATGGGGATCTGACTTAGTATATGCTCTAAGGAGGGGAAAAAGGCCCTCAGTACCTGTGTACTTTGACATACCATAAAAGGGGGAGAATGATAGAACCTGTTGATACAAAGGGGGGATGCAGAAGAAAAGAGAGAGACATCCCCCCCCAAACACTCAGGGAGAATGTAATTCTAATTATCATAATTATTCTTGTCTTTAATGTTTTTCAACTTGTATGAAATCTGTACATCAGAATCAGATTAATGATATTAAAATTGAAATGCAGAGAGCATATCTGTTACCCTCTATATATTGTGAGTGAAAGAAGAAATTGCCAAAGCAGGACTGTATTTGAACATCAAGAAGGAAAAAAATCATGACCACAGAAGAAATATACAACTTTATCATAGACGATGCAGGTATCAAAATTGTTAAAGATTTTGCTTACCTGGGTTCGGTCATCAATTCAAGTGGAGACTGCAGTCAAGAAATCAAGAGAAGGCTGAGACTTGGAAGGGCAGCAATGGAAGAATGAGGAGAGATCATAAGAGCAGACATGTGTCCTTAGAGGCCAAGGCTAAGATCATTGACACCCCCATATTCCCAATTCCTACGTGGGGATGTGAAAGTTGGACAGTGAAGAATGCTGACATGAAAAAATGGATTCATTTGAAATATGGTATTGGAGGAGAGCTCTGTGGATATCCTGGACCTCCAGAAAGATGAATAAGTGGGTCCTACAGCAAATTAAGCCTGAAACATCGCTGGAGGCAAAAATGACAAAATTGAAGCTGTCCTACTTCGGGCACATCATGAGCAGGCAGGGTTCTTTGGAAAAGACAATAGTGCTGGGAAAAAGAGAAGCAGCGGGAAAGAGGAAGACCAAATGTGAGATGGATTGACTCCATGAAAGAAGCCCGAGGCATGAGTCTACAGAGCTGAGCAGGAGCTGTTAAGGACAAGACATTGGGGACATTACTTATTTATAGAGTCGCCAGCAATCAGAGCTGACTCAAAGGCACATAACACACACACACACACAAATACACACACACACACACGCACGCGTACATTACTCTCCAGACTCTATTCAAAGCTTTTCATGCATTCTCACAATTCTTGAGCTGGGTATTATTATACATTCCTGTTTTATAGGTGATAATGTTGCATGTCAGAGAAGTGAACTAACTTTCCCAAAGTTACGTAGCTATTAATGGTGGGACTAGAACTCAGTCTCAGGTCTGTCTGACTTTGCAACCCATGATCTTAAGGCGATCTGTATGGAAATCAGATATTAAGATGCCAAAGTTATGAAAAATGAAAAAATCCTTTTAATCAATCAGCTATATTTGGTGTGATGCAGGCTAACCTCTTATCGATAAGTTGCATTTACCAGATGCAGTGTGGTTGGTCATTGCTTATTGGAACAACATGCCCCTGTCTTCTCCCTTTCAAAGTCTGGCTTGACATGAGATAATTTTGTGGAGGATTTCATATCCAATGTTATCTATGATCACCAGTAACACCAACTTGTAGCTGTGTGCCACCTATCTAATCCTCTAAAGCCAATACAAATATTTTACCTGTCTAGTGTTACTTCATCTTTACAAAAGAAGAAACTAAGGCATTTATGTAAATAAAAAATAAAATACTGGCTAATGTTCATACCAGAACCAGATTCACTCAAAGATCACCTAAGGTGATCTTTGCTTGACTCAGTTTCTATCTCTTCCTTTAGAAATATGGTTAAAATAGCCCAAAGGGCATTTTGTATAGGGGTACTTACTGCTTTAGGAAAGTGATGTCAGTAATTGTGCATGAAAAAAGTACCTAAATAAATAATAAACGGGTGAATGGATGATGAAGATACCAAAATTTGATATAGAGTTACCAATTAATATTGCGGGCTAGTAGCAAAGTCCTGTTTAAGTTATTTGAACCATAACATAATTCCCAACTTTAAGAAATGACTTAT
Organism: Rhinolophus ferrumequinum; assembly: GCF_004115265.2. NCBI lineage: Eukaryota > Metazoa > Chordata > Mammalia > Chiroptera > Rhinolophidae > Rhinolophus > Rhinolophus ferrumequinum. Next base: position 19,914,386 of record NC_046301.1, on the reverse strand, counting down.
GAGTCAATTTCAGAGAGGAAAATAATTTTAAGGGTAAAAAGAAAAAAAATATATGATAAATTTAAATGGGTTAGCAACCAGTTCTCGCTTTGCTGCCTTCCTTTTTTTTTCTTTTTTTTTCTCCCCAAAATTCATTGCTCTGCATGGAAAAGCTTTGAAATTTATCAACTCTTTAGAAAATTCTTCCTCACCAGTTCTGCAGCTCAGCTGCCCCTCTGCCCTCTAACCTTTCCCAGGCACTGCCGTGTTCTTGGCTCTATGTCACTCCTTGTCTTGATGGCCTCAAAGAGTCAGTATGTTCCCTGACCCCTTCATTTACTCGGCAGGCAGTGGAGAGAACTGAGCATATTCATTGTGAAATGCTTCATAACAAAGTATGTTTACCATTTAAGAAGAGATTTTAAATAAGAGAGTAAAATAATCATTTCTTAGTGGTATTGATTTTTCTTGAGAAACCTATTTTGTATTGTATCACATGCCCTATCTCACCTGTCCACTGACCAAACTTCCAGCTGCCTAACAAATATCACTCCCCTCATTTGTTTTGCAGACATTTCAGATTTGACATGTCCCAAATTTAAATGGCCATTATTCCTGTTGCATAAAGCTTGCCTTTTTAAAAAGAAAAATCCAAATGTTGTAGCACAATCACATGTTTTCTGCAACCACTTGTAGGGACACATATTTGTTGAATGAAAGAAAATGCTAAAGTAAAAAGGGTTTCTAGCTAAAACTTGTAAATAATGACATTGCCCATAGCTACGTGAGGGTAGGGAGGGTATACAGTGAATTGCCACAGATGTAAATAACATACTTTCTAGCTAAGGGACATGAGAGCTCTGTCTTGTCATTTTTTTCCCTCAATCTGTTCAAACTTATTTTTTTTTGTGCCTCATAACTCAAAAAGAGTTTAATGAAAAACTTCAAGTGTTATATATATATTAGTCCTTGATGAGAACTACAATGTAAGAATAATTTTACCAACATGGAATTTAACGTTTTTTTTATTTATGGAAGGTTAATTTTTCTTTTCATGAGAGAGCACCATGAAGTCCCTATAGACAAAACCTTTTCCACCAGGCATCTGGCAATAGTTTCACTAATCTAAGGTTTCATTTTGAAAAATAAAATGCCTAGTCCTTTCTTTGAAAGGACAATATCTTTGCCATAAACGGTTTCCTGTGGGTCTGAGTTTGTCATATTTACTTCTATAAAGTGGCAGCTTATCCCCTGGGTTCCATTTTCATTTGCTGCATATAGTCCTGCTGCACCTGTGCTGGTAGGTCTTTCCGGTAGAAGTCCACAGAATGTCTCTGTCTGTAGAAATGCACATTTACCAAAGGGAAAGGTTGGGCCAAGTACAAATGAGGAAGGTGACCACATCGGCAACCCGGAAATCCTCAAAGACAGGTTACCTCCTATTCGGGGAGTGGGAAGTGTTTCTCTAAACTCTTCCACACAGGTTAGCTCTCTCCACCTCAGCAATTTAGTGAACAGTTCAGGCGTTCCCCCAAGAATGCCTGGGTTGCCTGTTCTATGAATGAGTGTGGTCTAGAGATAACTTTTCTAAATGCTTTCTCCAAAGAGGCATTGGGTCTAATGGAGACTGCCACATTCTGGGCAGCAAGTAGGAAGGAAAATTGAAGTCAAGGCTTTTGGGACAAGGGCTTTCTCTTCCCACACATGCCACGAATTGCTTGATGCTTACACAAAGCCTATGGCCATAAAATTCCTTCCAGAAGGTCCCTTGGAGGAAACAATAAACCACAACCTGCCCATTATGGAAGGCAAGCAGGCAGCATTATCCTGCAGGGATGAAGGACCTTTGGCTCCAAAACGTCTCCAGTTTTTTTCCAGCTTGATTTGTAGAACTGCTGGCTGTCATCATCTCTAGGAAGCGGGAGATAATAAACAGGTTAAGGAATCTTAAGGCAAATCTTGCTCAATGAGGACATTTCCTCCACATTCTTTTTATTAAATGCTTTTAAAGCTTGCCACCAAACAGGTTTGCAACGCATTAGAACTCCTGCTGAAAGGATCAGCCTAACGTAATATGGAAGAAGACAAAGAGCCATGAAATACTGCCTTGAGCATATTGGCTTAGATATAGAATAAACATCATCTTTCTGGTTCAGCCGCCATTATAAACTCTTCCGTGGTAGCAGTTCTTACCACAGTCAATACAGCTAGTGCACAGAGGGTATACAGTGAGTTGTATAAGAGGGTGTTCCTTCCCATAGTGTTATAATGATATGCAGAGCTTCATCGGCTAGGATGCGCTGTTTTGTCTGGATTTTTCACTGTGAACATGTCTAGTAGTGTCCGTGAATCCTTGACCCTCTTTTTGTGTTGCTATTTGTGTTTCTTCCAGAGGGTGAATAGGAGCTACGGCATTTAGCCACATTAGCTAGTACATCATGGAAAAGGATTCCAAAGAGGTTCTGTCATATGTGCTGCTGGTGGAGGTTGGCGATTGGTTGACTCTTCACTCCTAACATTTTTGCACCCTGAATGTGATCAGGGAGCAGCAAAAAGTTGGTGAAAGAAAAAAAAACAAGGTTGTTGACAGCAAAGCAGTAATAGAGTCTTGAAGCCCCAACTGGGGAATTAGACTGGACTACAGGAACAGGAAGGCCGAATAGGTCAAGAAGCAATGAGCCTTAAAACTGCTTTAAAAGGAAACAGATGGAAAGAATGAAGAGTTCACCAGGACACACACAGGCCTAAAAGCAGACAGGGAAGGAGGAATCCTAGCAATACCAGCAGAAAGTATGAACTACCGGCAGAAGAGGAGGAAATTGAATCTGGGTGCAGACATTGAGGAAGGAATACATTTTTCTAGGCAGCCAGGAGAAGATACAACATTCTACCATATATATATATATATATATACACACAAACACATACACACACACACACACACACACACATATATAGATATACAGATATAGATAGAAAGAAAGAAAGAAAGAAAGAAAGAAAGAAAGAAAGAAAGAAAGAAAGACAGACAGACAGACACAGATGCTCCTCAACTTATGATGGGTGACATCTCGATAAACTCATTTTAAGTTGAAAACATCATTAATTCGAAAAATGAATTTAGGGCACCAAACCACTTGAACGTCGGAGCTTAGCCTAGCGTACCTTAATGTGCTCAGAGCCCTCAGAGTAGCCTACGGGTGGGCAGTTAGTTTGAATTTCATCTCAAGAGTAATTGCCTCTTCTTCTCACCAGAAGCAGGAGACACAAAATGGGCATTTTGTGGACTTGATGGGATGTCAACCCACAATGTCCTAAAGAGGACCAGCACGGCCACCAAAATGCAGCTTGAACAGCTCATAAGTTGAAGGACGTGTTTATACTAGAATTATTTTCTTTCACTTTTAATGAGATATAACTGATAGATAACATTGTATTCATTTTAGGTATACAACATAATTGTATGATATATGTATATATTATGAAATGATTATCACAATAAGTTTAGTTACCATCCATCCTTAGTTACAATTTTTTTTTTCTTGTAATGAGGATTATTTTCTTAAAGATTCCTCTTAGCTAAATTCTTGACCTTTATTTGGGTAACTTAAGTAATCTGAAATCAGATCTTATATGCCTTTGAAATAAGTGTAAAAATACTGAAATTACCTAAGAACTGAAATACAAGTTTGAGCCAAGAAATTAAACTCTTTTGAAACTCTTGTCATTTTCTTAGCTCTTTTATAGATCTCTGAAGTTTTAATGAGATAGTTATCTGTCATTTCTGTTTTATTCTGGATATACCCAGAGATGACGCCTATGTGTATTTCGAGAGAACTGTGAAAAGGCCCATATAAATATTGTAGTCGTCAATTATTTTGGAGATCTCAGTTAGGAACACACTATTTGATATTGTACAATTGGTAATCCTCGGGATGTGAAGTCTTCAAAGGGCTTCTTTTTTTTGTTTTTCAAAACTTATCATAATGCCTAATGTAGTATAATATAACATATAATTGTTATCATAATGCTTAATATAGTGTAATGCATTCATTTGTTCAATATAGTAGATAAAAATGATCATAGAGACTGACAATTGTGTGATAGTTTGACACCATCCTCTCTTAACTCTGCTGTATGACTTTCATTCTTAATAGCCTTTGTGATTATTCAATAAATGAATCAATTTAGATAACATGTTATTTTTATTAACCAGAAGGAAACCCAAGTGCTGTGTTCTTCCCAGTTCAAGTTGTGCATTTCTTAGAAATAGCATCTTACTATTTATTATACAGGAGCCTGAAAATTAAAGAAATTTCAACTTAAATTCAACTCGGATGTACACACAATGAATATGGCTTAGAACAAGAAATCCTGGAGAGTCACCGATTTTTTATGTGACTAGAGTCATGGTAGTAGAGCAGCTAATTGAAATTCTAGCTCTAGGGAAAAACATTAAGGTTAACACACTTCTTGAGGGGAAGAAAAATGTTCTTGAGGCAAAGGAATGTTTCCTTGAAAATTCATATAGTATTTTTAAAAGAATCTTGGCGTTAGTCCTTTTTACCTGGTTGTCTGTAGGACATAAGCCCACGGTCGTTAATATTTCTCTCCGGATTCTGTTTTTGACTGTGATTTCCTTTTACGTGTCCTTGTTCTGTTTTCTTTAGAAATGTTGCATCAATATGCTTGTTTAGATCAAAAAAATACGCGTGCATCCCTCTAAGGCAACACTGCTGAGAGGACGAAGCCCGTACAAGTAACAAAACGAGGTGTCTATATGCAAGGATTTCCATAGTGGTGTTTTCTTCACATGATTTCACTTTTCTTGTTTAAAGATCCTTTGCTCATGAGACTTTATAACGTTATTCATTGCACTTTGTATATATTTCCTATAAGTGACCTTTCTCACCTCCCATGAATTTTGTTTTTTGTGAGCTTCTTTATAATTCAGCCACTCTTTTAAATGTTCACTTTCAAAATACTGTACTTTACCATGGTCAGCAGACCCCAAACAGCCAACTTTCTGAATCTCGGAGTTTGAAAAATGTTTTCGGCTATGTTTAGCAGTAGAATTTGGAATCCGATGCTTTCTAGGTTAATCCCACTAATTCAAATCATCTAGTTTTCTCCATCACCCTATACTTCAAGCAAAACCCACAAATTTTTATTTTAAAATTATCTACAATTCTGTAATACATCATTGATATATCCCATTGTGTGTTCACCACCCAGAGTCAGTTCTCCTTCCATCATCATATATTTAATCCCTTTTACCCTCATCTACCCCCTCCCTTCCCCCTTACAGAATCGTACACCTGAAACCTATGGAACTTTACTAACAATTGTCACCCCAATAAACTTGAATTGAAAAAAAATTAAGTACAGAAAAAGTAGTGTTTTAATCAAATATAAGGATAACCAGAGTCACAGCAAAATTGTGTGTGTTCTTTCAGCAGTATTACACACATTTTTTCACACGTCTCGTTTTGGTGTTTTAAGTTGAACATAGTGGATTTGCAGCAAGTTCTTCCTTTGACCATTGCTCTGTGCACTCTCTCTAGTGATAGCACCGTGTATAAACATTATTTCTGTGTGTGAGAGAGAGAATTTCCCCAGAGGCCCACAAAACATTTAACGAAGTGCGAAGCACAAACATTTCATTACAACATATTGTGTACTTTTGCCTTTAATAACTACATTCCTCATCCAAGAAGTCTCAATAGCTTTCAAAAATGAATTACAGTAGGGTTATTTTCCCCAGAATATGGTTTTTCCACGACAGAAACAGCACCTTCCTAAACCATTGTATTTATTAGCAACCAGTTGCCTTTCGACACTAGTGCTATTTTCATCGACCCGGATCGAGTGTGGATCATTTAAACTTCCTTTAAAAATTATTAACATAGTTTTATGTTATTGGATTCTTTTTTCTTAACTGTACACAACCACCACTGAAAATGACGCACGGAAAGGGAAAGTGTCAAGTTGTTGGACATTACATTTAGTGGAGAATTACATTCTCCACTGCAGAAGTGCAGGCATTTAATTGAAGAGTTTAGGTGTAGTGGAGAATTTTTCCCTTGACCGGGCACAGAGGAGGCGGATAAGCTCTGAATTCCTGCATTTTATTACTTCCCACTTTAGTCCACTCCAGAGATACTCTCCATCTTCTTTCTGACTTCGCTCCTTTCCTCTACAAAGCAGACCCCTTGGCTCTTTTATACGCACCAGGAAATTGGGAAGCAGCTTGTCCTGCTGACTTGGGTCTTGTGCTAGTTAAACAGAAGTCAATAGTTGTTCAACTCCATGACTCCAAACGGACATTTCAAAACAATCTTAAATGTTCACAGCACGTGTTTACCTGTGTGTAGAATCCCAAACACTCACTTTTTCACAAAACCAAAGCAAACCAAAACAACAAAAACAGACCGTACAAAAACAAACCTGTGACACGTAAATAGAAGGCTGGTCCCTTATAATGGGTATATTCTTAGTTTCAAATGACACAGGGCTCCTTAGATGAAGTGTGTTAGGTAATGTTTATTACTGCTGTCTGTTTTCTTCAGTCATTGCAGCATCTCATGGCCTCCCTAATTATTTGATAGGTTTTATTGATAGTCTGTTCAATCAGAGTTATGGGAAAATTAAAAGGAAAATTATTCAAATGTATAGGGTTTTAAGTGGGTTTAGTAATGGCATGTTTGTGCAAGCAGATACAAAGCTAGCTTCCTTTCTTTCAGAACCTTTTTTACAGTAGTGAGTTACCATGGAGCTTGGAAAACAGTTACCTTTCCTCTCTCTCCTTTAACAAAAACTATTTCACTAAGGAAACATGTATTTTCATGGTGTCTTGAAATATTTTATTTGTGTTTATTAAATCGGGAATTTTTTATCCACCATTGTTTTCATTAGATGTGACCTCAGAAATCTGCTTTGAATCCCTTAATAATCCTGGTGTTTGAGTGATGGTCCGTCACTGACTCATAACGGAAGGAAGGAGGGACTAAGGGTTACTGGTAGCCATGGAGTTGGGGATGGCAGGACTCAATGGCAAATATTATAAATACGTGGAATATTTTACCTTCATCGATGATGGCATTCGTGGTTTTATCAGTGAAGTGAGTTATCTAAATATTGTTTAACATTGTTGATTTTTAATTCACTTTTTAATTAAAGTTTATGTCTGAATGATCATTAATACAAAACATCCATTATTTTACTTTCTTGGAAGTTAACCCATTAAGAATGTTATCAACATCTGTGTTCCTGACTGGCATGAAATTAAACTGGCACTTGACGTGGTTCTCTTAGGTAGATTCTGAATAGAAGAAATACAAAAAGTTATTTCAGAGATTTATGAATCTGTGAGATATATGTATACTGTTAGTTGTTTAAGGTTTAATTTTTGGTCTATAAACTTTCTGAAAAAACACTTACCTTTTTGTGGGAGGAGGCAAAATAAACAAATTGCTCTTTTCCTTGCAGTGTGAGGACATCCAAGCAATTATTCATCAATGGGGAAAGAAAGAGGAGGCAGTTGGTGGCAATTTCTCTGCCACTTGCCTCTTCATAGTTTTTGGTAAACTAAAGTAACTTATTTTAAAGGGAGGTAGTTTGGTGATATAAATAGAACAATTCTTAAAAAGAAACATCATGGCGTCTAATTACTCCATTTCTCTTTTCTTAACTTCCCATTGCCCTTATTTCACATACTTTACATGTAATACACATTCATTCACACATTCATTCATTCATTGTACACGTAGTCACTGGGCACTGCCTGTGGGCAAAGGGAAATACAAAGATGAACAGACGTGAGTTATGCTCTCAGTATGCCTACTAAATATGGTGCATATTGCAGACTGGATCAACCTTCTCTAAGCCACTGCTATCCTGCTTTTCTGTATTATAGAGGATGGACATCTGGAAATAACATTTCTCACATTCCCGTATAACTAGAATACCACATGGGCACTAGATTTCAGTAAACAAATATACCCACGTGAGACTTTGAAAATGAAAGTGAGCAAACATCGTGTTGGGGACATGTGTGGAGAGATTGAATGATATAGTAGAAACATTTGGTTTTCCCAAGGCATCTGAGATTTTACACTCTACCTTTTGAGCTGGTGTTACAGGTACCATGAACTGAGAGAAGGCAGTAGAAATGGAATTTCTATGCAAACAATTTCCCTGGTTTAGCCAAACAGTTTCTTTTTCTTTCTTTCTTTCTTTTCTTTTTTTTTTTTTTTTCCTTTGGTTGCATTGTTTCTGATGTGAAACATTCTGCCCGTAATTCTATAAACTATGTAATAACCTGTAATAGATCCCATTCTGTGTCAGCTAGCTGGAGTGAATTTTGTTGTCTGGTTGTCTGGGTCAAAGTGCCCCGACCTTTAAACGCTATACTACTAGCAGATATTGGCACAAATTACTTTAATATGAAGTAAATGATAATTAGTGTTATACAAAGGTAAAGATGACTTTGTATGAAAAGTGGGCAGAAGTTATTCTTTTTTCGTTTGGTATTCAGAGAGAAAGATACTTGAGAAAGACATTGAAAGGTGCATAAGGCAAACGTCTAGAATGGGGAAAAGGGTTCACCAAGTGATGGAAGAGCATAGAACAAGAGATAAGGACGGGAGTAAGGCTGGAACATAACAGCATAATAAGCAATAATGAGACATAATGAGATAAAGTGTTAGAAAGATAAATAGGAAATAATGAGACACTGGATTTTTTTCGTGTCGGATGGGAATATTCACTGATTGATTTGTTCATTTAGCAAACATTTCTTGAGACTCTATCTTGTGCCAGGCACTGTGCCAAACAGGACTCTACCTCATTGTGATTAATTTAGTAGCAATGTAAAGAGTAACTTTTAGTGGTGAGAGCACTGACAATAGGGTGCCAAGAGGCTTTTATCTTTGTCTAATGAGAGACAATGAGCAGTGGCAATAGGAATAGAGTTGACTATCTACTGTCAATTTTTTACTTGCCCATTTTAATTGCATGGCATAATTTTTGACTTCGCTGTATTAGTTTAAAATTTCTATTGTCTGTATTTACACATATATGATGAGTTGTGGTTTGCTTATAAATTTCTGTACACATGGTGTATCACCTCCCATTAGATCGCAAGTCCTAATGAGTAAATGACTGATGCTTTAGGCATATAGTAGGCACCTAAGAGAAATCCTCAAATCTATATAAGATTTACAGAAATGATCAGAGAACTCTTATGACCCTCTAAAACTATATGCAAGACAAATAATAGCACAGGTCATTCAAGCTTTTGTGATTCGGGAAAAAAATAAAAGGCTCAAACCTCCATCTCACCTGCAGTGGAAAACCTGGCTTCCCTGAGCACTTTTGAATGTCCTTGTGGGATGGATTTGGGGTGGGCAAGGAAGGTTGGGATTGTCCAGGTCTCCTCTGGTCCCAGGTTCCTGGATCATCTAATTATCCCAGTTGTGCCATTGTGTCTCATCATGAGTGATACCCTGACTCCTTTACGGACCAAAACGCCAACACCAGCAGCCTTGGTGTAGAGCAGACTTTCACTGATGAGTTAGAACCACGGAGAGGATTTATATTAAAGCAGGCAAATTCCTTTCAGTTGGTTACTAGGGAGTGCTGCTCCTAGTAGTCTTGTTGAACACCCAGCCCCTGTCAATCTCTCTCCAGTTATTTCTTGGTCAAGTCCAGTTTCCCAACATGCTGGTTAGCCTATTCTCTGCCGTTTGGTTCTGTTTTGTTCTCCTTTCTCTTTATTTTACCCTCATCCCCAATCCTCATTAATTTTGTGGATGGAACGATCCAATCATTGCCTTGCGTTACTACTCTCTCCTCCAGGCCATCCTCTTAGATTAAGTTAAGACCCAGTTTCCTCACTCAAAGCCATCCGTCATGGAATCTTCCTGAAAAAAAAAAACCAAGAGCACTCCTGTGTTATTTGATGATATATGTTCATTCTGCTACACATATGGTAACAAAAAGTATGTTTTCCAGGAGATTCGTCTGTGAGAGGAGGACTTGCAATCCTCTCAGGAAAAAGGAAGTAAAATTGACAGAATAATTTGATGCCAGTTTATGAAAAATCATACAGACAGGATTAAAATTTCTCGTTTTAATTGTGTTAAATTCTTAAGTTCAGCTCCCCATCGAAAAAAGGAGTAATATATTATTATTTTTTAAAAACTTATCTAAAATTGTGTAGAATAAAACTAATTTACTGATCAATTCCACCATGGCAGTATTGGAATATCACTTTTTAAAGAGTTGTGCTCAACAAAATATAAATTTATTTCGATGCCTTTGGAAGCTTAAATTCCAAATATTTTTTTCTATGGATCAACCAAAACTTTTGAAGGAAGTTTCCATATATATATATATATATATATATATATATATATATATATATATATATATGGAATATATATATATATATATATATACACACATACACACATATATATATATATATACACATATATATATATATGAAATATGTGGTGTGATCAAAAAATACAGTGAATGTTTAAATTAAAAAAAATTATTACAGTAAAAGACAAATTGGCATTAATCCCCCCTCAAAATACTCCCCCTCACCTCAAACACACTTATCTCATTGTTTTTGCCCTTTTCTGAAGCAGTTCTGGAAGTCCTCTTTCGTATCTTTACTTCATTCTCCATCATGACAACACTCCATGTCACACATCACTTCTGTTATACAGCAATTTCTGTCAAATAAAAACATTATGGTGTGTTCTTATCCGTCGTATTTACCGAATCTGGCACCATGTGACTTCTGGCTCTTCCCCAAAGTCAAAATGACCATGAAAAAGAAACATTTTGAATTGATTCAGGACACCGAGGCAGCCATGACAATGCAAATATTATACACACACACACACACACACACACACATGTCTGGGAGCGAGAGCTACATTGGCTGCTATAAAATCACAAATCAATTAACAAAGATGTCATAGGCTTCTAAAGCAAGGGAAGGCATTCAATTCAGCCAGGACAGCTCTTTCTTCTGTCTGATGAGTCTTCTGTGGCTGGTTCACATTGATACACCACAAAACCTGAAAAGAGAACATCAGGTAATGCCAAAAGAGAAATTCTTCTCTGACCTACTCATTGCCTTCCAAATATTCTTCTTTGCCTCATGAACAAACAACCCTCAGGCATCTCTCCTATTTGGGATTAAATTCAGGCTGTCAGTTGTTGATGGCATGTGACCCATCTCAATTAACTACTCTGCTCATATACAGTACTTGCAGCTTAGAGTTCTTGCTATTTTGGTTAATTTAATGGTTGTTTATTTTCGGGCAAAGGACATAAGTGCCTAAGAAGGGAAATGGTCTCAATCGCCCCTATCTTGAACTATGGAAAGGCATTACCCCAAGGCAATTTTCAAAGCAGAGTTTGTTGCAGGCTTTTTCTACATATGAAAATAATACATTTTCATTTTGGAAAATTTTGAAAAAGGAAAAAGCAATCATACAGAGAAATGATCGTTGTTATTATTTTCCAATCTTTTACTCTATTCTTACAAATACAATTAAATGTGTATATTCTACATAAATGGAATCATACTATTTGTAAGCCTTTCTTTATATAATATGATGCATCATGAGATTTTTCTATGTCATTGGATATTTGCCTGGAGTATTATTTTCATTGGCTGTATAATATGCACAAATGTCATAATTTATTGTAATCACTCCCATACTGTTACATATATCAGTTGTTTCTAATTGTTTATTATTTTAAATCATTCTTTAAAAAATACATGTACTTGTGTGTGCATATGGAATTGCACCTGTTTGGTTATAATAAAATCCCAAGAAGCACAATTTCTCCATCAAGAAATATGGAAACATTTTTATTGTTTTTGAGAAATAGTGCTAAATTGTTCTCAAGAAATGCTCTGCTGTCATGGGTGTAGGAGAATGGCCACTTCTTAGGTGGTCACTTTGATTGTCGTTGTTCACCTTAAACTTGTTTATTTCAGTATTTATAATGTTTATGCTTTTTTCTAGAAACTGCTTTAAATTAGTTTTTTGTAACAAATTACCGCAAAATTAGTGGCTTAAAAAATATATATCATCTTATAGTTCTGGAGTCCAGAAGTCTGCAGAACTATGTAGAGAATATGAACATAACATATTCATAGGTTCTGGGGATAGGAGAACATCTCTGGTAGATGTTATTCTGTCGCCCATGTTTTTCATTTTTTAAAAGGAAAAATACAACATAGCAAGGAATTTTGAATGAATTGGTATGTACAGTTTGAATTCTATATTCACATTAACTATGTGCAGATATATGTGTCTGTGTGTGTGTGATTTTGTGTGTATTGTACTATATGTATGGCTCTGTAAAAGGATTCTTAAGCTTCCTTCTGTATAATTGGATCTCGCTGGGCCACCGTCAAGGTTTCAGTCGAGTTTTAGGGGAGAATCAGTTTTTTTCCCCTTTCTAGCTTCCAAAGGCTGCCTGCATCCTTGGTTAGTGCCCATTGCATCTTCAAAGCCAGCAATGGCCGGTCAAGTCTTTCTCATAACACAGTTTCTCTGGTTTGGATTGTTCTGCCTCCCTATTCCCCATTTACAGACCTTTGTGATTACGCTGGCTCACCTGGATAACCAAGGATAATCTCTCCATTTCAAGGTCAGCTGATTAGCAACCTTAGTTCCATCTGTAACCTTAATTTCCCCTGGCCATGTAACATAACATATTCATAGGTTCTGGGGATAGGAGGACATCTCTGGTAGATGTTATTCTGTCGCCCATGTTTTTCATTTTTTATAAGGAAAAATACAACATAGCAAGGAATTTTGAATGAATGGGTACGTACAATTTGAATTCTATATTCACATTACCTATGTGCAGATATATGTGTCTGTGTGTGTGTGTGATTTTGTGTGTATTGTACTATATGTATGGCTCCATAAAAGAATTCTTAAGCTTCCTTCTGTATAATTTCTCTTTTAAAATGGCACTGACACCAGCTCTATCAGTTTCACTTGGATAGCTACAACTCATATGTATTTTGATAAGCAGCAATGATACATGAGCTTTAGAAAGGAAATCTTGAGAAGTCATCATTTTCAAGAGAAATTGCTGCGTTGATATATTCCACACTCTAACGTTAAAAAAATGTTTCGATTGTACTTTCATGGCTTTTCTTTCTGTCATCGATGCCCTACAAGATTTCAGAAAGCCCTCATTACTTTTGGCAGCACTTTTCGGCAAGGTACAATAGGTTGCAAACAAACCAATAGATTGAATTTTGCAATAGCCCTTCTAATGGATATTTATTCAAACCCAAAGATCTAGACGGTACCTTGCTTCTTTTGGGACTGTAAGTGATCTAAAAATAGTTGTGTGACTTTCCATGCACAGAATGAACGTCATAGAGCTCAGTCCTACTGTGTTCCACTGAGACTTACTGATAGCAGAGCAGGGTGCCAACAAGAATCCGCCCACATTAACTGAGAGTGAGGAGTCACCCTGTGAAAAGGTTTCAAGTGAAGTGATCAGAAATATTTTTTACCCTTAGAGTACACTTGAAAGGAAAGGCAGGCCAACTACTATGCCTTAGTTCCATCAAGAAGCAATCCAAAGTGAGAGGGAACAGCCCAGATACAGTTTTAGCACCTCTGGTTTTCAGAACACAGTTGGAGGTAATGTCAATATCAAGGAGCTGACAGAATAAAGTTAACTGGTGTGAAAAAAAAGATCCACCCCACTCGTTCTGCAGAAGCTTCTAAATACCAGTTGTCTAAACCTATTGGTAAGCACGGATGCATTATTAATGAAACCAGCAGCCTGCCTGGTGCTACTCAGACGGTTCAAGCATTTAGTAGGAAATATTTCTGTGAAGTTTTGCACAAAATAATGACAGTGTCTGTCGTAAATCGAAACAAATGGCTGTTGCAGGCTCTGGGGAGGCTGGCAGTAAGCAGCTGCCTTCCAGAGAAAGGCAGAGGGGCACCACCTGCTGAAGACAGGCGGGCAGGCAGTGGCTCGCTGAATATTGACTAGTTAATAATTCAGGACAACGGGAACCACTGGTTCTTCACACTTGGAACTGCCCCTTCATCACAGACTTTTCATCACCCTAATGAGCTACTTGAAGAATTAGATGCTAAAATATCTTCCAGCAATTCTCCAAAGACTGGGACTCAAACCGCCACAGTGAAGAGTGCCCCTTGCAAATAAAAGTTCATTTTCTTATTTTAACTCTCCTTTTCTCTTTTTTCTCCTTCTCCTTTCCTCTTGCCCTGTCTTTCTTCCTTTCTTCTATCATTTTCATTTTTTTCCATCCTTCCATTTGTACCATAAGAAAGCCAGGTAAAATACTGAGTTAGGAAAAATTTGTAGACTCACTTTTCTCTATAAACTTCTGAATATTAAAGAAAAAAAGGTACATGGTGGTCTGATTAGGTTTCTGCAGAAAACATTTGAAGAAAACCATGTGCTCTGTGGGGCTTTTCCCCTGGAGACTTCGATAACCAAACTTGCAGATAAATCCAACTTTCCTATCATGTCCTACAGAAGGAGATAAACACGTAGGAGCAGTAGAACAATTCCAGCCAACTGGACTGCCCTAAGATTGTCACTTATAAAGCCTGATGCTCATGGTTCATACAGATGATAACTGAAAACGGGGATTGGAGGTTTAATTGGTCACACAAAAGAAAAATGTTGGGAAAGTGATGTTTTTATTTACTACTTGCATAACAGTTTTTGGTGGTTCCTTCCCCCTCGCCCTGCATTTGTTTATCAAGGATGTATTGAGTCCCACAATGTGTCAGGCATGAGACTGGATTCTATGGACACAACAGTGATGAAGACTGACCACTACTCTCATGGGATGTACACACCCTTTAGGGATATATAAGTAATACACACTAATACCCAACCAGATAAAGCCATCTATGACTGTGTGTTCAGTACTCTGAAGGGTATAACAAGGTGTCAGGGGGAGTCAAGGTGACTGGAGTTGTGAGGATGGTCTTGCTGAGGAGGTAGCATTTTCATTAAGATCTAAAAAGCGAGAAGGAGCCAATCCTGGAAGAAGTCAGATGACATGCCTCCCATGCAGGAGGAAAGCAATTGTAGGGATTCGACAGCATCCTAGGCCCTGCCAGGAAGCTGTTATGCTTGGAGCATAGTGAGCGAGCAGGAGAGGGTCCGAGATAACAGTGAGAAATGTTCATCTTCAGGTATATGAGTCATTTCAGCATTGCAGTATGTGGCTTGGCCAATATCCATTCTTCTCTTATTCCTTACTAGCAAAGTCATAATTCTATTCCAAACAGTAATGTGCCTAGATAAAAGGCTGGCTTTTATCTATTTCCTGGCTTCTTTTACAGGGAAGGGTAGTTAATGAGATACAAGTAGAAGACATTATGACACTGGGTAGGATTTCTGGGAAATCTCTTTAAGGGAATTGACTCAGCTAGGAGACATGACCTTTTGTCTTTCCTCCCCTTCCTCTTTTTTCTTGCCTGGAGTGTGGATGTTTGGCTGGAGCTCCAGCATGCATGTTGAGCTATGTGTCAATTTTGAAAATAGAAGCTGTGACTAAGAATGTGGAGTACAAAGTAGAAGAAGCAGAGTTCCTGTTGACTAGGGTGCCTCCATATGAGCCTATTAGTGCCTAGTCCCCAACTTTTTTCATATGAGACAGAAACAAACTTCTGCCTTATTCCAGCCAATTCAATTTGGGTTTTCCGTTACATGCAGCTGAACACAATTCTTTCAGAAATTCCACACCTGGTGTTATTTCAGATTCAACCTTTGGATTCAAATATTAGTTACTGAAAGAGAATAAATATGATATAGTTTATTAGGAAAGGAGACATTGCTAAGATTAAAAAAGCAGAGGTATTTTGAGAAGGATTTCTCAGGACTAAAAAAGTCCTTTGAAAAATACTTTCACAGATGATTCATATATACATTCTTCATGCTTTTTAACATGTAAAATGGGACAACTTGAAAGGTCTTATAAGTAGAAAATGAAAACCTCAGAATGTCCAAAAAGCCAAGAGGGAATTTTTCAATTCTAAACTCCCACTCTTCTGAATTTAATGTACCATTACTTGTTACACCTATTCCTTTGAGCAGCAATTAAAGTAGGTCACCTAATCGTATTTACCTTTTTAAAATATTTTTTTTAAATTACAGTTGGCATTCAATATAATTTTAAATTAGTTTCAGGTGTATAACATAGTGGTTAGACATTTATATAATTTAAGAAGTGATTCCCCCAATAAATCTAGTATCCACTGGCACCATACATAGTTATTACAATATTATTGACTATATTCTCTATGCTGTACTTTGTATTTCCATGACTGTTTCATAACTATCAATTATACTTCTGACTCCCTTTACCTCTTTCACCCAACCCCATCCCCCATCCCCCACACCTGGCAACCATCAGTTTGTTCTCGGTTCTACGCATCTGCTTTGTTTATTCATTTATATTGTTCTTTAGATTCCACACATAAGTAATATCATGTGGTATTTGTCTCTGTCCGTCTGACTTATTTTACTTAGCATAATACCCTGTAGGTCCATCCATGTTTTCTCAGAAGGTAAGATTTCTTTCTTTTTTATGGCCAAGTAATATTCCATTGTATATATGTACCATTTCTTCTTTATACAGTCGTCTATTGATGGGCACTGAGGTTACTTCCATATCTTGGCTATTGTAAATAATGCCTCAGTGAACATAGGAACATATATATACCTTTTTGAATTAGTGTTTTGGATTTCTTACCTTTTACCATAATCATTCTAAAAATTAGTTGTATAAACTTGTTTTGGAAAATCAGTGAGTTTGAGCGATTTTTTGGCTATGCCTTCCTTCTGTTAATGTTAAGCACTATATTCCCTTTTGGGACTCTTGAATCCGTGTAACTGAGACACTCTTGTTGTAACTGAGACACCATCATGTTTGCATTCTAATGATATCATTTGTATTAACAGTGGTTGTTGGTAAATGTTGGTTCTCAGTTTTCACTTGACTAACACTAAAAGTGTAAAGGAGGAAATACTAATTGTTCTCCTAAAACTACCATCATTTGCCAAATAACACATTTAAATTATTTTACAATTAACTCACTTACTGTTTTTTTTTTAATTTAGATATAATAGACGTATAATATTACATTAGTTTCAGGTATGCCACATAATGATTCAGTAGTTGTATATAGAGAGAAATTATCACCACAATAAGTCTACTTAGCATCCATCACCATACATAGTTACATTTTTTGTGTGTAATGAAAACTTAATATTTACTCTCTTAGCAACTTCTAAATATACAAAAACTCACTGTTAAAGTCTAATAAATAGCAATGATTTGAGAGATTTTCATGAAAATGCTAGACAACCATTGACTTATTTACCCATTTTGTTTAATAAGTGGAAATATCTTTTTTTGTAGTAAGTTGTACAATTTATTTACTGAAAAAGGGTGAAGGGAGGGAAGCCATTAAATGTTTTAAAATTGAAGAACTCATACTAAGAAAAATACCCCAAACAATCAGAAGTATGGTTGTGAAGGCAACAGACCTGTACACACCTAACCTTGGTGCAAACCAAGATGGAATTAATGCTGTAAACGAAGTGAATTGAAACTTGAGGATAAATTGATTCTGAATATGGGAAACAAAGTAGGCTTCTGAGATGGGGTATCATTTGAACGAGACCTTGAAAGACAAAAAAGATTTTGAAAGCCTGCAAATTGTGAAGCAGCCATTCCAGGCAGAGGAGAGCATAAGCAGCAGTCTGATGGTGTGGAAATGCCCAATGGGAGAACAAGGAAGGTTAGATTCTTGGAGGCAGGAAATAGGGGAGTGGATGAGGTGTGGGACTTAGCATCACCTTTGCTCTTCAAAGCCACATCTTATAAATGATACAGAAATGAAACAAATGCCTGACTGGGTGACATTTAGGCAGGGTAGAATGAAAGGGGAAATGAAGTGCTATGAGAGAAAACAGCTAAAGTTGGCCCTGCTCCGACGAGCTGCCAGGCATTTCAGGTAACAGTGAAACTGAGACATAAGAGGACCCAGCCATATTATTTTGGGAAAGAGCATATCAGGCAGATGAAGCCGAGCATGGTAGGTTTAAGAGACTGAAAGTGTGTCTGAGAGGAGTTGAGAATGTGAAGGAGGCGTGGCAAGAGGTAGTTGGAGGGATACGCAGGAATCAGATCACCTCCAGCCTTTTGTGCCATGTAAGGAGCTTAGATTTTATTGAGTGCACAGGGAAACCCTGGGAAGGATTTATGCAGAAAAGTGGCATGGTTTGGTTTACGAATTACAAGGTCATTAACTGATTTATGGAGAATAGATTGGAGAGGAAGCAAAGAGACGAGGAGGAATCTGATTTGAGGAATCTGAGTGAGATACGGTGGTGATTTAGACAGGTCAGGGAGGAGCAGTGGATTTGGGAAATACTAAGGAGGTAGAATCAAAAAAATTAATTAAAAGACTGGATGTTAGTTTGGAGCAGTGGAAAGGGAGGAATCCAGCATGACTCCTTTGAAATCCCATAACTAAAGTTATAGGGAAATTCCTGGAGCCACCAAATTCAGAAAGAGGTTATAAAAGAAGTTGAATTTCTCTAGAATTTTCAAGATTCCTATTCTACTTACAAATTATAGAACAATAAACATAGGTAGTGATTCTGCTGTTATAAAAGTCAGACCGATTTTAAATCATAGTCTCACTTCTAAGGACCCACCACTCTAAAAGTACATTCCTTTTTAAATAAATTAACCTGATTCGAAATCTGAAAGTGGATGCCCTAAAATAAATACAATGCTCTGTGGTAGTTGTAGATTAATTTTTGGATTTTTCTGGCGACATTTTTGAACGTCTTCTTTATTCCAATTAAATTTTCTTGTCGATTCTGACAACTTATAGTTTAATCTTGTTTTTCAGTGTGAATAATAAAATATTCATCCCTCTGATGGTGGTGGACAGATTCAGGTGAATAACTGAATACCTCAAAACTAATTTTAACCATCTAATTATGTTTCCTACCACAACTTTGACCAGATTTGTTATAAAGATCAAAGATGGATTTGTTGCATTTCTGTTTGCACTTGATGTGGGAAAATGATAACCTGAGAAATCCCAAAAGGAGTAGCAAAGAAGCCATATTGTTTGAGTGCCATGAAGTCACCTATGTAATTGATTATTTCTAACACTTATTTTTAAATGGTCTATATATTATCACCTTATGTAGTGACAGATTTTTAAATATCTGAGAAGACTTATATGGTTTTTGTTTTCAAATTTCAAAACAAAGGTTTTCAGAGCTCAAGTAAATGAGAAGGTCTGTAATCTTTTTCTTGACTACTGCTGTTCTACCACATAGAAAGAATTCCTTTTGAAAGATGTATTTTTAAGTGTCTTTCAGGGAAGTTTGGATTTGGGCTCCTGGTGGTACCCAGGAAGTGAAACGAACCATAAATGAGACACATCAAAAGTAACTTACAAAGAACTTTTTTAATATTAAAGTGATGAATCAGAGCTCAAATTAACAAGTAAAGGAGTCCGCCTATAATGAAAATCTTTTTCCAACATAACACTTCATTATAAAGGGAGTTTTTCTATAATAGAAGCAAGTGTAATTACATTTTTATATATAATTAGGACATTATTATCATTTCACCATATCAAAGTTCATTATAAGACATCTCCGATACATTTTTCATGGGGTAAAAATAAAAAGAGAACAGGAGTCCTTCAATTAGACTCCTAAGGACATCCGCAGAGACTGAGAGAAGCTCATCAAACAGCTTACTTAGGCCAAAAGGGACCAGGTAGAACCCACGGTGCTTTTATGACACAGAAGTTGCTTTTTCTGTATCCCGTATAATTCCTAATTATAGTTTTTCACCCAGTTCCTGTTCAACCATGAGAAATTAAAGGTTCACCTTTCTCAGCTGGAACCTAACTTTCCCCAGCATTTCAAGTTGCCGCGCCACAGTTCCTTGGAGTTTACTCGGCTTGGCATAATTCTTAGGGGGCCTAACCCAAACACCTGTCAAACAGGAGGGACACTACAACTGCTCTGTTTCACCAGTTTTATAAAAATAACTAAGGTTCCCTTCGCCCCCTGCCCCCACCACCTTGTAACATCTTTGGAAGGTAATTAAAGCAGCTTCTGAGAAACAAAAAAGTGACATGATTTCAAACGAATTATATAACAGAAACGGCTAGTTGAATGTGAAAAATGTGTCGTGTGTCAGAATTTGTAAATGTGCGTGCGAGTAACTTTTGACTTGTAGAAATTAGCATACTAACATGTTCCAAGTTAATTAAAACAAAATGCATTTGTATGCATTATTTTACAGTGAATGCTGCTTTCCGTGCAGAAGAAATGATGACAATAACAGGATTTGGGGAATTGGTTCCTAGTACTTCAATGTCAGGATTTCTTCCTTTTGGTTTATTTAAGACTCCTCACTGAGCAATGACTCCATGAATTTATCATGTATGTTCAGGTTGGTTTTAGATTTTCAGCCTTCGCTCTATATGCAGGGTATGTGGAATATGCCAGAGAAAGACCCTTGTAATTAGAATATGGGAAGGTCAGCATTGGGAGTTATAGAGAGCTTCCGCTGTATACAGACCAGGAAACAGAAAAACACAGAATGCCATCCCTGAGCCTGGAACTGGAGACCCTGCCTCCACGGCCAGGGACTGTTTTGTTCCACCCCGTTCTGATGGTGTTTTTCATGTTACTCTACAATTCTCACAGTTCCAAAAAAAGAATGTTTAAAATTAAATTATTGTGTCTACTGCACTAAGTAGCTTATCTTTAAAGATTTTTTTTTAAAATGTGTGTGTTTGTTTTATGATATACCGTCTCAAACTTCCCACCCTTTTTTAAAAAAATAGCACTTTGGTGTAAATGAATATATGTAAACAAATAAAATACATGCAGGCTATTTCCAAAACTAATGATTCAGAAGGCACTTTGAGAGTTCCAGGTTTATAGTTTTAAAAACAATTATTGCGAAGCTATTATAGAAATATCAAAATTAATTGGATTTTCTGGTTAATAGAATTTAAATAAATAGACAATTTATATATGGCAATTTTACTCGGGCTCTATAGATCCTTTTTTTCTTAATGTTTTTGACTCTTCTAGATGTGTATTATTTCTTAAAATATCCATATATATATATATATATATATATATATATATATATATATATAAAGATGGTAATACAATTAAGATGATAGATTACATATTAAAATGTTAAAGGAGACTCAAAAGGACAACGTTATTTTTGGCATAGATGGATTTGAAATAATGCTTTTATCACTTAAATCAAACAACACTTCTTCTCATAATAAGTGGTAACTCATAGATGTCAAACTTGTGATTAACTTGTTTGACCATTCACTTATATAGCTGTAAGTGTAGTGTTTAGAAAGAGTGAATCTGGTTAAAAACTAACTTGTCTCCCTAATTTCTTAAAGCAAATTTTGTGATAAGTAACTTCTTACTGTACTTATGTTTCTTCCTATAATCCTGCCATGTTTATGATTATATCATCACTGTTTTGTGGATTAAATCTTTATCAAAAATAGCAGCCAGTATTTCCATGCTGCTGTCTTTCTGCTTATTCCTTTTGAATGTTCATGGGGTTTGGTTATAAATATTAGGATTTTCTATGAGAAATTATCTTAGAATCAGATACTTTCTTCTTTATCATACCATTAGAGTGCTATATATTAAGATGATAATACAACTAAGATGCTAGTCTCTGTTAGTCATTCCTAAAGTAAGGGGGAAAAAATCTGTTAAAATAGCTTCTCATTTCTTAACTTCTAAATTTAAAATCCCTAAGTTAGCATGTGTTACATGTCCCTCCAATTAACCTAAAAAAAAAAAATCATCTTTCAGGTACATTCTTTAAATATTGCAAGTTGAAAGTAAAACTATGTCCGTTTTTTTTTAGCTAAAGCAAAATTCATAGTCTGTTAAAAACAGTCAACAGAACAGTGACTAAATCAATTATTGGATTAATTTTATTAGATCATTCTCATATGATCAAACTCTATAACTGATGTCCTAGCCCACAATAAAGAAATGCTTTGACAGGAAATGAACAAGTTTGTATTATGGACAATGCTGTCATCCAGCTGTGTTTCTGTGCCTGGCAGTCCAAGTTTCCGAGAGGGCCCTCTGCACAAACTCACGTGGGTTTGGTTGTCACTGCATTTGCACACTCAGATTTTTAAAGATTCACGTGCTATTGATACCTTCACATGCATTTGGTTTTATGTGTTCCTACCATTTGACTGTCGGCCCTTTGAGGGAAGGAAATCTATTTGCCATTTTCTTTATACCTTTCTGTAGTACCTGGTAAAGAGCACTGCCCACTACAGGTCTTCAGTAAATATCAGTGATTCATTTTCTAAATGCTGATCACCATGACATTATGATTTTTTGCTTGTTTGTTTGTTTTCTTTTAGTTCTATGGTACTGCTGTCTCCCAAATAAGCTGAAAACATCTTCCTTTTAAGAACATATGAATACTGGTGGGGAAAACTGTGACTGAAGGACTATAATGTATTATAATGTCCCCACTACATTTGTGGCGAATACATTCTAAGGTTTCAGATAACTTCTTAAAGAAAGGGCAAGTATGTGCTTCTTATTTATAGCAGAGACATCTTTTCACAAATCAAAGAAAGGATAGGTTTTTCCACTTTGCTTTCAGAATACAGCGCTGGGTGAAGCACCCCTTTTAGCCGATCAAAGAGGAGTGATCACACGTTTAGAGTCTGAAGTTATGTGGATTCATATTTAATTATGTTGGTCAATTATTTTGCTATACTCACAGAAGGGAGAGGATAGTGACATAGAAGAGAATTCCCAGGCCACATAAACGATTGCTCTCCCTCCTAGCCTTTACTCCCATATTATCTACATATCCCGGTATCCTTTTTTTTTTTTTAAATGAAACTTTCATCTGTGAAAAGAATAGCATTCCAATATACTGCAACAGAAGGAAGTTGCATTTGGCATTGAGCAATATGCTAGAAGTACTTGCAATTTAGAAATGCTTTTTTTTTTCATCTCAGAAAGGAAAAATTCTTGATCTCCTTATTTTTACAGTCAAAGCTCTTGACATGTTTTTACAACCTTGACTCCAGCGTGGATTGATTTCTTATACTTGGAAATGGGGGCTCTGCTTTTTTAAACTTTAGCTTCTTGAGGTTACTATTATTATTTTTCACAAAGAATGTGTCTATTATATCTGTAGTTCATTCTAAGTGATAACTAGCTATAATTGGGACAGTAGTCAAGGTGAGCTTAAAAGGGGGCTTTGCAACATTTAATGAAGTGACCAATTCTCAATTCAATATGCTATTTTCTTGTGCAACAAAATAGAAATTTTATGAATGGTAAATTTAGGTTTCTAAATCTATTCCCTTTATTAATACTTCTGGCCCTAGGTGAGGGACAATTTATAAAAGTCAGAAATTATTTTCTTTTAAGGTTTTATTTGTGGTTTTATATTTAATAAGATAGAGTAAATCCTGTTATAATTCTCCAAGTGAACCTCTAACTTCATATTTCTACATCAGAAAATTAGGCAGACAATGGTGAACTATCTCTCATAAGAGTAGACTTCTTTATTTGACTGTACAATGAAAGAAATATACTTAAAATGATTTTTTTCTTCCATGAGACCTGCTCTTAAAAAGCTCTCTCCCCAGCTCTCTCTATACCAGGCTGTGTGTATTTTGCAGACATGAAGCCGTCCATTCTCTCATGCCTGTGTACACACTTTCATGCAGAGAGGTGCCGAAGGGCTGGCCACAGTGCTGATACCTAGCTACTCCTGTGGAGTCCCAGCCTGGCAGCAAAGCTCACGAGAGCACAGACATGAGGTTAACGCTGTCATTATTTCAAAAGCAGTGTTTGCTTGCCTCTCCTGCATCCTCTTCCAGGAGGGCTGCTTTGCCTGGGAGACTTGCCTCGGGCTTGAAACACGGCAGCAGCAGTGATTCTGGGGGACCGAAACCCTTCTCCAAGAGAAGTTGCAGCCCTGGCTCCTCTGCTGTGATGTTGCATCTCAAGGGCATCTTGGACAGCTGTCATGGCCAGATCATCTCCCGTCTTTTCTGAATTTTTCCGACCTCGTTTCATCCATAAGTAATGTCTGAAGTCTCATCCCGTGGACAATGACCCCGCTCCGTTAATGTGATGATTAGGGTTCTGCAGTCGACCAGTTGGCCAGATGAGCATGGAGCGCCGTCTCTCATAGACGCCTGACAGATGGCCGTGTCAATTGTTTTAAAGACAC
This sequence comes from Rhinolophus ferrumequinum, assembly GCF_004115265.2. NCBI lineage: Eukaryota > Metazoa > Chordata > Mammalia > Chiroptera > Rhinolophidae > Rhinolophus > Rhinolophus ferrumequinum. The sequence continues at coordinate 19,890,028 of NC_046301.1, read as the reverse complement.
TGTGTGTGCCTGTTCCTTTTTAGACCCCTTTAAAGCTGTACCAGCCAAGGTCAGTGTGAGAGAGAAGGTCCAAACTGCAAGAGTGATGCAAAGCTCAAAAACCACTGAGAGGAAATAAGTCTGACAGGACACAAGGCAGACTGGGGGCGGGGGAGTATGTTTGGGGCATTGCCCTGGAAACTGGTCTCAGCAATACCCATTTACATTCATTCTAGTTCCTTTACCTTAAATCCAGGCTCCTATTCTCCCATCCAGCACTTAGACGTGTTTAAGGAAAAGTCCCCATCAAACAGACACAACTAGATTTCAGTCCCCACTTGTCCCTCAGCAGGGTGTCCTTGTGCAGGCCACAGCCTGCCCAACTGTCCCTGTCAGCCATGTTTACCTATTGTTTCGTTAGTAACATTGGCAGAGGCAAAGGACCGCTTCTGTTGCAGCATCACCACCTCCAAAAATACAAGGCCTGGTAGTTACTTCCTGAAGCAAATCTGCCATTGGAACCACATAGACATGCTGGGTGTGTCACTAGGGATATCAGCCAAGATATCAGCATCATAGGCCACTACCTAAATAATATATACTTAGTCTTATTTATACAGAGGGATGGGCAGTTATTTCCAAATAGCACAACAGGGTAGCTTTGTTTCTTATTATTTACAATAAACTGGTCACTTCCCCTCTCAAAAAAAAAATAGTAATAAATAAAGGTGATCTTTATAAGCTAGCAATTATATTAAATAAATGCAATGCTTTTTTAATAATCTGGGGTGGGGAGTCGTGATTTGCACTCCAGTTTTGCTATTCACTTTGATTCGGTCAGGAAAACATTACAAAGTGTGTTATCTTCAATGCTCCATTTACGTGTGGTGAGAGGTAACACAGTGGATAAGGGCGTAGCTGCTGTCTGTGTTCACAAAACTCACCATGTAAGAGGGAGGAATGACCTTCTTTCATGTATCTTATGAGATCCTTCTGAACAGATTCTTCCCAGGGAAGAATCCTGGGATTCTCAGCAAGTCATCTCAGAACTTCCCACATTAGTTAAGATAGCAGATGGGTAGGGTCATGAGATGGCCACTACCTGAAATTTTTAGCTGAAGCTCCATCCTGCTCAATCTAAGTTCGTCAAAGTATCTCTTGAGTCCCACCTCTTTTCTTCATCTGATTATTGTCTGTCCAGTCTGGAGAACTGCACACATCCTAAGGTTCTCCATGCACCAGTCTCTTCTTGAGAGGCCAATGGCCCTTCTCAGCTATCACAGTTACCATCAAAAGGACATCAGGTCACGTTACCCCTTCCCTTTGCTGGCAGCTTCCATTTGGCTGCCTGTTTGTAGAGCAAGTGCTAAATGCCTTAGTTTAGCATAGGAGGCCTTGTGGAGTCTGCTTAAACCCACTGCCCTAGTTTGATCACCTGTCATTGTGCCCTATGCATTCTCCCCCAACCACACATGCAGACTAAGCTCTGGCCACCTGGACTTCTCACCGTTCCTCAATGCTGCGGTTTATCCAATGACTCCAGGCCTCTACGCATGCCTCCTGGTCCAGCTGGTAAGCTTATCTTCACCCAATAAAGATGCAGACTCCAGATGCAGTCTTGCCACATTTGGCCTGGAAGATGGTACTCTTCCCTCCTAGGAGATCCCCCAGCACTTTTTCATTCCTTTAAAAGATGATATTATAGGTCTTCTGTTTATGTTTCCTCTCCCTATGAGTTCCTTGAAGGAAGGGGTCATGTCTCACCCGTTCTTATATCCTAGGGACCTAGCAAAATACCTGGCCACGTGCTAACAAATTTTCCTGAATGAATGAATGGCTGCAGGAAAGAGAAATCAACTGTGCCTGCTCCAAGGCCTGATGTCATCAGTATCCCTGTGATTCATTGTTTAAAGGAGCTCAATGATAGAGTCATTCCATGATGTTTCCAGAGTGAGTATGTGACCACCTCTGGCACATACCACATTCACCATGTAGAAGAAGCAGCTACTGATGCTTTGAAAGTAGCTATAAAAAGCAAAGTTCAGTATCCAACAGATACACTACTTAAGCACAGAACCTCCGTCCCTGATTTCTCACAGCTCCCCCGTTACTAGCAGTTGGGTCAGGCCTCTCTCTACGGAGCCACTGGCAGGCTTTATTTCTTCTGTTGTTATTTTCCTCTGGCTTCGAAAAAGTGCCGCCGTGCTGTTTGGGTGATTGTTTCTCTGTGATGCTAAGATGCTTTAGAACAATGTTATGATGCCTGGTCGCACCTACTACCACTGAGACAAGCCCAGAAGTTAAATTATGAAGCAAACGTAAGCTTTGAAGAAATTTTTATTTAATCTGTATTCCCCTGTTTCATCTGCACATCCATCCAGCGCAATCTGCATCATTATTAGCCACATCAACTTGCTAAAAAAAAAAAAAAGAGAGAGAGAGTAGAAAGTAAGACATCTGTGTTATAGCATTAATATATTCAAAGGTTTTTACTTTCATCTTGCAGGCATTAACAGTGTGTAAATGCAGTGTAAGTGCAACTTACAACAGCACTAAGTTAGCGGAAGGAAAAATGTACTTGGGAGCCTTAGAAAAAGAAGGGGGGCTTGCAGAAAACGAAAGGGAAGGTATGTTTGTGTGGAGGGGACAGCCAGGTTGGGGATTATGTAAAAAGCAGAGTTTTACCTATAAATAGAGTATTTTGCCTATTGCTCTTCCATAGCTTTATTTCTAATTGCTAGCACAATTTCTGAGGCACTGAGGCAACCCTCAAGCAGTGCGCTGGAGGTGTGTTTGTGCGGCTATGCCCTCTGGCTTGGCTGCCAGCCTATTCCCTTAGATCAGAGCCAGAAGGCAGACTGTTTTCGAATACCGATCACCTCACCCGGACCTAATCCTTTGAGTTCTCTTTGGCATCTATTCCTTCTGCCAGTTTCCTCCTCTGTTCCTCTCTTTTCTTCTGAAGTTGACAACAAAGACATCCTCAGGGCCCTCCTTGATGTAAGACCACTCTTGATGTTATTACAGTGTGTTTTTTTTTTTGTACCCTAAAGTTGTGCTACTTTTATATTCAGCTAGCACAATATTTGCACACCAGAAGATAAAGAACATGTGAATATGTTATACAGAGTGATAGTTTCTTTTTAATTTGTACTCCTCTGTGTTTTTTGATGTAAACCTTTTCCTTTCCCTGTCACTCATCTACATACCTGATCAAGAACCTGAAGGTCTTCCTTTACAGACGATGTTATTTCTATACCTTAAATTGGCCTGACCTGCCACTTTTAATTTTAAAAATATGGCTGTGAGAGATATGGATGAATATGGAATTTCTATGAAGCACAAAACTTTTGAACGGTTCCTGTCCTCTGTGATAGTGAGTTTTAAAAGGGAAATCTCCAAAGAGCTAATTAGTAGACAAGTAGAGCTCAGCCTGAACAAAGCTGAAAAGATAGCAGATAACTAAAAGGACCTGGCCATAGCTGACAAAAATCAAAGCCCTGACAGAGAGCTGGCAGTAACCTTGGGCTGCTAACTGACAGGGACAATAAAAAAAAAAACCCTCTGAACCTGGCAGAGAGTGACAGCCCCACTCTAGGCTCTCCGTAGAGTACAATATCTCCACCACAAGGAAGCAGTAATCTTTCAGCGGGCAACACCGGAGGCTCAACTCCAAAAGATGACTGGCTCTGACCACCATCAGCCATGGAGGAGAGGCAGATTGATGACACCCAGGAGCTTTGGAAAGTTCCTTGAAAAGTTCCAGGCCATTGTTTAACTTGAGAGTGAAAAGGCTTTTTTTCCGGAACAGTGGTAGGAGTGTGGGGCAGCCCAAGGTGGAGACAGAGCCAGGCCACTCAGGCAGATGAATAGGGAAGACAAGCTGAGGGGAAAAGCCTGTGCAAGCCGGGACCTCACGAGCCCTAGACCAACAAAAAATGGTTGGAAATAAAAGGAATGGCACTGGCAAGAAACTTGAGGCACGCAAGGACAAGAGGAAAGTGGGAATCAAGGAAAAAAGTAACAGAAAACATAACCTGTAAGGAGGAGGATGGAGCAGAGAGCCACATTTTAGAACCAGAAGGGAGAGAAAACACAAAAATAATGATCTTTAAAAATAAAACCCCTCTTTAATCCACTGAGAAGAGAGAAGAAGTTCTGATAGGTATATATTAGGTTTAGGCACTAATGAGCCCTGGTCTAAAATCCCATGGATACAGAGTTCATGAGAGGTAAGAAAGGATGCTTCTGTTAACTAAGTGACTTTAAAGTTTCTCTGTGTTTACGAGATTCCATTATATATTTCTGGACATCCAAACAATTATATTTAGGAAAGAAGCCAAACCATAACAAAGTGCTACAACTACGATGAGGGTGAAACTTAAAAGCAAGCACGTAAAAAGCATTCTGCTTTAAAACCCAAATGCTAACAACGTGCATTAGGTGGTTTTCATTTTCCCTAAATAAGGTCTCAGATTCAGACAAGTTCTTCTGGTTCTATATTTATTCCTCTCTGAGATACTGAAATCCACACCCTTACTGGTGGAGCACTTGAAGACATGAGCAGTGATTGAGGACTCCAGGGATATTATCTCAGAGGAAAATAAGCAGCAAGAAAAGGTGAAGCCTTTAGAAAGATAAACCTGAGGGATTTTGTAAAAAGAAGTGCCTTTAAAATGAACCTTAGTTTTCTTGCTCAGACTCCAGTGTCTCTAATCATATACCTCAAAATTTCTATCTACATAATTATGTTATTATGGTAAATATTATGATATTTGCTATTTATCTTCAAAGTGCCATCGATTTCTCCCTTCACCACAATCCTAATTCTACAAAAACAAAACAAAACAAAACAAAACAAAAAAAACACATTCACATTTGACAAGTTAAAAAGCTTGGGTCAGCTCAGTATGAGTCTGATCTCATACGACTGTCTGATTCTGATCAAGGAATAGGTAATTAAGAAAAGTCCCCAAATCAAGGAAATATTTGAAGACTTGGAAAACCTGCCCCATATTAAACCTGGGTATAAAAGAATAATTTTTCTTTATTAATTTGGTCTCTTCATATTCAACATCCATTTTGGTAAAACAAATGTATGTCAGAACACTGTTGTTTGTTTGTTTTTGTTTTTTAACTGTATCTGCTTATATTTAGAGCCGAGTTATGTAATCTAAAACAAGATTTTTTTTTTTTTTTTTTTAAGCAAGCTACTTAGAAGCTATCATAAAGCACAGCCAGCAAATATTTTGGTCTTGGTTCTCCTTAATTCAGATCTATGGGAAAAACTAAAGGTTTTCTGTTGCATATTTAAAGGTGATGCTACTAACTCAGTCACAGTAGAACATATTATGAGTTATTTTCTCTAGGAATGGAAATAGATTTTTGGTGAGCCATTTGTAAGGCTCACATCTTCATCTAAGAACATTAACACAATTGGCAGGGCCTGCCCAGGATTCAGAATAACAGAGAGAATCTGCAAGGGTCTTGGTCCCGTATATAGGTGAAGTTCTCAAGTCCCAGAAAGGTTGGGAAACTCAGTCCCCAGGATGAAGCCTGCACAGTGACCACACCGAAAGTAGAGCTCAGGCCTGACTCTTTCCACCAACCCTTTCACTATTTAGAGGCATATGAACCATACTGGTTTACACCTACCTAGCTTATTGACCTGTTTTGGTATAAATCAATTACTGGCTTGAGTCTAGGTTGGAAAAAAAAAGGCAACAAAACTGTCCAGCTATGAAGGCCTTGGTGATCATCTCAGATAGTAATCTTACTGCTGAAATCCCTCTCTTCCCTTTCTCTCCTAAAAGCCTCCTCTCTTGTTATCTCTTAGTCTGTTTGGGCTGCTGTCCCAAAATACTGGGTGGCCTAAAGAGCAGACCTTTATTTCTCACAGTTCTGGAGGCTGGAAGTTCTCAAATCAGATTGCCATCACGGTTGAATTCTTAGTGAAGATCCTCTCCTGGTTACCCTCTCTTTGCGTCCTCATAAGATGGGCAGAGAGCAAGTAAGCTCTCTGGTCTCTGCTTGGAAGGGCACTAATCCCATCTGGAGAGTTCCACCCTCACGGCCTCATCTAAACCTAATTCCCTCCCAGCTCCATTCCCATCACAACGAGGAGGACCGCTTTAACGTGAATTTCAGGGAGGTTACACACGTTCAGTCTGTAACACTTGCCATTATTTGCAGTTCTCTCTTTCATTTACCTTCATCAGACATATCAAATTGAAAAAACATACAAAAACAAAGTTGGTTTTTGGTTTTTCCCTTCTAGCATCTACAGTGGTAACTGGCATATAGATACAATGATATCTGGCGTAGAGTAGCTGTTCAATAATATTTTTTTGAATAAGTAGATGAACCAGTTTTCAGTTCTTAGTTGAAAATCAGACGGTGGCTCTCCTGATTACTAAAAATAACTCTCCATATAAATCTTAATTAGAACTCATGAAGATGACCCTGACAGGCTAACTGCTTCCAATTTTTACTAGCGTTTATGGCCTCCTAAATGTCCCGCCTATACTTTACCGCTAAAAATTTCTCCTAAGTTTGGTTCATTAATGCCTCCCTTCCTCCTTCTCTCACTCTTTCCCTCCTTTTTTTTTTTGAGTCTCAATATATATTTTGAAAGTAAGACAAAAATGATGTTTGAGATTTTTTAAATACATTTTGTAAATATGATTTTCTTTGTTGTTGTTGTTTTTTAAAGATTTGCTCAAAATCTTTTTTTTTTAAGTTCATATACTTCAGTGGAGACTATGTTTTACCGATCGTTAAAGTACATTTGGAGAATCCATGTAAGCTAAAATTTCCTATGGTCACTTAAGATTGGAATCAGTATTCTTGATGGGAAATTTTCTTTATATATATATTTTTTATATTGAAACTGCCTACATTTCTACAAGTGAAATAAACCACAGAAAATTATCTGTAAAGTTGATGTTTACAAGACTAGGATCCGAGGTTGTTGAGTAAATTTTGCTAGCTATCCTTTAAAAAATTATTTTTTTCATTTTTTTCATGATGAATGGTATGGTTATTTCTAGATATAGAAAAAATGTAGAGAATCCTTTATGATTATTTCTTTAACTTTATATGGTTTGGCAATATGAAACAGAATAAATAGAATTCTTGACTATAAAGTGAATCTACTAAAAATTAACATGAAAAAACTAGTTGAATTAAGTCAAACAGTTATGCTGAGAACAAGTAGCTGACTTCAATCAAATGTTATTTATAAAACAATTATTTTCTAATTATTTTCTCCCCAAATAAAATTGGCCAAATTACTCCTTACATACCAGCTCAGCCTGTGTGAATGCTACCAAAATAGAATAAAAGACAATGTATATAAAAGTGATGTAGAAAAACGTGTCTACCAAAGTCATGAAAGATGAAAATTTTAAGTATTTTCCTTTTTTAAAAAAATTATATTTTTAAAACATTTGTGAATACGATGGCTTTGGAGCATTTTTGATAAATTACATTAAGAAGTCAGTCACTTCTTTTTTCTTTCTGATCTCTGTGGAGAGAAGGAATGAGCAGAGGAGACAGAGATAGAGCAAGAAAGAGAAATGTTATCTATTCAGTCCAAAGACGCTAAAAAATATTCCCATCGTCAGGATTTCTTGAAGTAATTTAAATGAGGAATTCTCTTGCTATAGTTGGAAATGTTCGGTGTGTGTGTTTCTTGACTATTGTTGTATAGGCACAACTGTGTTCCCCTGCTCCGTACATGGTTCCTTATTTGGCTTGAACATAACAATATTTTTGGTTATTTCTTCCTGCTTTCCAACTTTCTCTCTTAACAATATGCAGTACAGGAATTGTATCTCCACTTTTTTTTGCTATTGTTACAATTTTGTTAATAATTGTTATCAATGATTTATATAGTATCCTATAGAATACATTAAAATATATGCACCTGGAATAATAATAAAAATATTCAATAGCCAGTGGGATACAAGCATTAACCAAAGTGGATGCCTGCCTGCTGCATACAGAAGAAGGAGTGCCAGCCATAAACAATTGTTTTAGCCAGTCTGGTTGTATTCCAGTTGAGTATCAGCCCTGTATACACAAACTTCCCAAAGTGGACCCATTAAGGAAAACATAATGTGTGTCAACAATAAACATTTATTGAACTCTGTTTAATAAACTCTGGTAATGTGCTTGTATGTATCTGTACACCCACACATACACACAAATATGTATATATGAACAGGTAGATAACCTCTAACTTCCAATACAGTCCTTCAAAGTACATCACTCCTAAACACATTGCTTCAGTATCATAAATGGCATTTGGAATAGTCCACAAAAACTGATTTCACAGGACTATTACACACTGGTAGTCAAAATTTGAATATATCCCCTAACCAAATTTTACCTTTATAATTTGATAATGGATAATGGTGCTCATGACACAGCTTTTATTGCCCTTTATCATCTAATATTATATATTAAATTTCTACTTCTCTTTTTAGCTGGGATTAAGAATAAAATTTATATACTTGAGGAGTTGTAGTAATAGCTCTTTATCTAACTCACTGTGACTTCACAGGTTTCCCTTTTCTCTGTTATCGATTTGTAAAACGATTCCAATTGGAGATGAGAAATGCATACGCTAAAAAAAGTGTATGCATTTTTTTAGTGCTTATAATGATTACTGCTTGTAATGATTATATTAGATTTTCCCCAAGCTTTCCCCATTTCTTAAATATGTAAACCATCACTCACAGAATCAAATACAAGATCTCTGATTTGATAATGTTGAATGTCAACTATAATTATATATATATATATGTTATGTGTATGTATATGTGTATATGTAGTCATGGAATGTAAAGTACAGCATAGGGGATATATTCAATGCTATTACAATAACTATGTATGATGTCAGAGGGATAGTAGACTTGGGGAGGTTATCACTTTGTGAGGGGTGTAAATGTGTAATCATTATGTTGTTTTGTCCACGTGAAACTGATAAAAAAATTATTCAAAATATAAAATAAAAATAAATCTTTGATTACAGGCAAATGCAAATAATGATGGTTTCAAATTTAGAACTACACTCTGAGAATTACATTTTATATATCTGTGGTAACATTTCCATCGTAAAGTGCTTCATATAAATGCTTGTTGATAACTGTACAACTTTACAGATGACAAAAGTAGGGAGTAAGTGTATTAGCAAAGTTTTAAAGTTAGGGTTAAATCCAAGATTTCCTGATTCTCAGTTTATCAGTGAGACCCATCCTGATGATTCAATTACTTCATCAGTCCTTTGAAGATACTGATGGCAGATGTGCTGTTTCCTTTTTTCATAAATAGTCTATTTATTTTCATAAATAGAATAATATTTAATATTAGTTTTAAATTTTAATATTTAAAAACTTTTAAATAATTTTCCAATATAATAGATTAATGCCTTTTAATAGAATTACTTCCAAGTTAACTAACTGAAGATAAGCATGTCATGCCTTTCTCTAGGTAATTCTTTTCTATATTTATCATCAAATCAAATGATGCATATCTCATAGATTTGGTTCAGTAATGCTCACAATCAACACCAACAATGGGTACACTCAGCACTGGGTTGAAAGCATTGCGACAGCCAGCAGCTGTCCTGTGTAAGGGGCTAATTATACATGATGAGTGTCTAATTTGAGCACAACACAAAGCTCATTTAATCTAAACAGAAAAGAAATTGATGTGGCACAATGTATCTCTTATGAATTGTCTGGTTGACTTTACTATGTCTAAAGATGAGGAGTGAGTGAATGGCACCTTTTACTCTTGGCTCAGGAACCAGGGAGAAAAGGGTTAATTTTCCAGTGAGAAGGACATATGACTTGTGCATCCTGCTGAATGATACTGAATACCTTCCTATAAAATGGGAATTTTGTCGTTCAGTATTGAGGTGCTGTGCATTTTAATTGAAGGCCAACTGTGCCTTTCCTCAATACAACTACAAAAAATAAAATACTGAGTAGTGGTGTAAATATGTTGACAAATTCAGAAAATCAACTGCAAACTTCTTTAAAAACGTGTCTCATATGTATGAAATCTCATGGGTAAAGTATATCTGATAAAATAAGTGTTGCATCTGTTTTACATCAACTGCATTTTTTTTTCTTTTTACCTATTTATTCCCCTTCACCCATTTATTCCATGTTCCACCCCCTACCTCTGGCAACCACCAATGTGCTCTCTGTAGCTATGAGCATGTTTATTTTCTTCTTCTTTTTAGATTCCATGTATAAGAGAGATCATAAGGTCTTTTTGTCTTTCTCTGTCTGACTTATTTCACTTCGCATGATGCCTTTGAAGTCTGATCATGTTGTCGCAAATGGCAAGATTTCATTCTTTTTTGTGGCTGACTAATATTCCATTTGAATGGAATCCTTAGGGTTTTCTATATGTAATGTCATATCATCTGTAAATTGTGAAAGTTTTAATTCTTCCTTTCAAATGTGGCTGCGTTTTATTTCTTTTTCTTTACTAATTTCTCTGCCTAAGACTTCTAATGCTATGTTGAATAGAAGTGGCAAGAGTAGGCACCTTAGTCTTATTTCTGATCTTAGAGGAAAGGCTTTCAGCTTTTCACCAGTGAATTACCTGTGGACTTGTCATATATGGCCTGTATTATGTTATGTTCCCTTTATACCCACTGCGTTGAGAACTGTTATCATACATAGATGTTAAATTTTGTCAAATGCTTTTCCTTGCGCCCCGATGGTTGTGGCTGCTGCCTAGGGGATGTCTTCTGACTGCCTGGCCCTGGAGGCCAGAGGAGCTTGGGTTTCTGGTCTCATGGGACTGTAATAATTGGTGTTACCCAAAAAAGAATTCATACCCCTATCGGGCACCCCAATTTTTGCAGCTGCTGTCAGGTGACACCTCTACATTGCATGGCTCTGGTGGCCAGTGGGGCTTACACTAGTAGGTCTCACAGGACTGTAACCAACAGAGAAAGAGTTTTTAAACAGCTGCCACTCCCAGGGCACAGCAAGAGGAGCAGATCAAGGACAGGAGCTTCGCCATTTTGTGAAGGAGGCCCATTAGTTGATCATCATGGATGTGGCCTGAGGGGCAGGTTTCTAATTAACACACATCTAGGGGCTGACTGTAATCCTTTCCAGAGACCTCAGAGGGTGGGCGCTCTCTTCACGCCCTCCCTCTGCCATGCTGCAGAGCTCCAGTGTCTCCTGGAAGGGAGCTTTACACATGACCGGTGACCTGGTTTTTACGTCTGGTGCCCCAGTTTTGCAGCTGCTGCCCGGGGGAAGTGCCTTGATCACCTGACTCTGGTGGCCAACAGGGCCTGCATCCCTGGGTCCCATGGGACTGTGGATCAGAGAGAGAGAGAGAGAGAGAGAAAGAGAGAGTTCTTGGCAGGCTGCCACCCTTGGTGCACTGTACAGACAGCAAACTGAGACACACACCCCAGCCTCTCTGTGAAGGAGGCCTCTTGGTTTGTCCCAGAACTTTGGTCTGAAGGGCCAGATTCGGGTGCAGCACACATCTAGTGACCCCCGGAGCCGTTCTCAGGGAGCCTGGGCTCTGGACGCCATCTTGGTGCTCTCCCTCCGCCTTGCTCCCTACAATTGTATGCTCTGCGGTAACAGAGCATTTCCCTCTAGCTTATTCCAACCACAATGCCTATCCTAATTCCCGGCACATAGTTGGCAATCAAAAGACTATGTTTTGGATGAAAGAATGAATGGGTAGAAATAGACTTATTATGGTTATCCAATTCCTTTGAGCTCTAATGACGTCATATCTAGGGAAATGGATGTACAGTTTCTTATGATTTCCATTTTTCTAATGTTTTTGGTCTCCTAAAGGGGATATAGCAAAATATATGACACATTGTGAGGTGAGACAATTAGAGGTTTGAATCACCCAGACTGATGTACTGTTATCAGGTAAATGATAAAACCACTTAAAGGGAAGAACTCTGAAACAGATAGATTTAGGCTTGTATCCCAAAATACTTAAACTCTCTGAACTCAGGTTTCTTGTTGTAAAACACTCACCTTGTTTTATTACATGAGAAGATGAATATAAACTCTCTAGCATCACATGCAACAACATAAAGTAGGTCTGGACTACATTTTAGTTCCTTCCCTTTCCTTTATATCTACGTATGGACGATTTTTTATATTCATACTGAGTGTTTGAAGGAAAGAATTCTTAAGAACACATTAAAATATTAACCTTCTCTTTCAACTTCACTGTAACCTGTGAATTATGCATCGTTCTGCTGTTTTCACTTACAGCTTTGGGCGACCTATCGTCTGCTTATTTGATCTAGTCTCCTCACAAAACATATAAACTGGCTCTTTCCTTAGATTGACTCATTATTCCAAATTAAGCATCGATATATAGACAGAGATTTATAGCAAGAACAGAAATGGTTACTTAAAGGAAATCAACATTACGCTCAATGGGCCATATTAAACCCACATTCTATCCACCCGCGCTGCACTCTCCTCCTGACAGGGTAATTGAAGGGGCGAGTTCTAAGGCTGAAGGGTGAAGTGATTGCACAGATGGTGGGAGAGCGGAAGACAGGTGTTTGAATAGACACCACCTTCCCACTAGGTCTGTCCAACTCAATAGTCCTCAATAATTCTCCCCAAGTTCATTTGTATTCATATTCATTCAGCAGATGACCACTGAGTAAGCAAATACAAATAACCGTAGATTATGTTTAAATATTAAATATAACATTGACCTGGGCTAATCCAACCAGTGGAAAGATAATTGTGTATGTGTCCTTTTGGGATGAGAGGCTCTAAGTGTTTGATGCCATCAGTGGCATTACTTCTGAAAGCTACAAGCAGATTTGGCTGCCAGAAAAACAAAAAATGAAATCCTGATCATTTTATCTGATCACTTATGCTAGAGTTAACAGTCATTTTCTTCTCTAGTCCCTGTCACCACCGGAAAGGAACAGGCACATGTATTAGGTCAGCTTATGTCAGTATCTTTAAAACAATATTTGGGCATATAGGAAGACAATTGGAAGCTGCATTAGATTGACTCTGGGCCTGATGGCAACTCCTCTAACCTAACCCGCAACATTTCGTCCAAAGGTTTTGAGTCAGTCATCCTGGGACGTTCAAAACCAGTCATTACACTAAGTACAGATTTTGGACACTGTTGTTTCAGAATAAAGCATGAGGGACTGGTGACGAATCTGCAGAATACTGCAACTGTACATCAGGAGAGGGTACTATGAGACTTGCTATGAAGAAAGCAATGTCAAGTAAGTAAAGAACCAAAGATATTGTCTCCTTTATTGTATACGAAATGCTAGTAATGCCCCTCTTTTCTCCAACTACATTCTGCCCTTCAGCTAGATTCCATCGTAACTAAATAAGATTGCAAATCCTCTGCTTACAGCTGCTGAAAGCGTTCCCAAAACTGTGCATCACTTTGATTTCATGGGGGACAATTGCAGGCGTTGTATATATGGAGCACTCAGAGGCGTGCTGGCTCTGACTCTACCACCCGGCTGTAATGCTGAGCACATTCAGAACACAAGACAAGGTCAGGGGGAGCAGAAGGGATTCGCTCACTCTCTCTCTCTGCAAATAGATGCGGAGAAATCATTGTATGCGTTGTATGTGCTCTACCCAAGGCAGACTCCTTGGGACTGAAAAACAAATCTACGATGTTGGAAATGTAAATTTCATGTACTCCTCAACCTCATCTATTGAGCACTTGGCATATGACGGGAACCATGGCAGGCACTGGGGAAAGAGTGATGGGTAAAATAGACCGGGCCTGTGTTTTCACAAGACTTACAATCAGCTGGGGGTCACAAACTGCAAACAAAAATGATGCAAGTAAGTATTAAAATAATTATTACAAATTATATGAATTGAAGTATAGAAGAAGTAAAATAAGCAATGAGCACAGCAGCAGTGACCTGGTCTAGGCGTGGGGCTCAGGCAAAGCTCCTTGAGGAAAGCAGTATTTACGCTGAGACAGGAAATAGGAGTACTATTTAGCCAGATGAACAAGGGGGAAGTGTTCCAGTCTTAGGACAGAACATACGTGGAGGTCGTAGGACAGGAAAGAGAATGGCACATCTGAGGAGAAAAAGTTAAGATCAGCCTCGCTGAGTGTAAAGATGAGATACCTGAGCAAGATTGTACAAGTGCCTGTGGGATCTTAGGTTCGTCCCTTGTGCTGGGGGAGGCCACGGGGGAATTTACAGAGAAGCGGAGGGGAAATGTTTTTAAAAGTTCAGTTTGGATGTGTTGTGTGGATAACTAGAAAGATCCAAGGTGGGAGTGGGGAAAGGAGCTAAGAGGCTATCATAATATTTCGAGTGAGAGAGGATGGTGACGTGAACTAGGGTGGCAGTGAGAATGGAAAGAGAAGCATGTTTATATGTGAATTGGCTTTTCTGCAAACTCCACCGAGGCCATATCCTTTTTCACAGCTAATTAGGCCAAAGCATTTAAATTGCATCTTACTTTCTGGGAAAGAATCGCTTCTCTATCTGGAAATAGGCACAACAATACTTATATTGTCAAGAACAGTGCTTAGGCCATCCAGGCACTGCCAGAAATTTTCCAACAGTGTAAGGTTAATTCATGTATGCATAATAATGGATTATAAATGAAGTGAGATCACTTCTACCCCTTGATAAGGGGCCTCTGTACCTGATACATTGAAAATAATCAGTTGCACGTAATGAACAAAATTATAACTTATACTAAAATTAGAGGAAACATTGAGATGTATGGTAAACCACCAGAATTACAAACAGACAATGCGCATTTCATTTAGACCACCAAGCCTTCCTTACCTACATATTTGACAATGGTTACTCCATGTCTCAACCCATTTGTATCCTATCTTTCTATCTTCACCCACTCTTCCTTCTCAGCTGTCTCACTTGTCTGGTGGAATCCCCTGCATTTCACCACCTTCCTCCGTGCTGATTCCTCTGCTCTCTACTTTTCCCTTGCATTTCCTCTCCTGTTCCTGTTTGCTCAGTAGCACTCTTTTTTGCTCTCCCATTTCCCGTTGACCTGTTCTTTCTCTTCTGCTGCACACTGCATGGATTTCTTGTCCTCTCCTCCTTTTATTTGCTCTTCCTTCTATTTTATCCTCACTCATGATTTCTCTGAGGAAACTCTGCTCCTCTTCATAGGAGAGAGGGAAGTTAAATCCCAAACTTCCCCAGTCCAGAATAAAACCTCTAATGAAGTCAGAAAAAGCTGATTGAGTGGACCACAGAGCAAGCACAAACCTTACTTCTGGGAAACAAAACCATATGATATATCAAGGGATTTTTGCAAAGCTCTATCAGCACCAATTTTATTTTTTTCCTCAAGAAGTCAGCTTTGATACCTGAGTTCTACCATTAGAGCTATTACTTTGGACGAAGGCATTCTTTATCAGATAGAGGGTAAATATTAGCACATTTTTGGTACCATATCATCACACATACAGCAAATTGTGAAGTAACCACACACTCACACGAGATCAGGGTTTCTAGAATTTTAGAATTGCAAGGGACATTAGAAAAATTTGAATAGCATGTTAGTTTGCGAGAATAATTTGGTGTCGCCTACCAGTGAGGAAGCCTAAAAATAAGGATAGGTTCATTTTTCTGGTATGGAGAGGGAAGGACAACTTGAAAGGAACGGAGAATGACTTGACCATCCATGAGGCCCCTGGGAAGAAGATGTCAGGAAAGAAGCCCGTCAGCATGAGGTACAGCAGAGAACACCGGTGGTGCCCTCTTTGTGTCTGAACATATGGGGGTGCTGGACCAACTGTATGCAGCTTTGACATCAGAGGCCATGTTCACCCACTTGTAACTATTAGCTGCCCAAATCCCAAAAGCCACAGAAAAGCTGAAGTCATTTATACATTCACTCATTCACCAAATAATTACAAAGTCTTTCCTGTGAGCTAAGCACTATTCTCAACAATGGAAGTACAGTACCAGGATTGAACAAGGCATAGTCTCCGTCCTTAAAGAATGACATTCCAGTAGGAGTCAGATAATAAACCTGCAAACAAATATATGTACTATTAGTACTGCTGTTGCTATTATTACTACTCTATTATTTATAATGATAATTAACACTTATATAATGCTTACAATTGGCCAAACATTGTTGTTCTCTTACACATATTAACTCCCTTAATGCGCACAACTCTCTT
The DNA here is from genome assembly GCF_004115265.2 of Rhinolophus ferrumequinum. Taxonomy (NCBI): domain Eukaryota; kingdom Metazoa; phylum Chordata; class Mammalia; order Chiroptera; family Rhinolophidae; genus Rhinolophus; species Rhinolophus ferrumequinum. The sequence continues at coordinate 19,873,846 of NC_046301.1, read as the reverse complement.
TTAAGATGGGGACTGTCAATTCCCATTTTACACATGAGGTAGAAATAGGTTAAGTGCCCTGTTTGAGGTCACATGGCCTTAAGTGGAAGAGTTATATATTGTCAGTGATAAACATTATGAAGAAAAATAAAGGTCACACATGCCATACACAGATTTGGCTGATGGAGGTCACATAATGAGAGAGTAACAACATGGCCTTTGGAATCTGAGCTCTTGGATCAATGTGCTAAAAATGAGCGCTGTGACTTTAGGCAAATTATATCGTTTATTTTAGGCCTCAGATTTCTCATCTGTTAAATGGGGGTCATAAAACCTAGCTAGAAGTGTTTCTGTAAGCGTGAAATAAGATTCAGTTATATAGTGATTGTAAAGGACTTAGCACAGGCGTGGCATACAATATGTACATCAAAATGAGCAGAGCTTGAAGCTCCACAACAGCAAAAACAGAGAGAGGAGCAAACAAATTGCTTGTGGCTGAAGATTTCTAGGACAGGCCATAACTGTGTTTCCTTAAAGATTTACTAATGCGGAGAACTGAGAAGGAATGTAAGCGATTCAGATCTTTCCAAGGAAATGGACTCTTTCAAGAAGTGATCATTTTTGGCAGATGTGTGAGGATAGAGGCTCCCTGAGGAGCTCAGCCTGGCTAGCAGGAGAGAGCAGCAGTAAGAGAGGCTACGCTCCAGGGTTTTGCGGGACTTTCCATACCACAGAGGGAGCCCTGAAGTTGGAAGTATCACACAGTCCCCTTTGGTCACAGAACACAGGCTGAATGGAAAAGGGCTGGGCCAGCCTGGAGCCTAGTTACTGAAAGACATCTCACCTGGCAATGTACAAGGGGCTCCCGTACAGATCTAAGAGGAAAGCAATTGGCCTGAAGCAATGACGTCTATTTTCATTAGTCTTATGCAATCTCATAACCCTCCCTTTTGTTTTTCCCTGACTTAGTCTGTTCCACAGGAACCAGGAGGATATTTCCTATTATTCTATTAAAAAAATTGGTTGAGTTGTTACTAGTATGTTCCTCAGCTTCTTTCCCCTTCCTGTATTCATGTTCTTTGCTTATCAAATGTTCTGCTTTATTGTTACCAATCAAGATATGGCCAAGTTAATTTAAAGGGTATGTCTCTCAAAGACGTTATTTTTAGTTGATTCTTTGGTATGCTGAAAAGATGTAGGGCTTGTGATCTCAGAGTGATTTTCTTGTCAGTCAGAAAGATTTTAGAAGCTATGACCTTTGCCCAAGTTCAAAGTAAGAAATGTTTGGTACCAGTGTTAGAACGTACGTTGGCATTGTAGTTAATACTCATGGTTTGGGAGTGAAGATAAATGGATTTTTTGCTGGATTTTGCCAATACTATCTTCTAATATTTTTGGAAATCTATTTAGCTTGCTTATGACATCTTTTTTTTCCAATGATGAAGAGGAATAATAAAGATCCATAAGATTAGTGTATTAGACCATATAGTACGGCTTCAACAGGATTTGTCTGTAATTTGTAATAGGACATTCAATCAAGAAAGAATAATTTAGTGCAATAACTTAATGGAGACAGGAGGCAGGGAGAGTATAATGTAAACCTTGTTGTATTAGAAAACATGAATTTTTAACACGTGTAATATCCTTAATGAAAAATTTATTTAAAAAAATAAGCACACTCTTTCAGATCACTCTTGATATTATTTACTACACTTGAGAAATATACTACGGGGAAAGTGCTGAGGGAAGAATTCCTACATATTTATCATTATTAATATTAATATGCTCCAATTAAATGCCTAAGTATGTGTGAATACCTAAAAGCTTCTTGCTGGTAACGCAGGTTGGTGAGGTCAACCTTGCTCTTCCTGGTCTACCAGATACCCTGTGTCCACCTTTGAGCCTTTCTAATCAAATGAGTCAGTGCTGGTGTTCCCAATTTCTCTCTTAGACTCCATTTTTATTATTACTATTGCTTTTTAAATTATTTTTAATTAATTTATTTATTTCCAGCTTTGACCTCCATTATATTCTCTAGACTTGATTCAAATACTTAACACCTTTTAGTTAAATATCCTGAGACAAATAACCAGAATGACTGTCACTACCGAAACTTAAAATTGCATTTTTGAACCTATATGTTTTTACCTGTCGGCCTAAGTAGGTGCTCAATTCGCATTCTCATCTGTTATTTGAAAGACTCTGTCCTTTGAGTGTGAAGCCATGTAATTGAGTGTTGACGTATAATTGATAGAGAATCAACATTTGTTAGAGTGTCCTGATCCATGCGCCCTTCAGAGCAGTTACAATAAAAGATTCAAAATGGCAACAGCACAAAAAGAACAAGGTTTAAAAAAAAAAAAAAAAAAAAAAAAAAGGCCTTCAGGGAAAGCAGCCTATAAACCTGAAGAGTGCTTTGAATAGAACTGGGACAGTGGGTTTTTTTGGAAATTCACATATTAGTAGCTCTAGATGAGATTGATGGACTTTTAGGTAGTATCTGAGCAAAAATTATTGCCTCTTGAGTATAAAAAAGTCAGTTTCGCATTAACTTTTTAAACATTTTTTTGCTGAGTTTCAAGCAAATCAAAAGCATCATTCTCCACTTTAAAAAAGTGTTTAAACATTAGAAGAAATATGTTTTCATAGGACAAGATAATATGGGAATGGGTATTTGACAAGCAAGTTTTTCCTCTTTGAAAGTTACTAAGAAACACTCAAAAAAAGAAAAAGCACTGTGGTTTGGTGGGTTCACCTCAGCCATAAATTACTTCAGCATCTGGCACAGTAGGTTCTGAATAAATAATTGTTAAATTAATAAAAGACTGTAGAGACCCATGAAGAGTCTAATCTGTGCAATATTTTGAACTTTTGGGATATAAAAACTGAGATACTCATTTTACCTGTCCTTTTTCCCCTAAGTTTATTAGAGTTCACGTTCCAAAACTTCAGTGTTAAGCTGACTCTGCCTCTCCCCACCAAGGCCAACTGTGTGCTATGAAAGGAACGGTGGTGACACTCCAGAGCTCAGGGAATGGCTCTAGGTTCTACTTCTTACTCTGTATTCCGAATGTTCTTGCTCTGGCCTAGAATATCTTGTTTCTCTTCTGATGCTTAACCTCAATTAGCTTCTTATCCAGTTTCTGCTGTCCACCTGGTTTTACATTTAGGACTCAGTTTTGACTGCTTTCTGAGATCATCACAAACCATCATCTGTGGCGTTGCCTTGCCCTGACCCCTTGTGCCTTAGCCAAGCGCTGGGCCTCAGCCCACTGGATGTCACCTAATGGAAGGGCTGTTTGAACTTCAGTCTCTGAGTCTCCTTCCTACGCCTACCATGTCTGCGAAGTGGCTGGGCACGCCAGGATTCCTTAACTGCCAGTGTAACTGAGTGATTTATTTTTTCTGGAACCTTCATGCCTCTGACAAGTAAACACTGAGAGTTTGAAATCGCAGGTCTCCACTGTCCTGCTTCTCTAGATCGTGAGCTAGATATAAAGATGGAGCCCAGACTTTAGTAGAATTCCAAAGGCCATTTGTGTCCTGAGGCTCAGTACTGCCCTCTCCAGTGAGTGATCTTAGTACAGCTAGTAGGAGTGGGGTCTAAGCATTTTTATCAGAGCATTCTAAGACTGGTACCCAGAAATTCACTGCCAAACAGAGACCCTGCCATCCTTTCTTTGTCAGTGAGGGTATCACAAGTATCTAGGTTTTCAGAGGGGTTCAGCCCAACTTTCTGATCCCATGCTCAGCAGAAGAGGCAGAGAGACAGATGGAGGCTACCCTCTAGCCAGGAGCCCCAAGGTCTCCCAGCAACACATATGAAGGTCCAGGCCAGAAGAGAGGACCAAGGAGGCCAAATGAGGGCATCTGCCCTTTCTAGTCCTTGTTTATAGAGAGCAGTGTTCCACATGCTGCTGTCCTGCTTGCAGTGGACCCATTTCTTTCTCAGGACTGAGATGGTAATGGAATGAAATACTGATGATGCAATGTGGACTAGCCGCCAAGAGCTGGGGCCTTGGAGTCACACCACCTGGATTCTGAGCCCGATTCTGCATGTATGATGCTGAGACCGTGAGCACTTTTCTTAAACTCCCTATAATTCAGATTCTTCCTTGTAAATTGAAACCATCATTCGACAATTATTTATTGTGCTTCTTCTCTGGGAAGGGTACTGTTTTGGGGGCTGAGGATACAGCCATAAGAAAACTAGGTAAGTTACCTGCTGCAATGGAACTTAAGTTCTAGAGGGGAAGTAGACAATGTGCAAATAAATATACAGAGGGTGCCAAAAAAATGTATAGACATTTTAAGAAAGGAAAACTATATTAAAATTGTACTACTCAATAAATGCCAATAACAAAAGATGAATACAAGTCACGTTTGACCTCTGCAATTATAAGAGGTGCTCAAAGTGGTTACCATCAGCGTCCAGACACTTCTGATTATGGCGAACTACTGCTTCAGCAACGCTGACCAAAATGTCCACTTGTATACATTTTTTTGGCACCCCTGATATCCTATCAAAGAGATAAGAGCTCTGCAGAAAAACAAAGCATGGTAAAGAGAATAAAGAGTGACGTGTACTATTTTAGATGGAGTGATCAGAACAGTCTTTTAGGAGATGACATTTGACCAGAGGTCTGAATGCAATGAAGAGTAAGCCACGCATGTAACTGTTATTCCTATCAGGGAAAACTGCCAAATGCAAAGGCCCTGAGGCTGAAGTGTACCCGGGATAATGACATTACCGATTAAACAAAGTTGTTGTGCGGTTAAATGAGTTAATTCATTCAAGAACTTTAAATAGGACCTATACAGAAATATTTCTTTCTAATTACTAGCTATTACTACTGTCAGACTGCTTCGTATATCCTGGCTCAGCTAGTCCAGTTCCTCACTTGCCCTGAAGCCACCCTAATTTGTGGGGGTTCACTGCCACCATTTGCTTCCTGCTGGTAAACCTAGTCGGTATGGGTAACATGTTGAGAAACATGCTGTGTCTCATCTTCTGGCCATCCTTCCTCCTGGATCTTGGTTACTTCTGGCTAGACATCCATTCAACTCCTTGAGTCAACTCTGCCTTCTGATTTAAGTGAGATTTCTGTCACCGGTATGGCCTTTATCACCTGTCAGCCTATTCTCCATGACAGTGCCAGGGATCCAAGACAAGTGTGTGTCTTATAGGGAGATGTCTTTAGATGCAGAAGACATCTCCCAACACAAGTTTCATGGGGGCCTGTGTTTTTTTCAAATGGCTACTTCCCTCTATGGAAATAAGAAGCCCTGTAGAAGAATAAAGACACCAAATTAAGGTGGAATTTATCAGACTCCCCTTAAACTCAATGGGGGCTCTGGGAGTCTTTGAGAGAAAAATTGACAAACTCCCACTGTCTCAATATGTTCATCATTTGAGACTTGCACCTGCTACCACAGATTCATGACCTTCTGAAACAGCTCTGTTGAATTATTTGTTATTGTTCTTTTTTAGAAAATTATCCTTCTAGGTGCTTACAACCTTGTCCATATTTGGGAAATTGACAAGTGGAAAGTGACCTTCTAGTCATGCCTGGGTCTGGCTCTGCACACAGTGGTGCCATTTGGTTTATGCAGATGTAGGAGCCCGGCTACCGACAGGAGTTGCTCAATGAACACATCTTCCGTGACCTTCTGTTCCAATGTCCTTACATCATCCCCTCGCATGACATCTCATAGTCAGTAACACTGTACTCAACAACAGCAGACATTCAGTGAGGGTCTGTTAAAAGCCAGATGTCAGGCTAAGATCTCTTCATGGTTATCTCATTTCAACCTCACAACAGTCCTATGTAACCCAGATGCTCCATATGTCAGCAGGTTATAAGATCATACTTTCCATGAACACCCAAATCACAATAACCTGGATTTTCATCTCTTGTCACTATCAGATATCCAGTGTCTTTGTCAGGTTCTCCTCCATGGACTTCTTGGAACCTTAGGAAATTATTCCCATTGCAAAACCTGGCTATCTATACCACGTTGGTCCAGGTTTGGCTACTCCTGGGCCTTTGTGCAGGTCTCCTTTTCTGCCCAGGACTGGTTTCACTCAGGCAGCTGCTGCTATTTTCCCTGACATGGTTTTGTCTCAAGTGTAGGCTCAGATGCTTCCCATGTTTACTTACTGTCATAGGGAAGATTGAGCTGCAATGTTTTACCAAGACTCATGATGGCTTTGGAGAATGGAACGACACACAGAGGACGTTCAGTTTGCTCATCGCTTGAATTGCTCTCTGTTCTGAGTCCTTAGGCTCATTCCCTCTGAAGCCCCATCTGAGGCCTCAGCCTCTACAATGGGCTGATCTTCCAGCTCCTTTCTTCCAACGTGGTGCAGAGGCCAACTCACGTTGGCAATGAGACTTACTTGCAAATGTGTCTTATACTCTGATTCTAAACTTCTTTTTCCTCCAGTTCTAAATGAAAGGACACTTATCTCCTAGTACCTAAAACCTAATCCTTGGGCTCTCATTTTCTACCCAGGATAAAGAGCAATCTCATCCCTATCCACAGGGCTTTTCCCTAAGGTGCCTATTGTAGGAAATGCATAGAAGCATGAAAAATCAACAATGGGACAGTCCCCGATTTCAGAGTTACTCACTGTTGTTTCATGTCACCTGTGAGAGATCCACAGACCGTCCACATCGAGCGTTAGCATTCCCAGCCTGGGTCCTTACGTGATGCTAACACTGGCTGCCATACTCTCCCTGACACTTTCCAGTCTCTGTCCCCGCGCCCCATCATGTTTTGTACGTATTATCCAATTGACTTCTCACCACAGCCCTATAGAATAGGCGTTATTGCTGTGGCTTTTGTCATTTACTACCCATTGAAAAATTGGTGAGATTGGAACTATTATTAGGTCGATGGAACAGATAAGGAAATCCACGTTTAGGAAGTTTGAATAACTTGTCTACAGTGGTAGACAGACACTTGTACACAGAAGGCACCCGGTTTATGCCACATCCCCTCATCCAATGACACCCTCTTTGTCAAAGATAATTTATTGCCCCTTTGAACTCCTTAGTCATTTCAGGAGCTACCACTGTGTCCAGTTTGCTTTCTAGCTTTGGAGCAAGCTGTTCAGATGTGTAATCATCTGTGTCCAGGTCTATACCCACAAACTAATCACCAAATAAAACAAACGACCACATTTTCAAAACACGCCACTCTTGATTTATCACTCGTGGACCACACAGCCCTCACTTCTCAACCTTGGGATCTCCTTCTCTGCACTGTGATAAGCACTTCTTTTTATTTTTGTTAAACCACATAACATGGCCTTTTATTACGAAAGACCTTTATTAATCACTGCATATCATCTTACATTGTTCCCTTGTGCTATTTCTGGATGTGTGGGACATGTCTCCCACATAAAATTAGAACTCCCTTACCTTGAAGGTAAGGACCGTGTATTAAACTTCTTTTATGTTTTCTCCACAGAATATCACGTTATGCTAAGTTCATACAAAATACTAAGTGAATGTTGGCTCGAAATATTGTTAATAGGAATTAACCGAAAAAGAAGAAACTGTTAATAGGAATTAACCAAAAAAGAAGAAACTATAAAAACTAATTTTTTAATAACCCTTAAAATATCTGTTTTAATTTATTTTTCATTTGTCCAATAAATTTATAGTGCTACAAATTGTCAGTGGTAATTCTAGGAGCAAGTAGTAAGGGCTTTTTATCTTTATTAAAACGTTGAAAAAGAGATGACTCTCATAGATAAATGGTGAAAAAGGAAACATACACTTATGGTTTTTAATAGGTTGAAAAAGGAAAGTTAAAATAATTCCTTAAGGTTTCTAAGTAACAATTTTCACACTTTAATTGTTAGGTAGTCTTAACATTTTCTAAAGTGTCTCTGGATGTCTTTGTCATCCACTTTATATAAATAAGTGAAAAATATTAGCCTTGCAATTATGAAAAAAAAGGGTAGCATTTTGGTTTGATTTTGGCGACAATTGCTTGATAAGGGCAAATACCAACACCTTTTTTTGGGAAGCATTTCAGTTTAATGAAATTCCTTTTAACATACATTTAATAAAATACTGAATGAGAAGTCCCGTTATTTTACTGTACACTTTGTGAAAAGTGCCTAGTCCTGCCTTTTTGGGAAACTGTGCTGCTTTCTGATTATAAATGATATGTCTTTTGTTTTGTTGCTTAATGTCTCTGAAGTTTAAAAACTATCTTATGGTAAAGTTAAACCTTCTTCAGGAGCGTTAACATATGAAGCCAAAGATTATCTTGCCATGAGCCATCGCGATGCCCTTAATAATACGAATTTGATCAAAATCAGATATCGAAGTAGACAACATTCACTGGAAAGTTTTTCCTTTCTTTCCTATTTTTTTTTTTTTAAATCCCTGGAAACTTGTTTATTTCTCTACAGAGCCCACCCTCTTCCAAACACATCAGCCTTTCAAAACCTTTATTTAAATGCCTCTGCTGAATGAAAGGCTCCTTTCATGCCATTTCAAGCCCTGAAGTACCAAAAGGGTAAATAACTTGAAGTATCATTTCTGACTGACTTGACTTTGAAACAGGCACAGACTGCGTAAACAGCTGCTCAGCTGCAGAGACGCGTCCCTGCTTCTCTAAGCAGTTCCCCGGTTATCACTAAGGTTGGTAACAATGATAAACACCTTAATTCACTGGATTAATGAGTGAGAGCCAATAGAAAAGGACAAAAACCCATAACTTTTCCACAAACTTAGTTAAATGTCAAGGTTTTTAAAGGCCTAGTTAGCAAGTATATTAGATGAGATATGTCAGTTTCCCAATTTACGACTCTGACTTGTCTCTTGTGATTCCTTATAGCCTCTAGCCATTCTCCTCTTACCTGAGGCATTCTCTGGCAAAAACCTGATGCTTCCAGTCATTCTGCATTCTTGTGTTTCTTCAAAAATAATTGGACAGGCACCTTTCCATAAACAATCATCATTAGTTATATACGGTACACAGATACGAATACCACACAAATAAGTTTCAATGGTATGTCTTGAGCCAAATCGTAATAATTTGGCCTGCACGTTACCGAGGTGATTGACAGAGAGTTAATGCACTTAGCACTTTTCCAGGAGGCTCTGAGTATTAGCTCCTTGATGCTCAGAAAGTCCTGCTCCCAGAAAAGTGACATACACATTGACCATTGAGTTTGTTGCTATTCAATAGCCGGTTCCGTTTCCAGACTCTATGATTAAAGTCATTATAGGAACTGTCAGCAGGGGGGAAGAAATGGAAACTGTCACAAGAAGCGACTGTCTGAAATGTTAAAGATTCCCATAATATTGAACAGTTTTAAAGCAGAGATTTTAACTTGATGAACATCAAGCTTCAAATATTTGCAAGCTTCAAATATTTTCTGCTAGGTTGATTAACCCCATAACCCCGTTTCTTTCTTTCTTTCTTCTTTTTTAAAATTTTAACCTTCTTGGAAAAATTCTGAAAAAAATAAAAATTTAAAAAGACAAACCTTTTTTCTTATGGCTATGAGCAAAGTTTACAACAAATATGAATTTGCCATCTTTCAAGGGTCTGTTCTTAGAAGCATGCATATTCTGTGGAAAAGATTGATGAAGCGAAAGTTTAAACTGAGTAAACTAAAAGCACATATCTGAATGTTTTTAGTAATCATTTTCTCTATTGAAGGGCTGTGAAAACTCTAATATTCAATAGAACACACTATTTTCAATCTGATGATGAGCCTGGACATGTTTATAAGTTACCACTAATTATTTTTTTCTAATGTTAAAAGTTATAATTGCTGACTTCTAATTAGGATTTGTTGTTGTTTTCTAATCTTATAAATAGAGCACTGGATCTACAGACAATTGAAATGATCTCTACATTAAATATTTTTTGGAAATTTATTAATATAAAAATGGATCTTGAGCACATACATCAAGTGTTTATTAACATCAATTAATATTTTATTTTGTACTGTATTTAAAAATAAATGGGAAGTCTAAGCAACTGTCATAGATCAGAGGAGTCCACAAAGTCATGATGACTAAATATAATGTGGTGTCCTGAATAGGATCTTAGAACAGAAAAAAGATATTAGGAAAAACCAGTGAAATCTGAAAATGTGTAGACTTTAGTTAATCAATATTTGTTCCTTAATTGTGACAAATGAACACTAGACTAACAGGGTTGCCTTGGGCCATATGTATACTAAAAAATGATTTGTTGTTTATCTGAAATTCAAATTTAACTGGGTATCCTGCATTTTATCAGCTAAATGTGGCAACCCTGATAGTAATGTAAGCTATTAATGATAGGAGAAATGGGATGAGGGCTGTACAGGAACTCTCTATAATATCTTTGCAAGTTTTCTGTAAATCTAAAATTATTCTAAAATAAGAAGTGCATTTAAATTTTTAAAAAGTAAATGGCACAGCATATAGCCCATGAAATACATTTTGCTTTAATATTTTAGTTGGAGCCTTTTACCCACCTAAGAAAGATTAAAATCTGACACCAGCCTAAACTTTAATTTTTTTCAGTATGTAAACAAGTTTGCCCTTTAAATAATGTATGTTTTAACCCATTTGCTAGTGAGAGGAGAGCCTGATACAATTCTACTAACAGTAATAGTCTTGTATTTATTTTTCTTTCCTCACCTGCTATGCCCAGGTTTTGACATTAAGAATATTGTGTTTGATATTTTCTGCATTAAAAACCACTTTAGGCTTTGGTTCCATTTTACTCCCAGTCAGAAAGATCAGAAAAAGCTCAAGTCACACAGTAAGAAACTTTATCCACTGAATGAGACATTATCCATTCCACCAGACTGCAAATCAAAGGGTATCTCTTAGGCTGCTTAAAAATTCATTTTAAAATCTGATCCTGATTGTACTTTTATGGTAATTTCATACCATCAATCATCCTTTTACCTTTAGTCTCTAGGTCCACTGCTCTCCCCATAGATCTCATTCACTCTACCTCATTATAATTCTTTAGGTGAGAAAACAGGGGAAGAAACCTTAACAGAAAATGAGAGAAAGATGTAAATTTCTTGAGAAAAGTCAGGTTCACTAAGAAGCAGAGCTAATGATATGTTCTGATCTTCCTTTTTTGTCTTTTTTTTTTTTGTAATTAAAAGATGGGAGGAATAACAGACCCCAAAAAGGCAAAAAACATGTCTTCCATGCAAATAACCTATTTGTAATCTACATTCGATCTTCCTACTATACCTTATAGTTTTAAGCTGTCAGGGTTCTGTCTTGTTTCTGCCATTTGAAGTGAACAAAAGAAATATTTTTGAAACTCTAGAGAACTTTTCTTTCATTGTGTGATGTTTGCCTGCCCTTCACCCAGGCTGCCTCCTTTTCAATTCTGTTTTTAGTAAATGAAATTATCAGAGGGTAGAATTATCAGCAGGCAGCTAGCTATAAGCCACTTTGGGCAGGCCCCTCTCTAGGTATATAAGTTCACATAGAGTTATGGGAAATCAATAATATAACTTTGGTTATTATTCTCCATTTGGCAATGTATATATGCCTGCCCCAGCTAACAATTAATCACTGGAAGGGAATAGCATATGGCTGTGTCAGCCAGAAAGCGCTTGTGGCAAGTGAAAAGATTTCTAACATCCAGTTTAAGTCAAGCATTCATTCAGCCTTTTCAACATGATTCAATTTTACTAACAATAAATGTTATATTTTTGCTCCATTGATTTGAATGCTGACTCCGGTGTAAAGCATATTTCTTAGAGCAACAAGAAATGTAGCAGATAATAAACTCGGCAGCACAGCTCAGCATCGGTACATTTAGATTGGAATAAAAAAATGGCCGTGAACCACAAGGGAAGGGGCTGATTCGTCTCAAGTCCCAAGTCCAGCTGCACTATCGTTCATAACATCTTTAACAAAATGTTGCCATAAACCACAGAATGCCAATAATAGCAGTAATCCTTCCAAAATGGGTTGTTACCAGCAGTTAGTGACCAGTTTCTTAGTTAATGGCCTGAGGGGAAAGGCTTTAAGAAAGCTGTATTCACTATTTCCTCTCAGGCAATTTAACTGGATGCATTAAACTGCATTTTCATTGGGATTTCAAAATGTTTGTGCTCTGACAAGGCACTCATCTTAAGGTCTTTTGATTAAATCTCCATCTCCACAGTCTGAGGAGGCGCAAATAAGCAACACATCTAAGTGTGGCAGTGGGATAATTTAAACAGTCTCTTAATTAATAACTTAAGTGACAATCTGAAATATATAAAAACATAAATGCCGATAGAATCGTATGGGAGTTCTCTGTGATTTAACGCTCTCTGCCATTGATGAGTTGTAAATTGATCCTCCATTCCTTTCTTCATGGAGATGATAATTCCCACTTGCCATCTTTGCAGGATATTGTGAGGATGAAAGGCGATTTTATTTGTGAAAGAGATGGAAAGCTGCGTGGTGTTTTTTATCTCTTTCACAAATAAAATTGTGAAAACTGCCTCTTTCGGTACCCGTGAGGCAGGGACTGCTAGCCAGCCGCCCTCCTCCTTCACCAGTAGTAACCAGTGTGCTTCGACAGTTAACTGGTTAATTCTCACAAATGCCCTCAGGATTAAATTTTAACTCCTTGTGGCAAAGGTCGTTGGGGGTGGGAGTGAGGAGATGACCAGGGAAATGAGTTTTCAGAGACTGCTTCTAGGAAGAGTCTGAACCCATTCAAATTTGGATTGAAAATTCAAAATTTAAGGGATTCAACTTTTATTTTTTAGGGCTTATAAAACACCAGCCTCAGTTTTTTTGAAAAATGTAAACTATTATTAGATGTTACTGAAACATCTGTTTATTGTAGGATACGTCTATTAGAAATAAATGATTGTACCTAGCATTTAAATATATCAGGCCCATGGACTTTGGACTTTGAAGTGATTACAAGAAGTTTTAAAATTCCACAAGTGAAATAAATAGTAAAAATATTATAATAATAAATATTGGGAGAAACTACTTGACACCGTTCTTATTTAGCAGCCTAGTGTACATGAACAGAGGGGTGTTTTACTAACATGTGGGAAAAGCTGACAAATGTATTTCAGCAGAAAATATGGTATAAGGTGGCTGAAGTGTTCATAACCAAATTATTACAATAATAATAACAATAATAGTAATAATAAATGTAATATTTGCCTTTCAGGAACTCTAAAATAATATTTCAAAGCCATCATTTTTGATGCATTATTTTTCTTGATCCACCTAAAATAATTTCTTCTCCTAATTCATATTTTATATGTGTGATTAACATATTAGAATGAGGCATGGCCATCAAAATACTTTTCTTATTTCAATGAATTAATCATAGGAATACACTTCTAGATTTAAACTAAAATGTTCTGACACTATTTATATCAATCATAAATCATTCAGAAGCCTGAATAGGTTGCATAGTATTATTTAATTCATCTACTTCCACAGTCTATTGGTTTTAAGTGAAACACTTGAATCGCTCATTAATCGCAAACATTAACTTTGTAAATAAAGGCAAAAATGATTGACGTTACAAAGAAAATGGCATGCGTCTGGCACAGGTTTGTTGTTACTCATTATATCTAGTGCAATCTCAGATTACAAATACTTGTGTGTGTGTGCGCTGAGGGACAATGGTAAAGAGAGCACTACCTCTGTATCTATCTATCTATCTATCTATCTATCTATCTATCTATCTATCTATCTGCCTATCTACCTACTACCTACCTACCTACCTATTACCTACCTACCTATTATCTATCTGTCTATTATCTATCTACCTATCATCTGTCTGTATTATATTACGTTTTATATATATTTTTTTTTCTGTATGAACAATCAAAGCAAAATAAATGAAGCCTTACATAGTGAGTTTATCAGATTGAAATTACATTTCAAGAAAAGTCAAGTACACATTTGAAATCAGAAGCTTTAATTTCCTCATAACCTAGGTTCAAAATGGGTCTGGCATCAATCCCTTTTAAAGGATAATTGGAAATGATGAAAGGCAGGATTTGTCACCCGAAGAATGAAGAACCCCAGTGGAAATGGCCGTGCGGCCCTGCTCTGAGGCGCCATTTTACAAAATGAAAGGCAAGATGGAGCGGGCCCTGTATGGGGCAGATGAACAGAAATCCTGGCCACAGAAACAAGCCTGAGCTTGGGCAGAGCAGAGAGGCACTACACCTGCTCCCCTCAGATCTGCTCTCCCTCGTCCATCCCCCAAAGTGGCTATTTTACGGATGTCTGAAATTATTGTAGTGGAGACTAAGCTTTTTATCCTGCAGTGTTCCTCAGGATAAGGGGATGGTGTACAAGGTCTAATTGAAAGGAACAGAGTGTGAGCTCATGACCCCTGCAAGGACAGAATGAGGTGATACCAAGTCTGGGCGTGGACGCAGGAAAGGCTGTGGACACAGGAAACCAACTTTGCTGGCCCTTTGCCTATACATTCCTCTCTTTGGAATGTAATACAGATTATAAAGTAGATGAAGAGTGATAAATTCCTTGGAAGAAAGATACGCAAGAATTCCACTATGACCACAACTTGAAAGATTATGAAAAGTGGAGGAACAGAGCCATGTCTTGGATGTAAAAACAACATTAATTCCGAATTTTACTCAATTTTATTTAATATGGTACTAATGTATTATACATTAGAAGAGTAAACAAAAATGTGAAAAGAATGGTAAGAGAATTCTTTTGGAGGACCTCAGTGCCTTGTGTTTACTCATAAATATTGCCATTGGTGGGAGAAAGTGAACAGGGGGTAAGAGGGAAGAGAAAGAAAACCTACTGCGTGTAGTGTTAGGTGTTTTTGCACATATTATTTTTTTTAGTCTTCAAACTATGAGGCAGCTGTCATTATCTCCAGCCATAGAAAACTTAAGTAACTTGCCCAAGCTAGTATTTTGCATAGCTAGTTAACTGGAAGAGCCTCTAAACCAATCCAAAACCAACTCTCCCAGATGCCAACACTCAAGTTCTTTCCACAGCAACAGTTAAGGGTCCCAGTGACATCAGGCCTGACAGGGCCTGTGCCTATAAACACATTGAAAACAATTAATTTGAATGACTGTAACATATTTGTAATTGCAGTTACATTTTAAAATGCCAATTTTAAAGTCTACATATTTCCAAAATAAATTTTCTGGAAATATTTTGCATCCTTGATATAAGTTGTCATATCATCCTGGCTGGAAAAGAGAGTCTTTGAAAAGGATATTTTCACTTCCACTAGTGTCCTATTTGCTTTGCAGTTATCAAAAGATGAAAAAGACCTTTTCTGAAAGGTTTTCTTAGGATTTTAAATGTCTTCTACTGACTGCTCCCTAATCTGCTTTTATTTTCAGACTTAAGAGATTTCTTAGGCACACATTTCCAGAGTCTGACACTATCCCTCAGGTACTTATGGAACTGGAATTGCAAACGCACATCTCTTGCACCTTGGACTTATCAAAATGTGAAGCGTTTTTCAAATTACATGATTATCCAGTAACCTAAGTTACAAAATTTCAGGGACCACTCCTCAAAGAACTCCTCAAATATGTTTGAAATCATTAAGATGAAACACACTGTACCTGGTAAAGCTGATTTCTTCAAAACCCTTTACCTAAACATGGAACCCCCTTTGCTAAGGACATTTTACTAAAAGCGGTTCTCAACAGTATGGCCAGGTAACAATTCCTGGTTGTGAACAATGTAAACAAATCTGATTTGTGCCTATAAGTAATATTATAACTGGGCAATGCATTTCAGACTCTTCTGGACCATGGTTTTACTATAAAAACTTAATGAAAGTGATTTATTTTTTCAAATGTGCAGGAAAAAATTAATAGAATTCTCTCTGCTAAAATTTTTAACCCTCATATTTTGAAAGCCTCCTGTATATGAGACTTTAGTATAAAATATTATCTCATTCAGAGCTAAATTATTTTGAATTTGTTGTTTTAATAATATTTCATCATGTTTCACATTATGAGTATCAGTTATTTGATTAGTTGAATACATCTGGGACTCATAGTAATAAGGGGCCACTTTCCTGACTTAGAATCTGGCTCCTAATTTTTTTAACAGAACTGGCCACACATGAGACATATAATCAACTGTCAAAAGTGCACTTTTACGTCACACTGTATAAAATGTTCTAATCACATTTCTGTGAATGGTAAATTATAAATAACATTCTATAATATGTTTATGAATTAAATAGGGAAGCAAGAAAAGAACCCATGATGCACATTTATCCAGGGGAATTCCAGAGAAGCCTCAGGAACAATCGAGGACTCCTGGGCTGGGGCTCGTCATAGGCAGGCTTGGATTAAGGGGTCAAAGTCAGCGGATAGTGGGGTGGCACCCTGTCCAGGTGGTACACTTGGTTTGCTCTCTTAGCTAAGTGCTGTAAGTAAATAACATGCGTATGATTTCCAGAATTTTGCACATGTGAATCTCAGTAAATTGAATCATCGTGAATCAAGAATTTTATAAATGATGAAAACACAAAATAGAAAGAACTCTACTGTAAAATAACATGAAAAGGAAGTCTTAATAGGAAAGGACTAATTCATAAAATGGAAAGGAAATGGTCATTGCTAATTCTTCAAAGAACTGATAAAGAACTTTGAGACCATTTTTCTACATATCTGGGAAGGTCTTTAAATTGTACATGACTAGGAATTTTTTTAAAAAATTCCTAAAACTAGTGTTGTCTGCTTTTTGGCAGAGTGTTATGATTCTCATGTAGAATGTGGAAATCAATATAGGATTGCAGGATTACCTCCTCAACTTCTAGTTATCAGAACAGAGATTAGGTGCTGCAAAGAGCCACCTAAGGAAATGGGGCAGAGAGGTGGTGGGAGTATATAGTAAGATTCAAGCCTACAAAACAAGGTGTTTGAGTGTCTCATTCAACCTTGCCAGTACAGCAAGTCAGGTGAACTGAAAATAGGAGCAATTCTTCTAGCATGTTCCTTCGGGAGCTCTCCTAGTTGGTCTTCTCATTGGCCGGGAAGATGGATGAAAGGATGTGAATCAGCCAATAGAATTCTGTAAAATAATGGTATACTGTAAGCAGAACAAGTAAGCTAGTGAATAGAATGCTCTTGGTTGTAAGTTTTAATCCCCCCTCCTCCTCACACACATTTTTCTTATGCCTTCTCTATGTGAGACTTTAGTATAAAATAGTATCTCATTCAGAATTGGTTCCTTAGGACGAGGCGGTTTGGTCTTGATGACTAAGCAAAATAATTTGTTGGAAACTGAACTGACATTTATCCTTCAGTGTGTCCTTACTTTGCATCTGGCACGTAGTAAGTGTGCAATAAACTATTGTTAAATGATAGAATAAGTGAATGCGTGCTGTGTGTGTAGAATTCTGAAGAGTGGAGAGGCAATATGTTGTAAGGTGGAATATTAGTACCACCTCAAAAGTGTAGTAATTTTTTTTTCTTTCTATTTCTACTACGACTACCTTTCTCCAGATTTTATCATCTCTCATACAAACTACTGCAGTAGCCTTTTGTAGCTACTTGGATTCCTGTTTTCCTCTTGCCCCTTACATTCTGTTCTCCACAGAGAAGCCAAAGTAATCTTTTGAGAATAGGAATTAGCTCATGTCATACTCCTGCTTGAAACCCTTTAGTGGCTTCCTGTAGCATTTAAAGTACAATCTGACCTCCTCACCTGTCCTACAAAGGCTTCCCCTCACCTGGCACCTGCCTCCCTTTCTTAGATTTTATCCCTTACTATTTGCCTTAACCACTGTGCTCATGTTACATGTGCTCCTACCTTATGACCTTTGTACTCGCTGTTCTCCCTACCTGGTAAGCCCAGGTGCCACCAAGCATGCTCCTTGTCATCATGAAAGGCTCTGCTTATATCTCCTCTTTGGGGAAAGCTTCTCTGAGCACCCATCCAAAAATAGCGCCTAGGTGCTCTATAGGATATCACTCTGGTTATTTTCATTACCATGTTTCCCTGAAAGTAAGACCTAGCCAGACAATCAGCTCTAATGCATCTTTTGGAGCAAAAATTAATATAAGACCCAGTCTTATTTTACTATAATATAAGAACGGGTATAATATAACATAATATAATATAACATAAAATACCTGGTCTTATTTAACTGTAAGACCAGGTCTTCTATAATATAATATAAGACTGGATCTTATATTAATTTTTGTTCCAAAAGATGCATTAGAGCTGATTGTCTGGCTAGGTCTTATTTTCCTGGAAACATGGTATTTGGCACTTACCGCCATCTGTTATTTTCTTCTTTTTTTTTTTTTTATTGTTTGTCTCCCCTGCATTAGATCGTAAGGATCATGAGAACTTACTAAAATACATATCTCCAAGAATCAAAACACTCTGAGAACTTACTAAAATACATATCTCCAAGAACCAAAACACTCTGGAATTTAATAAGAGTTCAGTAAACAATTATTAAAAACAATGAATAAACAAATTAGTTGTCTTGGCTTGTGAAGAATCCATGATGGAGACTTTTTTTTTTAATTAAATTTTTTTGGGGTGACAATTGTAAATAAAGTTACATAGGTTTCAAGTGTACAATTCTGCAATACATCACCTACATATCACATTGTGTGTTCACTACCCAGAGTCAGTTCTCCTTCCATCACCATATTTTTTATCACTTTTACCCTCACATGATGGAGAATTTTGACATTCTGTGTGGGTTTATATATACTTCTGTGCTTGTTCCAAATGCCAAAATAACAACACAAGAGGAAAAGCAGTTCAGCAAGAATAGTTGTGGTATCATGTAGGCAACTCAATGGCTTCATTAATGGGATCCTTTTTTTAATTCCCTATTTGGAATGCTCATCAGACATGAACCATTTAAATTTTATTTGGGCACATGTAAAACTTGAAGGTTTCAAATGGCTATTTTCTCCTAATTTCTGATTTGCTTCATAAAATCTATGGTGTTTTAGTGGGATTTTTTCTATCCCGAGTAGGCAGGATGGTTTCCTGTGTTTCAGTTGTTGACAAATAAACACACATTATGTTGGGAGCTAGCATATTCCTAGGCCAGGTTATAGTTATAATAGGAAGGAGTGGGGGTGATGAAGTCCACCCACACTGGTTCGAAAACCTACTTTAGAACTCGCCCGGCACCAACTGAGCTTAATATGGTTGTTATAGGGAGGAGGTGCCCTGTGATGGCAATGTGTCAGGCCTAATTGGGACCTTCTAAGAGCTAAGAGGACGTGAAATTCTAGCAAGAAAATGTTAATCTAGTCACAAACACTGTATTCACAGGAAAACTTCCCTTCAGCCCTCCCTGCCTTCCTTACTTAGCTATTCAAGGGAAATGATCGGTGCATGCAAACTTATAAAAATTTAAACTATTTGGGTGCTTTTGGAAATGAGTTACAGAGCTCAACTAAACAACAAAAATTCCTGCATGATAATGAGATGCTTAATAGGTATTGCTAACTCTCTTCTCAGTAAGGGCAGGTCCATCCAGCCAGAAGATGACCTGGATTTCCGGGAGTGACATTTGCAGGTGATTCAAATGCAAACCAAGCCTACCCTGTGAACCTAAGCCCAAGGAATTCACAGCTCCCTACATTGGCCCTAATTTCCAATTTTAGATATATGTTGACCAATCCATTTCTGGAACATTAAATGGAAAGTGATATAAGAAAGAAATTTCTTGTTCTCTGGCTCAGAAGACACTGAGGAGGAGTGGAGGGTTGTCTAAGTTGATACGATCAATTCTGGTGTTATTAACACCCAGGGCTGCTCACTCCCGTAAGGGGTTGGCCAAGCTTGTGACCTACATGTGTCTTTTGTTGGAGTGGAAGCATGGAGGTCAAGGTACTTCTTGGAAGGAAGCACATGGTCCGGTACTGCTCAGAGCATGAGACAACTCTAGGAGTCATGATCTTCACTTCACCGTGCCAGTTGACAAATAATGAGCAAGCAAAGCAACTTATAGGTGCAAAGAAATAGTTTCCACCTATCACGTGTGTGTCGTACAATGCAGTCCACCATGAAAAGAAGCTTTCGCCAATAAACTGTGATGACTATAAATGTAAATCTAAATAAAAGAAAGCAAGAGGCCTTAGGGAAAAATATCTTACCGTGCCTTTCCATTTTGTTTTGGGGAAAAATAACAACAAAAAAGAAACTCTAATGGGTTTCATTGGGTATCTAGATGTATTGGGGAAGTTTGATGTAATTGTTGAATATTTCTTTATCTAGGCCTGGTTTGTGCCAACATTTGTTGATCACATACTATGTGCCAGATACTATTCAAGTGCTTTATGTACATTAACTCATTTAATTCTCCCAACAACTACAAGGAGTTGATTTTGTTTGGGCAAAAGTATACCCATTTTCACATACAAGGAGGTGCATAAGGTCACCTGACTTTAAAATTGCAACATTCTAATAAAAAGAAAATACCACCTGATTTATCAGTTTTTTTAAAAAGGGCTTGAATAAAACTGGAGGGCATAGTTTGACTTGTAAGAGTTAGGAGTTTCAGACTAGATAATCCTTAGGATACATCAGGAGCTATCAGGAGGAAGAAGGCAGCATTCCAGACTTACGTAGATGAGACTTTCAGACCTTGGATAAGAGCACTAATCAGTCAGAACCTAGAGTTTCCAACATCGGGAATCTTGCAGTCATACCTTTCCTCCTGTTATCTAAGTGAAGTAAGTCCCTGGTTACCATATTTGCCTTGATGGCTGGCCATGTACCTTCTTAGTTGTTTACATATGCATTTGCTTTGTTTTGTATAAACATTTTATCTCTCGGGCTGCAATGTGGAAAGAGTTCTTCTAAGAGATCATTTGCTTTCCTGCACCTAATGTGTAACTCACAAGTGATTTCCTTATCAGTCACACTTAGGACAGGGTGGGGTGATGAGTCCTGCCAAGTTCCCCAGAAGCAATCTTTGTTTATCCAGATTTCTTCCAGATCATCTCCAAAGATCTGTCTACTTTGGTTTTAGTTTACCAATGTTTTATTTATGACATTCACTGAAGCCAAGCAGTATATAAAAGGAACCCTGTGTTTTGTGATAATTTCGCCTTTCGAATCTTCATGCTCAAAGAGAATGGACTGCAGAGTGTCAGGTGACCTTTAGCAGAGGCGTAACCAGCGAGTACCATGCTATGAACAGAAACTGGCTTTATTGGGCATCACGCACCAAACCACAGACAGCATCTTAAATCTTTCTCGAGTGTTCAAAGATAGAATGATGTCCATTATGAAATAAATTTTAAAAAATCCCCTGGGGGAATTTGATTTTGTCCTCTATAATTTTTTTCTTCCCCGGTGAAACTTATGCGGAAGTAGCAAACATTATTGCTCATTTCTGTCATACTCAGCTTAGCAGGAAATAATGTCAGCCAGAAACATTAACTCCCACCTTGTTCGTGTTAAAATGTTCTCATTATCTGCCTTGCCAGCTCTAAACTTATTCAAGAAGAAGAAGAAAAAAAAAGATCTCAGCATGAAACTCATTCTGACTATGGGGAACCCCATGAACTGTGTTTAAAAATTCAGCAGAAAATGTCCTCATCCCATACATGAAGTTCTTTTTATAAATGCTTAAGGCCTAAATTTTAGGAGCCACTTTTATATGATTGTTTTTTAGAGAATCTATGAAATCAAGAAAAGATGCTACCACAGGTGGCTTTATCTCAGAATATGGCATTCTCCTGGTTAAGAAAACCATGGAGCTACAAACAATCCTTTCTGGATTTCACACAAACAATGAATTCTTTCAACATTGTCTTACAATGCATACTTCTGAAACTGATGAACCATCTGAGAGCACACGGGGAAGGCTGTAAGACCGTTTCAGACACTGAAAAGACTGGCTCAATGAGAACATACGTTACCCGTACACACGCCAGTGTACACTCAGACACGACCCACGTCCCCCAGTGACTTGGAGGACCACCGTTGCGAGGGCTCCACTAGGCAGAATGACGTTCAAGGACATCGTGTCAGTGCTACTCAGTTGCTCCATCATCAGTCATAAATGTAGAATTCTCTCTTTTGGACTTCCTCTCCCAAAGTCATTGCAGGCTTTGGTTCATATGCTTTTTAATTACACCTCTGTCAAGGCCCTCTAAAAGACAGGCCAAGGAGGTTTCCCTCTTTTTCTGGGATGTGAGGGAGGCCACAGTTCTCTGCAGAGCTAAATGGATCCGATGTAATACCTGGGTTGAAGGGTGAAAAAGGAGAAGCCAAGCCTTGTGTTCCAATAGACCAAAAGATCTGATTAATTCACAAGATCCAGATGGTTTTCCACAGTGACCCACTTGGCACCTTTCTAGATAACAAGGGTTCTTTGCTATTTAATATATTCAAAATTTGATAATTCAGTGTCCTCCTGGGACCAAAATAATTTCTCATGGATTCTCATTGCTCTAGGTCCACGGCCATGGAAAGGCACTGGGTGAGGGGCGGAGCGGGGGGACTTGGGCATGGCTGGGGTATAGACTCCTGGGCTAGCTACAAAATCAGCATCTCTAGCATGGCGGTTCTCAAACTTGGCTGCACATGTGAATCGCCTGCACAGCTTGTAAAATTCCTCCTATCAGTTAAATAGGACTCTCTAAGAATGCAACTCAGGCAGCATAACTTTAAAAACTCCTTAGGTCATTCCAGTGAGCAGAAAAGTAGAAGAACCAGTGCTGTTTTGACCTTGCTACTCAAAATATAGTCCATGGACATGTGGGTTATTGGAACTGCAGGCTCTCAGGTCCCTTCTCAGACCTACTGAATGAAAAGCTGCATTTTCACAACATTCTCAGGTGATTCATGTAAACAATGAAGTTTGAGAAGTATTATAGGGGAAACTGCATTTATAATAAGCATCTTTGTGATCTTTAGGGCCACTAAAATTTGAGAAGCTCTGATCTAAAACTTTTCTCATTACATGACAGGATGTCACAGGATCATTCATTATCTGTGTGATTTCTTCTTCTTGATGCAAGTGAATTCTGTTTTATGTTCAGTAGTTAATTTCCATTCTTTCTCTTTTCTCTCTACCATTCCCCCTTCTTCCTTGAGTTACTCAAACTCCTGCCCCCATCCCCTCGGTGAAGCTATACAAGGAGAGAATTCCTGAGAAGCAGACACAGGTTAAAGAGTACCAACAGTATGTCTTGTGGCTCTTGATAGGCACAATTTGACTCATGTACCTTTTGCATAATCTGCCAGTGAAGAATGGCAATTTTATTATTATATTTTTTAATTAAAATTTATTGGGGTAACAATGGTTGGTAAAATTACATAGATTTCAGGTGTACAATTCTGTCATACATCATCTATATCTCACAATGTGTGTTCACCACCCAGAGTCAGTTCTGCTTCCATCACCGTATGTTTGACCTCGTTTACCCTCTTCGACTACCCCATTCCCCCTTACCCTCTGGTAACCACTAAACTATTGTCTGTGTCTATGAGTTGTTGTTTCTTTATTTGTTCGTCTTGTTCCTTTGTTGCTTTCAGTTTTATATCCCATATATCAGTGAAGTCATATGGTTCTCAACTTTTTCTGTCTGACTTATTTCACTTAGCATAATAATCTCAACATCCATCCTTGTTGTTGCAAATGGCAGTATTTTATGTTTTCTTATGGCAGAATAGTATTCCATTGTGGATATATACCAGATCTTTATCTAATCATCTATCGAAGAACATTTTGGTTGTTTCCATGTCTTGGCCACCGTAAATAAATCACGGTGGCAATTTTATTTTTATTTGCTTTTATTTCTTTTGTATTGAAGACTTAAGATTGTGCAACCAAAGGACAGATTTCAATGACTCAAGTCTGAACAAGAAGGCAAATTACTTACCATAAACTTGGGTGCCTGAACCAAGAGGCGAGGGTCAAAACTTTACCGTATGTGTCATATACATTCATAACACTAATTTTGGTGACATGTTAAAATATGGACATTTAGACACATTAATACACATTTTTGTAATGCCTGACTATATTGTTCAAATATGGAATCATCTCTTTCAATATGGAACACTTAGCCACGTGAGTCATTTCCACTTACTCTTATTCAATGTCATTGTTAAGACCCTCAATAATCCATGAATTCCAAATTTTCTCTCCTTAAGTGTCTTCCATAGCACTAGGAAGAAGCAATGCCTCAATCACCTACACCTATTACCACTTCTACATTTACTTGGTCATCAGAATGTTCATCCATGCAAAGGATCCCTCTACTTCTATAACAAAACATCCTTTTTTAAGGTTTAAAATTTTTTTTCAATTACAGTTGGCATACAATATTATATTCAGATGTACAACACAGTGATTAGACACTTAATTAACTTACAAAGTGATCACCCCAATAGGTCTCATAACCCCCGACACCATACATAGTAATTATAGTATTCTACACTAAAACATCTTGAAGTATTAAAAATGTTTACTTGACTTCACTGCAGGAAAAAACGTGAGGTGTTTCTTTGGAATTCCAGAATCTAATACAGTGTCTGGCTCATAGTGTCACTCAATAAATTCTTACTGAATTGATTTTTTAAAATTTTATTGCTGAAATGAAACATGGTACAAACTAATGGGTATTAGTCTTTTTTACACAGCCTCTCACATTCTCCTCTTCAAATGCTGCAATACGCTCACTGGAATTTCAATAATTTACTATGCTCACTTTCAAAACTGTCATTAAAAAAACCTTATTAAGAATAGAAATTAAGTCATTTTCCACAACATTGAGACAGGTTGTTTGAAAAGGTTTTTAAACACTTCTGCTGTGAAAAATGACACTTAAATATTCATATTAAATTCATTACAGAGGAATAAGTTTTTATCAATTTCCATTTAGTATCAAAACCCTCATAATATTTTATTTTTAAAAAATACCGTGAAAGAGAAAAAATATAGCTCATGGAGGAAAATGGCATTTGCGAGGCGCCTTGAAGAGTAGGTAGGTTTTATATTGGATGGGGACAAGGGTGGGAAGCCAGATAGCTGGTCACTGTGAGATCAGAGATCATGTCTTACATATAACAGGGCCTGGCACATAGTAGGAGCTCTATAAAAGCTTAGTGATGGAATGAAGGCGAAAGCTACAAAGGTGAAACACACAGAGACTGTTTAAGGAACCAAAAATTGTCCAGTGTGGTTGAGACTAAGTTAGAGCAGGCTTTCTCAACCTTGGTACTATTGAGAGTTTGACTGGATAATTCTTTGCTGTAGGAAGGGATTGTCCTGTGCATTTTAGGATATTTAGCAGGATCAGTGACTTCTAGCTACTAGATACCAGTAACATCTCCCAAGTTGTGACAGCCCAAAATATCTCCAGACATGGTCAAAGACGCTCCAGGAAGCAAAATCGCCCCTGGTTGAAACCTATTGGGTTAGAGAATTGCTGGAAAGCGAGGCTGGATCTGCAGGGCTGATGGCACTGAGGATCACAATTTGAGAGATGTGGTGTATCAACACAGGGAATTTACACTTAATTTGACAGACAAGGGGTATTCATGAAAGATTTCTGTAGGGAATTACAGAACCAGTATTGTGATTTAGGGAGAAAATTTGGCAGTTTGTAAAACTTTGCATTTTTACAAAATATAAATACTGTGTGTGTGTGTATATATATATATATATATGTATATATATATAACATAAATTATTTAACTTCCTTGTGCCTCAGTTTTCTCATGTGTGAAATGTGAATAGTCATCGTATGATAATGAGAATTCAGTGAAATAATTCACATAAAGTACTTGGAACAGTGCCTGGTACCTTTTAAGTGAAAAATAAGTTATTTTGTGTTACTATTACTTATCAAAAAACAAGGCACTGCTGTTGTGCAAGCAACTTCAAGTCATTTTTGAAGTATAACGACCATGTCTGATAAGAATCAATATCAAATAATTTATTCCCAAACTAAATCCATACGCAAAGGGATCATTATTCCCATTCCTCCTTAAATCCTAGATTAAAAGCTAATGAAACCGCACTTAAAAATAAAATGGGAGAAAAATGTTCAAAAGAGAAAGAAAACGAATTGATTTTCAAGCTTCTTCTCAAATACATATTGGAGTGCCCTGAAACCATGTAAAGACAGACTGAAGGCAACAGCCTAAAACTGCTCTACAGGGCCACTTTGAATGAATAGGCTTCCACATGTAATTGCTAACAAGCCACAGGTGTCAAGCCACATGAGTCGGTGATAGCCTGATTTTGAGACGAGAAATGACAATTCTTTACCCATCATTCATTCCAAGGTGCGCCTGTCATCTCTCGTAGCACAGAGCGAGTTACCTTTTTATTAGTGGCTTTGGAAATATTTTTGCAGGTGAGAAGCAGCATCGTCCTTATCTGCAAAACTGTGTGTAAATGAGACTATGCAGGATGGAAGATATGCGATCCACCTGCCAGAAGGATGAAAGGTGTGTATTTCATCTGAGCTCTCAGGCAATGAGATTAGGGGTGACTTCCTTCCTTCCTGTCTCTTCACACTGACCAAAATGATGGACGAACACATGTCTCCCATTTGACTTTGTTGTCTTCCCCTCTTTCTCTGACCATCTCACCTCACCACTTGAAATAAAGAAAATAACGTAAAAGTTTAAAATACAAAATCAAGTTAATTTTATTGGTTTACGTAGTAATACAACCTTCCATTTTTAAGTTTTCGAAATGCTTTCTCATAAGTCATCTTGCTTCAGCCCTACCAAAGCACTTAAGATATAACAGCACAAATATTATCTACTCCTTACAGAAAGAAACTGGAGTTCAGTGCGGTTGAATGCCTTGTCCATGGAAATGATGAAACTTGAGAATAGAACACAGGTTTTCTGACTCACAGTCCCAACTCCGTGACTATGTGGACCAGTCTCTTAATCATTCTCTACCATGATGTCCAACATATTTATGGCCCGCTTCCTTTTTTATTCCAGCCAGAATCATATATAAAACTAACATATTTATAGGGATAGTGAGACCTTTCTCATCCTTTGATTTTCCTCGGAAGATTCTCACTTGTCTTCATGACCCCCTTAAATCCTTTATCACTTCCTGCTGTCAGCATCAACCTTCCCTCAATGACACCGTGGCAAGATTCCATCACTGTTCTGCTACTTCCAGCTGCTTTTCCAACCCCATTCTTGTATTTGAGGTTTGTCCTTTTCGTCTTTGATTACAATTGAGTCCAAACCTTTTCTTTCCTGCTCCCAATACAGGTGAGATTTGTGATGACAGGCTCTAACATCGTGGTGAACACATAGTCTGAGTCTTCAATACCTATTCTCCTCCTCCTCCTAGGTCAGTTACTCTGGTTTGGGGCTGGGAAAGAGAAGATGAGAGCACTCTTCTGAGTTTTGCAAATGTTGTGTATTTCTTATGATAGTGGTTTCAAGACTATACATTTGCCAAAACTCAATGAAGTTTACCTCAGCAAAGCTTATTTAAAACTTTTTAGTGATAATTTTGGTGTGTAAAATTTTGCTGCTATAAAAACTTTTCTCTAGAACTCTAGAAATTGCTGGAAATGGAAGTTACTGTTTGATTCTTTTATGGGGATTTTTCCACTGTGCTTCTGTGGACAGAAGAACCATCACAATAAAGATATAAAGCCCCCACCCAGAGGTGTGCTCATATTTTGGGCTTCACTGAGAAATAGGCACCTACTTTTAGGCACATGAGTTCAACCTGAATGCAGTCACTGATTTCTTTCAATGGGTAAGACGGATCTATTGAAGGTACATGTGCAGTTGTGAAGTGATTTTGATACAACGTCAGTATTTGCATCCTTGCCCTAAAATGTCCTTTCCATCGCAACCCTGTAATGAGTTACCATCTGTCATTCAGCTTCTTGAGCCAACCAGGATTTTGATCTCACTGTTCCTTTCTTTTATCAGTTTAGGAACCTTTTGTCCCCCTCATATAGGAACATCCCCCTGAGATCACCCACTGTTGCCTCATCTCCAGACCCTTGTGCTGTTCTAAACTCAAGAGGAACTCAATCTCATTAAATCAACACATAATTGTTGAGCACCTCGTATATAGCACTGCACTAGATAATGTAAAATATGGAAAGAAATGTGGAAGTCCCTGTCTTCAAATAATTTAAAATATAGCTAGAGAGGTAAGATAAAAGGCGTAAAGAGTTAAATACCCATGAAAGATACAAATAGAAGTTTACAAAAGAGATGCTAAAAGACAGCCCCTCATGAACTGCACTGTGCACTGCGTGGACAATAACTGCTGCCAAAGTTTAGAGGAATCTGTTTATTCACATCACCTCTCCTGTTCCACCTGCTCCACCAAAGCTACCTGGGACCTCTAACCACTCATCCCTAGTATACCCTCCCAGTTCACTAGCTTTCTTCTTATGGTTTAACTCTTGGTCCAAGCAAAGATTCTTGGTGAGCCTTTTCAAAATTGCCTTCACTATTATCTGAGAATCATTTGCCCATCTGCTGAGTCCTGAGTCCTTATGAGTCTACCTACGATCTTGCACAGGTCTGATTGTTCCTCCTTTTTCCTGCCAACACCTGTTAGCCCGACCCTTAAATCATCTTCATGGTAAATAATCTGCAATTATCTCAGGGGCAAATTATTTATTTCACTGACATGCCAATTTGTTTTTCTGGCCCTGCATGCCTTGAACTCTAGACCCATAATATCAACCCGGATGTTCCTGAACTATCTCGGACTGAACGTGTGTGTAATTCTACCACTCTTTCTTCTCCACCCACCCAATTTCTGAGCCTGCTCTTCTACATGTATTTCCCATCTCAGTTAATGACACAAGCATCTACCCAAGTGTCTTCAAAGTGATTTTGATACCTTTCTCTCTTTAGAGTCAATTGATTACCACGTCCTATCAATTTTACCTCCTAACTATCTCTAGATTCGGTATTCTCGTTTCTGCCAGGTGTGAATTGTTTGATTGCCTTAGCTCACGTCTTTATCATCTGTCTCCTACCTGGACTCTTATAAAAGCATGTGAACTTTCATTTTTTTATGCTTTCATATAGTGATTCTCAGCCAAACCATATCCTTCTGTTGCAAGGAAGGGGTTTGGAAGGAAATTGATAACCACAACTTATAGCATTAATCCTGGAGGTCTTATCTCATTCTTTACTATTAATGATGATGATGACGACGATGACGACGATGCCTTTTAAAGTATGGATTAGGTGCTACTCTAAGCATTTCCAAAAATATTTCCATATACCAATTCTCACAAAAAGGCTAAATAACATACCCAAGTTCACGCAGCTAACAAGTGTGGGTACTGATATTCAACTTCAGGGAGTCTATCTCCAGAGATTATACTCTTGACTATAGCACTGTGCTGCCTTTTGGAGCCCCGTTAAATTTCAAAATTTTAAATTTACATATCAAACGGGATCACACATTCCCTACTTCTCCCACTTGCATCAATCTTTTCTTATATTTTACCACTCCAACATGTTCATCCTTTACTCCTGTTATAACCAATTACTTACAGATTGCTATACATACCCCTGCTCTTTCATACCCCTGTATCTTGCCCATGCCATTCTTTCTGCCTTTATTCTTCTTGGGCACCTACCGCATTCCTTCTCATCCACTCAGGGTCCCCTCCAGTCACTGCCTAAGAGAAGCCTTCTCTGCGTTCCTCAAACCTATGCTGTTCGTAGGTGTTCTGTGGTGGTTTCCTAGCCATAACCGTTTCCTGAGGCCACTGTCTTCCTTATCCTGGGAATAGAGGTCTGTTTTAGAAATTGGCAACTGTAGCAATAACTTCAGTTTGGTAACAGCTCCTGCATATTTATAGATTGCAGATAGTAGACCAAATGAATTTTCATAACAGTTTAATTAAATTATCTATGAAACTCACTAGTAATAGTAGGAAAAGTAGCCATCATATATAAATGAATGTTTATAAAAATGCATAAACCAAATTTTTTACTTGTTCAGGCTGGTAAAAAATAGCCTTGCTATTTTACTGGCGGAATAAAGTATCGAATTAGTTTTTATGAATCAGTCATTTTATCGGTAAATTCATATATATGAAAATGCACAGATTTGCACATTTCAGTGGGTTTTGACAAATGCATACACCTGTGCAATCCACATCCTTAATGAGATATACAAATTTTCCATTTCCTCAGAAAGTCCATTCAATGCTCATAACAAGTCAATCCCAGCCCTCCCAAAGAAAACTGTTAATACTCAGATTTCTTCATATAAATGAAATCATATAGAAAGCAGTCTTTCATTTCTGACATCTTTTGCTCAGCACAATGTTTTTGCAATTCATTTGTATTATTGAGTATATCTGTAGTTCATTCCTTTTTATTGCTGATTGATACACAATTGTAGGAGTATCCTATTATTTTTCTATTCTCTAATTGATGGATAATTGAATTGTTGCCAGTTTGGGGTTAATATGAACAAAGCTGTCATGCAGTTTTGTACAGATCTTTTATGGATATGTGCTTTCATTTCTCTTTAGTAAGCGCCTAGGAGTGGAATCACTGAGTCCTAGGATAGTTGGTTAACTTTATGTGATACAGCCAAAATTTTTTTCCGACGTGGAGTACAATTTTATACGCCCATCAGCAATGTGTAAGAATTTCAGCTGCTCCAAATCCTCATGATTATTTAGTGTAGTTATTATTTATTTATTTAGTCCCATTCTAGTGAGTGTTTTAGTGAGGTCCCTCTTTCAGGTTGCAGACTGCTGACGTCTAGTATCTTCAAAGGAGAGAGGGCAGAGAGCTCCCTGGGATCTCTTTTCTAAGGGCACAGTATAGATTTGTTCATCTACACCGCCAAAGAGTTAGTACCATGCGGGTTTGCTTACCTTGCTCAGCTCTTTCTTCTTTCTCTCTTCTCTCATTTACTTTCTTTGCCTTCCCCTTTCTTTGTTAACACCCATCCCTTATCCCACTCCAGCTTAAAGAGGTATTTGTTCTGGACCCATTTTGTGCATTTGGCCATAGTAAATGGTTGAATTGGCAGAACGGAAAAGATAGACAAAGGATAGTCAAATGCCAAGTTAATTACCTTGACCAATGATTACCTTGTCATTTATAGTATGCGTTGCTTATTTAGACAGTAAGCCCACCAGGCAGAAGCCTAATAATGTATCTGCAAGTTTTATCATGGAGTCAAAATTTCCTCAGCACTAAATTACATTAAATGATAATATATTGTAGTGCGTTACCTTATTCATAATTGTTCCAGGCCATACAAGTGATTATGCATCAGAAAGTAGAACTCCATGGCTATTGGTGATGAGCTATTATATGGATGTTTTTTTCTCTCTAAAATCATCATGGCTAGCATTTAGCATTTGTTTGTTACATGCTGATAGTATACTAAGCATTGTAGCAAAAGGAAACATGACAATCATTTTCATATTATATTTGCTATCTATAATTCATTGAGACAAAAAGCAAAAAATCAAATACTTAAACCCACAATAAAACTGCCAACTCACTCAGGTGCCCTGAAGAGGAGGTTCAGCAGCATGTGCCCATAGGACAGGTAGTTAGTTAGCTGGGGCCCTGGGGGAGGCTGGGTCTACCCTCTGCTCAATTCACATAATCAGAGACCAGAATATTCCTAACCTTTTATGGATGGATAAACAACAAATTAGGAATTTCTAATTGCCTTCTCTCTGAGGGCTCTCTCCCAACTAAGTAATGAGGTATTAGCAGAAAAGTGTTATTCATCCGAGGTGATGTTAAGTTTTTGTGAAATTAAGAGACCTTCATTTGAAAACTGCTTCAATCGCTTCAGGCATAGAATATAAGGAATGTACTCCAGGCTGTAATAATTGCCGGCTGCCCTGGGAAATGGCTTCAAGGCCGGAGCAGTTGTGGCTCCATGCAAGCACATCCTCTAATTATTGAAAAACCTGTGTAGAGTCTCCATGTTAATCAGTCTCTCAGAGACTTCAGCTTTATGTGGTTAGTGCAGATTTATGGCATTTTTCTTTCCCTGTTATTAAAACTGATATTTCAGAAGGAAGAAACTATCTCCAGACAACTGTTAAAATGCAAAGTTTCAGTCATAAAAGAAAACTGCACGATTATTCTGAGAATATTCCATTGAGAATTCCAAACAAGGGTAAGAAACAACACATCAAAGATGGGGTGCAGAGGGGGGATTCAAAAATAAAAAGGCATGACTTTAAAATATTAACAGAAAGACTCAACAGTTGGCCCATAGAATCAAGAGGTTAGAGTGGAATTAATTTAAGTGCTTGTTGCAATTATGGAAATAAACATTTCTGCATAAATGCAAACTGAATTATACATAATTATGAAAGTACTAAACTAATTGGAACATTTGGATTAACACAGGAGAAGCCAAATTGCCTTTTTAAACCAATGATACAGTGCTTTGCATGCATCCTGCATGTACATGGCAAATAGTAGTTAATAATGGAAAGAAACGTATTTAGAGACACATATTTCTATCAAGTTAGCATATTGTTTCTCTTGTAGAGCATACGCGTATATTATAGATTAAATATAGTGACTTATTAAAGAAGCACATGGCAAGGAATGGCTGGTTATGCCAGTTGTAAGTGGCCCACATGGCAGATCACCACTTGCAGTATTCTGAATACTCCAGGCTTGGTGGGACACCGAGACCCTGCTAGCCTTGAGGTTGCCTGAGAGTAGAAACTGCTTGAGTTTTGAATTCAGACAGACTAATCTAACTAAATGTGTGAATTTGGGTGAGTTTTGTAACCTCCCAGTCTCAGATAACTACCATAAAATATTCAATACTCAGTAAATAGCTGACTCCATGTCTGAATGGCTCCCTTCAATGTTTTGATTGTCTGCTGTTTCCTTCTTGTTTGCCTTTTGACCCTGAACTCCTAAGCATATGACACATTCTTGTGTCCTCGTTCACCATGTAGACCAGTGACCCATAGTCCTCTGACCTGGCATTAACACTGGCAATAAAAGAGTAAGCATTACCCGAAAGGGACCCTTCCCAAAAGAAGAGGAGGGGCTTGGACTACCAAGAATTTCTTTTCCTTCTTTGGAGGGGTGTGTGTGTGTGTGTGTGTGTGTGTGTGTGTGTGTGTGTGTGTGTGTGTGTGTGTGTGTGTGTGTGTGTGTGTGTGTGTTTCCAGGTAGAAGGGCTAAATGGATTTAGTCCTTTATATTTAGGTTACATTTTTCTGGAAATTTGGTTTATGGCTGTGGCTCCAGCTTTAGCCTTAGCTGTATCTACTGCTGAGATTCACAATGCTTGTATTCCAGATTTTTTTTAATTGACTCATTTATTCATCAGTTCTAAAGGTTCACTGAACACTTACTATATGCCTTGAAGGTCAGAATATTTAGTAGGGTAAACGCCCACAGACAACTATTTTTATAAACTGAGCTGCACAGAGTTGAGAGCCTGGATAAAGGAGGTGAGAAGGGAATATCTTTGAACATTGAGCATCTATTACTTCATATGAGTCAATCCCGGGGTTTCTTAGGGAGCCCTGTGTAAAGACGGCTTGAAGCAAGAAACTAAGGGAACTATTTTGATGAGACTCCATGAGACATAGATGCATGGAGTTATTTTGGTATCAATATGTAACCTGTGATTAGAAAGAGAAATGTTCCCCTCCTGGATAGAATGGCTTTAAATCATTAACGGCCCCAAGGACTATACATCATTTGTGTCCCCAATACTCTCAAGAGTTGCATAGTACTTTTGGTTTGGGTGGCAACATTGCCATGAAAAGCACCAGGCACAAGGGTCGTAGTGATGCGGGCTGCAGGTAGTGGATAAATGAGAAGGACTGCAGTTGGTCAGGAGGACCATGGTGGATTCAGTACAGACTGTGACTGACTCATTGATACCTACGCTCACGTTGTAGAAATCATGGAGTGAGATTTTGCGAAGGGGTGAAATGATGCATGAATATGGTCCAAACCAGTGAGATTAAGAGTCACTACTGTTAATATGATCCCTTACCTGACGTCATGGTAATGTCTGGGAAACTGTTCACATCTAATTACAGATTTGTTTGGATTAACATGTTACCATTGGGAGAGCTGTAAAGGATCTTATCAATTATTTCAATTATAATACAATGTAATTTAATTTGATTGCTTTCCTAAACTCAAGTTTAGATCAGTATCTGCTTCTTTGTAAAAATGGGAGTTTTGAATGACAGGAGAAAAGCAGAAAGAGGAGGATTTTGTTGCTGTGGTTGTTTGTTTTTCTTTTTTAAGCATAGGACACTTCAAGGAAGATTATGTCTGCGCGTAACAATAAATTGTAAAGATTTGTACAGCCTTAAAGTAATAAAAGGATGTGGTACATTTGGGAGAAAAGAAAGGACATTATGGAGTGTGAGATTCTCTCTTCTCAAGTCTAAATTCAAAAGCTGGTCTGGGCTGTCCTAGCTACCTGTTGGCATTTTTAAACTTTGTCTATTGATGTCCTCCATGTTTTCCATTTGCTTTAGAGTCCTAATTACCAGCTAAAAGGTTTATTTCCAAGACTTTCATATAACATACTTACTCTCAGAGATTTTTAAAGTAAACGAGCTGTACGTGTAGCCTTCAATAAGTTACTTAACCCTTCTAAGCCTCAGTTTCCACATCAGTGACAGGATGAGATGAGTTTTCTATCTTAATAGGTCCTCTAGAATCTGAGATCATGATTCTTGAAACCTAGGTCATTTTCAAATCATAAGAAAAATAGCAGAGACAGCATCGTTCGATGCATGGATGCAAACTTTGGGGGCACATGTTTTGGAAGCCGAATGAACCCAAGCCTTTGATGATCTTTCTCTTTTCCTAATTCCCGTTGTACTTACTACCCACGTCTCCTCTCCCCTGAAGCATTTATCATGTCTTGCATGTATTTACAAGTACATGTATGTACATGTTTACACACAGACAGATTTAGTTTGAGTCCCTGGAGGGCAGGAACTGTGACTTACAGCTCTCTGAATTCTCGATGCCTAGTATATAAGAATGTATAATAACTCCGCTGGCATTAAGAAGTTAGATGTTTCATTAGTTTCTTAATTGATAAGGACATATATGGTAAATGTATAGGGTATCTGGTATGGCTCATTAACCTACACCGCGTTCATGTTCCCATTCGTATGGAATGTACTTCTTTAAATTTTCTTCTCATTGCAAAGGATAAGAATGTGAGCAAGACAAGGGCCTTCATACAGAACCAGATGTGCATAATCATTAAGCGTTCTAAAAGCTTCTCTTTCATTTTTCTAAGAAAGGAAATAAACGTGGCTTTATTTTGCAATATTAACTTTGTTTATTGAAAATGTATATCTTTTGAACAAATAAGAAGAATTTCTAGCCCAACAATAGAAACATTGCATTGTGAGAATTTTTCTAGTCAGCCTTCCCTTTTCATCTCTCGAAGGGAATGGAGAAGGTTGTAATGGGAAGAATTTGGGGTTTATATTCAGACAAGGTTATGTGACTTAATTTCTCTGAGCCTCAGATGCTCTGTCCTTAAATGGGAGTAATAATACCTTTTCAGGAAATCCTTGTGGGGATTAAATACAATAGCCCAGAGGGTATAGAGTTGTTCCTGCTCCATTATAGGTGTTCAATTAACTACCTCTGAGCTTGCTAAGAAAAATGGACAAAATCACTACTACTTGTTTATTGTTTCCCAGTTAGCCACTTTTATCCTTAAAATACTTGTCGTAAGTCTTACTTTTTTTGCAAATCTCTCTTAATGAAATGGAAATTATCTTTCATAACTGGGAAGCCAACTACATATAGATACACACTTGTACACACACTCCACTGTTCTCCCAGTAAGTTAAGACAATGCATAGTATTTTTGCATACTTGTGTTCCATTGTTATATATACATAACAGATATACATATATATCTTATAGTCATTTAGAATGTAACTTCTTTAAAGACAATGAATCTTATGCTAGTTTAATTCTGTTTAGTTCCTAGGTTTATGAGAACACTACAGAAACACTATTGTGGTTGCATTTTGTTGGAATAAGAGTTTCACTCACCAGCGATTCATCCCTTGAATTCTCAGCATTTTTTCTTTCCAATCCTCAAGTCTCTTCCATGCATTTGTCTTTATATTTGCATTGTCTGGTAATTTGAATATTTTTATTTGAGATTATTTGGCCTATGTCAGGTATTCTTCTCTATGGTCCCCAGGGTCTTGTATCTTGTTTTTAACTTCTTCTCTCTCCTTGCTCTCTTTTTATCAGATGTCATCCATTGTGGCTTACTATTTTACCCTTGGGTGTTTCAATTATGCATGAATGAGATCTGCCTCACTGTTGCGTTTCCATTTTCAGTCTAAATAACTGCACACAAGAATGCAAGTCTCTGTGTTGAACTTGAGAGGCTCTCAGAGGGTCACGTATTTAATTTGGGCGCACTCTGGTCCTCTCTCCCAGTAGCAGTTTTAGGGTTGCGTTTAAACCATTTCTCGTCTGCATTCACCCTGCCGCTGGCATTGCCCAAGCTTTGGCATCTAGCTCTCTCCAGCCTGAGCTTCAATATTCCAGATAAGCCACTATTTCCATGTTTACTTATTTGCAGTCACCTTGGTTGCTTTGAGCTTCCTTTCAAACAAGGACCAGATAATTTAACATCAGCTTCTCTAAGAATCTTCCATCAATGAATAGTGTTTCAGCCGTACCAAAAAAACCACTATTCCTCTATTAAGTCCCATGGTTTAAATCAGTCAGGATTTCTCAGAATTTCACACTTGACATGTTTTTGAGGAGATGGGAAAGAGAAGAATGGAAAATACTGTCTTAACATTAAAAGGTATGTGTGCCTAAAGCAGCTATGGAGAAGAGCCAAAAAAAAAGATGATGGTTAGGGTTGGTTTCCTTTTGTGAGTCATCAGTCAATCTGTCCATGAATATAGAAGCTCTCAGCTTTCCCACCTTGCTCCTGTGCATGGAACTCACCACTTTTTATTACTTATTGTATTGCACTTATTTGATTAATGTGTCTCTACTACCCAGCACAATGCCTGACCCATGAAAGAAACTGAGTGATAAATGAATGCATGAATGAATGAATTGCAAGGATGTTACAACTGTGACAATAAAAAGAAGTATTATGTGAAGCATTTTAATTATATAGTGTACATTAGTAAAGTAAATCTGAGGTAGTCAATATAAACAATTGACCTATAAGATTCATGGCTTTGTAACAGAACAATTTTAGGTAGTCTTTTCCTGGGCATTATTCTTATAGGTAACCCTTTGAATCCCATGTACAAAATGATTTTTAAAAATCTATGCCCTCTTTATATAAGAAGGCTTCTTTGTTATTACTACAATCAGAGCCGCATTCTTAATTAGAGAAACACAATACAAAGGGACTCCTTTCGTGAGTGAGTAAGGTAAGTTATGCTGCTCTTAGAGTAATGCCTCAGAGACTTGCCAGGGTATTCTTCAGCCCAGTTAATGGTTTAATTCTCCTCACTCTGCAGGGCCCCAGACACTGGCCTGTGTTGTGTAAATAATGATTAGAGACAATCTATGGAGCATCATTTGGCTTTTCCTAGATGAAAGGCAAGTGCTATGCCAGGGATATGTGTGTACATTTTCCGGAGCTGTTCTAGCTCCGTTTCATTAAAGGAGAAAATCTTTAACAACTTTGTGTCAAGCACTGCAGTGGTGCCATCTGGCCACAGAGATCAATGCCCAGCACCGTTAACCATGACAAACAGTCGTGTGTTCTTTATTGCATAGAAATACACTCTTGCAACATCAAAGGAGGAGTGACTAGAATTCAGAAGTGGTAGCATCAAACATAAACAAGAAACCTGTATGTAGGCTGGCATTTCTCAGGCATTTGGATTTCACAAGACAGAAATTTGCAAAATGTATAATTTTTTTAAAAATTAGCAGAACCAATGTGGAGCTGCAAAGTTTTTCTTGTCAAGTGAGGCCATTAAACACCAGTCCCCCCAATTTTTGCCATCATAAAAGACAGTTGATACCCCCCCAAAAATAAAAAAATTGGTAAGGATACAATTTTAGCAGTTCTTTAAGGGAAAGTGTCCTTATTTTTCTTTTCAAAGTTTGGCACCTGTGGTTGACGGTTCAGCCTCCTGCCTCATTCTCTTCAGGAACAATCTCGCAAGACCTGTACGGAAGATCTCCCGACCACTTCCGTTCAGTTCTGGGTGGGCACCTGGGAGATGTTTAGATTTTTAGCACTTCTTTAAATAACCAATTAAAAGTTTGTCGCTGTACATGAAATGTGCGTTCAAAAGCCACTCAACCAATAGCAGAGTGACCTTCCTGTCCTCTGGAAGCCCACAGTACAACACCACCAAGAAAAACCCTAGGAAACTGAAGTAAGAAAATCAATGGAAAACTTAAGTGTTGCCCACCTACTAGCTAAACCTTTTCTTTTAAGAGGCTTCATTGTCATTCAGTGTGGTCAATAGATCCCCTTGAGTATACATTTTCAAGGATAATAAACAAACGTGTTCATCTGTGACGTGATCAGCTGTGCTCCTTATGGGACACAATGAGAAGAAGCAAATACAAATCAACAAATATATGACTTCAGAAAAAACAACATCGTCCCCCTAGGGAACTTCAGGGAAGGAAACCAAAACAATCAACCTGCTCAAACAAAGACTGGGTATAAGGGACATGATTATTAGTTAAACCATCTTTATGAAAGTGTACAGAGCTATGTGCTATTGGATAGATAATTCATGTGCAATTTTATTATCTCTCAAGGTTTAATTAAATATTTGCCTTTTGGCTAATCAACAGCAATTAATAAGAGATGCTTATATTCATACAATTTATAAGAAATGTGGACATGGCCTTCACTGGAATTTTCGCGGTCTTCTTAATGAAAGCAAGGATAGGCAGTAACACAGTATAGAATTTAGAACTGTGTAATAGGGTTCTCCAGAGAAA
The DNA here is from genome assembly GCF_004115265.2 of Rhinolophus ferrumequinum. Taxonomy (NCBI): domain Eukaryota; kingdom Metazoa; phylum Chordata; class Mammalia; order Chiroptera; family Rhinolophidae; genus Rhinolophus; species Rhinolophus ferrumequinum. The sequence continues at coordinate 19,834,940 of NC_046301.1, read as the reverse complement.
GAAAACCCATTGCGCGCGTGCGTGCATGCGTGCGTGTGTGTGTGTGTGTGTGTGTGTGTGTGTGTGTGTAAAGAGAGAGAGAGAGAGAGAGAGAGAGAGAGAGAGAGAGAGAGAGAGAGAGAGAACAGACAGACACAGAGAGACAGAAAGATAGAGGCAGAGACATTTATTTTAAGGATTTGGCTCCTGACATTATGGGGACTGACAAGTCCATATCCTGTAAGGTCAGGCCAATAGGCTGGAGACCCAGGGAAGAGCTGATATGGAAGCTCAAGTCCAACAAACGTCCGGAGGCAGAAATCATTATTCCTCTGGGGATTTCACTGTTTTCACTCATCTGCTTTATTCAAAGTCTACAGATGTAAATGTTAATTCATCTAAAAAAATACCTTCACAGCAATATGTAGACCAAATATCTGGGTATTGTGGCCTAGCCAAGTTAACACAAAAAATTAATCATCACAACTCTGGGGAAAAAAATACTATTTATTTTTCAATAGAAGGCTTGAAGTGGATGAAAAGGTAAATATAATAAATACTTGATAGATAAATTCTCTTTTCAAGTACTACACTTTTAAGCATATAAGTAGGAGAAGGAATTTGACTGGATTGAAAGGAAATAAGTTATAATGAGATCTGAAATACAGATCTGAAATCATCTGTATCTTAAGAATCGCCTTGTGTTTTATGTATATATATGCACTTGTGGCACCTAAAATATGTACATGGTCTACTTTAGTTGTCACTCAACAAAGCATAAAACTGCAAGGTAAAAGAAGGGGCACTTATTACAACCGTAAAGAACCAAGAGTGCCATTTGTTTCTTAACTTGTCATAAAAAAAATGATGACTTTTTGATCTCAGCTTAGTTACACCATTTCATGTAAGCAAGGTAACTATTTTTATACGTTTACTCTCCCTGGAAAATAAAAAAAGTTAAGGAAGGAGGAGAATCATGAATGACAATGGATTACGAGCCTGTTTTGTACCTTTGGACAGTGGTATAGAAGACACTTTGAGTAACCCTCTGATGGAATTTATTTTGCCTTAGTTTAAACTCTGGTGCTTCATTAAAAGTAATTTGTAGCTAAGAAACCCTTCAACTACAGTCCACAATAAACCATGATTTGGGGGAAAGGGACAAGCCAGATCCCATTTAGAATCTAACAAGAACAGCCCTGATTTAGACATCAAGTTTCTCAGAATGCATTTGAAAAACTAGTTCCTCTGTAAACAAGGCTTGAAAAATCACCGCTGATCCCATTTCTTTCTTTAAATTCATTAAAATTATTTGGATGTCCATAAAATGAGCAGAGAAGTGATATTAAGGCAGGGCTCTTGCTATCCCCGTGGCAGCCTCTCTCTGGGCGGATTCGGGGAAAAGGTGGTAGCAGCCCACCAAGCCAACACAAGGCTTAGCCAACAAACGGTGGTTTTGGGTGACAAAGTGTGTCACTACCACCACCCCCCACCCTGCCCCGAGATTGCAGCCCTGGCTAGGGTACAAGGCAGACAGGTGGAAATGGGCTGGATTTTAGCCTCCATTTCTTACTCCCTCTCCTCAGGAGCCTTTGTGCCAGGTCTGAAACACACAGTGGTTTCTTTGACCTTATGCCCATGTTCCTAAGAGGCCTGAATACTGAAACATTATCATATCTGACTGGTAAGTTAAATCCGGGACCTTTCTTTCTGCTAATGGAGTTGATACCAAGTTACACCACAAAATCCTAATAGGTCAATATACAGCTTTTTAACCAAAAAAACCCTGTAACTTAACAGTAAGCAATTTTCTACTTTTAAATTCTGCCCACTTTTGCTAGAATCTGCACCTAAAACAGCCAAGAAGGAAACAGATAATCATAGACACAGGAAATAAGCCACCAGAAGACTCACTTTTGTAGGGGCATGGGGTGTGTTTTATAGATCTATGGGCAGGACCTTCTGGGGGTCTCTTCCTCTTCCCCAGTCCCTCTCTCCATTGCTCTTAGGGTCGGAAAATGTTTCCTTGTCCTTCCTAGCAGGGGAAATAAGCCTGGAGAAAATGGCTGACAACTTCAGGGACAGGCTGGGACATAGGAGCTGGCAGTCACTTGGAAGGATGGGAGGAAATGGTTTTAAAGACCAGTGGGATTCTGGGATTGAGAGGGTGGGGCTGAGATAAAAGAGAGCCCATGAAGATGGGCTCCACGCTGGCCACAGAGACCCACTCCAGGAGTGAGGATGTGAGCCCAGAAAAGGCAGGGGGCATAAGTCAGCCACCTCAGGAAAACACTCTCCAGGATTTGGACCCTTTGGCCTTTGAAAATATTGGTGTGGGTAGAATGACAGCTCTTCAGAAGGGAACTGACTGATTACTTCTCAGGAGTGTGTGTGTGTGTGTGTGTGTGTGTGCACGTGAGTGTGCAAGAATATGTCACTTTTCTCTTCACAGTCTAACGATCCCCTGTTGCCTAGACTTGTCCAGTGTACAGGCACAAATCAGCAGTAAGGCCATTTTTACTTTTGGTTACAACTACCTTTTGTCATATAAGCTTCAGCAGATTCTGCGGGACGCTGGCATGTCATTGTATTCTGGAGAAACTATTCTTCCAGGTCTAAATTTACCTGGGTTCTTTAAGATTTTAAAATGTGGTGAAGGTTTTGTTTGTTTGTTTGTTTGTTTTTGCTAGTGTACATATGCTAGTACATAGGTACATATGCTAGTGTTAATGCCGTTAAACGGGGGTTTATTAGTCACTTTGTGGATTTTCTTTCTCCTTTGCTCTGTCTCCTTTTCTGATTTTTGGCCATTTCACTGCTCATTAGCAACTCCATGAGAAATGAAAGAGGAAATAAGATAAAACTCGAATCAATGATATCATATTGTTTCTCTTTGATTTACTCTGATTTAATTAGGGGGGAAGTTGAATATGTTGGCTGAAAAGGCAGTTTGAGGCTTCTTTGTGAATTTCGATGACCCACCTTGTCTTTAAAGGAGAGATGACATATTGCCCTTGCAGTGCGATGGAGAAAGGACTATTTTGTCAGAGTTGGATGGATGGCCTGTGTTCTTCTGCCTCCACCTTTAGCTGGGTGATCATTTCATCTCTGCGAACTTCAATTTTCTCAATTGTAACTTAGACTGTATGTCTTCATTTACCTAGAAAACTTCCATTGAGCCACAGGTAGTTACGAAATTGATTTGCAACTAAGAGTCCTTACACTTATCTAACCTCCTCGAGACCATTAGTCATCGTTTTATGAGGAAGTTGGTTGGAAGTTCTGTGTAATTTTTCGGTCATTAAACAGTGACAGAAATCTGTCCTTCCTCTCGTTAATCCTTTGGCCCTTCACATGCTCCACCTTTCCCTCCAGACGTCCAGCCGGTTACTGTTGCCATGCCTCACTCTCCTTGTTTTCAGGTACTAATCAGAAGTGGTTTCCTATTCCGTCCTCACTGGTGGGTACGGGTACTTACTGTAAACAAGTCCCTCATCTGACAGCTGGAAAATCCATGTCCTAGCCTGTGTAACTTCATGGTATGCAAATGTTAACTCTTATTCTAACATAACTCAAATATTTATTCTAACATAACACTAACTCTTATCCTAACATAACTCAAACATTGTATGTCCAGCTCTTTAAATATTTTTGTCTTGCAAATAGTCCTGCTATCGGGAGTCTTTGACCAAAGAATGCAGTTTTGGTCTGTTTTCATTATTTTCTGGTTATTAGCAGGGCAGCTATCTCAGAGTTTTTTGGTGCTCCCTTTGACTTGATCCTAATTTCACTCATGGTCTGGTACATGTTTCTTCATATGGAACCAGTGTTTATAATCAACTATATGAATGAATTGATAGGAGAAGAAAGTTTTGGAGTAAACCCTTAATATAGTCCATTTTTATACTCTTAAATACCAAATATGTTTACTTGCTATATAGTAGAAATTGGAATGATTTTATTGTAAGGTAGCTAATATGCAATAGAGCTTAATGTCTCCTATAAAAAAGTATTCACTATGGATAATTATTTTTATTCTCAATTGTTCACCATCTTATAGAATTTTGCTTTTTAGTTCTCATTTTTCACTTATATTTTTAAATAATTATTACAAAATTTAACGGGTCTGTGCTCTTGGTAATAACTATCTGGGGCTTACTTTTGGTTCTCTGAGGATAAACTTTCCTTGTCATGCATCAGACTAGGTCCTTTTTCCTTTGCCACTTTTTCCATTCTGTTTTACTCTTTTTTTAAAACCAGAAACCTTTTGTTTTCGTTCTCTCTGAAAAGGTAGATTGAAGTTTCTAAGGCTTTCAGACTCACACAGCATACCTGTGTCTTGAGAAATAGTTAGATGCAATGAAGCAAGTTTGATATCTTTGTAATGATAATTTAATGCCTGTACTGCTTGATGTTAGAAAATTCCTCAAAGTAAAATAGTCGAAACAAGATTACAATGTGTGCAATCATTAAGAATATCTGATAGGCATGGTATGAATCATATATTAAAATGTGTCCTGACTTAAATTTAAAACATTAGTTTAAACAATTCTCTATAGAATAAATAGTATCGTGACCTAGATTTTTATTATTATATTTCATTCAGTTTCGAAGAAGACCTTCAAACTCACTTGCCTGAGGCACTAGTGAGCTCCAGGTTTTTCTCACTCATGAAAGAAAAATAAGAGTCACTCTGGAGCAGTGAGAAATCCTACAGTAAAAACTCAGTGTGGGGTTATTTCTGTATCCTTTAAGCAACCACACCTTTGTTGACCCTTAGTTTACTATTTTCAATTTATTTGACTCTCAAAACATAATCTATGATACTAAACTGTCTGTCATAAGTTAGCATGAGTACAACTAAAGTATAAGAAAGGGTGCAGTTTAAATATATCCCATTTGTAATTTTATTTTGGAAGTAATCATTTGTAACGACTAAATTAAAATTGCCATTTAAACAAGTATAACGAATGGCAGAAAGCCTGCAAGCAAGAGATCACATAAAACCAGTAAAAGGTAAAGGCAAACTAGTAGAATAGGTTTGCCAGGGCCGGATCTGTCGCTCAAATGGAAACAGGGGCGGTGGTGAAGGAGAAATGGGAAAGCCTGCCCCAGGTAGGAGCCCCACACAGAAGGCGGAAGTGGGATTCCAGCTAGCCTCGGTTTTACTGCACCTACATCATTCCCATTCTCCACATTTTAAGCAAATACTAAGTATTCGTTCCAATATTATTTTATAAATGTTAATGAGTGTAATGATAATAGCCTACTGGTTTTAATGTTGACAAAGCAAAATTCTCTGTTTTCAGTGTCGTAAGAATGTTCACATATTTATATATGTTTTAAATTATATATTAACTCTTCTGCCTCCATGGTTTTCATCCCATTCCTGGTTTGTACTACAACTAATATTCCAGTTATGTCCAAACATGTATCACTAATATTGAGTTCCAGACCTGTTTATTCAATGGCTTCCTTGACATCGTCTCCCTGAATGTTTCAATGACATCTCAAATTTAACGTGTCAAAATGGCAGCACCCTATGCTGCTATTTACCTTCTCTCTGTTCCACCTGAGAAACCCAACTTTACCTCTCTTAGATTTCTCCATTTCAGTAAAGGAATCACCATACTTCCAGTTGTTGAATCCAAATGTCTAGGATTTGGTAAACTGCATTCAAATTTTTCTTGACTCTTCTTTTCACCAGACTTACCATGGCCTAAGGTTCTAGGTAGTCACCCTTCCACCTTATCTCAGACATTTTTCTCTCTCCTTGGATCACTACCCTCCAGGCAAGTGTGTATTCTGACTGTGGGCCATGTATGAGTTTACTGTGCTCTGTAACAAATTACTAAAAACTTAACAACTTAGAACAACACATCTACGAGTATTATCTTATAGTTTCTGTGGATCGGGGCTGAGCTTGGTCCTCTGCTTCAGGCCTCGCAAGGCTATAATCAGAAGGCTGGTCAGGGCTGAGTTCTCATTTGGACTCTCAATTAAGGAAACTTCTGCTTCCCTACTGGTGTGGATTTAGGAAGCATTGGGTTCTTGGTGGCCATAATATTCATGGTAACTTGCTTTTTTAAAGCTAGCAACACAAAGAGAGAAAGACTAGAGTGATTTTGCTAGCAAAATAGAGTCTTATATCACATTAAATAGTCACAGAAGTGACAACCCATCATTCTTACCATATTCTATTGGTTAGAAGCAAGTCACAGATATCACTCACACTCAAGGGGAGGGTGTGAGCACCAGAAAGAGGCAGTCATAGAGAGGCACCTGAATTGTCTGTCTGCCATCTGCTGCATGCCAACATCCCAACTCTACTCCTGCCTCTGGAGCTTTGCCTGTTCTAGTCCATCTACCCATGATGCCCTTTTCCCAGATTGGTGCCTCACTTCTGCTGTCCATCCTTCGTTCAGATGTCAGTTCAAATGTCAATATCACATGGCGGCCTTCTCTAATGATCCAGTCTAAACAAATATCCCCTAACACACACACACACACACACACACACACACACACACACACCACACACCACACACACACACACACCACACACACACACCACACACACACACACACACCACACACCACACACACACCACACACCACACACCACACACCACACACACACACACACACACCACACACACACACCACACACACACACACACCACACCACACACACACACCGCTATAACTTTATTGCCTTGTTTTATCTTATTCATAGCGCTGAAATCATCTTGTTTATTTATTTGCTCTTTGTTTCCCATTTACCCCCCTAGTATGTAAAGCCCAAGAAGCCCATAGACTGGAGGTCTATGTGTCTTCTTTAGCACCATATTTTCAGCACTTAAGGAGTGGTATACAATAGCATAACTTGCATTACTGGGTAAATTTAAAGTAATATTGGAATAAATAGCTGATAGTTCATAATTTTACTTGGGATAAAGAATTGAAAGAATTGGAAGATCCCCATCTGAAAATCTGAAAATATTCTCAAAACCTTGTTCTAAAACTCAGTCTGTTAATGTGGCCAGCAAAGTGTAAGATACAGTACTGGGAAAACTGAGGTCTGAATTAAAATTTATAAGTATTTATACCTTCTTATTTGAAAAGGATTATAAAGGGAAAAGATGCAACTTATAAATTTTTTATTTCTACAGAGATAATTTTATTCCTAAATATATATTACCTATTTATATGAGAGATTCATGTAATATATATGTTTATTCGTGTATATATGATAGGTAATTTTGTGAATTTTGCAGAGTCGAAGCACAAAATTCTATCTTAATTTAGATAATTCCTATGTCTTTTCAAGTTGGAGAAATAGACAAATTGAATGGCTGTAATGCTCACTGGGTAGAAAGAGATACCGAAGTAAGCTACTCCATCGAATCTCATGGGAAGGCAGTCTTTGATAAAAAACACTAGCTCAGTGTCTAGTTTACAGCTTTGCAGATTTAGAGACAAATATTTACCAGTTCACCAAGAAATAATCAGGAAATAGAAACTGATTTACATTAACCCATATTTTATAAATACTAGTTTATACACCAGATTGCCAAATTTATTTTCCAATCTGTATTTGACAAGGCAACAAATCCTGATGGTTACTTAGAGTGTAACTTCCTACCTCACAGTAGAAAGCAAATCATAGAAAGTCCGCAGGTAAACACAGAATGAGGGAGGAGTCTGGTGTCCTGAAAAGACAAGCCTGCCATGCTTTGACCACCTGCAGGATTGCATTGCTCTAGGGCTGTCACTGGCTAGATAAGTGGAACTGGCCGTGGGCATCAGCCCAGCCTCTCTGCAGACGGCTAAAGGGCACTTGGCAAATTCTTCTTCACCCATTGCCTTCTGCTGTTTTTATCCTGCCATTATCTCTTCTAGGCAACTTAGATTTCAGTGGAATTGATTATTGGCACAATTTTCCAAAAATACAGTTGGGTCTTTATAACCACAAGTCCTTAGTGTCAGAGGCAACACTTTTACAAGCTATTTTGTACACTGGGCTACTTTTCCTGATGCTTAGTTCACCCATGAGAGTTGATTTTTACAGCTCTGCGTTTCACCTGATGACCTCCTATTGCTGTTCTCAAGCCTCTTGATATACCCTCTTTAGTGCCTATAGCTTCTTATGAACTGACAATATGCATTGCTCTTTACTTTATTAAATAATCATCTGCTTAGATAGTTTTGATGGCACTAACAGGGAAAAAATGAAAAATGTTTTCATTATTAATTTCATCAATATTTTAGAAGAATAAGCTGTTAGAAAACATAATCAATTTTCTATCACAATTTTCAATTTTTTCTCTCGTCAACAAAAGGTGAGGAAGGGGGAAATGGAAACACTGAAATAAACAATTAAGGTATCACATTTCTTGAAAAACTTTTACTCTCCCTTCGTCCGATGTGCTTGTTGTTGGAGCCGTGAAAGATGACACTAATGTGCTCTTCTGGAATTGACGTATTGAATGATGTGTGCTATGAGCTCTATCAACTGACAGTACTTCCGGTGGTACTTCCGGTGATCTTCAACAGCCCTGCTGTCTCAAGCTCATCATGCAAGCTGAATGTTTAAAATAAGGAGAGATACTTTGGAGAATTTTCTAGGCTTATTATGTATTTCAAGTGAGGCATCCTTTATTTTATTTTATTTTATTTTATTTTATTTATTTATTTATTTATTTATTTTATTTTATTTTTTTTGTCTGTTAGGAAACCAGCAGGAATCATCAACCCAGCAGGATTCTGCTGTTACAAAAACATGCCTCCTCTGAATTTGGTGCAAAATTAGGTGCATAAAGTAAGTTCATTTTATTCGTGATAAACTCTTATTCAGTTAAAGCAGCCTACTCTGCTATCCTTCTGCACCTTTAAGGGTCTCTTCTTTTCACAAAACCACCTACCCTTTCAAAAGCATTTCTGGGATCAGAAGAGAGAAAGGATTGGGGCTGGAGGAAAAAAGGTAAAAAAAAAAAAAGGAAGAATCACTTACTGGAATATTCAGGAATTCTGGAGTCATTATCTTGTTTGAAATTTAGTAAGTTTCCTCTAAGTGTTCCTTCTAATCACCCAAGACAATGCAATGCATTTCTACGTGCATTTCTGTGCTAGTCCAGTAGTTGGAATTGGCAAAGGGCACCCTGATCAACGAGAGACGCACACCAGGAGTTTTAGAAGGCAGGATGGGAAGCAGCAATGATTCCAGTGGTGGAATCCAGGCTGGACAGAGTGTCGAGACCATGCTGCTCTTTCTAGAAAGAGGAAGTTAGTAAACGAGACACTGATGTAGGGCAAGTGCAGAGATGTAAGCAGCACATTAATGACGTGAAATGTGTAGGATGTTGGGTGGATGATGCTCGAAGTTCCAATAATAAACTTAGCTTGCTAATCCAAATGATTGCATCTGTCAGTAGGTGGTAGTCAATCCGATGATATAAAGTCTATATTAATGATGGGATTGGGAAAATTCATGAGTAGATCTCTCACCTTCAAAGGGACCGTTCCCATCTGCGGGAGAAAACTAATCAAAGTCAGTAGAGCATCTTGATTGGGAGCAAGGACTGTGGAGGCAGAACGTCTGAATAAATACCAGGTCTGTGGTTTATTAGTTGTGGGAACTTAAGCAATACAACAGAACTGAGTACCTTCTGCACATCTGTGGGTAGCTTCCCAATGCGGAGGCAGAGCTAAATATGCACAGGCCTGATGCACATTGCTGAAACAGTAGGGTATCTGGCGGGTGGGTGCTGGCCTTGAATGTACTCAAGGGCAGCATGCTGTAGCCCAAGCTGTAAAAGCCAAAAGTCTCTCAAATCATCCATTCAGAAGAGGTAGAGTATTAGTCAGGGTCTTATTTGCGAAGAGCAGAAATCAACTCTGGCTAATATACACAGATACAGTTTTATTAAAATCATATTGGATCCCTCACAGAATATTCCCAGAGCTGGAAACCAAATATGAAGCCTTGAGCAATACCCAAAAGCATGCCTTGTAACTGGTCTTGTGAATACTCTCGTGCCACAGAGAGTTTGAGGCTACAGATGCCCGACCTTGGGCTTCTAACTCCATCAATGCTGGCCCTGGGCCCTAGACAGTGCTGCCTTTGAAAACTGGTCATAATGGCTACCATTGCTTTCAGCCTTGCCATTCTCTGCATGATCATCATGTGTTTGCATAACTCACTTCTGGTTCCAAGTTTGAAGCAAATGTGCCAAATTGGCTGAAACTGGCAATGTGTCTACACGTTCATTGCAAAGGAGTCTGGGAAAGTAGCTTTCTGGTATATTGAACTTACATAGCTGGAAATGGACTCTTTATAGGGTTCAAGATTTCCCAAACATAGATAGAAGTTTCAAATGCTGGGTGACCAAAAAGAATGACAAATTCCCACTAAGATTTACTACTCTGCCCAATATCAACATAAACCATTATTGCCATACTTTGGCATATTTTTAAACATTTTCAGTATCTTTCATAATGCAAATCTTCTTTACATAACCAAAATGATAATCATTCCATCCCCAAAAGGGGTCAACCAAAAATCTTACCAGTTACTGCATTTAGATTCAAGTCCAAGATCGCTTGATAATATCTGTTCTCCCTCAAGTTCTGGTATGATTTCATCTTAATATTTTGCGTGGATGCAAGTTTGTTTGTTTATGCCACTTGTCATGAATGATTATACATAAGTGTGCATAATTGTTCTTGTTCACTCTACACGTCCTTCCATTTTTTCCATTTAATTCCTCGGCTGATCAGTTTCTTTATCTGATGGAATAACTTGAAAATTCATTCCAAGGGCATACAATGCCTTGATGTTACCAAATATCTGAGATTGTTGTTGACTTCTAATTATTTTAACCATTAGACACAGAGTTCTGGAAGGTATTTCAGGACTCTCCTGGGTTTCATCCATATGTATTGCTTTCTCTTGATAGTCAGAAGAGGTAGAGCATTATCAGGACTTTAGTTGCAAAAAGCAGAAATCAACCCATCATTTATAGGATCCATCATCCTATCTAATACTGTGATCCCTGTGAGGAGCCCAAAATACCAGGTGGCAGACTCAGTATCCAATTCAGTGGAAACAAAATGAGTCCCTTGGTAGAATCATTTCTCTCTTTGATACTAAGAACTCTAACTTAGCACATCCTAAAGTTGTGTTGCTAAGAAGTAAATTTTTGTAATTTTGGGGATTTTATGTGTAATGTCAAGCAGTAGCACTCTCTCTTCTTATTCTTGGACGCACATATCCTGGCTTTGGGAAACAGAATCATACATTGATTCCTGGTTCAGAGTACATACTGCATCCTATAGGACAATACCCCAAACTTAGAAGGTAGTGTGTCCCAGCTGAAGCTCTAAGTCTTCATTTGTTTTCTTCTGTAAGGTCAAGTACTTCTAGAGAATAGGTTATATATAAAAGCAGTGAATCCATGAGTATCCACAAACCTCTTTACTTCATCTCTAGAAGCATTTTTATTGTGGCCATAAATAAGGCATTTTTATAAAAGTCCACAGATGATATTGATGTCAGAAGCATAGGCAACATGGAAAGTGAATGTATATATAGAGAGAGTATGTCTGTTCTAGTTAGGACAAAACTGCCCGCTCTATGATGGAGGCGTATAATATGACCAGCTTGCTACCAGCTAGAAGGTTGGCCCTTCCAGGGTGTGGTATCCTACCAGGAACAAAGGATTATTCACTGCTCTTTGCAGAATGGGCTGTCAGCGGTAGCAAAGACCTGGTCATCCTTTGTGAGGGTAAATCCTTGTTACTGTGCCTACCCATCTGTAACCTCTGTCTCTACCAATATGATCATGTTTTTCATAAATCATTGAGTAAACACTGGGACAAGTTACCTCCACTGAGCAGGAAATTATATCTCATTATTGAGCACCTCTTCTGTCCACTCTAGGTTGGGTCCAGTCTAAGTAGTCCATTCATATAACTCTCATGTGGACTTTCTTGTCAGCAGTCTTGCTTCTTCCATGTTTCTGATCATTCAGGAAAACTAGTAGACCATGCCAGTGTGTCAGTGGACTCTTTTCTCAGGCCCTTTTTCCATCTAGGTAAAATGAACAAGAGGTTATGTCATTTAGTGTTCTCCCCACTGGGAGGTTTAGCCCAGTTGGGATTCCGACCTTCTATATTATGACATAAAATACTGAAGATATTGTAGAAAAGTTTTCAGATGTGTTGGTCAGGGTCCTTCAAGAACTGATGCAAATATGGGGTAAATATGCAATGATTTTATTTGAGGAAATCCTTGTTTGAGAGAATATGGAAAGGAAGATGGAGAAAGCTAAGAGAACTATCACACTACAATGCAATTCTGACCCCAAAGAAAATGGAGAGAGAAGTGGAATACCCTAGACTAGGAAATGGTTTGGGAAAACTGTAGATGACTCCTTAAGACAAAGTGGCCCTCTCAGGAATGGGTTTGCTCAGTACCCCTGCTGCACACGATCGTTGGTTGGGAGTGAACCATGGGAAACACAGAGCTACAAATTTCAAAACACAGTTTAGTTAAACTCCCTGTAGTTAGAGGTCGGTGAGGTGCATTATCATGGCCACTGCAACAGATAATATATCCTCAATCATCTGATTATCCCAGAAAAACTATGAAGATGTTGCTGCTAAAATTGTTCATAGAACCACTGAAATTATTATTTTTTAACACTTGAGTTTGTAATATCCAAAATTCTGATTTCCTAGCTAGCTTACTATTTAAGTTTCATTGATCTACCATTTTCTCTTATGGTCCCTTATGGCACTTGAAAGTTTTACTAAATCACATGGATCCATAATTATTTTAGTAATAAAGAGGGTCCAAGTAAAGATATTCCAAGAGGAGTCGACGGTCACTAAACTGACCCTCATAAAATGGCTCTTTCTGGATGGCACACACTCTTCTTTCCCCGTGTGCAGCTCCGTAAACATGACTGCAGCGTACCAGTAGTGATCGATCTTAGTAAAGGCTTTAACCCAAAGTAACCATGATCATACATGCTGACACATACATCAAATGCCAGTGCATTACATTACAGTGAGAATATAATTTCCCGTAGAATCTAAATGTTCATGCCAGTTAAATGGAACAGACTTTCCATCCATTTCTCCTACATACAGAAGAAAATTATACCCATGATCTTGCTTGGTAAGCATTGGATAAGAAGAAAGTTAATTAAAAGCATGAATTAGGGGAAAAGCTTTGGAGTCAGATAGACCAAGGTTCTTTGTAGAATGTTCTTGCAAGTGACCAATTTCAGCCATAAAGGACTGATGGCTTTTTAATTTTATTTTCAAATTGTGACTTTATTGCCATCTTCTTGAGGGATATTCATAATTCTTCTATGTCCTAACTATAACTAATACTATAAAATCAACATCTATTCCAATTATAATTCTGAGTATACTAAATTAATAAATAGGTTATCCTGTGTTCAATATTTTATTGTCATGATTGGAGCTCAAAATTTTATATTGCTTTGGGGCTGGGCCCATCTTCCACAGCTCTTTGTCTCTGTATTCCAGAATTCATGTGTATCAAGCAAGCTATGGTTCTCTGTCATTCTGATCCCCTTAGTACTACTGGCACATGTCTACTCATTTCTCAAGACACAAAATCCCATTCTGGGCACTATCCCCTTGTGAAGTCTTGTGACTGCCAAACTTCCACCCAGTCCTAGGTAGCTGCATGGTCCTCAGTGTGATGTCATCTTTATAGCATTTGTCACATGGTATTATGGCCATCCTCAGGGCTGGGATGACCCAGGGAGGAGTGTCAGCCATGATGGTCTGTGTTGTACCAGGTTCCTTTGAAATCACTTGTTTTACAACTGGCTGGGGGCAGGTAACTAATGGGGTGTGAACGCCTGGGGGCTGAGGTCAGTACCCGAGAAGAAAGAGTCAGATCTGAGTTTGAATTTGAGTCAGGAGCATAGAGGATTAAGAACACAGAGGGGAGTAGAACGGGAGGCAGACTGTGGTGGATGGTCTAGGACTTAGGCCATTAAGAAGTCAAGAACATCAGTGTAATTATCTTCGGTGCTGGTACAGATGGGTCACAGAGCTTGAAAGCAAAGAAAGAGTTGTCTCTTTAAGCATGTCTGTCATTACTTCAGTGAATTAACTGAGGACATAATTTATCTTTATATTCCTATCCCAGCACACTACTTGGCTTGCTGAAATGATGGATGGATGGTTGGATGGATGGATGGATGGATGGATGGATAGATGGATGGATGGATGGATGGATTTAGACTTTCAAATTCAGTGTTTAGGACTGCTACTCCATATTTTTCTCTCTGTTATATCTAATTCAGCTTTTATTTATACCTTATTTAAAAGTTGTTTCCCTGTGAGACTGTACTGGAAGTTATAATAGAATATTACCAAATGTGATAATTGTCATTTATAATGTCTTTGAAAATATTATAATATTCTATATTGTTGTTCCTGGATTTAGAATTCCCCTTGCATATACACAGTTAGATTTTTGTCCTTGGAAAATGGGATACTTTATTTCTGAATTACATTGAAAAAATACTAATATGCCTCTTAATATCTTCAAATGGTATTTGTATACATATAAGTAGCTGAATAGAAGTATATACCTATACACAGAGGGTGCCAAAAAAATGTATACACAGTTTAAGAAAGGGAAAAAATCTATTAAAATTGTAATACTCAACATATACCAATAACAAAAGATGAATACAAGTCATGTGTATACATTTTTTGGCAACCCTGGTATGTTTTTTATTATTATGTATGCATATAATTAATGTTTCAAGAGATCTGATAACTGCTGAAGTATATTGCTTTGTGAAGATTTGTCTCTACTTATAGAAAACATTGCCATTGTAGATTTACCCATTGTATGGAGGCACAAAACAATGAGAAAAATTAACAATAAAGCATATATGTATGTTCAAGTTCAAATGGCCTTTTTAAAATAAGCAGATTTAGAAGTCTGAGAAAAATGTAGAATTGCATCATAAAGAACCAAACGTACGAAGATGCTGGGAAAAAAAGGGGCAAATACTAATGTTTCAATACCAACTGACGTTTATAAGACAAATTATAAAAGAAAGTTCGTTCTTCCTATACTTTGGATTTAAAAACAAAGTGGTTAATACACATTGAGAAAAAAACAAACAAACCTGAAACTAGATTTAAAACCAAGGAAATATACATTAGATGTCAAACAAAGTAGCTTAGGTTTCAAGCTAGGTATTGAAGACTTTCCAGGCTTTTTAGATGTTGATTATTTTAAGGAAATCACTTCCCAGGCTCTCAGCTTTCTTTCAAATGTACTCTTTCCTAACAGCGGGGTGCCTGAGTACCGTGTCTGCAGTCTGCTGCGTCTCCTTTTCCACTCCCATTTCGTTTCACAAAATCTTGCCAAACAAAGGGACAATTTGAGAATGCATACCTTGAAACTATTAGCTGATTCCATTGGATTGTATCCTAAAAGATATTTAAGAGGTTTTTTTTTTTTAACTGCAAAACACTTATGACAATTGCAAGTGTTATACATATTGGTAAAATCTATAAAAATGCTTTCAACTCTAAATTAAGTATAAATATTATTACCTGCAAGCATAATAAGCAAATGGCTTTTTTATTTTACCTTACAATATCTAGTGCAGTGCACTGTTTATGTAAGATCGATAAATATTGACTAGATTTCTCCACCTGATTTATTCTACAAATAGAAAATATTTAAACCTCAACAATATTTTATAATATTTTCAGCCAGGTCAAAACACATCATTATTTGACACTATATAAATAGAATATTTTTGCCTCAATTTTTAAAACTAATTTCAAATCTCTATGTAGCCATAGAAAAATAAATGGAATAACGTGTGTTCTGTAATATAATTTCTTAATTGAAACTTAGAGTTTCCACTCTTACTTTAGAAAATATGTAAAGTTCTAAAAAATGTTCAGTGTGAAAAATTGATGTTATCTATAACTAATGCCTACTAAATTGTGTTTTTAATTAAATTTTGTCTTGTATCAATTAATACTTTCTTAAATATTGTGTAAATTAGTATTCTTTAGTTGTAAGTAATAAAAATAAACTCTGGCTAACTTTAGAAAAATTAGGTCATTGGAATGATATCAGAGGCTCACAGAACCATTGTGAAGCTGTGAACCAGACTTGGGAAGGGCTGATATCAGGGCAAATCCTGGGGCTAGAAAACAAGAACTGCAGTTATCGTCTCAGGGCAGGACACAGCTGCAGACGAGATCAGAGGCCATAATTCAGATCAGCCTCCAAAATTCAAAGATATGCATAGAAGCATTTTGGTTGAATGTACAAATTTTAACAAATTATCCTGTACATTGGAGTATCTAGCCATCTAAGCCACCCCATAACCTCACTGAAATGAAAGACTCCTCTATTTTCATGAGATGCATATCATTCCTTTTGGCAAGTATTTATAGTACCAAGGCATGGAGGGTACCTGCTATTTCTTGCTCTCCAGGTTTTATTAGACGACCTGTCAGTGCAGTGATCCAGCATGATATTCTGCGATGGTAAGATAATCAAGGTTCCTGGAAACTAAATTGCAGCAAAGAGCAAGAGTTGACAGATTGCTGAGTTGGAAAATAAAAATGAACTGCTATCCCTGCTAGGTAAAAGCAAATTGCTTCTGTTTTTCTCTTAATCAGAATCTGAGGGCTGGGGCAGTAGATGCTGCATACCTGGTTACTCCAGCAAGAAGGCTCTGTTAGGAACACCAGCACAGCTGGGGTTACCATCTGATTCACCTTTAATTCTGCATCTATTTTGTGCAGCAAACACAGAGAATTAAATGGGAGTATTCAAGGAATTATCACGCCTAAAATATTCACGTCTGAAATCCCCCCTGAGATTACTTTTGACTTACTATTTTGGTAGGGAAGTGTAGGGTTAGCTGGCAGCTGATCCATGGTAGCTTTTTGTTTATCTCCAGGGATGCCCAGAGCCACGCATGGTACTTTCCAAGATAGGAATGAAATATACTAGCTAGTCATATATAATGTGCTGTTTAAAGTTTGAAGCTCCCCTTCATGTGCTCTGTAGTAGCTTGTCTACTTTGTGTATTCAAAATAGGTAGGTTGATAATCTGCATCTGTTTTACCTGGTAACATAGGCTGGATTCGGCTATGTGACCTGTGGAGTATTAAAGATCCCTTCGTGAGAGGGAACCCTTGTACACGCTTGGTAGGAGCGTAAATTCATAGTGCCATTATGGAAAACAGTATGGAGGTTCCTCAACAAATTGAAAATAGAACTATCATAAGACTAACATTCTCACTCCTGGGTATATAGCCAGAGTGCCCTTTAATGTATGAATGGTTAAAAAAATATGATTGATATATATATATATATATATATATAGTGGAATATTATTCACCCACAAAAAAGGAAAGATTTCCTACCATTTGCAGCAACATAGATGAAATTGGAGGGTATTATTAGGCCAAGTGAAATAAGCCTGACAGATAAAGACAAATACTGTATAATATCACTTATATGTGGAATCTGAAAAAAAAAAAGCTGATTTTATAGAAGCAGAGAATAAAATGGTGGTTGTTAGGGCTGGGGTGGAGGAGAGGAAATGGGGAAATGTAGGTCAGAGGAACAAACAGTTATAAGATGAATAAGTTCTGAGGAGCTAATGTACAGCATGATGACTAGACTTAATAAAAGACTGTATATTTGAAATGTACTGAGAGTAGGTCTTAAGTATTTTTATTACACATACATAAAAGAATTACTGATGTGAGGTGATGGATGTCGTAATTATCTTGATCTTGGTAATCATTTCAAAATGTATATATGTATATCAAATCATCACATTGTACACTTTAAGTATACACAGCTACATTTTTCAATAGTTCCTCAACAAAGCTGGAAAAAATAAAATTAGAAAAAAATAAAGTATATATTATCTTAAATCTAAAAATAATGAAAAGATCTCATAGTAAACTTTTGTTCTCAAGATGAAGTACATCGTGTACAACTGAGGGAGGACCAAAGAAGTTGTCTCTGGGTATTCAGGGCCAGTCTGAAGTTGCCTCATGCTTTCCTGCACCTGCTTCTAAGCAGAAAAGGCAGCAAAGACTGGAACAGGGTTCATACAGGTCACAGTGCCGTTGTGTTCAGGTGATGCTGAAAGCACGGAGATGAATTCATGGGCCTTATTCCTGTGGGGACCCGAATGGTGCTCAGTGACAGGTAGTCAACAACGATCGACTGAGTGCACAATGTAAACTTAGTTGGTGGAAAAATTTAATAATTTGTTACAGCAAATTAGGGGTTGGAATGAAAATGTGGCTATGGTTGTTATAGTTGTACTCTAAATATTATAGAACCGATTTATGGTTAACGGAATAACTCATGTGAGCAATATTGCTGGCTCCCTCACCTACAGTGTGTGGCAGAAGGCAATGAATAAAAGCCTGGCTTTCTAGCACATCTATATTAGAGAATAAGCAACAAGCCTCCCTCTGTTGTCCTCTGTATGCATGGCAGCACGAGCAAGGAAGTGAGCTCCCTCACACCTCCATGTGAGAGACGGGAGGGAATGATACGGTGAGATGAACAGGCTGGTATTAAGTCGGTGTAGATAGAAAACCTGTTTCGGGTAAAAATTATAAATAACATATATAAATAATATGCGTATATAATATCTACATATAGATAATATATATTACACGTATATATGTATAATATGCATATAATATGTATATGTATTTTATATATACACATATATATACGTATACGTATACATATATATATATGACACAGGGAGATTCTATAAAAAGACCTTGAGTTTTTAGTTTACCACAACTCGAAATTGGATTATCTTTCTGGAGACAGAATTGGGGCAGGTATTTGTGTGGGGAAAGGAAAAGATGGTTCTGACTGCAACAGAGGCCCAGGAAGAGGGGAGTGGGTGACCTATCTAGCTGAATAAAGTGGCATTAAGTCTTGGGGGTCACGAAGGCCAAGCTGAGCGTTTTTTCCATCAGTCCTGTGGACAACAGAGAAATGTTGCAAAATATGGAGAATGCAGGGCCGTGAAGGAAACGATTCAGGGCGGCAAATTCGAGGCGCTTGGGTTGGGTAAACTAACTTCTGAAAGCGGTCTGACGTTTGAAAGCAGCCTTGTTGGAAAAGCCTGCTGGGCCTGGAGGCCCCGCTCAGCCCCCGGTAGGCTCGGTGCCCGAGGAGTCAGGGAGTTGCCCCAATCCTGAGCCCCATCAGCCTAACCCCGCCCCTCCCGCCCCGCCCGCTCTGTTTCCCTGGAGACGCTCTCGCGTCTTCTCTCCCAACGCTGGCTGTACCTGGTCTCGTTACCACCGCGGGAAGTGAGGGCAAGCCTGGCGCCCAGCACCTGCCATCGGTGGGGGACGTACTTCGGGGGAGCAAAAAACCAGAGTTGTTCCCCAGGGCCAGTCCACTGAGGTTCGTGACTCTGGGACGAGACTCCCGGCGGGACTGTCAGAGCTTCTAGGAGAGGCGGGCTGTTTGTTCTTCCAGGCAGTGCCTTCCCTGACCCCCAAAGACCTCCCTGGTCAGTTCATAGATTCCGTCTCAAGCTTCCTCACCTGAGGCTCTTCAAGAAAAGGTAGAAGTAGCAGCAGGGAAAGGCACTCTTCTCCTTACCCAGTTCACCTGACCCTGTGAGGGCAGTGGAAAAATAAACAGATTTAGGAATAAATTATTAGGCCTGTTTAGAACTGCTAGGTGGGAGCAGAAAGGAAACTGAGATGCCCCCGGTTTGTGTAAAGATAACTCCATCTCTCATAAGTTTGAAAAATCAAGTTGTTATTCCTAATGTCACGTGTATTGGAATATATCAATACATATTCATATTTCAGGTGTATTGGCATTTCATAGAATTAGTGTTTATTTTTCCCATTGCACCTCTACTTTGGGATTTTTTTAAAGTTCCTCTAAGCACATAGTAGGTACTTGGTATTTGTTGTATGGATAAATCTTACTCCATGATACGGGGAAGGGAGAGGAGTTAGTCTATTAACTAATTTTAAACTCTTTTTCGTCTCTCCTTTGCTATTATTCTTTGCTTCCTGATTTTCAGGCTGAAGTCTGTGAGCCTGGAAAGATCTTCAGCAGTAATCTCCAAATGTAAGTTAAATGAGTTATGGCCTGTCTTTACTTTTCCTGATTTATATTTTGATTTAACCATCAATAAACGTCAGTTGGTAGGACGTGTGTAGGAAATCTGTTTTATTGAACAAGTTATCCATTTACCTACCACAGAATGCCAGAAGCGTCTGAAAATTTTGACAAAGATAAACAGTGACTCTAAACTTCTTTATGTGAATTTTAAAAATTCTTTACAGGAGGATGATTTTGTATATATATATTTGTTTCTTCTGCAGTTTTCTTTAAACTTTCATAGTAAGAGACCTTGCGGTGATAATATGAAAAGTTCCGATTCTTATAAATGATTTTGTTGGTGGTTGTAAAACCATATTTATCTGGAACTCTCTTGATGACAAATAATAAGTTTGCTTGCTGTGGTTTATTGGCTTTATTTCTCACATCTCAGCTTTTACCCTGAGGTGAATGAATTCTGGAGACAGTGGTCAGTCTCGTAGTCACTCCCCCGGTGGTAGCCTCTGTCTACACAGTACTCCCCTTCCTTTGTGTTTCCTGATGAGGGTTCTCTCCAGGGACAGTGGGCAACAGAGTTACTCTTTGAAGAATTTTACTGGGGGGCCAGAGATTGAAACCACCATGGGACGGTTCAGCCTGACCCAGCGCTCTCAAACCTTTCATCCTGTGTTGCTCCATTCTCATTTGTCTTTGCATGTGGGGTCCAAATTTAGAGACTAAATACAACCGATACAAGAGCCAACCAGCAGATCAAAGAATCCACCAAATCTCCTCTGAATACCAGCAGGGGAAAGGCTTCAGGCAGCCTTTTGATCTCTGTCTCAGCCGGTGGTGCCACATGCAGCACCGACCCCTTGCTGGCACTGGAGAGCTGCCTCTGGGTCATCCTGATGGACTGCTTCACCCTGAGTTCCTGGGGCTAAGTGCGTGTGGGTACCAACCAGAGAAGTAGTTCTTGTTCTCCTCCCTTACTCACCTGAATCTGAAGCGCTGCCCTTCCTGACGTTGCACCCATCTTGTGTGATTTCCTCTGCCGTCTTGAGCTAGGAGAACCCTGATACAGGGACATTGGTAGGGATGTGTCCATTTCCGCTTCAGGCCTCGGTTAGTCCTGCTCCTTGTGGTTTGAGCTCACCTAGGAGCTGGGAACACTGTCGAGCACCAGGAAAATGATACAACTCATTTTAACCACGAGCAAAACACTTTCTTCACTCTGGGCGTACACTGTAAGACTGAAATAACAGTCCCCTAAGCGTGCTGGCATTTTTTTTCTCATTTATTTTCCCTTTGGCTGCTTCTATATGGTAGGGTACAGCCACTTTCTACTTGAAGAAAATTCAGCATAAATAAGACTGAACTTATAAAAGAGAGAATGATTTCTTAGATAAGAAAATAACTTGTCCCAGAATCCATTTAAATGTGTGGTGCATTTCAAATATTATGTGTGGAGATTTTCAACGTACACATTATCTTTTGTGAAAAAGAAAATCCTTTCACAACAGGCACAGGCAAGGTAGGAGGTGGGGTTCAGAGGAGAAAGGGAGCCTGCTCAACCTCTACCCCAACTCTGACTTAAACTCCCCAGCATAGATTGGTTCAGGGATATTTTGCCCAATATGCGGTTAATAACTTTTCCCACTTTCTCATTCAGCTCTGACCACCCCCAATTCAGAGTTTGTGCCTTGAGGCTTGCCAGCAGGGCTTGCAATACTTACATTAAACTAAATTTAAGAGTAAAGGTGCCCCTGCTGCTAATGTTCTCAGATCAGAGGAAAGCAAAATGAAGGAACTGTCAGCTGAAACTTTAATGATTGGCAACATATACTCAAGTTTTGGGAAAAAGAAATCACAGTTGATCTGTGTGACAAAGGAGACCTGTTCTTTTCCATGTGTAACATTTGCGTTTGATTTCATTAGATGTTTATATTTTATAGGAAAAATAATCTAACCCAAGTAAACATAAAAAAAGATACATTTTATATCACATACTGGTAGCCCAACGTTGCGGGGATGGGGGTGTTTATATACACCTTGATGGGATATAGTGGCTGGATCAGAGCTTCTGAGGCCTGGTCCTGCTGTCTCTAAGTAGCCTGATCTTCCTAGTATTTGGAATAATTGCAAGTTCTGCTTCCTCATTTTGAAGCACAATAATGCAGAGATCACCCCTGCCTCATTGCCCTTGGGAAGCAAAGTGGGGCTCTTAGGGCAGTCTTAATTCATAGAGGATGGAGCCCCGACTACAGCAAGGCCAGTCATTGTTTTCTTCTCTCCCTTTCAAAATTCACCAGGGATAGACAGATCGGTGTTAAGAAACTGAGATGACCCAGGTTTTCTCTGTTACATTAGAGGACTCTGAACCCAGTCTTCACAGCTTCTATGAAATAGGTTCGCAGGAGATGGGTTTGGGAAGTCTTTGGCATTCCTTCAAAGCTGTACGTGAGGTCCCCTCCCCCCCATGTTCTTCTCACCACAAGTTCTACACAGTGTTGCCATTTAGTAAGTTCTGGTGATCCAAGGAACTCAACTCATTAATATAACATCTAATCAGAAAAATAGGCTTCTTAAATTACAAAAGAATTAAGTCACTCTATTAGGAAGTTGTGACGTGTAATATATTTCCTATGTTCTTGGAGGAGAGGACTCACATTTGCTCTTTAGACCATGTGCCTTAAAACTATAACTATATAAAAATAGGTGGACGTTATGTTTCATGGATCATATCATGCCCTGTTAATCTGGGTGATATCAGGAATCTATTATGTCAAAAACAAGACACTGATCTGAATTAGGATTTTCTCTTTAATCATGTGAAAACTTTTCACGCTAGGGTAGCAGTCTGTTTTTACAATGCAGGACTGTCTATTGCTGCATTGATTTTCAAAAGATTTGTTCTCAAATCTTATTGCTCTGCCTCCCTCACCACCTCCTGCACCACCACCCCTGCTATGGCTTTTGGGCACAGAGGACTATCATATCTCAGCCATCCACAGGTGGCTCCAGCTCAGGTCTGAGTGTGACTTTCCACCTCCACCTCTGCCTAAAACGCCACTTCTTTTACTCACATTTCACAGCAAGCTCTCAGCTGGCCTTTCTGCTGTCTGCCTTTCTTCCCCTACAGTCTAGGTTTAAAAGAGAAGAACCTAGGGTGATCCTGAAAAGGTAGAAGTCCGATTATGGCACTCTTCTGCTCTAAATTCTCCAGCAAATTCTTTCCTCAATCAGACTAAAAGGCACCGTTTTTACAATAACTTCCAAGACCCTACACCATCAAAACGCAACATGTCTCCTAAATTTTTTGACTTTATCTCCTTTTGCTCTTAGTTTTTCCTTTGCTACTGGTGAGCATTGGGGTACTTTCTAGTTCCTTGCTTTATTTGTTGCTATACCTCTTATCATCCTCCTCATTGTGCCAGGTTCTAATTCCTTACCCACAAAAAATGTGAGTGATAATAAAATGGTGGTTGCTTAAACAATCTTTTTTTGAACCATTACATTTTGAAGCGATTTGTCACACTATTGTAGCTGTGTGTCTCTCATAGCAGCTGTCTCCTTGCTGAGAATCATTCTTAGCATCTATCACTTCTAAGGGATAGCCTTTATCTGTGAGTGATAACGTGTGTTGTTTTTTTTTTTTAAATAGCAAAATATGAGCAGTTTTCAATTATTGGTTTTAAAAGGAAAGCAGAGCATGAACATTTGAAATCTATTGCTGTTCTTAAAAAAATCTTCACTTCTTAATTGCAACCATGTCTTTTAACAAAACTCATACCAATGCTACTGATTATCTGTATTTTCAGCTCATTTATCAGATTCTCTCCTTCAAGGTAGAGATGCAGACAAGTAATAATTTGGCCAAAAGGCAGATTGTAGAAGAAAATAATGAGAGAAGCAACCTGTAGAATCCACTCACCGAGTATCATTCTTGAATAACAGAGCTTTAGCTCTACACGCACAGGCATTCTCAGCTCAGATGACAGACTGTGGATCGAATAGTGTCTAAAAATATTCTTTGCAAAATTTATTCTTTAAAATACAATTTCTCTCTCTCTCTTTTTTTTTGTAGTCCAAAATGACCACCCTGCCCCCCGTGCCCATGCCACGCCCGAAGCTGGCGTCCTTAGCCAGACAGAAGCTGCCATGCTCCCCCAGTACGATTCCAAGGTATGTGACCCTGGTTTTCATGTCTTTTCCTGCAGAATGGATTTCTTGCAGTAAGAAATGTCAATAGCATGTCATAGAAAAAGAAAAAAAAGTTTGTTTAAAAACCAAAGTATATTGTTATATTCAGAACATTCAAATTTGCTGTTTCAAAAAGATTAATGGATCTCATTCAAATATTAAGAATAACATTTTCTTAGCAAGCTAAGGCTCATTTGATCATTTTATTTCCTACTTCAATTATATCATGGTTCCTATAAAGCTTTGGAGATACAGTTCCTTTTTTAAAATGTGTGCGGAGAACAGAAAGGAAAAACTTTAGACATGAACGGTGAATGGCTTCTAATCCATAAGGTCCCAAGTGCTGCTTTCTGTTTTGGGGAAAGGAGGACACAGTCTCACATCAGGGTAGATGTGCAGGTTAGATGATTTAGCCCCAGAAATGACCCAGGGGCTGCAACTATACCACCAAACTGCTGCTGCCTGTGCGGGGCTACAGAGCTGCTGGAGTTGTAGCCAAGTAACTGCAGGACAGAGAACGTGATGTATTTTGTCATCATTCTGAGTAGTAACTAAGATTGGGTTATTCAGCAATTGCATTTATAGTTGTATTGATTTTTAGTAATGTACATATTATGAATCAATATAAATAATTTGCATGGCTAAGTTCAATTATGTTTTTTATATGCATACTTTGCAATTCCTGCAAGACATAATGATCAAAGTGTTATGAAACTACTTTGTTCTGAGAAGAATCAAATCTTCTTTTCAATATTTCTGGGAAAGACCAAAGCCCCTGGACCAAAATAAATATATTCAGCTAGACTAAATAAAAGTTTTTTTCTTTATCATTGCAAATCAAATTTTCTTTTCAAAAAATTTGAAAACAATTTTTTCAATAGATGTGTAATTATATATATTTATTTATTGAGGTATAACTGATACAAGACTATATTACTGATACACACACACACACACACATATTTACTTTTGAACACTGTGAATATTAAAGTCTGAAAAAGCTTAGTCTTTCTATCTTTTTTGAGATTTCATGATTTGGAGATTACATGATTGCATAAGATTACATGATTGAGGTTACATTGTCTTTTCAACATTTGCAAAAACATAGCCAATCTCACATCCCTAAAATAAGATGGATTTTAAAGAAAACTTTTCTTATATTTATTTTACTGAAGAAAATCATTTTTATCATAACCGTTTTAGAAAAAGTTTTATATCAACGTTCTGCATTAGCTTCTGAATAAAAACAGATATGTGTTTAGTTCCATGCTCCCATGGTTTTAAGATGTTAATAATATACTTATTTTTAAAGGTGCAAGGGGGTGTGAAGAAGGAACACACTGCACATGTAATATATTTCTCAGTAAAATCTTCTTAAAATCACTTTACACCTTGAACTTTTAATAATAATTTGAGTTTTATGTGTAATAATAATAACAAAAAGATACTCAAACAGCATTTCAGAACAAAATTTGGTAATACTTGGAACAAATAAATTTTACACATTTGTATCCAGTAGGTATTCTTAGTTCAAGATTCTGTGCCAAACAGAAAGTTATACTGTGAAACAATGTGAGTAAAATGGAAGATCTTATAAGTTTTAAGGAGACAGCTCCATGTATTTAAGAATGCAGATTATTTTAATGTGTTTGGTATTTTATTTGGTTACACACTAGGTTAACTATTCTTCTCTGTCTTTTTCTCTTCCAGAAAATTGAAAGTTTGAAATTATCGATCAATAACATAACTCTATAACTATTGCCAAATATTTATTATATATATAGTAATATGCCACAAATATTTCCGTTCTCCTGGTGACATTTTATGTTTGGTAGCTTTTCAACTTTATAAGGCAGTGCTTTATTTCTTTCCGTTTCATTTAGGTCTCAATTGATCAAAGAAAAAGATGGCTTAGATCATTATCTGGAGGTGAATTTCAAAGGATTGTCGAAAGAAGAGGTTGCTGCGTAAGTATAACCTCTTAAAGGTACTTTAATATAAAGTTTATTTCTTTTGTCTTGATTCTTTATTGAAATTTCAGTTTTCCTGTGCAGTACACCTTTTCATTGGAACATGGCATTTAAAAATTAAAGTTCATATAAAATAGTGATAAGTCATGTCTATTGATCTTACGCATATCAAAGTCTTTAATTTTATGGCTCTCAGAATTCTCGTATTTACCAAGGTATTATACTGTCACATTTGCAATATTAGTTTTCTGTGCCATTAATTGCTTATTAACCTCCATTTTAAGGTGTGTTGCCTCCACAAAGGAGAAAAGAACTTTAAGAGAAAAATTCATATATCTGTTTTCCCTCGTGATTTAAAAAAAAAAAAAATTCCTTGCCAATATATCTTCTCCTCACCCCCTAGAACCCACAAAAAGAATTAATGGATTGTAGTTTATAGGTTAATTTTAAAATAATTCCAAATTTTCTGGATTTATTTTTTAAATTAACAATGTACACTTTGACATTTTACCACTAGTTAGAACTTAATTTATGGTGTGAATAAAAACAGTATAAAAAAATCCATGTAAGTTAGTGAGCAATGAACAGAAGCCTAGAATAATAGCTAAACAGGTTTAATATTTCTTACCTATAGTCTTGGTGACTCTGCTAGCATCAGATATTTAGATGTAAGCATTGAAAAATTGAAATCTTATACATGTATCTTATGGAATTCATTAAATGATTCAATTAAGATATGGAAAAAAATTTTTAAGAGTCAATTAATATCGTCTAGTACTACGGAATTCCAATGAAAGAATATTCCTAATGATGTTTTTGGTATAGGTTTTCATATAATCTAAAATTCTAAGCCTCGATAAATTTCATCTTATTAGATATCATCTTTGTCAATTTGCATGTGACACTGAAAAAGGGAATAGTTCATTCTGTCAGTAGATACTTTATTTTATAGAGTGACCACATTTTATAGTATCTGTAATCACTGTCTTCCTTGGAGCTCTACAGACTGCCATGTGTAGCATATGGGACCTTTGCTTAAATGCTATTCTGATTATTAGTTTGTTAACTTCTCATGGTAACCTATTGGATAAAATTAAAAGTCAATATCGTCTGATGATACAATTACTTCTTGAAAGAAAAATGCATATGAATGATACTTGCATTCTGATATAAATATAATGACATCCAAATAGCTGCAATTGGCTTAAGGATTAGGACTTAATTTAGGAATTAAATTTATTCTTCACTTAACAAGCTGGAAATCCATATACTTACAGCCTGCTAAGTTTTCAGTTTGCCTCAGTTGACTCCTAACAGATTTTCAGCTCCAGAACTCACTAAAATCTCCCTGTTTAGGGTAACCAACGTCCTCCATTTTTACCATATCTATTGGTCATGTTTCTGTCCCCATCTTTTGTAATGTCTTCACAGTATTCAATAGAGATGCACACTCTCTTCTTGAACATTCTGTAATTGTGACTTCCAGGGTGCCACATTCTGTGTTTTTTTCCTCCAAACTCTTTGACTGTGCTTTCTCAGTGTCCTTTGCTGGCTGGCTTTCTCTTTTCAAACTCTCAGTGATGGATTGATTGTCCTTATGCCCTCTACTCCAACTGCACTCTACCTGGATCCAGTCGTATAGCTTTAAATATTAGCAATAACCAGATGACTATCACATTTACAAACCCAGCCCTGACCTCTCCATTGAGCTCCAAATTTCTATATTCAACTGCCTCCTTGACATATTTCTTGGATATATAATAGACAATCCAAGGTTAATATAGCCTCTTGCTTTACCCCTACTGCCCCTCACTGCCCCCGCCACCACCACATATTTCTCCCACAGTCTTCCCCCAATTCAGTAAATGGCACCAAGGCAGCCTTGAGCTTCACCTTGCCTTCACCACCCCTCCCCCATCCAACCCATCAGTACTCCTGGAAGGTATAACTCCAAAATAAATCCTGTGTTCATCTGTGTCTCCTCCTTGCAGGGCCACCATCATCTCTTGCCAAGATCACTAGAATAGTCTCCTAATTGCTCTTCTTATATATCCATTTCTGCCAAAATTCAGCTGCCCGAGTGATGTTGGGAACAATTGGATCATGACACTCGCCTGCCTAATACCCTCCAAGAGCTTCCTATTGCTCTTATGATAAGCTAAACATCATCATGGCTTAAAGCTAAGCAGGATTTGAACTTTGCTGCCGTCTCTGACCTGACCTCCCGTTCTCCCCACTACTCACTCCTCTCAGTGTGGCCTTATTGCTGACACTGCTTGTCATGCAGATGTGACCTTCTGTGTGATCTGCTCAGCCTGCCATCCCCTGTCCTCGTAATTCAGTAGCCCTTAGCCCACCCACACTTCCTCCCAGTCACATTGTCTGGGTCTATTTCTGCTGTAACCTGCTCCCCATCTTGTGTTGGGAGTTTATATGTCAACTGTCCTCATCCCTAGCAGAACAGGTGCTGCCCAGGAACAGGAAATGGGTCTGTGTGTGTGCCACTGTGTCCCCCACAGGGCCTGGGGCATGGTCAGGGCTCAGTAACTCGATGGTAAATGAATGAATGAATAAATGAATGAATAAATGAATGAATGAGTGCAAGAACACGTGTTAAGATTAGCAACACTATGAAGTAGGTATCTGTCTTGCTATGAATGTTCTTTGGTAACAACATTTTCAGTTCAGTGTTTCATGTAGCTGGTTTGACTATTGAATT
The DNA here is from genome assembly GCF_004115265.2 of Rhinolophus ferrumequinum. Lineage (NCBI taxonomy): Eukaryota > Metazoa > Chordata > Mammalia > Chiroptera > Rhinolophidae > Rhinolophus > Rhinolophus ferrumequinum. The sequence goes on along the minus strand of NC_046301.1, from coordinate 19,805,914 downwards.
GAGGAAGTTCATTTGACACTTAAAATTGACTTTCTTAGATAACTCTTCAAATAGGTCATTGATAGTATTTAACTGATTTTTAACAACTAAAGAAGGTCATGTTGTGCTTCTGTACTTTTTTTATTCTGTATTATATTATCAGAATGCATTATTATTTTTTTAAAAGGACCTAAAATACAGTGTTTCCCTGAAAATAAGACCTAGCCGGATCATCAGCTCTAATGTGTCTTTTGGAGCAAAAATTAATATAAGACCCGGTCTATTTTACTATAAGACCGGGTCTAATGTAATGTAATGTAACGTAACATAACATAACATAACATAACATAACATAACATAATGTAATATAATATAATATAATACTGGTCTTCTATTAATTTTTGTTCCAAAAGATGCATTAGAGCTGATTGTCCGGCTAGGTCTTATTTTCGGGGAAACACGGTATCACTTATTATCATATCATAATTGCTTTGAGTAGCTAAGTAATAAAAGTGTCATTTACAGATTCAAATAAAAATTTCTGGGGGGCAGTTTTTCCAGCTTTAGCTATGGATATGAGGATACAAAATAAACAAAATCATCAAGGGACAGAGAATGTTAATCTGCTCAATATTATTTTCTGCCTCAGATATCAAGTTCTATTATGTGGAAGAATAGATTTAGTGAAAGATAGTGTGCATCTTTGAGATACTGCTTTCTTGCAGAATATCTTTCGGCATCATCAGTTGGTGTTCAGTGTGTCATGTTGTCCACACAGTAGAAATTATTACCGTCAGTTACCATATTCAAAGACTTTGGGGTGTAAAGAAACAAAGAACCATTTGTTTTCATATCATTTAAAGCCTTTCTCTCCTGCCTCATTTTGAATTATATTTATTCATTTAAAGTAAATTAGCCTTTTGCCAATCTTAGGTTTTCATCCTGAATTTGTTTCAAAATTGTCTTCCAAAGCTGCTTCTACACTACAGGTATACTTGTTATAAGCAAATTTACACCAGGATTTGCACAATGGCCAAGCACTCAAAATATATATGGCGAGGTGCAGCTGTTCATTTAGGATATAATATAGCTATAATATTTCATAATAACTTTATGGGGATTTAGACCCCTTTAGGTGTGTGCTCTTTCCTCTGCTTCATTTTATTTTATTTGCTTTTGAATAATTTTGTAAAATCATTTGCTTCTTCTTCAAAACATTTTGTTCTTTTGGAAATAAGTTAAATTCTGTATGGAGGTTTGGGGGGGTGGTTTACAAATTAAATTTTCTGAAGAAGCCAGTTGCCAAATAAATGGCTACATGACTAACAGAAACAGGCAGGAAAAAAGGTGACTCCTTCTGACCTAGTCTCAGCAACTGGGGAATGTCTTGTTCACTGCTGAGTCTCTATTAGCTATAACAGTATCCAGCACATAGTAGGCGCTCAATTTTTTTCATTAAGGCCAACAACACCCCAGCCTGTTTAATTTCTTCCATTTCCACACTGAAGTTTATTCTTTGCCAAAATAATAATGACTAATATTTGTTGAATACTTACTATGTTTCAGATATAGCTCTAAGTGCCTTATAAGTATGTATTAACTCATTTAATCATAGAAAAATCTTTGTTAGGTATATTTACAGCTAAGGAAATTGAAGCCCAGAGATATTAAGTAACTTGCCCAAGGTCACACACCTAATAAGTAGAAGAGCTGGAATTTGAACTTAGGCCGTCTCTGAAGGCACTCAGGTTTTCATTAAACAATATTCTCTCTCATCTCCCAGCTTTAGTGTATTGCTATTCCCTTGGCCTAGAATGCTTTTTTCCCTTACCATTTCATGGCTAATTCTTACTCACCTTAAATGGCTCGATGATATTAGGTGACCTTGCAAGTATAATACCTATTATAAAACCTAGTAGAAAACCAGCAATTCCCAAAACACCTCCCATGGTGGCATTTATAGCATTGCATTATCCTCGCGACTTTGTTTCCTCTACTAGACTACAAGTAGAGGGCAGGAGCCATGGCCGCTTTCACACATGTGCACCTTTAGTTCTCGTGCAGTGCTTGCTCATAGGGGTTGAGGAGATCAATGAGTGGTGAACATGTACCCCTTCGTAGCGTTGTACACGTGCCCTGCCCGACGTGGCCTTCTCCTTCCCCCATGCATTGTGTACTGGTCAACTTTTATCCTCCAGCTTCTGCCCGTTTCTTGTTCAGTGAGGCCCCCTCCTTTGATTCATCCTCACCCACATGGTAGAGTTCAGAGCTCCTGCCTGAACTCTCCTATTAGCGTCTGATAAACATGTGCATGTTTGTTTGTTTTTTTTCTTCTTGGCTTGTGTTTAACAAACTATAGATGGTAGCCTATTAGTGTGGAGGGGTTATGACTCATCAGTTTGGGGATCATGACCAGCATTTTAAAAATGAAAGGAGCATAGTAAAATAAAATAGAAAAGAGTGCTTTGCTAAGGCTGAATATTGGGAGGCTATCAGATGTCATGAACTAGAGCACAGGTTCTAAAACCAAACTCTCTGGACTCCAGCTTTACACTTACTAACAAAGTCACTGGTTGCTTTTGGCCAAGTTAACGGATCTGTGCCTCAGTTTCCTCATCTGAAAATAAATAAATAAGGATAATGCTAATAGGGCCTGGCTTATGGAATGGTTATGAGGATTGAGTTAATATTCAGGAAGAGATGAGAATAATTTGAGTAGTAGTAGTTTTAAACTTATGGTTCATATGTACACATGTGAAATATATATGTACCTGTACTGAATTGCAGTGCAAAATGTCTTTCTTACTGTGAATTGCCATGAGGAAAGGACGCTGCTCTACATTCAAGTCCTTTGCAAGCAGGGAATGTGGTTCATTCTCCTTTAAGATTCTTCTGATTTACATGAAATGACACTTTATTGCTTACCTGCTTTCTTTCTAGAAAGGATCGAAGAAACTTAAAAGTTAACATTTTATGTTACACAGCTATCAGATTATAGAGAACAAACAGCAAATAGAGGAGAAGCATGTACATATGCTCCCCACTGGAGTTAATATACCGTGTTTCCCCAAAAATAAGACCTAACCGGACAATCAGCTCTAATGCATCTTTTGGAGCAAAAATTAATGTAAGACCCGGTCTTATATTATGTTTGATAAGACCTGGTCTTATATTATAGTAAAATAAGACTGGGTCTGATATCAATTTTTGCTCCGAAAGACACATTACAGTAGACTGTTCGGCTAGGTCTTATTTTCGGGGAAACATGGTTGTTCCCCAGGGGGAACATTAAGTTTTACTCTGAACTTCTGGGCAGACCTGGCAAAAGGGGAGATGCGATGGACTATATACAATTCTCGTTACCTGATTAACGAAAACATATCAGTTCTTCAAGAGAGACAAGCTTTTTCCTGATATTAAATTCTAAAAGAAAGTTATCACATGACCTTAAATACGAAAAATGGAGCAACATAATAGAACTTTACATACCTAATAAACAATGGGTATTTAGACAGCTTATCAAAAATATTACATCACTTAACTAGGTTTTATTTCAGGCAAGACTGTAACAGGTAAGATATATTAAATGAATACTGTGTGCTGGTCTCTTTTAAGTGATTCTCACGATAACCCTGTGAAGAGTTGTTATTACTTCAGAGACCAAGGCATAGAGAGGTTAAGTAATTTGACCAAGGTAATCCCATGTGATAAAGAAACAGAAGAAATGAGATAGGAAAAATGATTTGTAGAGAGGAAGAAATGAGTGATCTAGAACGAAAATGGATCAGACATACATGAGAAACCAGGTATCTGGACTTTACCTGAACGCCCAGGCTACTATGGATTTACAATCTGCCTCTGGGTTAACGTCAGAAGGATCCAGTCATTCTGTAACCCTGATTCACACTTCCATAAAAATCTCCTTAAGCTTGTTTGAGATGATCTCTTATCCTACAGCCAGCATAGCCAAAGAAATACAGAGGGGACCCCCAAAAATGGACACGCGTTAAGAAAGGAAAGAAACTAGTAAAATTATAATACTCAATATATACTGGTAACAAAAGATGACGACAAGTCACGTTTGATTTCTCCATTAACAAGAGGTGCTAAAAATGGTTACCATCAGTGTAATTTTAAGTTTTTTCCTTTTTTATATGTATATACATTTTTTTGACACCCTCTGTATATTGCTGAACAAAAAAATTGTCTTAAAAGTTTAGTTTAGGGCTTTTTCTACTTCAAGATCAAGATCAAAATGGATGGCTAAGCACATATTTGAAATGACTACACAGAAGTACAAACGATAGTAAATTCTTAACATGATGAGAAAGAAGGGAAGAAAAATGAGAGATTCCAAGACTTTCAGACATACATTCTCAGAGAGCAGTTGGAATATGAACAGGGATAAAACATGACATCTCCTAATGATAAAAAAGTTGATTCATCAAGAAGACATAATCCTAAATGTTTGTGTTCCTAATGACAGAACTTCAAGATATATGAAACAAAACCTGATAGAAAGAAAAGGAGAAACAGACAAGTCCACAATTATAATTGGAGATTCTAGCACTGCTCTCTGAAGAATTGATTTTAAAAAATCAGTAAGAATATTGAAGAATTGAACGATATCATTGATCAACTTACATAACTGACATTTACAGAACATTCCACCAAACAACAGAATACACGTTATTTTCAAGTCGACATGGAACATTTATCAAAGGAGATGATATTCAGAGCCATAAAATAAATTTCAATGTACTTAAAAGGATTTAAATCTACAAATTATTTTCTCTTACAATAGAATTAAATTAGAAATAATAGCAGGAAGATCTCTGGAAAATCCACACAAATTTGGAATCAATGTAACATACTTCTAATAAAAAAAATAGAGCAATGAAAAAATTATGAGGCAAATTAGAAAATATTTTGAACTGAATAAAAGAGAAAACCTGGCATGAAAAAATTTGTGAGATACGGCTAAAGTAATGCTTAAAGGGAAGTTTTTAGCTTTATAATGTTTATATTAAAAAAATAGAAAGGTCTAAAATCAGTACCCTAAGATTTCATTTTAAAAAACTAGAAAAAGAAAGAAAATTAAAATGAAAGAGAGCAGACAAAAAGGAATATTAAAATGAGAGCAGAAAACAGAAAAACAATAGAAAAATCAATGAAACTAAAAACTGGTTCTCTGAAAACATCAATAAAATTGATCAACCTCTAGTCAGCCTGATCAGAGAAAAAAAGAGATGACATAATATACCAATTTCAGAAATGAGAGGACATATTAGTATAGATTACACAAATATCAGAATGCTAATTGGGGAAAAAATGTTATGCTGATGAATTCAACAACTTATAGGAAATGGCTAAATTTCTTGAAAGACACTGCCAAGTTCACTTAAGTAGAAGTAAATAATACAATAGGTTTATATCCATTAGAGACAGTGATTCATAGTTTTAAAACCTTTGCACAAAGAAAATTCCAGGCCCATATATATAGCTTCACTGGTGAATTCTTCCTAACATGTGAGGAACAAATAACACCAATTTAGAACATGCTCTTCAAGAATATAGAAAAGGAGGAAATGCTTCTCAACTCATTGTATGAGACCAAAATTACCGATACCAATATCAGAAAAAGCCATTACATAAAAGAAAAACCACAGAATAATATCCCTCATGAATAATGATGCAAAAAGTCTTATAGCATATATTAATAACAGTTGGCCTGAGCTTCTCTGTCAGGGAAGCTGGCACGCCATGCAAAATCCTTTTCATTTGGCATCAGTGCAAGGGATAACCGGCCTGTGCAATCCTAAGCCACACTCAGAGTGAAGCCTCTAAACAGAGGAATCCCAAATTCATACCTATGTTAAGAAATCTAGCACTTCATTACCATGAATAAACAAATATCCTCTGATATTTGAGAATATATCACAATACAAAAGGAAAAAAAAAAAAGATGAACAAAGAGAACATTCAACCTGAGCTCAAAGAAAGTTTCTATAGGGAAAAGGAGAACTTATAAAGATTTCCAGTTTGTTTCTTTACAGACTTGTAGAAAAACCTTACCAAAGATATACTTGGTGCTATGAAAGAATTTAAAGAACTAGAATTATTCAAAACTAAGATGAAGATTGCTGACATTTTTTTTTTTAATTCAAAAGAAGGGACAGAAGAGAAAGACAAGGATATTTATCAATACATGGAATAAAAACAGGAAAGATAGAGAAAATATGTTAAAAGGTATGAGACACAGTACATCAGTCCAGGGGGTCAATATTTATCCAAAAGAAAGAGAGAAGAGAAAACAAAGAATGAATGATGACAGCTATATAGATATACGAGATATATAGATGATATAGAGATAAAGATAGAGGCCTAGACATATAAATAGACATTTACATAGATGTACACATAAATATAGACATAGATATCTTCGACTGGAAAAAACACACAAATCTTTGAGCTGAAAAGGACTACCACAGTAACCATAAAAGAAATACACACACAAAAAAAATTTTTTAAACCCATTTAGAGGAGAGGTTATCCTCAAGAAACACAGATCAGACTATACAAAATAAAACCAACAAAATTTGCAATTAGCTTAGTTGTCCCAAAAACTTTCCCCTGAATTGAAATGCCACTTTTTACTAAATATCAAATTCCTTTGTATGTGTACACATACATGTACATATCTCTTCTGTTCCATTGATTTATTTGCCTTTTCTTGTGTCAATGCCACAGTTCATTTCATGAATATAGCTAAAATATATTTTTATATCTGGCAGACAGTTCCCCTCTTTGTTCCAAACAATCAGATTTTTCTTGTACATTAACTATTTCATATGAATTTTAGAATTGTCAAGGGTCAGGTAAATATCATTGAGGTTTTATTGGGATTGCCTTGAATTTGTATGTTATTTTAGGAGAATTAGTATCATGAAAATATTGAGTCCCACATTGATAAGAACCTGCAATTAACAGTTAATGGTGTTAAATAATAGCAGTGAGAGCAGGCATCCCTTCACATTCCTGCGTTAGTGGAAATAATTCTGATGTATCACAAACCATGAAGCTTTTTTGCTTTAGGTTTTTAATAGATACATATTACCAACATAAAGATTTCATTTTGGAGTTTCTACTTTCCAAATCATGAATTGTTTTGAAACTTTACTACGTAATTTTGTCGCATCTACTGAGATTATCATAAAGTTATTAGATTTTCGAATTTTAAACCATTCTTGGAATTTTGAGATAAACCCTACTTCTTTATGGTTTAGTTTGCTATGAGGTTTTTTGTTTTGTTTTGTTTTTTATGGTTAGGGGTTGTGGGTGGGATTTTTGCATCTAAATTATAATAATATTGATCCATAATTTTCGTTTCTTTTGCTATACTTCTAGGATTGTATAAGATGAACTAAAGAAATTTTCATCCATTTCTATGCTCTGGAATATTTTGGATGAGATGACAATTTCTTACTTATTGAAAGTTTGGTAGAACTCCCCTATAAAAACCAAAGTTTTGCTCTTTTGGTGACAGGAGGAGAAGGGAGAAGAGATTTTCTATTGTAATCGATCGGTCTTCTAAATGTTCTCTAGCCAATCTTGATAATTGATAATTTGGTCATTTTTTTAGTGCCTATTTGTGTAGATTTTTATATTTGTTGTAAAGTTTCGCATTTAAATCTCTTCTGTATGTATAGAAATATTCTCTATATGTCTGAAGGTAGCATGAAGAGAATGGCTAATGACAGACTCTAGAATTAGACTGCTGAAGTTGAAATTACAGATCCACTATTCACAAGATGTACTTGTATGACCTTTGACTTGTTAATTGAACTCTTGTACCATAGTTTCCTCATATGTAAAATGAAAATAAAAATATTGATTTCATAAGAAACGTAAGGTTTAAATATGAGAATATATGTAAAGTATTGAGAACACCACCTATCTAGCACATTTTAAGCAAATGATAAAAGGTAGCCATTACTATAATTGTACTTAGAAGCTACAAGTATGTTTTCTTTTTCCTACCTAGTACTATTTGGGTAACTTAGGTAGTTTTGTTTTTCTTGATTATACAAAGATTTGTGTATTTTTTTTTTATCATAATCAGTTCTTTTTTTTTTAATGGGTCAACTTTTTTTGTTCTGTTTTATTGGTTGATGCATTTACCTTTAATATTTTCTTCCCTGAGTTTATTTGACTTCGTGTCATTTTTCATTTTGTTAGGATTTTTTTCTAGCATCCTGAGTTGAAATCTAGCTTCTTCACTTGTATCAGCTGCTCTTGTTTTCTGACAAAGACGTTTAAATTATAAATTTACTTTTGAATGCCATAATGATTTCTTCCCCAGGATTTAATATTTGTTTTTTTTCCTTTGAGTTCTAAATGTAGGAACATTTCTATGGTGGTTTCTCCTTTAAGCAAAGAATTAATTAGAAATATATTTGTAAATTTGCAGGTGAACATTTTTTTTCTTGTGGCTTTTTTTTTTTTTTTTTTTTTAGGGGAGCCTCAGGCTTGGGAAGTGAATTTGTCCTTGGGCTCAGCAAATACAGCATATATGATATCAGTTTCTGAAATTTCTACTGTGGCCAGTACATGGTCGATTTTTATAAATATTTCTTGTATTTTTGAAAAATAAATATATATTCTCTCTTTCTTTGGTAGAGTTCTATATGGAAAGCTCTATCAGAATCTAATAATTTGATTGAACCTGTTATTTCAGTCAAGCTCAAAAATTTTTATTAGAATCTTTTAAACCTCTATTTGTAATTTTCTAGGGGGAGAAAAAGCATTAAAATCAATTTTTCCTTATTCTGTAATTTTTATATATCTTGAAGCTACGTTATCAGGTGTATTGTTTCCTAATTGCTATATTTCTCAGAAAATTAATCTATAAATCTTTGATATTTGTATGGCCCTTTAATTTTTGTATACCTGAATTCTATTTTGTTAGATATCAATCATAAAAGCTTTCTTTTTGTTGGCATTTGCACTATAATATGAGAATGCAAAAGAAAAAAATGACATGTTCTCTGTCTCAAAGAAATTATAATCCCTACATATATCTATTTTCTATTTCTGTACTATTTTCTAAAAGTTTGAATTCAAGTCTCTTTTATTTACTATCTCACAAATACTTCCATTAGTCGTTACAGTATTCTTATTGATACACATTTGATTTGATATACCCATGCTCATAGTTATAAGTAGGAATTTTCTAAATGTTTGAGCTAGCTGCAATAAAATTAATGCAACGTTCAGGAAAATAAGATATACATGGAGAGAGAAAGATGTTGGCTGTATATAAATCAAAATGATCAATTTATTTTTCGTTTTTATTAATTTAGTTTTTACTAAATGTAAAACAAAATGTATGTTCTGGTATTTTGATCATTATGTACATATAGCCTGTGAGAAATCCCAGCCTCCCTGATCAGAAGTGCAATACACACCTCCTTTGTCATGGTAATTAAAGAGCATACAATATGAAAGGTTTCTTCACAGGGCTTACAATATGGTTGTTATCTTTTAAGCATTCAAGTTTGAAAGAAGAAAATGTATTCTTAATGTATGTTTTGATATGGGGAAAGTTAAAATATGTTTATTGAAAAGATGAGCTATTCCACAATGGAAACTTAAAAACCCAAAGAAATGAGGTCACCTGCTGCCCTATAATAGTCGGAACTTGATATTGCTCTTCAGTTACATGTACTACAGATTCCTTATCCAAGAAATACAGAATGATAGAGCTGGAATGAGCCTCAAAAACATTTGGTTTAGTTTTTTTTTTAATTTTTTAATTTTATTCCCCACAAAAAAAAAGACAAAAGAGTATAATTAACAGAATACCAAACAGAAAGTTGGTAAACAGAAGCTTATAAAGGTGTATTTTTTTCTCATGACAAAATTTCATTGCCACACTAGAAGAAATGTCAGAAGAGAAATCTAAATGGAGGTTTTGTTATTTACTCTTATACTATCTCCGTTGCATTGCTGAAAAGAGCATGAATAATGTTTTCATTTTTAATTTACGTGACTTTCCCTTTGTAATTTAAACCGGTTATATTTTTCTTAGATACTTGTCATGTTTATAGCCCAATGTATGCTATTTTTCTTGCCATCATTTTAATAAATACTTAGATATTATAAAGGAATGTATGTTTGGAAGGAGCAACATTAGAATATATATGATTAAGCTACAGGTGTAAAGAATTGATTGGTTTACTTTTCCCAAAGAAAGCTCTCCATGCAGTTGTTTAATGTGAAAGGTTTTTTTTTCTGCAAAAGGTTAAAAAAGTTCTAATCAACTTTTGTACATTATGTAGAACTTCATTTTCTAAACTCTGCAAAAGAAAGTTCCATATTTAATGGGAAATCATGAATTATTCCATTTATTATCTACTTCCTCTTTTCAAAGACATGATCTGGATAAAAGGCGGGGTGAATAATTTCAAAAAAATACAATACATTTTTAATGGGAAGGTGCAAACTACAGATTCTCATGACTATTAGCAAGTGTAGAGGAAACAGAATTTTACTTGCAAAACTCGTCAAACTCTTGCAAAGCTAAAATGTATGACATACTTTAGTAAAAAAAAAGAGCGCAGTAAGCTGAAGTTTTCTTTTTAATGCAACTTGTTGTTTTTACTAAGCTTTGTCTTTATATTCTCCAGCCTTACATTTTTATTAAAAGTTTGATGTTTTAGTCAATTTACATGGAAAATTGATAGTTCTTTTATTTATAAAGATGTGTAGATGAAAAACTGAAAGAACAAAATTTAAACGATATTGTTTGAGACAAAAGGTCCTACATAATAGAATTTCAAAAAATTTGGAGAGCAATCACAGAATTATATTTCAAAAAACAGAGTGACTATTATATTGCATGGAGTTTTATAAAAGTTCTTTAAATACTTAGACAAAAATAATTGAGTTGGTGAGCTAGCATGGTGATGCTTACATATGTTTGCAGTCCATTGTAATCATGTAGTATGAAGCTTAGTTTTTGTTTTTCTCTTTTTCTTATGTTTGTTATCATTATATTACGATGCAGAATATAACATAATTATATTATTCAGATTTCTTTCTTATTATTATAATTCAATCCAAAAACTAAAATGATTTCCTGGCTTTATTTTTCAATGTGTATTTAATGGATTAAATAACAATATAACCAATATAAATTGATTATATAATTATGTTTTCCTAGAGTGGAAACTTATAGTGTAAATTGAAAGAGAAGAACAAGAATTCATATGATTGCCTCGTTTAGCCAAAGGTGTTTGGACTCAAATGTGGTACTTCTGGCTGGAAAATACTTCCACTGAAAATTTTTCTTAAACAATGACATTTATTTCACACTTTTCCATGTATGATCTTTGGCTTAAAACATGTTGTAAAAATGTTTGAATTTCTCAAGGGAGTTTGTAAGAACTAAGACTATAAACGTTATATGTGTAATTAGCCGCGTAAGAAGCATTCTTCTAGTGCTTTTTCACCAAACTTCTAAAAACTTTTTTTTTTTTAATGTGGTTAAGTTTGAGATGTTTCAGTAAAGAAAATCTTTCAGTGCAGAAAATATGTGTGACAGCTACATGGAAAATATTTTGGTAATACTTGATATTGACTGATGAGTAGTTTTTTCATTTCTGATTGGTGACAATCACTGTACTGCAGATATTTGATTGAATAGGAATCACTGGAATAAATCATTTTTAACAGGGTATGCATATTTAAAAACTGTCTTTATGTTAAGGGAATTATTTAAAGCTATTATAAGAATTGTAGTCTGTCTACTAAATAATCATGGCTTTCCTCTAATATAGAGTAACAATCACCAGCAAAAATTCTATTTGATTGATTACTATTTATTGAGCTCACAAATGTTACTGCCTTTTTGCTAAGTATCAGTTTAACATAATTAATCTGAGAAATAATCTTTGTTCCATTCTACAAGAATATTCCATATATCCTAAAACCAAATCACCCATGTGAAGTGAATTCTTATTGTGCTGTTGAGCAAAGTCTTTGTTGATGAAATTTTTTAATTTGTTTTTTGTTGAAAGAATTATATTAATAATAGTCTCATTTACAAAATACTATGTGGTAAACTTCCTTAGTTCTTATTATTCGATTAAAAAAAAAAGGACTAAAGGTTGATTTGGATTAAATAGTTTTTTCCAAATGGCATTTTTCAATTTGTGTATATACCTTTAAAATGTTGAAAGTCTGATTATGCTTTCTAACTTCGATTATTAACAGACGAAAATTTGTAATTTCCAAAAATACAGAGCAATACTTGTATAGTAACAGCATTCTCTAAAGATTCAAATTTAGTAAATTTCTAATTGTTCGAAAAATCACAAAAATATTCTATTCCATAACCTCTTAGGGAGCAGACTTATTTATTTATTTATTTATTTATTTATTTATTTATTTATTTATTTATTTATTTATTTATAAGTTATCCAATAAGTCCAGCTATCTAAAATGAATCTAAATCTAAACTGACACCAAAATGCTGCTACATTAATATGTATGTTCTGATTTGCAGATAACATTTTTATGTTTAGTTTTTGCTTACACAATTAAAAGTGATATCATTTATTTGGACAGTGATTATAATGAAATTGTCAGAAACAGTATAAACTAATACATGCACTAGTGATGCTTTTTTGAAATGAAGCTAAAATGTTACATATTTTAATCTTTATTATGAGGTTTTTAGATAAAATTATGGCAATATATACAGTATATTATGGTATAATATAAGTATACCACAATGGATATACCTTCAAAAGTATTTTTTTCTCTTACAAATATGATTAATAAATTTCATAAAGAAAATGGAGATTATGTTATAATGGCTGTGATATTAAAACTCCTATTACATGATTAGTCATAACAGCAATAATATTATAAAAGTTATTTTGTTTATTGAAGTATATGTCAAAACTATACGTACTCTGCAGTGATTGAATTGTGTTCATTATATGTTCATTTTTCTTTAAGGAGTTTCTTGTAAGTGTTTAGGAGAAATGAATAACAATGATCATTTTAATGACTAATTCTAATTGTAATGACTAACTATAATAAAGGATAGACTCTTTTGTTCCAAGTATAACAAATTCTACTTTTTCAGATATTAAACTCTAAATAGTTAAATTTAAAGTCATTTAGAAAATAAGTAGTGATTATCAGTTACTTATAAATATAATTAGTGGATATACTGAGATGCAAAATGAATTTGTTTTACAGAAACCATCATAATTTTAAAATTGCTTTTTATATACATTTAATTTGTATTAATGAAATGCCTCATTAAATGTGACTGTTTAATCTCTAAAATATATTTTGAGTTTTTCCAAACATGAGAACTGAATAGTTTGGAAACTGTTTAATCTGTGATATATGCCACCTGCCCTATTTACATTTTTAAGAGTTGAGTGTTTGTTAACTGATCTCTTAGACAGCTACATGTTTTGCTGTAACCAGATGGATGAGATAGAATACCATGCATAACTTTACATTTATCTTCTTTGAGTGTCACCTTATTTGCATATCAATTAAAAGAATATCTGTATTAAGATGGATAATGAAAGTTATCAAATTTACATGATGTGACTGCAGTTTGCGAAATTTCCAGTAGATGCCCCCAGAGACCAGTCAACTCATTGGAAATCCTTTAAATTTAAAGAGACTTTTTTATGTTGAAACTTTTTCTCTTGCTATATTTTGAAGTGCATGAAAAATAAAAAAATAAAAGTCCTAAAAAGCTGAACTCTCCAATGGTTATTACACAAAAATATGTATGAGTGATAATAATGCAATTCTCAATCAGTATTTAAGCTGACTAATCATTGTTAAAAACGTAAATGTGTAAAATTAAGAAAAATGTTTTCAGTTTTCATTGCAAAAACATTCTATATGCTTTTAAAGTAAAGTCATTTCAAACATAGTTATTTTTTTTTCCTTTCTAATTTCTTTCTCTGTATATGCTAGAGAAATGCTGTATCATTGTTTTAGCTTTTTTGGAGAAAATTATCCTTTCCACAAAAAACTACAAAACATATCCAAATAACTTGTATGATTTTTATCAGTATGTGTGTGTGTGTGTGTGAGAGAGAGAGAGAGACAAGAAATGTATTTTTCACCCCATTCTTTCATACATAATATCTACACTGAAAAGTATGGGTAAGAATAGTGACTTACTTTTTTTCCCATAGAAATTATATTAACTGAAGCTATTTAAGTATTAATTTAAGAGTCAATGTAATTATCCCGTAGGTGATTCCAATAACATTTATCCCTACAATATGAATGTAAGACTGTTGTAACTGACACATAGATAACCCACTAGTGACTTATAAATATTAATTTAATGGAGTAAAAGTATTATCCTGACTTTTGATTAGATATTACATATCTTTTGAGTTTATCTTTGTCAGATTAAATAAAAATTTTATGATCTTGTTTTAAAATATGGTTTTTTACTGAATTGCTTTCAAAATATTTTACTGAATGTGAAGCTTGACCTTGATATAGTATTTCAGTGTGTGCTATGAAAAAATATGGTAAATGTATTAATTATATATTAGAATAGCTGATAATGCATTTTGATTTTCAAAGTCCATCTAATAACTAATATAAATACCTGTAAATTCAGAGAGTATAAAACAAGATGTCATATATATTTATTCCATTTATTCTTGTTTTCATATTTGTAGAAGTGTGTGTTTTCATCCTTTTATATATTTGTCTCTCTGTGTTTTCCCTGTCAGACTTGAAATGCTTGAGTAGGAATCCTGTCTATTTACTTGGCATTGCACGGATGCTACTGGATGCCTGCTGCCTCATTTCAAGACAGGGGATTCTCTAGGAGAGTCAGAATAATACCAGCCTTTTCCCCCAATCTAGCATAAACATGAATTAGCATAGACTAAAAACAACGGCTTTCAAATTGGAGAGTTACATTGTAGTTGTCCAGTTGTGTCAAATTCCTAAAACGATCAATGCAAATAAACAGACAGTTGTGTGGAGGAGGAGAAGGAGAACAAAAAGATCAACCATATTTGATAGGAGACAATGTGGTAAAGTGGAAAAATTCAGAATTTGCCGTGTGAGAAACCTGGGTGCGAATTCCAACTTGGCCATTTGTTAGTTTATATGGCTTTGGACAAGTCACAACCTCACCGAAGATAGATTTTTTTTTTTTTTTGCTTTTTCTCACCTGTAAAAATGGAAGTAGTCCTTTGTAGAATTAGTGTGTGAGTTAGAAATGATGTCTACAGAGTGTCTGACGCATTGTAGGTGCTCTATAAATAGCAGCTACTCAAAATGGTTTAAGGCAAAATTTAAAATCATATAATATCTCCATGGCTGTTTAACAGAAAGCTCCCCATTTCCCAGCATCTCCACATATTCAACTGCTATGGATGTATGTCAAATTGTTCAATTTTACTTTCTATCAGTCTGTAGATTTTTTTTTCAATCTTAGAATTTTTTAGAGACATTTTTATTTAAATTCAGAATACTTACACATAATCTCCACTGAATAATGCCTTTGAATAGTAATAAAAAGCCATATGAAATGCATGACTGCTTAATCTTATTCTTACATCCATTATTCTCCAGCTTCATCCCTTAGCCCAGGGCAGCCTCTGGTATCTGCAGTGGCAAAGATCTTCTTTAGGATATAGATTTATAGATGTCCAGAATATCCATGAATGTCACAACTTCTGCTTCTATGAATGTCATCTTTTCTGTTAGGAGAAGTCTTTTCAAAGTCCATATTATCAAATCTCTCCATACATTTTACCAGAATTTTCAATTTTCACCTGGTAAAGTGACTTCGGGTCAAGGAGATTTTTTTCTTCTCCCGATATTTAGAAAGAACATATTTTAATTTAGACTAATATTTGTTTTAATATGTAAATGAAACCAAAGACTAATAACTTGGTATCCAAATGAAAAAATAAAATAATGAATATGCATTCTGTTTATATTTCTATTTGTGTTTTTTAAAAATTCCTTTCCATAAAGTGAGTGAACTTTGGTTGTGGTTCTCTTTTATGAAATATAAAACCTGAGAAATCCAAATATAATATAATGGTGGAAATTGGCCTACATCTTTATTTTCAGAGAGCCAGTTCATTCTAATAAATGAAGATTATTCTAGTTAAAAGAAATAATTTGCATTAACTGTAAAGATTTAATTGGGAAGCTGTTTTACAAATCACTATAATTGTTCTATCTTGCTATTAAATATTAGTAATGAGACTTAAACGATGACATACACATTTGCATGTGTATGCACACACCTGAGTATAAAGTAGAGGTGATATCAACATACTAACACATGCATTTTAAAATATAATTCTATTTGCAATCTCTTTTGCAAAGAATGGTCTTTTTTAATGTAGTAGAAATTTTTTTAAATTGATATTAGTTATACATATATCATGGATATTTTGAGGCTGAAAGATGTCTTGGAAATAATTTTAGTTCAGTACCTTCCGAATCAGTTCGTTTTCTTTGGTCAGAGGCAGCAGAAACTGATTCTGACTAAATAAAGTGGAAAATGATTTTATTGGAAGAGTATTAGGGAACTAGCTGAATGTGGGGGAGAAGTAACTCAGAAGAAATGGACAAGACACGTGACCCTTGAATGGATCTAGGTAGCAAGAAGTACTTGAGACTCTCGTCGGGATGTCATTGCCAGGTTGCTTGAGTTCCAACAACCTTCTACACTTTTGTGTTTCTTGCCTTAAGATTCAAAAACCTGGGGGAGAGGCCAGTGGCTTAATTTGGGTCACTGACCCACCCTTTGGCTAGGAAGTCTTTGAAATTAAGTCCAACCAAGAGGACACGCAATGTGGGACCGGCCATTTCCAAAAGTGCTTTTCAGTGCTGCCATCTGTGGAAGTGAAACTAGATGCTGAGCAGACCAAATCCAACCAAAGCAGCCTCTTCTTCCAGGGGAGGGAAATAAGGCTCAGAGAGGGATTTTCTGTATTTCTGTACTAGTTGGCATTAGAATTGAGATGGCCTCCTCACTAGTGTTTCCATTTTTATTGTTTACAATCCATATTCTAATTTTTATTCATAACATTCTTTATTTTTGCTCCAGAATGCTTTCTTCATTCACAGCAAAACATGCTGGCAGCTAAGGCATAAACGTTCAAAGGTGGCAGTGCTTGTTTGAAACAAGGCTGGATTTCCTGCCTCTCGTCTTCTCAGCCTTCCTACACTACCCCCCAAAAGTGCCTTTTGGAGGTACCACTTGGATGTCTCTTCAGGCTCCTCAACTCAAGTTATCTGAACCCAAACTCATTATCTTTCCCCAGAACTGTTCATCCTTTTGTGTTCCGTTCTTCAGCAAATTAACAATTACTCCAAAACCCTGATTGTCGTCCTCGTTCCTCCCTTTCCATTACCCCAGCACCCACTCATTCATCAAGTCATCGATATTTTTATTTGCTAACTACATGTTGCATCCACCTACTTCTATTTATCCCCCTCCTGTGCTTCAGTTCCCTTGTATGATATTCAAATTTCACTGGGCATCCTGCCCAGTTTTGTCTGGCAACCACGAGAGTGGGAGTGTGTCAGCATTCGCCTCCAGGTCTTCACCTATGACCTTGTGGTAGACACTGAACTTGCCTATCCTGCTTTAAAAAAAAAAAAAAAATTCTCTCTCACCACCCCCCTCCTTATCACTCTTTATGTATTTTGTTCTACACTCAAGCTGATCCATTGAGTAAGAAATTCTTGTCAGGTGGGGCCCAGGCAGTTTTGTTTTATTTGTTTTTTGAACTCTAGGAGTTGAGAACCAGTGCCGCAGGACTTCACATTTCCCAGATCATTTTCACATTCATAATTTCATTTGGTTCTTAGAAGAGAATGCTGTGGTGTAGGTAGGGCTTACGTTAATACACACACTTCACAGATGGGATGAAATGAAGTCCAGGGAGATTTCCTAGAACTGGGACTTCTGACCCCGACCTCTGGTGTTATGACTAATTCTAGGCCCTTCCCACTCCACGCTGACATTTGTATTGCAAGTCGTATCACATCATATCAGTTGTGCAAAATATTTGTCTCCTATTTTTTAGAAATAGAATGTAAAATAATTAATATAAAGCTATATTTGACCTCTAATTGCTCATTTAGTGGAATAATAGCCACCATACAGCTGTTATCCCATAACCTTATTTCCTGTGGCAATTTTCATCATCTAAAATTATTTATTATTTGTTTACATACCTGTGGTTGTGTTCTCCCACTAAAATACAGACTTTACAAGGGCACTGAACCTACTTGACCTAGAACCGTACCTGGCACTTAGCAGGAAACTCAAATAGTCATTTGATGAATAAATAAGTGGAACGTACATTTGTTACTTTATCTTCTTGCATATGATTTGTTATTAAGTCAGCAATGGAATATTAATCTAACAAATCACTAATCCTAACTGAAAATAATTTTAAAATGCATTTAGTAATAAATTTCTATGAATATATTCTAATGAATGAACGAATGAAGCTCCATAACATACAGTGAAGCCATTTAATATACTCGTAGAGTGCATTGTTTTGATATTAGTGAGATGTTTGATTTTTTGTTTGGCTTATTGGTTGTTTCGTTTCATTTTGTTTTGTTGAGAGGCTAGTATGTCAAGTATTTTTGGATGTCGTCAGTTGCTATGGTCTGAATGTTTGGATCCCCCAAAATTCCTATGTTGAAATCAGGAAGTGCCCTCATGAATGGGATTAGTACCTTTTAAAGGGGCTCCAGAGTGCCCCTTCCACTGTGTGAGGACTCAGTTAGAAGGTGCCAGCTATGAACCGGGAAGTGGGCCCTCACCAAAAGGTTACCATACTAACACCTTGATCTTGAACTTCTAGCCTCCAGAACTGAGAGCAGTAAATTTCTTTTGTTTATAAGCTACTCAGTTGGCAATATTTTGTTACAGCATCCCGAGCAGACTAAGACATCAGTCAAATGGTTTATTTGTCCTTACCAAAGGGAGTTCAGCTCTGGAACTGATACATTTCTAATGTAATTTCATTAAAATTACTGTATTTAGATAGCTCCTGGCATCTTTCATTAAACTAAAGTTGTTCCGTTATAAAATTTTGAGGTAAAGATAGTGTTTTCAGTGCTTTCACTGAGGGGAAAAAAAAAAAAAAACAGCATGATTCAACCTTTAATTATTATAAGATAAAAACACTACACTGATTTCCAGGATTAAAATAACGCTTTGAGTGTTCTTATTCTTATTCCCAGTCACCGGAACTCGTACAAGAAGACCATCTGTGTGGATATGCTGCAAAATGGTTATCATAAGTCCTTTACTGAGCTCTTCGCTCTGATGGAGAAGTGGGATGACCTGAGGGAGGCTGCGAGGGTTCGGTCCATCTTCTGGCTGCAGAGACCCCTGGAGGAGCAGCCTGATAAGCTGGATCATTTCTACTACTACCTGACCAGGGCCGAGGTGGCTGAAAGGAAAGGTAAGTGGGGGGATTGGAGGCAGCGGCACTGCAGGATCCGGAACAGCGAGCGCCTGAGGGAAAGTTCCAAATTGTTTCATGTATGAATTTGAAACATGAAGAAAACTTAGTTCAATGTAGTCAACTAAGCATCTCTATGGAATAAATGATAAGAAACACTGAATCACAAGGTTGCCCCAGACACAAGGGCATCCTGGTGGTATCATTCTAAACCAGGGAAGATAATGAAGAGCACCTAATAACATCTCCTGAACTCTCCAATATATCCAAATCTTCCATATCATTGATTATAAATCTTTCCGTAGTTTTTCTTCATATATAATCTAAATACTGACTTGCACTGAGGACATACTTTCAAGAGTACTATAACTTGAAAATTATACTGAATTTCCAGTATTTATATAGTGGAATTTGAAGGGTTTATTAATAAGTCCTACAGATTTCAATCAGAGAATTTTTCTAAGTGAGTTGTGAGAAGACATAAAAAGCCTGCAATGCACAATTATGAATAAAATTGTTAACTTTATTTATTCCATCACATCATTTCTAGCAAATTTTTTGAATCCTAAAATTTTCCAGAACGTCAATATGTTTCAAATATTGAAGAAATATTTTCATCTCTACTATCATTATACTGATATTGTTGTCATGAGTACTTCTTAGTTGCATATTAGAAATTTGTCATTTTATATAATCAAAGAAAGAAAAGAAATCCTAGAATTTGACATATAAATTTGATGTTCTAAATTGTTCTTTTTCTCAACTTTTTGCATGAAAATACAATGGGAGTCAAAAAAGAAAAGCTCAGGCCCCAGTATGACAATGTGAATATTTCAGACCTTTCTATGGAAAAATAGAGTGGTAGGCAACTTTTTGTTACCTAACGCTAAAATGTGTGGAAAATTGATGAGGACATGAAACAGCATCAGAAGGGTAGCAGGAGTCTTTCAGCCTCTATAGTAGAGTCAGGACGTATTTCCCACCAGGTTGTGGCCTGACTTACAAATAAGAGATATACAAAAATCCTAACACCACCACCATAGGTGAACTAGTGTGTGTGTGTGTGTGTGTTTGTGTAGATAGGTGATATTTGTATGATGAAAAGTATTTAACTGCAGGATTGACTTTAAAAACACAACCTTTTGGTGAATTTTAAATTGGGATTTACATATAATTTCTCAACAAATTGACTGTTATAAATGAAAAATACTATTGTAAAAAAGCTATATTCTAGGATCAGTATTTCGAAGTGTTATTCACACTGAAAATAGAATTGATCAAGAGAAAATTTGCCCAGTAGTCATTTTTTTTCAAGTCGAATCATCATATTCACTAAACGTTTTAAATAGAGGCTTTGAGTAGAATAAACATGAGCCAAATGCATCACTTGTCATAAATGTCATAAATATGAGAAACTTGCATTTTGCAATTATAAACTAAAATGCTGAATAGTCTATTTTAAAGTAGAAAACATTTTAATTTATAATCTTTTATTCAAGAAAGGTAACTCTACATATAAATAAAAATGTTTCTGTAATTCTCCAAATCAACAAAGTCCAAATTTTATAATAGCCAATGTCTTATACATGTGATATAATTAATGAAAATAAATACTTTCTTTACTGAGTGGGTCTCTTATATTCATGGGAACCAAGGTTGCATTTGTTAAATGGAACTGAATTACCTCTTGCTCAGAATAACTCTTCTACAGTGTTATCTCCTTTAAAATGCAGTGGCCTTTGCCTGTTTGAAATACAGAAAATTAAAATTATTGCAAAATTAGTATTATTGGAAATACTTCAATTGAAGGACATGTAAATATTTGTATGTTCTTTTTAAAAATTCGTGTACCTTTTTTTTCACATTTAACACATGAACTTTATTGGAGGAAATTGTGATTTGAGTAAAGAATGTCCCAGAAAATGGGATAGGGGATATGCACATCCACAATTACTGACTTGAATTAATCCTAAATCTTAAAACACACACACACATACACACACACACACACACACACACACACACACCTACTTCATCTAGAATAATGAAATCTGTTAATAGTGTCTCAAGATTCTATCCCGTAAGGTTATGAGATCTGAGACAATTATCCTGAAGTAGCATATCTCTGAGCATTCTCATTGCTTCTCATTGGAAATACCATCACTCCAAGGTTACCAGGAAGTTCATTTAATCAAAGCTATGGCACTAAGAATAGTTGTCTCGGGTCAGTTCTATCTCTTGAGACTTACAGAGCAGGAACCTAGAGTTATTTAAATTACTGTACAAAACATCATTTTCTGTTATATAGCAAAGAAGTGTTTAAAGTAAACCAGTCATTTCTTTTTTTAATTATTTTCCATTTGTTGAAGTGTTTCTTTGTCTCTGATCACATTTCTTATATTATCCGTTGTTGTGATTCATCTCTGTACCACCTGTAACATTATGATTATGGCCTTATGCCCCATGGGGCTAAGGAAGAGACGACAGTAATGGTAACGGGTCACCAAATCAATAGGTAATTCAAACATTATTTACATTTGACTTTAAATTATTGTCAAGGGTTAAGCAGCAAAATTTGTCTGATAACATTTATTTAAGATATCCAAAGTATATTCTACTCAAGCAGAGTCCCACCGGATGTTTATAAGTTTTATGTAAAGCAAAACAGACATAATTGTCTGATAAAATAAGTTTGAGAAGCACCATGTGAATTCGCATTAATGTTAAGCAGGCTGGTTTATTGTAGGACTTATCAGAGCCTTTAACCTGTCAATCTATAGTGTGTGGTTCACTGAAAGAGGAAAATTAGCAAGAGGATTTCCTAGATTTATTTTATTATGGAATCTCCTCTTTAGCTTAATGAATACTGATCCAAATAATAAACCAGCAATAAAATTGGTTTTATCTTATAAGCATACTTGCTGACAATAAGGACGTGGCAAGAAGGCATTAAAGGCTGCTTGCAATGTAAAGGGGTATGGCCATGTATTTGGACTGTACAAAGATTAAAAACTTGAATATATTCCTTTATACTTTACACTCAGAAAAATACTCTAATTTTCCATAGGAAAAAAATAGCTTAGCTGACAAATAGTCTTTAAGTATGGACTCTTGATAGCTTCTAAAACTCATTCCAAAAAAAACCTTTGTTTATGAAATGTTGGACATGTTTTTTCTATTAAGCTGTAATTACTGAAAAACCTTATTTCACCATTATATATATTTTTAAAAGCTTTTTATATAACTTTCTTGAAATGGAAGATATGAAGTATTTTACTCTTTTTACTTACAGGCTTTAAAAATAACTCTAATCACTAAATATGACAAAGAATATAAAATATTACAAAATAGGCCTGAATGCTCTATTCTGATTAGGTATAAGGTTCAGAATGGAAAGACAAAGCATAGGAGAAGTCAGTTCTGACATGACAGTATTTGTTTTTTTAAGTAAGTAACTCAGGATATGCTCCACTTTTCACCTAAGCTGTTGCCTATCGTGAAATAGCCATCAAAAGCAGTGCCTTGTCAGAATGCTCAACTCCTTCAAAAATAGGGAGACAGGGAGACCTTTGTTTTGTTTGTTTTGCTTTAATTTTTAGTTACAAAACCTGTTTTGAGATAAATCTTAATTTCCTATGGAATTATGGCACAGTATATGTAAAGGAATGACTTAGGTTTGGGAAATTTCTTTTGAAACATTGGAGTGACTTATGTACCGTTCTTGAAAGTTACCCTTTGTTATGGTCAGCCTAATTTCAATTTTTCTAAGCTTTTTTATTTTAATCTTATAGGAGTGCTAGGGGGCAATGGATAAATATTTTTCATAGTTGTAATCTTTTCAGGACTATATGGGTTGACTCTTCTGATAGTAGTGAATAATTAGTATCAGTGAAGAATAATGATGGTTATTTTTTAAATCCTTGGAAAGGTAATCCAGAGGCTACCACATATTTACAACTGTGCTTTCAGCACACATGCAAAAAGACCTAAAGGTTATGAATTTGTTCATATTCACCAATAGAGTGGAGTTTATAGGACTGAGGCACAATTTATTAATGCATATACATTTTCGTCCAAGTTTATGGTTGCTTACAGTGGATTGTATAAGACTGATTTACAATGTATTCACATACTTTTTTAAGTACAAATAGGTTACATGACACTTTAGGGGAGAAAACGGGGTTAATAAACTAACAATTGGTAAACTAGTAATTGTCTGAGGAGGATGACTAGTGTTAATGCATTTACAGCAGAAAAAGATACTCAGAACACAGCAGCGCAGAAATTCACTCGCCTAACATTGCTAGTAACTTGTATTGCTGGAAACATTGCTAGAAAGTGTATGGAACCTATTAGGTCATCCTGATGACCATTTCTTATAAGCCTCATCATTGTTTTTTTTTCTGAGTAAGAATACCTTGCTATTTTCATATTCTATCTGCTTGCTTCATTTCCGTTATCTTTTTTTTTCCAAAGTTAAGAAACATTGCTTTCTCTGGAATCTCTAAATACTTTTTAAAGCTTCAGTGGGAAGAGTATTTGATGATACCAAGTACTCATTTCTTCCGAAAGAACTGAGCACATTGCTAGTAGATATTATCTTGTCTTTTGTCTTATCTAAAGTCTAGTGTTTCAACCAAAGAGTATGTCAATTTCTAATATGTTCTCATTTTTTGGAGATTATTTTTGATGCTTTTCTCATGTGCGCATCCTGTAATTAATATAACTACTTTAATAGTTAAAATACATTAATTTTTGCATTCCGATTTTTAAAATAGCTACTCATGCTTTTAGGGAAAAAATAGAAAATAAAAGTCACTGTATCCGTTTGCCATTTGAAGGTATGTGTCATGAGACATTTTTCTAACGTAGTTTA
Organism: Rhinolophus ferrumequinum; assembly: GCF_004115265.2. NCBI lineage: Eukaryota > Metazoa > Chordata > Mammalia > Chiroptera > Rhinolophidae > Rhinolophus > Rhinolophus ferrumequinum. Next base: position 19,781,533 of record NC_046301.1, on the reverse strand, counting down.
TGATGCTTTTCTCTCTTTAAAGAATTCTTTGAAGATGTCTATAATAACTTGTATGCTCTGGCCTGTTACTTCAATCATATTGAAGACAAGTGGGTAAGGAACCACTTCTATGAACGATGTTTCCAGATTGCTCAACTGATCAAAGTGGACGGTGGGAAGAAAGAAGCCGAGGCGCATGGGCTCATGGGACTTCTCTTCGAGGAGGAAGGTGAGTGGCCATTTGCCAGGCTGCCTTGCTTTGGAAGATCCAGGGCCCAGGCAACCAGAAAGCACACAGGGCTGAGAAAAAAACTCGAGGCTTTAGTATAAAAATGTAAGTTACTGAGATTTAGAAGCAAAGGCGTGTGTCTTTAGTGGTGCTTGCAGACTTCCCTCTGCCCGAGCGCTCAGCCTAGAGTTCTTGGCAGCAGCATCACAGAGAGAAAGCCACCCCTCCACACACATCTTTCATCCACATGTGAGGTCAGACAATTAAGTTCGCCAACTTGTTGCAATGATGTTGCTAACCTTTTTTGATATCAGAGGGATTATTCATTATGAATTTGTACCAACTGGACAAACAGTTAACCAAGTTTACTATTTGGAAGTGCTGAAAAGGCTGTGTGAAAAAGTTAGACGATCTGAACTGTTCACCAACAACTCATGACTCTCATGTCACGATAATGCACCAGCTCACATAACACTGTCGGGGAGTTTTTAGCCAGTAAACAAATAACTATTGGAACACCCTCCCTACTCACCTGATCTGGTCCCCCATGACTTCTTTATTTACTCAAACATAAAGGAAATATTGAAAGAAGACATTTTGATGACACTCAGGACATCAAGGGTAATAGGATGACAGCTCTGATGGCCATTCCAGAAAAAGAGTTCCAAATTGCTTTGAAGGGTGGACGGGGCACTGGTGTCGGTGCATAGCTTCCCAAGGGGAGTATTTCGAAGGTGACTGTAGAGATATACAGCAATGAGGTATGTAGCACTTCTTCTAGGATGAGTTTGTGAACTTGATTGTTAGATCTTCATACATGCTGCACCATTTTGAATTGTTTTTCCTTTCTTACATCCCTCCTTGTTCATTTGAACTTGATTCATCAAGTACGAAAATGGGAAAAAGGAAAAGTAAGCTTTGTGATTTTCCTAGTGCTCTATATCCCCTACATCAAAATCAAAAAATATCTAACTCAGATATTACCCCATCATGATTTTATAATAATTTCTGAAGGACATATTCTTTTCAAAATAGCTTTATTCTGAAAGGAAAACAAACGGCTCAGGGATGAAGTTCTGTGACAGACGTACCATGTTAGAGCAGTGCTACTCAAAGTCTGGTGCTCAGCCCAGGCTGAAAACTGTCACTGGTCTGGACAATACAGAAATTGAGAGTAAACAGAAATATTTATAGCAACTTGATAGAGTAATTTTATAGCTGTTGAATATAGTAGTACTAAATTCGGCCTTGTATTTTGTAAAACAAATAAATAACTTCCTAATAATAACGTCATCTTAAGACAAGCCAAAGCCAAAAAAAAAAAAAAACCAAAAATAATCGTCAGAAGGATATTTCATATGATGATTTAATACGGATTGCAAGTAGAAATTTGAGAATCAAAATTATGCAAGGATAGTGGGTAAATAATATACAAAGAAAATATATGGGAAGATGAAAATATCACGAATAATCCTATTTCTTTCCTCAAAAAGCTGTCTCAATTTCCACAAAAGTTTTGACTATGACAAAACAGTAAAATTAGAAAATGCTTATTATTTTGTGACTAGGATTGCATAGGTATTTGAGAAAAGGGAAAAGGGAGGTTTCAGGAAGTCGCACCGTATAATCTACAGCATGGTAGGTGCTAGAACACGGCAGATGGCCAGGGTCATCTTGAATGATGGATACAGGGAAATAGCAGAAAAGTTCAGAAAATTCAGAGAAGTGAGAGGTCATACAGATTAGATTCAAGGAAAGCATTAAGGAATCAGTAGAGACGGGTGAAAGGCTGGGAAGATGGGTGTAATTTAGGCAGGTAATGAAACGGGAATATATTCTGTAAGAGGGAACTACATATACTACTAATGGATTAGAGGAAGTGATAAGAGGAGCAAACTGTTTATAGTGGAAAATGTATTTCTGAGCGGTGATGGGAACTAAGGAAGGGTACAAAAACAAAATAAGGACATGCCAGCATTCAGAGTTTGGGCTTAAGCTTCTGTATATTCAGGATATGGATAAGAATGTGCTATAAGCCTGGCTGTGATGCACTCTGTGGGAGGAGGAAAAAGGGGAAGGGGGAATGTTTAAGAAGTTGCTGTACTAACTTAGCCCTGAAAGAACCATCGGAAAGTATTTAAGACAATGTATTTAAACTTTCCATTGCTGTATGATTTACAACATCTCAAAATAGGGGATTAATATAAATATGTTAAACAGCATCTTTGCAACAGCGTTCTGTGCAGTCATGAAATTATAAATTAGAGCAAATTTCCTTGATTCATTCATGCAAAAAATATTTGTTTTGAACCTAGTTCCAGGGGATAAAACAGTGAACAAGATCGACAAAATCCTTGCCCTCATGGCACTTACATTCTACTGGGAAAAACTGGCCTCAACCACTAATACTAATGTAATATATCAAGGCGTGGTAAGTGCTATGATGAAAAATAAGACAGGGCAAAGAGACAGACAGTGGTTGCTACTTTGCATAAGGTGCTCTTCTGTGAGAAGGTGAGACATGAATGAAGTGTGGGAGTGAGCTTTGTGAATATGTGGAGGAAGAGGTTCTACAGAGAGGACATTGTAAGTGCAAAGGCCCTGAGACAGGTGCAGGCTGAGCATGCCCAAAGACCAGCAAGGAGGCCAGTGTGTCTGCAGCTCAGTGAGGAAATGGAAGGGAGGGAGCTAAGCTTAGACCAGGGATCACATAGGGGCTTGTAGGCCAAGGTGAGGACCTCAGATTTTCTTCTGCATTGTTAGGAAACCCCAAATATGCATTGATTTGGAAAAAACGCTCGTGATACATTAGTACAGAAATAAGATACAAAACACAATGTAAAATACATTTATAAATATTTGGTACGTGCCATACACCATGTTAACCGTGGTTATTTTTGAATGTGGGGCTCATAGGTGAGTATAAAATTATGGCTGAAGAGATATTACTACAATTTGAGAAGTGATGTTCTTAACTTTTAACCTATTATGAAAAGTAGAGTTTTATTTTTCGATTTGTAAAAATGGGATAGGTTCTTACTTAAAGTAAAATTCTTGCTTAAGCTTTAAAAAATTACTATTTCCATTTCCCAGAGGAAAATACTTTTTTCAAGCTTTTAAAAATTGTCTTCATTTTAAGGCTGGGGGAACTAGGACACACAAAGGTTAAGCTGGTTAGTGGTGGAGGAGGTAATATTAACCAGTTAGCTAGCTTCAGAGCCTGTGTTAGTAGCTACTTTATGCAAGCAAAAAATTGCTTTGCATTTATGATGAACTAATTATGAGAACTCCTGAAAATTACATATTAAAATATAATTTAGCACTTTTTGTTCTTTACTATAGGAACCGCTCCCCCATACCAATTGCATAAAATAAAAGTTGCTTTTGTTTCATTTTTATAATTGAAGCCATCAAATTCTGTCATCTATGATAACAAATCAAATAAAACAGTTTATTACTGGTCCCAAAAAAGAAGTCACAAAAAAGTAAGAAATTGGAAAATGTAGGGCTGAAGAAGTCAGCACTACAGTGATAAAAATTTAAGACTAGCCCCAGTGAGAGTCAGATAGCTATCATAGGTGAATTCTGAATTTTTCTAAAATTATTTCTGATTTTTAATATTTGGTTTTATTTCCTAGAATTGTTTTTATTGTGGTTTAAAAAACTACATAACAAAAGTTACCATCTTAACTCTTTCTAAATGTATAGTTCAGTGGTGTTAAGTATATTCACATTGCCGTGTAGTCAGTCTCCAGAACGTTTTCATCTTGCAAAACTGAAACTCAGTATCCATTAAACATCAACATCTGATTTCTTTCTTCTAATTTAAAAAAAAAATATCGCAATGTATTTCTACTGGAGAATGTATTCATTGTTTCATCCATTCATTCATTTAACCGTTCAGTCATTCAGCAAGTATTGGAGTGCCCACTGACCCTGCGTTAGTCACCATAGCACTATGCTTGCCCATAGCATTTTAGTGGCTGAGAGTGAGGTCGGATTTGGGAAACGCGATCAGTGTGTGGCTGCTCTGAGGGCAGATCTGTGATTTGCTGACCTGTAGATGTCCCATCATATAGCAGCATGAAATGCACCCTCATCCCATGGTAAATAGCATGTTTGGACTATGATTTTTTTAAAGTTGTTTTGTTTCGTTTTGCTGCTACTTTTTGTCAGATCTGAACTATTTGTCTATGCCCTTAATCAGTTCATAGGCCCCAAGAACCACGTCTGTATTGCCTAATGGATAAAATGACTGAGTAGGTATTGACGAAAATTCTAGAGATTGCCTTTGAGTGTTTGGTGTACCGAGCAATGGAGAACATTATCTATGCAGCTTTTGTAATCTGGGGTAGAATTTTCATGAGGAGGGAAACTAGGACTATAAAGAATCTGTGGCTAGAGTGGAACGGGCGCTCACCTGGCTGTCGGGTTCCCCCCGAGGTGATGGTGGTGCAGCTTCCGCATATCTGATCTGATTGGTCTAGACAAGCTACTGGAGGCCCCACAGCAACAGCTAGGCGGCAGCTGTGCTCGGGGACAGGTGGCAGCATCCTGATTTCAGGGGTGCCCATTCAGGTTAAAGCAGGATACCAGCCGGCAGATGGCAAAAGGCAGGTTGTCAGGGCCCAACAAGCAGGCTGTAGTCCAGGGCACGGCTCCAGCACCCTCAGGGAACTAACTATAGAGCAAATGAACCTGAGCAGAAGCCACAGTCACAGGGACCGGACACCTGGGTACAGTCCGGGCCAGTGTTCAGCCCACTGGCACATATGTGACCAGAGCCTGGCCAGAGCCTGCTGGCCAGACTCGACCACAGCAGACACTCACCCCCACTGCTGCTCAAGATGGGCCCTTGTGTACAGTGTGGCCTGAATGCCACTCACTCGAAAGCTGGCAGTCTCGTTCTTAATGTCAAACATCTTGACCTGCTGGAGTAGCAGGCATGGAGTAGTGATGGACTGACAAACACTCGCAGCAAATCCGCGGCTATATCTTCGGTCAGAATCATGACCTATTTGTAAGGCTTTTATGCAAACAGGGCAAAGGAGCAAAGAACATTCACACCACGCTGTGGAGCATGGAGAAAGCTCTCAGACACAGGAGTAGTTAGTAGGAGAGCTGCCCACTCATTCTGAGCAGCATACAGAGGAGTAGCTGGGCCAGCGGTCAGGCGCTGTGAGACACAGGGCTTTATCAGACACGATTAGGGAAGCACCGGCTCCCTCCCTGGTGTGAGCTGGGACCAGGGCAGTAATAGAACCGTAACTTCAGTCCTTTCCTGCCAGGTCAGCGTTCGTGGGTGGGTGCAGCACCAGCCCCTTCCTGGGCATGATCAAGGGACTGGGGTTCACGCCTTACAGTTGCCACATTATTGGGGGCGGGTACACTCGAGCGGGGTTGACCACATCGGCATTCATTGTTGAGCAAATGCCAGCACCTGGCCCTCTGCCCTTTCCAGTGATTTAGAATCTGGGTCCAAACCTTGCTTTTAACCAAATGAATGGACTTAGCACTGACGACTGGCTGGTTTTCACGGAGCCTGCAGAAAGCCATTCTCTTTTCGGGAAGGCGAGCCAGGAGGGATCCATAGTGGACAAGTTAACCTTTCATTTCTGTCTGCTTTTTTGTCTTGTCACTCCTCCCCAGTTTCAGTGGGTGGCTTGTAGGTATTGTCTCTTACTCTGTTAGCAACTTATTCTATTTCAACCCATGTGGGCTTGGAGTCTAGACTTGCCAGGGGGTGACCAGGAAATAAATGTTGGGTGACAGCCCCCAGATGCTGCATGTTCACTGAAGACAGGCAGGGGAAGATCAATTTAAGAACAGCTTGGGAAGGGCATGTCGTCGAGTGCAGAGAGCCATCCTCTGTGGCTTTAGCTCAGGATTGAATAAAGGCTAACTAACCCTGAGCTGCAGCATTGGTGTCAATGATCGGGGAACTTCTGAAGAAAGTCATCCAGGTTGGCTTGTTCAGTTCAGACCTTAAAATCATCACTGACATGGACAGATTCTAAATAGGGTGTCTCGGTGTAGGCTGCCAGGGACCAGAAGGCACCAGCAGTAGGGTAGTGTTGTGAAGACACTCTGGAATGACTCTCAGTCACTAACTGACCATCCTGATGGCTGGTCACACCACCAACAGCCGACTCTCCTCACTCCAGTGTTGGTCTTTAATCTATCTCCTGTCCTCTGACTTGCTTCCAGAAGGCCATGGTAGAGGCCTGGATAGACGCCCAGTTTGCTGGGACAACTGCCATGCTAACAAGGTCATTGGTCGGCAGCTCTCACAGCAGGCCTGCTGGAGCAGCTCTGCTCTCAGAGAAGTCCCAGGAACAGGAGCAGGAGCAGGTGTGCTGGTCTCCCACTGCCCTTCCACTGGATGCTGTGTGTTAGGGAAGGACCATCCAACTCCTGGTGCGATCGGGGGCCAGACACAATAGCAGTATGACATGCCAGAGCCTTCAGCCCTAGCCTGCCCGCTCAACATGCATGTTTTGAGGTAGCACAGCCCCTCCCTGGCGTGATCAGCAGAGGGGAAGAGGGACAGACATGGAAGCTCAGGTCTCTGCCTGGGGTTGCAACCATGGGATAGAGCATACAGATAGCAAGATTTGCCACACAGGCATTTGTAGTTTGGGGAGTACCACCTCTCACTATCAGGAGAGAGAGACTGGGCCAAGCCTTTGCAATAGGTCAAGATTGATTTCCTAAAAAGCACTGAGCCTAGCTGGTATCCTTAGACCTTTTTAGAGTCCATCTTGTTTTCTAGGAAACCAGCCTGCAGGGGTTCAGTGCTGGACAAGTTAACCCTTACCTCTTAAATCTTTAAGTTCTGCATAAGAAGCTGTTAACATAAAGAAATCATGGACACAGAAGTCTTGTCCTTTAAGAGCTAGGACAAAGCTAGGGACCGTGAGCAAGACTCTAAGCTTCAAAAGGAGCTCTGCTCCCATGTTTTCAAGATGTTTTCAAGAACTGATCAAAGTAGAAGAGAACCAGCAAATAAGAGAGGATCAAATCTCAGCCCTGGAAGAACGCCTGCCAGGTACTGGAGTTGAGTGAGGTGCTGTTCCTACAACTGTCCCCCAACTGTAGGGGATTCTGTGAGCTCCACATCATCAGTGAACAGAGCCAGGGGCAGACTGTCCACTCTACTTGCCTTTAAATACGAGGACTAAGTAGGCTGCTCCTAACTGAGGGGTGCAGGAAATATAAGGAAAACAAAGCGTCCATCTAGAAACAGCTTTCCCAGTGACTGATTCAACTCTGCCAAGGCCAAGCCAGTTTATTGGGGCAACAATTGTTAGTCCAGTTACATAGATTTCAGGTGTACAGTTCTGTAATACATTATCTATATCTCACATTGTGTGTTCACCACCCAGAGTCAGTTCTCTTTTCATCACCATATATTAGACCCCGTTTACCCTCTTCTAGAGCTCTGCTCCCCACCGCCCCTCTTACCCTCTGGTAATTCCTAAACTATTCTATGTCTATGAGTCTATGTCTATGAGTTTTTGCTCTTTCAGTTGTTTATCTTGTTCTTTTGTTGTTTTCGGTTTATATCCCACATATCAATGAAATCATATAGTTCACTACTTTTTCTGTCTGACTGGTTTCACTTAGCATTATAATTTCAAGATCCATCCACGTTGTCACAAATGATCCTATTTCATCTTTTCTTACCGCCGAATAGTATTCCATTGTATATATATACCACAACTTCTTTATCCATTCCTCTATCGAAGGGTATTTTGGTTGTTTCCATGTCTTGGCCACCATAAATAAAGCTGCAATGAACATTGGAGCACACTTGTCTTTATGGATAAATGTTTTCAGACTTTTTTGGTAGGTACCCAGGAGAGGGATTGCTGGGTCATATGGTAATTCTATTCGTAATTTTTGAGGACCCTCCACTCTGCCTTCCATAGCGGCTGCACCAGTCTGCATTCCCACCAACAGGGTATGAGGGTTCCTTTTTCTCTACAGCCTCTCCAACACTTGTTACTATTTGTCTTGTTGATGATAGCCATTCTGACTGGGGTGAGGTGATATCTCATTGTGGTTTTTATTTGCATTTCTCTGATGATTAGTGATGTTGAGTATTTTTTCATATGTCTATTTGCCATCTGTATGTCCTCTTTGGGGAAATGTCTCTTCAGGTCCTCTGCCCGTTTTTTTGATTGGGTTGTGTGTTTTTTTGTTGTTGAGTTGTATGAGTTCCTTATATATTTTGGATATCAGCCCCTTATCGGAGGCGTTGTTGCAAAAATCTTCTCCCATTCAATTGGTTGCCTCTTTATTTTGTCGATGCTTTGCTGTGCAGAAGCTTTTAAGTTTGATATAGTCCCATTCATTTATTTTAGCTTTTACTTTCTTTGCCTTTGGAGTCAAATTCATAAAATGCTCTTTGAACCCAAGGTCCATAAATTTAGTACCTATGTTTTCCTCTATGCAGTTTATTGTTTCAGGTCTTATGCTTAAGTCTTTGATCCATTTTAAATTAATTTTGGTACATGGTGACACCAGTCCAGTTTCATTCCTTTGCACATGGCTTTCCAGTTGTCCCAGTACCATTTATTGAAGAGGCTGTTTTTTCTCCATTGTATGTTTTTGTTTCTTTGTCAAAAAATTATCTGTCCACATGGGTTTATTTCTGAGTTCTCAATTCTATTCTATTGGTCTGCGTGTCTGTTTTTCTGCCAATACCATGCTGTTTTGATCATTGTTGCCCTGTAGTACAAGCTAAAGTCAGGGAGTGTGATACCTCCAGCATTGTTCTTTTTTCTTAGGATTGCTTTGGCTATTTGGAGTCTTTTGTGGTTCCATACAAATCTGATGATTTTTTTGTTCTATTTCTTTAAAAAAATGCCATTGGGATTTTTGGTGGGGACTGCATTAAATCTGTATATTGCTTTGGGTAATATGGCCATTTAACTGTGTTGATTCTTCCAATCCATGAGTATGGAATGTCTTTCCATTTCTTTTGTGTCTTCCTCAATTTCTTTTTAAAATATCATATTTTCAGCATATAGGTCTTTCACATCCTTGGTTAAATTTATTCCTAGGTATTTTATTTTTTCGTTGCAATTGCAAAAGGAATTGTTGTATTTTTTAAATTTCTTTTCTGAGATTTCATTGTTAGTATATAGGAATGCAATGGACTTTTGTATGTTGATTTTGTAGGTAGCCGGCAACTTTACTGTATTTGTTTATTGTTTCTGATAGCTTTTTGGTTTTTCTGATAGTCTTTAGGTTTTTCTATATATAGCATCATGTCATCTGCAAAGAGTGACAATTTAAGTTTTTCATTCCCAATCTTGATGCCTTTTATTTCTTTGTCTTGCCTGATTGCTCTGGCGAGGACTTCCAACACTATGTTGAAAAGCAGAGGTGATAGGGGACAGTCCTGCCGTGCTCCTGAACGTAAAGCAAAGGTCTTCAGTTTTTCACCATTAATTGTGATATTAGCTGAGGGTTTGTCATATATGGCCTTTATTGTGTTAAGCTATTTTCTTTCTATACCTTTGTTTCCTTATTTGAGAGAAAATTTCCAATCATATTTGTTATGGGTTGAATTATGGACCCCCAAAAGTTGGGAGTGGGGGGTCATGCTCAACCTCCAAGACCCATAAATATGACTTTACTGAAACAGAGTCTTTGCAGATGATCAAGATAAGATTTTGTCATTAGGGTGAGCTCTAATCCACTAAGGCTAGTGTCCTCATAAAAGGGGGGAAATTGGGCACAGAGACAGACATGTACAAAGGGAAGATGACATGAATACATCAGGAGAACACCATCTACAAGCCAAGGAACACCTGAAGCTACACGAAGCTGGGAGGGAAGCACTGATACTCCCTCACAGCCCTCAGAAGGAGCCAACCCAGCTGACTCCCAGCCTCTAGGAACTATGGAGGGTAACTTCTGCTATTTATGACACCCCGTTTGTGGTACTTTGGTATGGTAGTCCCAGGAACTAACATGACATTCAATATGGTTCCAGTGATTTCCTTAACAACAACAAAAAAATGCTATTTCATGGGAAAAAAGGAAATATAATACTATATAATAAATATAATAATATAATATAATAATGGTGGAGTTGACTTGACATGTTACGAATGTAATGTTCCTTCATTTCAAACTTTGACAGATAACACATTTATGGTGGGGTGGTGATGAACTGAATACTATATAAAATAATATAATTTTTAAACTCCTTAATATCTCATATAAACGATCTTTTCCTACAATTTTGGCTTTTTATCTTATTCCATTATAAAGATGACTTCATTGGGTGGAATATTTTATTCTGCATTTGAAAGGAAGTTTATCATCATGGTATTTAGTTCTCAAAAAAAAAAAAGGTTAAAATACAATATCATCATTAAAGGTTTTAATATCATCAAAGGTGTCACATCAAAATTGATAGAAATTTCATTGTAATTTCTTATTTATCATGGAATAACATTTGCCAGTGTATTAGAAAAACAGCCTTAATAACTAAAAGAAATGCAAAGGATATATCAGTTTTTAGTGTGGTATTTTATTTTCTCTTTCATTTTATTAAAAATTAATAGAGATGTAAGCGCTGTTGAGAGGATTTAAAACCCATCAAATACACAAAATCCCAACTGAGGCGGCCTCTGGGGAAATGTGCTGATGATGTGGGATGAAGGGAAACGTTCATTGCATGATGTGCCCTTTGCACTGCTAGAATTGGTTGCCTTGTTCATGTGTCATTTTTTAATTGTGGGGAAAACTAGCTAATGTTAAAAATTCCATTGAATTAAAAGACATTGGAAAAGACAGAAGGTTTTTACAGTTGGTACGAAATAATGGTGATGATTAAAGAATTATTGTATTATAGATCCAATCACATTATTAATGAAGTAAAAAAGTGGGGGTAAATGTGAATTATTGATTGCTTTTCAGATAGCAAGAGAAGCTCAGATCTACAGGGGTATTAGAAATATACGATAAAAGCTTAAATCGAGATATAAATCGGAAACCTGCAAACTCATGCACAGGCGTTCAATTAGTGATAGATGATAGACATGGCATGACTGTCTTGGTTTAGATACTTAACATGGCATTTGAGCATCACGTTAGAGATGAATTCTAGCGGAGGTAAAAACGCTTAGATTGGGCAAGAAACTTAGCTTCTCTTTTGACACTTCCATTTGCTAATTAACTATGTGAATCTAGGTAAGTTCTGTCATCATTGTGGAGCTTGCTTTCCTCATCGTTAAAAATCGGGAGTGCAAGCAGATGCTCTTTGATCTTAGTTCACTTCCACATCTGATTTCTAGGCTCCTTAAATGGCTATTGAAAGGTCAGTCCTGAAAAACTCTTGTCAACTTCTTTACTTATCAGGGAAAGAAAAATGTCAGTTTATGAAAAGCACTTGAGATGGAGCCTGCAATTAACCTGTGTGTGTCAGTCCTCATCATTGAAAAAAGAAACAGTCAATCCCAGCACTTCAGAGAATTGTTTTGATGATTCAGTGAGATAAGCTCAGGGCCTGGTACCCTGCTTGGCCGGCGTGTAGGCCAGTGTACATGCTGCTTTCTGTGTTCACGTCCCCTCGTCCCTCCCAAGGTGTGTGTATCCCTTAAAGTAGACAGGAAGTGTTACAGTGCTGTTAAAGCTTGGTACCAGGTCGACAGACATTCCAGTGAATCCCAAATTAAAACTGGGGCACGTCCTCGGGGAGGCGGGCACAGGAAGCCGGGAGCAATAGTGAGAAGGTCGGCGTTGGGGAGCCGCTCAACGCCTCCAGCTTGGGGCTGCTGTTTGTCCTTCCCTTCGCATTTCCCTTCGTTTCATCCCTCTTCCTTTGCGCTCCCGACATTCCATCTCAGTCCTCTCATCCTCTCCTCTGCTGAGGCCCTCCAAGCTCTCCCTATATGTCTACCTAGAGCAGGGGTGTCCAAACTGCGGCCCGTGGGCCAACTGCGGCGCGCAATCCATTGTTAATTGGCCCGCAGCAAATTCCAAAAATATATTTAGTTTACTTAAATAAACCAGGTGAGGCAATACGTACTTCACCTCGAGTGAGTGGCCCGGCTGTTTGTATATTTTACCGCATATGGCCCTTGGTGAAAAACGTTGAAAAAAGTTTGGACACCCCGACTTAGAGGATGCAATTTAGGAAAAATTCTTTTTAAACTCTTCTTCTTTGGGCTTGTGTTTTTGATTCAAAAGCAAAACCCACCTGCTCCACTTTTGTTGAGGACTTTTCATCTTTTTCCTCCAAACATTAAGCATATATGGAGCAAACATTAACATGGAGACAGGCCGTGCTCCATAAATAACGTCCCTATTGCCTTTCCAAGTGGTAAGATCACTTGTGAGTGTGCAGTAGGTACTCAGCAGGTACGGATTCTCGTGGTTCCAAGAGCTTCAAAGTGTTTTCTGCTCCTCCCTGTTGTTCCCCTTGGATGCTGGGCCACTGCACACAAATGAGGCACACTTTGAAGGGGAGCAGCATGGGGAGGGAATATAAGAAGAGAAGAATTGCTCTCTGGTGATTAATTTTTCACAAGTGTTCATGATTCCTAAAAGCTGATGTTCAAGAAGAGATGTTATAAGGGTGGCACAAGGGTCAGGAACAACTCCTGTCTATGGAATAGCAGATAAAAATGGGTTTAGTAAAGTGTGAACCTGTTCTCAATTATTTAAAACTCAGTTGGAAATTTATGTTGTTCAATTCTTTTAGATGAGTGAATTTTAGAGCCAAGTTGGATCTTAGATGTCATCTAGTCCAGGCCCTAATTTACTGGATGAGGAAGCTGAAACAGTAATTAAACGCTTTTGCCATGGCTGCAGAGTTTATTAGTACATAGTAGGCACAAGACTTGGATCCAGAGCTCCATATCAGCTCCCTTCTCCCTCTGTCATGGTCAAGGAAAATACACACAAACTATATGCGTGCATGGCTCTGCAAACTGAGTTCACAGTAACATTTAGATAGACTTAAACCAAATCAGATGTATCTACAATTTACATCATGACAGTCACCCACAGGCTTATTATATAATACATGAAGTGCTTTTTCTCAACCGTGAGATAGGTGATGTTACTCCCCCTTTCAGATTTGCGGCACGTAGGATTTTGAGAGGTTCCGTGACCGCTAAAGCATGTCAGAACCAAGACTGGACCCTGTGTCTTGAGATCTTAGGCTCAGTGTTCTCCCCACTACCTGACACCACTGCCTTACAGCAAAGTTTGCTCAGCAGAGATCTCACAAAGTTGCCCTTCTGGGTTTATTTTTCCTTGATTTATTTTTATTAAAATTATGATAAGAAAAGCCTCTGAAATAAAGTGAACCCTGACAAAATTATTTTAAAAAAATAAAAATAAATTGTGTCTCCTTTTTTAGGTTCTCTGTCACTTTCCAAGTTGTCCAGCCTTTTGCCTTCATGTTCCTTTCCCCAGCGCTCCCCCACTCAAGATTCCCATGCGGGGTACTGTGAGATTCTCATTGCATCAGTGGGTACTAGCCACATGACCCCCTCATGACTTCATCTCCACTACCATTTTAGCGCAACCAGATTATGCGTATAAAGGATGGTTTGCTAAGAAAACTAAATCCACAAAGGCTAATGTAGTACAAAGGACCCTCCAAATATAGAAAGCAAAATGGAAGAGAAAATGATTAGCAAACTGAGTGAGGGGGAACAGGCAGGTTTATGTGCTTTCTAAGGCTTTTTGTCACATGTTGAAATCCCTGCGTGAGTTAGACCACTCAATAGTCGTGGGTGGGATAACCTAGAATGAAACGGGAAGATTGGGGAGGCGTTAAGACTGGCGAGGAGAGTGGGCTCGTGTGTGGGCTGAAGAGATGGAAAGGAAGAATGACTTGCAATCATTACAGCAGAAGAAACATGTTGCTGTATGGCAAGGGGGTGAAGAAAGGAGAAAAAAATAACTTCATATGCAGAATATATAACAAAGAATGAGTAGCTGTATTCTATGTAAAGTATGCATCAATTGGTAACGTTAAGATGACTGTAATTTAATGGAAAAAGGACACAAACAGACAAGTTGCCAAAGAGGAAATATGATATGTGATGAATATATAGGAAAATAACCAACTTCTCTAAAAACCTATTTAAATGATTGTGAAATACCATGGAATGCTTATTAAAATACAAAAAGGAAACAATCATGGTTCCTTAAAATAACACTTAGGTATATTGCTGCTGATGATTTTAATCATTTAAATGGTTTTGGAAAGAAATGGCAATGAATAGCAACCATAAATTTTTCTGTATACCTTTATCAATTTCCCTTCTAGAAATATGGAAATGTTCTAATAAAATGATTTAGATAAAAAGAAAACTCTATTAATCTCTTTACAACTGTGTAACTATTATGCATGGATATAGAAAGGGAGTAGAATGATACTGACCAATATGTTAAAGTAATTTTTAAGATTTTTTCCCATACTGCCTCATTCATGCTGATATAATATTTTTGCCTGTAAAAGAAACAAACTGTGTATGGCATTATACTTTTGCTATATATCCCTTTTGTATTTTATTTAATTTTCAAAATTCTTCTGTATTTTTGGTCATTGTTAGGGTGAGTGCTCCTCGGGTTTCCTGGGGCTGAAGGAGTTCTCAAGACTCATGAATTTGGCTGTTTGAACCAGAAAAGTCCTTGGCAAACCTGGATAAATTGGTCACCCTAACTATAGTGAACTTTAACATTTTCTTTTGACTTTCCTTTTTTCTTAAAGTTTATTGGGTTGACAATTGTTAGTAAAGCTACATAGGTTTCAGGTGTACAATTCTGTAATACATCATCTATATATCACATTGTGTGTTCACCACCCAGAGTCAGTTCTCCTTCCATCACCATATCTTTGATCCCCTTTACCCTCATCTACCACCTCCCTCCCCCCTTGCCCTCTGGTAACCACTAAACTATTGTCTGTGTCTATGAGTTTTTCTTCCTTCATTTGTTTGTCTTGTTCCTTTGTTGTTTTCAGTTTTAAATGCCACACATCAGTGAAATCATATGGTTCTCGACTTTTTGGATCTGACTTATTTCGATTAGCCTAATAATCTCAAATTCCTTCCATGTTGTCGCAAATGGCACTATTTCATCTTTTCTTAGGGCAGAAAAACATCCCATTGTGAATATATACCACATCTTCTTCATCCAATCATCTGTGGAAGGACACTTTGGTTGTTTCCATGTCTTGGCCACTGTAAATAAAGCTGCAGTGACCTTGGGAGTATATAGGAATCCCTCTCGTGGGTGTCTACCCCCCAGAAAATCTGAAAAGTTTTATTCTTTTGACTTTCTAAACCTAGTATTTTATTCATGCACCAAACAATGGTGAGACAATAACATATTTATTATTTGCTATTAGTAGATTTTGACAAGCATAGTATGGTTATTTTTGGTTTTAAATGACTCTTACTTTCTATATAAGTTGCTATCACATTTTAAAATTTGTAACAATGAAACCTTCATTACATGCAGAATGTTACAAGAGAAAATAGCTTTGGATCTGACAAAGGGCATCTCATTCAATGTTTATCCTTGAACATAGATTCGCTGGTGGGCACTATGGATATTTTGAGGGGGCAAAAAACAAACGAAAAACAACTCCAACAAAACCTCCCAATTGTTGCTGCTGAATCATGACCCAAACTCTCTTTCCTGCCGGGGTTTTTAAGTCCTAGTGTCCTTTCCTTGCCTACTCACACCGCTAGTACAACCGTGCAAGTTCACGGGGAACATTGCTTTCCTCTGACTAGTTAAATAAATTCTACTTGTTCCTTTC
The DNA here is from genome assembly GCF_004115265.2 of Rhinolophus ferrumequinum. Taxonomy (NCBI): domain Eukaryota; kingdom Metazoa; phylum Chordata; class Mammalia; order Chiroptera; family Rhinolophidae; genus Rhinolophus; species Rhinolophus ferrumequinum. Next base: position 19,765,520 of record NC_046301.1, on the reverse strand, counting down.
CCCCCACTTTTAAACTGCTTCTAAATTTGCATCTTAAAAGTCCCTTTGGAAGAAACTTTTCCAAAAAAATTCTCTGGAAGAGCAAACAGGTTATTCCATTCAGAATTTTTAGTAACAATATGAAATAAAGGCAATCCAAAAAGTGTCTAAGTAAGAACCTTGATTATTCCAACATACCCACCCGTCACTAAGGCTCATGGGCAAACAAGTTGCAGGCCTTTTGAAAGCATCTCCCCTTTAATCTCTGAGTGATTGCCAGGCTTCTTACTTCCAGCATTTCATTTTTGGAATAAATTCCAAGAATGGATTTAGAAGTGGGCACTAGTACACATTCCCTAAGGCACATCTGACTAGATCAGCATCAGAAACTGATCACTTTATATTTGAATAAAAGTGAATTTAATATTAGAAAGTTTTTTTCATAAGTTAAGCAAATTAGCATTGCTTCTTCTGTATGATTTGTCACTTTTCGGGGCATGTCAGTTTATTCTCTGTCTACTATGTGTACATGTTCATAAGACCTTATAGTATTTAATCAAGAGATCTTTTTAAAGTATTGATAGCCACAAGAAAATTATTCCATGTTTGATCTGTGTTAAAGAATCAAAGTCCAAGATCTTTGAATGGAACTTAGAATAAAAATGTAATTAGGTTACATCCCTAAAGTCTGATATATCTTTAAACAAGACTGCAAATGAAACTTTATTAGAGCTTCAAATGAATTATTCCATGCCTTTTTTCTAAAATTCATTTCTTCCCCTTCTCTTTCATGTCTGTGTTACCGACATAGCTGCTTGTATTTTACCTGTCTTTTTCAGGGTGTTTTAATTATTTACTGCTTAACGAGCCGTCCAGAGGAAGCCTCATTCAGAGGTGCCTGCCTGTTCTGCAGCAGGGTTTTCTGTTTCAAAGCTTTGCAAGGAGGTTTGCAATATCTGCACTGAGCTTAGATTCTTGGCACATTGAATACACTGCCCTGGAGGCAGTATTTCTCTGATTCTCTGAGAAGAGGCACTGCCCCAGAAATTCCTGTTCAGTGGTACCACTGACCAAGAGTAAAGGGTGTTGGGTGAAGTGTGCTCTTTCTAACTAGTGCCTCGAATGGCTCTTCATTTGAATGAGTGACACTGTTTCATAATATGTAGGTTTTAAAGCTTTCCATATAACAGGTTCATCCAGATTTGCTCCAAATGGCAAACCTGGGAAAATAACAGGCGGCATGGCATGAACAGTTATCGAATGGGTGCGAAGCACCAGGCAATCTGCGTGGTGCTGACACGCAGTTGTTTTAACACCCCTTGCAACCACACCCCGAACTGGGGATTGGTATCCTTGTTTCAGAGCCCTTCAAGAAAGGGTGCGAATGGTCCATTCATATCATGATGTTGAGGTTTGAATCCTGGCCTCCGCCTTTAAGTCAGACATTGGACACAGTTTCTAAAAGAGGGTCTCCTTAAGGACGTAAATCCCCATGGTTTGGGGGCATCAACTGTGCCGCTTTCTGAGTGTGTAAATTTAGGCCAGAGAACCCCTGAGCTTCATTTTCCTCATCTCTAAAAGATAGATACGAACAAATACACCTGGGTTGCCAAAAAATGTATGGACATGACTTGTGTTCATCTTTTGTTATCGTTATATATTGAGTGTTACAATTTTAATAAAGTTTTTTTTCCTTTCTTAAAATGTGTACACACTCTTTTGGCCTCCTCTGTATGTATCAGCTACTGTTGTGCTTGGCATGTGGTAAGTGCTCAACTAACGTTATTTTCTTCCTCCATACCCACTTTAATACGTTATTTTCAGTTCATGAGCTTTTTATAATAGCCAAAATAGTGCGTCCTTATTGTCATTCAAAACCACGCTGTATAGGGGAAAAGTTAAAACTCACCTCACTCACTCCACCTTCTATCAGTTCATCAATCCTGACAATTTGGTTGATATGCTTCCAAACCTTTCTCTTTGCTCCTGTAAACATATACACATAATCAAAATGTGGTTTATTTAAAATCACAAGCAATATGTAATTCAAGTAAGAATTACATTATTGATTAAATCCAGAGCAATATAATTCGTTAGTTGATTTAATGTCAATACTGACTTTATTTCTCCTCAGACTTCTATACTTTTCAACACTTTTTACTTAGAGGTTTAAGATGAGGTGGACATCATCCAAGTAAAACAATTTATTATAGGAGGAAAATAGTGTACCCTATTCGCTTTACAAGGTTTATAATGGCTAGTACTATTTTCCTAGTGTTTATACATTATATAAGAGTCTTACATTTTTACAAAGTACTTCCAATTATAAACATTGAAAAGCAAAGCTACCTGAGGCCTAATTCTTAGAAGTTACAAAACTTGCATAGAAACCAACTGTCTGAGGTTTATTAGAACACAGAACAGTCAAGCTTGTACACCATTTCCATCACTGGCCACAATTCAGCTAAAGTCACAATCAACAATTAATAGCAATTCCTCCAGAACATTTTAGAGATCCAGGCAAATCTTCTGGATTTCAAAAATTGACTTACTGGCATTGCCAACACCAGTAATAGAGCCGTTGGTGGGTTTCTCCCACACCTGTCTTCCTGGGATCCTGTTCATTGTCTGGTTTAGTGACCTGTACTCTTTAACAGGAGGGTGGTAGCATTCCTATAATGTCCATCTGAAATCTTTGCTCAGAATGATAAGGAAAGGGTTTTGTTTTTTAAATAGCATCTTAAATTTCTTCTAAGTATCCCAAAGTAGCTGCAAAAGTTACGGGCACATTTCCTTCCCGGTTTACTAGGGATGCTATTGAGTTATAGAACAAAATCTTTGTTTTCTAGCGTTCCATTTTGCAATGGTGTGCAATAGGTTATGGTCCAGAACAAATCTCCTCTGACAAAAGAGAAGCCCTTGAAAGTGATAGTTTGCAGTGGGAAGTGTGGCAGGCCCTTTACTATTTCTGCATGCCTAGTGCCGTTATAATTATCACAAGTGAATGTGAAAAACCTAAAGATAATACAAATTGTTCACGCAGTTAAACTGAAATGGAAAGCAGTGTTTTTCATTTTTACAAAGGGTGATAACATTTTTCTCTTTTTGCTACTGTTCAATATTGCTTCTAGCAGATTTTATGTCTACATTGTACAGACTAGTAACTTAACGCCAAAGATGTCCAGTGGCTCCAGATTAAAATGTAATATACTGTATACAAAGCTTTATTGTTCCTTTAGGTTGTCGTTTTAACTCTAAAGTGGAGTGTCTCCCTAAATTCCTCAACAAACATGCACAATTTAAAACTTAATATGCTTAAGACTTATATCGTTGCTGCTGAAGAAAAGGGCCTTATGGACCTGTCAAATTATCTTCATGCAATTATTTCTGTGGCATTATTTTTACAGGCAAATGTACAAGTTGATAGAAAAGGAAATAATTAGCTACTCTCAGAACTGCTGATGCATGGAGCTACAGCAGGCCAGTCTGTGCATCTTGGAGATTGTGACATTTTAAATTACCTGAACGATACCAGGAGCCATCTTTGGACATAATTAACACCTTGCCTAATGAATGTCAGGTCTAGACAGAATCACGCTTTATTTATAAAATGTTATTTGTTTCAAACTTGCTTTCACCCTTATTGTACTGCAAACTTTAGATTTGCGTGCTGTTTTCTTAAGTGGAGCAACTTCTTTTTTTTTTTTTTTTTCTCTTCTCCTTTCCCCTCCCCCTTCAAGTAATCAATGCACTGCTGAATGAGTTCATTTTAATGCACTCAATCATGCCTCTAATGTTCATAGCTTACGGGCGCAAGCATCAGTAATGCAGGAATGTTATATGGCTTTAGTTTGGGCCATTTCATAAAATATTCATGGAATCAAAAATGTGCATCAAAATAGCGGCTGGGAGAATTACATTTATGTTCCTGCTTTTATGGCAGCTTCACCATTTAAACCCATTTGTGTTAATATCTAGTCAATCTTCCTCCTTTAAAAAAAAAAAACTAAAATGGGAGAGATCATATACATTCTCCTTTGCTTAATATTTGTCCTAGACATCTGCTGTGATACAACAAATATCTATAAACTTTCAGAGATGTAGTGCAGGCAAGAGGGGCAAGCAACAATTTGGATAATACCCAAATATATAAAATCTTATTTTCTCTGAGGAGTGTTTGTCTTAACATCCTACCAAGCAATTTTGCAGTTTACAGCATTGTTTGGGTTTTGTTTGTATTTTTAAATAAATGGATGGATTTCTTGTCTGTGTGGGCTTTAGGTAAAGTGAGGCTCCTTTCTAGTAGTCTTATTTTAAAAGTCTTTTCTTCCTGTGAAAAACTATAAATTGTCACCCCAATAAACTTTAATTAAAAAAAAACCTATAAATACATAGCAACCTTTTTATTGTTTTTGTAGATGTCATATAATTGTTTAAAAAAAAAACAACAACACACACACACACAAAACCTGAGGCTTAGGCTACTTGTATCCATACCTGGGTCATCTTGTTTTACACAGTGTTCACGTTGTGTCTCCTAAGATGTGATTTCTGATACTACCTCGTATTACTGAGGTGCGTTGATTACTAATGGTATTGGTGGCAGGCCAATTCCTGTCCCTCCGACAAAGCATTTTGGCTCCATCTTCTTCTCTGAGTCACTTGCAATGTTAGTGGACTCTGGATTTTTGCTGAGCATAGAGCCATGCCTTCCAAGCACATAGGTGAGCAATAGTACATCTTCCTTATAATGGTTACTCCTGTGATCCTTGTCGCTCAGAGTGATGGTGAAGATTTGCTGGCAATTCCTGGTGCAGCACAATGGAGCTCATATCCCCTCAGGAGATCTTCAGCATCTCTGAGCACTCCCAAGGGCTTCTCTTTTCTGTCCTGTTTTCAGTTAACTTTTATGTTTGTGATACCTTGATGTAATCATTCTTCTCTCTGCCCTCTTCCTCAATGGGAAATAATGTTTGCACTTAATAATTCCAGAAAAAGACAGTTATCTCGTTACTTGTCTTTCAATGAGATTGATGGTAGAATCTGGAAACCTTTCCTGGTTCTGATCTATTAAAGTGTATTTGGTTACAAAGGGGAGACTTCTTATGAACACTTGGAAGAGATTATAAAGGGATGCTATGAGTCAAATTGGAAAATCTGGTTCATGATATTCATTTATATTTACATTTAGCTTTGTCAAACAGCAGTGATAACGTATTGTGATATATCTCACAGGCGTATTCAATTTAAAAACAGGATGCATTATGTTTTAATAAATATCTAGTCTTAATATAAGTCTTTACTCAGAAAGTAATAAAATCTTTGAAATCCTATTCACAGTTGGAAATATAAATTGGATGAAAATCATAGCATTGTTAATCATGCTTAAAGGGAGCTACATACTTATTATAAATTACTATGCTCCCTTTGTAGAATAGACATATATTTTGATATTTTTAAGACAAATATTATACTATTTTATAATATGTACTTTCCAATTCTGACCAGCCTTTAGAAATTGCAGCAAAATTGTTTCTGTGCTTATGGTCATTTGTATCAAATCCTTGCTGGTTTATTTACCGACCTTTTTACCTCCAATCAATTTTGTAAATGAATCCCTCCATCCGAGAAGGACTGGAAAGCTCTACTTCACTCTATGTAGGAACCTTGGTCTAAAATAGTGCTGCTCAGAATCCCCAGTGGCCTCACCTGCAGCCAAGCAGTTAAGGAAGGGGAAGTGAAAACAGGAAGAGCTAGATATGGTCACAGGTGACTACATGGGGAGCACCTGAGGAATTCCAGGTACCCTCACAGATGCCACCACATGATTCGGGGCAAGCAGGGAATTTAGATGCGGGCTGCATAGCCGGTTGTATGTCAGACTCCTTCAGAGAGACCCATCGGAGGTGTACCGGGACAAATATCTGTGTTTTTATGTTAGAGGCTACCTGTGATCGATCGCTTGAGTAGTCACAGAGCTATAGAACTGGAAGAGACTAGAAATTGCATAATTTAAGCACTACTCTTACTTGAGAGACTTATGTCTAGAGAATGTCGCTTACTCCATTTAAAATTCCGACTCTTGGTTTGTGGGCCAGTACCTGATGCGGTGGAACAAAGCTGTGTGGGTTTTCTGTGATCTGAGATTTAAGTCCTCAACCTCACTTTTTAGCTATTTGACTCATTTAACCTTTGTGACCCTCGGCTTCCTCTTTAGTGTAAAAGTAATACAAGGTGTGACCAATAAATACAGTGAATGCTGCTGCCGAGTGCCATCCAACAGAACGGCAGGGATCTTCAATAGGGGTAGCGGCGCGTGGAACCTTAGTAACAGTGTGTGACAAGTTTCAACTTGTTCGGTGCAGTCAGTCAGTTGAGAGAAGGTATATTTTCAAGTGTGCCCTAAATCATCCTCCATCATAACAATGCTCCGTGTCACATATCGCTACTGGTATATGGCAATTTCTGTCAAATAAAAATATTACGATGTGTCCTCCTCCACCTTATTCACCAGATCTGTCACCATGCGACTTCTGACTCTTCCCCCAAGTCAAAACGATTCAGGACACGGAGGCAGCCATGACAATGCAACTAAAGATACTCACGAAAGAGGACTTCTAGAACTGCTTCAGAGAGTGGCAAGAACGATAGGATAAGTGTGTTCAGAGTGGTGGTGGGGGGGTGTTTTCAGGGGGATTAATGGCAGTGTGTCTTTTACTATAATAATTTTTTTAACAGTTTTTTGAAAGTTAAATTAGATAATGTATATAGAAAAAAACCTTGCATTTTGACTAGCACCAAGTAAAGAATAATTGCCTGTTTTTTTTAACCTGGGCATCTTGGACCATGATCCTTCCTCAGAGCAAACCTCAAGTAGACCCTTCTAAGGACTGAAACTTGGTCAATAATCATGAGCTAAGTGTACATTGATACTAGCCCAAAGGCTCTAGCAAAAATCAAACTCAACCAAAAGAAACACTATTTCCCAATCACTCCAAGGCCGCCTTCTGTAGTAACCAACTGACACCAAAGTTCCAAGAACTTCCCATCATTCCTGCTTAGACAGCCTGTCCAGTTGGCCTAACGGCATCAGTGACAGAGGGCAGTCTGGCTTATATGGAACACAAAGACACAGTCCCCATGTTTTCTTCATTCTTCCCCAGCTTCACACCTCTCCCCATTTCCTCCATCTGTCATTTTCCCACTATTTACCTTTCCCTCCCCTCTCCGCCTCCCCTTTCCGCCCTCAGGTAGATCAAATCTTGGACACGCTATCTGTTCTTATATTTTATTTACCTCATTATGCCTCATTTGCATCTCATTGTAATTAGTTGGGTTATCCAGACCTTCATCTCCTGGCTGTCCTCCTGGAAGTCTTAGTAAACCTGTTATTCTAATAACACACCTTTGGATCCTCTTTCCTTGTGATTACTGTGTGTGACCACTAATGCCATTAGGTCTTTCTTAGACTCTTTACATCCCCAATTTCTTCTGGAACTATGTGAACACTCAGCTCCCTGTAGCCACCCTTTCCTATTCACATGGCCAAAGAGAAATATGTATCTATACTTTATGAATAGATGGATGCTGGATAGGAGAAAAAAGAACTCTTGTATACATCTGCCCAGGGATGCAGAGCGATACTTTACAGGCAGAAATATAGTTAATAGAGGAAACATAACACACATATATGTCAATGCTCCATTCGAGTTTTTTAAAAAATGAGGGTCCTGGGTATTTGGAGAAAGGTGTTTCTGGTGAGAGGTGCAACAGAGAGAGATGACAAACTATGCCTTCTTTTGGGAGGTAAAGAAAAATTGTCAGTTAAACGTAAAGATAGATTAAAGCAGTGAACTTGAACCTTGTGTATTTGTATCAAAATGAAAAAGGATTGGGCATTCTTTTTTAAATAGCTTCTGTTGTATATTTTTTATTACCAAATGAACATATTTTGATGATAGGAACATTGGAAAATGCCAATAATCCGAAAGAAAAACAGAAAAGAAACCATCCATCACCCATATATCACTAATAATGTTTTGTAGTTGTGTTCTGATGTTTTCCAATATTTTACTTTATTATAAACACCAGTCCATGTAATGAAATATTCTTATATAATATCGTATTTATGGCTTGTAGTCTTTCATCATGTGAAAATTTCATAGTACAAATTTATAAACATCTCTGTAGTACTCATTCCCCTCTCTGTATATATCTTTGCTAATAAGCCCTCCTTCTGCATGTGCAGCATGTGTTTAATGAATTTTTGTGCAGATTATTTGCTGAGTATCCACCTCTGCTGTATTTCTGTGTGAATAGTATTCTACTTTGGCTATTCTTTTCTACAGTGCAAAAGTAAGGGGAAATTATGTGCAATAGTCATGGCAGTGGCTGTACTATGTGGTAATATCCAATGAACCCTATTTGAGAATATACTGAGACTGATATGACCTACAGAGGTTAATTTCATCAGCCATTATAATATTATTATAAGGACTCAGTTATCTTTTTCTGCAGGAAGAGTAAGTTGTACTTAAAGAAAAAAAAATGAATGGCTGTATTTCAGTTGACCTGTTGGATATTTTTAAACGATTATTACTGTGCCAACTAATAAGAGTAGCTATGTTTATTGAGAACATACTCTGCATCAGGTATTGAACATGCATTAATTTATTTTTCACAATAACCTCTTGAATAGTTGCACTATAATCCTATTTTGCAGAATAATCAAACTCAGCCACAGAGTTTAATGAATTAATCAGCCTAAGGCTCAACAGCAAAAAGAGTAAAGGCTGTCATCTTGGAGCCTTCACTTGCTCTTAACCACTTCTGTCGGAATGCCTGGATGTCAGTGCTTTGCCAGTTAATTCTGGTTAGGTCGCTCTAATACCATAAAAGGGTATTGACATTACAGCGTGTCCACAAGGCAATGCACAGCATGGACCTGCAAACGACGCTTCCTGAAGTGGGCTTGCTCACGTGTCAAGGAACGAAATGACTGAAAGCTAACTTAGAGTTTGGATTTGAGAAGATGTATTTTGGACTATAGCATGAAAACATAATCCAGAAAGGCAATGAAGTTACTTTCTAATGACTCACAACTCAGCAGAGTATATAAATACTTGCTTGGAAAAGTCAGTCAAACTTTGAGTAGTTTAAAGATCCACAATGTTCAAATCTGAACTTTGGAACTGAGGCATTCTTTCCCAAGATACCCGAATTCTTCCTGACAGTAGAGAATGCTGTCTGTGAGGAAAGCAGGGCAGGACAGTGAGGAGCCGTGGCCCTGGAATCAGATGGCCTGGCTCTCCTAAGCCACTGGACATGCAATCTTGGGTAAAACCTTTACCCTCGCTTTCTCTTCTGTAAAATGGAATCATAACAATCCCTATTCCTCAGGACTCTCTTAAAGATTAAATGAGAAATGAATATAAAGCACACAGCACAGTACCTTGCGAATGTAATGTTAAATGTGACTGTTATTAATAATAATTACTGGAATTTCACACTGTCTCTAAACATACGTAATCCTAGTCAATTTCTATTAGCCAAAGTACATCCATCTAGCAGGTGTTCACCCAAAATCAATACTCAATCTAAGGTCCAAATGGAGGTGGCTCTTTTTCCCGTTTAAGTCCTCCAGCCTTAGGAAATCCTTGACTGTATTTCCTGGTCCACCACCCCCACCCCCACCCTCAATAGTAAAACATAAGATGTACGCAAAATTTTTAAAAATACGTTATGACCTGTGGTTTATGTTTATGAATGGCTTTTATTCTTCAGGTCAGCTTCTGGAAGCTGCCGAGCATTATGAAGCATTCCATCAATTGACACAAGGGCGGATATGGAAGGATGAGACAGGCCGCTTTCTCAACTTGTTGGCCTGCGAGAGTCTCCTGAGGATTTACAGATTACTCGCAGACAAAATGCTGGAAAATAAAGATTACAAACAGGCCATCAGAATTCTAATAAAAGCTTTTGAAATAACCCAAGAAGGTAGGTGGAAAAGAACCCTCTCACATTGCTTCCTTTAATGGGCAGACACTGCTCCTCCCAAGAGTGGCATAAAAATCGTCATGTGTTTGGGTGATTATTTCCTATGAAATGCAAAGACAAATGCCATCAATATACTTTCAAATTTCACTGTAAAACAGAGGTGCCTTAGTGCTCACAACAAGAAATCCATTAGTTTGTTGAAAGCTTTATCTCCAAAATTACAACCCGCTGGGAGTAGTGTTATAAAACAATGAACCCATAATGAGAGGTAAGGTCATTTGCAAAACTAAAGTGTGTGTGTGTAAAGTCACATTATTCTTACAATCTGAGAGACCTTTTGTTGTTTCTAAAGTTCCTATTTCCAGGTAATAGGGAAGATATGATGCATAGGAGTAAGAGGAAAATAGAACTCGATATATTTTAGACCCTTGCCTGTCAAAGTGTGGCCTTTGGCCTGGCAGCATCAGCATCCCCAGAAGTCTGTAAGAAAAGCAGCCCCTCAGGCCCCACCCCGGACCGACTGTATCAGATCTGCTGGTTAACGTGATCCCCAGGTGTCACAGCAGCAAAAACGCTATGAGAGCTGATGACATCTTTACTATTCTATATCACCTGCATATGCAGAGGGTGCCAAAAAAAATATACGCATTTTAAGAAAGGAAAAAACTGTATTAAAATTGTCATATACCGATCACAGAAGATGCATACAAGTCATGTGTATGCATTTTATGCATTTTTTGGCACCCCCAGTATATAAAATACAAAGAAAAATTTGGAGCATATGCTTATAAGCTTTTACTCTGTGACATGCAGGGATATTTTATTATCATATAGTAATTTATTAACAGAGTAGCCTTTTCAGGAAGGTAAAAAGATCGAAGTTGTGCTGCTGAACTCAAGTTTATTGCCTTGTATACAGTATGGATTTGCTCTATTGGAGTAACTGATGGCTTATCTGGGATAAGCAAGGCTGATTTTTTGGGTGTGATTTTAGTCTTCCAAAGAGTAAAAGTAAACAGATTTTTCTCTCTTTTATGTCTTTTAATGATATTAGTTAGAATACCCACAGGAAATCATCTCCATAGAAGATGTATCTCATTGAGTGACCTAGTACCTTCCCTACAGGTTATCTCTTAGATCAATTTCAGCAGCAGATTTTAGTCACATGGAAAGTTATGTGGAATTTCAATGTGAAGTAATATATCAATTAGGAAAAGGTATTTTACTTCAGGTTCACATTGGCCAAATTGTAATGTAGTTCACAAAGAAAGGGGAGTTCCTAGAGTCTTGAAAATTAAAACATAGTGTTTTCTTTAATATAAATGATCATTGATTGGGGTAGCAAAGCCAATATTGATTTAACCCACTCAAATTACATAATCTAAAGAGTATTTTACCTTTTCTTTTCCCTTGGTACATGTGTCACTCAACTTTAATAGGGCTGACATTTTCCTCCGTTATTTTATTGCTTTCATTTTATCTTAACTTTCACTTTGTCTTCAACTAGTAATCAGGAAAAGTTCTCATGCTACGTACTATTTTAAAATTAATCTTTGGTGTGACCCAACTCTTTAATTAGCTGCTTCAAAATCTTTATCAACAAGGGTAGATTTTTCTGTCTCTCCTCCTCTTTGCTGGGCTGCCCTTTACATACAATGACGAGTAGATGCAAATGATGATAGATGATACATCAGCATATGCTCTCTTTTGAGCTTTATCACAGGTACAGCATTTAACACAGCAAGTGCAAATCATATATAATCAACTGGCGATCATTCAAGAGGCAACTTTCTTTCGTAGGCTTTCCTCCACGTCGTCTTTCTCTTCCTTAGTCCCACCCCTACCCTAGCACTCATAAACCGATAGCAGAGAAAAGTGAGTGCCCAGCTAAGTGTTAAGAGTTAAAATTCCCCAGACTGGATCATTGGCACCATCAACTCTGCTGAAGTGAGATCTTAGGGGTATAATTCTCTGCAATTGGTGAAATTGCTAGAGAAGAAAAAAAAAAAAATACTGCCACTGGCATTTGCCATCCCGTTTTCTTTGAGCCATCCTTCACGGGTGGTAATTCACTGAGTGGTGAGAGTACAGCATAGAGAATTGCTAGCTCCAGCTGAAATCCATCATGGTTGGAATTCAGAGTTCAGAAATCTAAGGACACTTTTTAAATATCAACTATAATTTTATATATATATATATATATATATATATATATATATATATATGGTCACAGGAAGTGGAGTACAGCATAAGGAATAGAGACAGTGGAAATGTAATGGCTGTGTACGATGTCAGAGGGGTAGTAGATTGGGGAAGGGGTTATCAGTTTGTGAGGGGTATAAATGTCTAACTATTACATTGTTTTGTACACCTGAAACTAATAAAAAAAGTTTAAAAAAAAAAAAACGAGGGCAGATCTGTCAGCATTTGTATTACTTAGGAGTTAGATAACACTGACAGCCAAAGATTTCCAAAAGTAGGAAAATAATAGTGTTCCTTTTAAGTATAAGAATCTTTAATGATTTTTTAAGTATGTCAGATTTATGTTATATTTAGTGTATGAAATGTAAATAAATTGTATGCTTAGGAAATGGCATGATGTGTGTCATGGCAGACCGGTTTAGAAATTACATAGGAATCTGACAATGATAATAATACTGGCTGTGTATGTAGAGGATAGCCCCTCATAATTACCGTGCTAAATGCACTCCAACCTCTGTGACCCAGGTCAACTGTATTAACACCAACCTTTTTTAATCAGTACAGTTAGGTGGCAGGGATTATTGATAAATGTATATGCTTTGTTATAGTAACTTTCTGCTGTCTTAAAAAGCAAAGACTCTGTTTGTCGTAGTAAATCAATTTCTTTAAAGCCATGGTTATTTTTCTGCATTTTCACTTTAGGAAACAACAAAAAGATGGAAGGAGAAGCTTCCTATTACTTGGGTTTAGCATACTTGGCTGCTGGAGAGTATGAAACAGCATTAACAGTAAGTTGAAGTCAACTTTTAATTGTTGCCACTTTTAGCTTTTATATTTATATGATTTTATTGTGTGTTGTTACAAAGCCAACAGAAATGGACCTGACGTCAGTGTACCTATTTATAGAGTCTAAAGCACAATAGCAATATTCTAGAGGCATAAAAAAATTGGTTTTAACGTTTATAGAAAGTAGTATATAGTCAATTACCATAAAGTGCTTTAGGATATATGAAAGTTAAATATATAATGTGACCCTCTATATTCCCATGTCACCACGGACAAGAGGAAATGGGCTTAAATGACAGCAAAAAGTAAGTAGTAAAAAAAAGTAACATAAACTTATAGTATGATTTAAGAAACTACTTAGAAACGATTGTGGGTATCAAGCAGTAAAGTGAATTGCATCGCGTCGCTCTTCAGTGTGTGGGGGTAGGTAGGGAAGGTGAGGGACAGGGCAGCAAAGGGGACGGCACTGTTTGTCCCCATCTGAGAAGCAGCTGGCTTCATGATAAAAATCACTATCTGCCTGTTTTATGACCAGGTTTGGTGTGTTTGGCTAAAACACAAACCAAAAAAAAGGACAAGAGCTATCTGTTCTGTTTTACAACTGAAATTATTTTTCTTTCATTCTTCTCTTACCTCATATATGTAAAGCATAGCTTTCTATTTTACTTCACGTACATCTCTTGTAATAATCCTATTTGATATGGACTATTTATTTTCAGCTTGGAGGATTTCCTATTTGCTCTTTGAGATATTTATGTCAAGGAGGATTCCTGTATTCAAGTTAGATATTTTTCTCTATCACCCTTAAAATTGGGTCACGGCAGAACACAGGTTTTCCTAGATGAGTCTTCTACTCAGTGTTTTCCAGTGAAGGACGTGCATTCAGTAAAGCCAAGTTTGGGAAACACAGAAGTCAACAAGATGCACAGTTCCCTTTAGGAGCTAATTTAATGAGGGCGACCAGCTTGAAACGTAAGTGTAATTCAAAGCAGGATGAACCGGGCTTCTCCGAGTGCAGAGATAAGAGTGTTGGTTCTAACGCTGAAAACTCGGGGAGGCTGCACAGAGTTTCCAGGAGCAGGATTTCTACAGGCAGAAAGCATGAGAGTCGAGGACGATAGAACATTAGACACACACTCAGACACACACACACACACACACACACACACACACACACACACACCATGAACATGCTTGTTGGGGTCAGAAGTAATGAATTGTCTGGTGCATGACAAGATAGAGTGAGATCGAGTTGGAAAATTAGGTGAGAACTAGCTTCTCTCTCTCTCTCTGTCTCTCTCTCTCTTTGTCTCTCTCTCTCTCTTCATGCAAGCACATGGCAAAATAAATACAAACAACACAAGAATTTACAGTGAAAAATAAGTCTTCTGTCCACCCCTGTACTCAGTGTCATAGTTTTCTCAAAGGCAAATACAGTTACAATTTTCTGGTTTATCTTTCCAAAAATATTCACACATATGCATATACATATGTGTCCTTTTTGTTGCTCACAAATGACTTAACCTCTTCTATATTCTAATACATACAAACATGGGCCTCATGGTATCCTATGATACAGTTATACCGTAATGGATTTAACCATCTCCTGTTGGTGGGCATTTAGGTTATTTCCAATCTGTTCTCATTGCAAAGGGTGCAGCAGTGAATAGCTGAGAGATGATCTATAAATTCCTACAGGTCAAAGTGCAGAGTGGAGATGAATTTATGTTTTTATTTTTATTACTAAAATTTCCTTCAAAGAAGCTTCACCAGTTTACATTCCTACCGCAAAAAATGAAGTTTCCTGCTTCCTCAGGAGCTATTTATAACTTTGGGAAATTGGGCATATGTTTAATAGGTGTTGTGAGTATTTTTGTAGGCCATTGTTTTTTTTTTTACCTTGTTTAGGAAATTTTTCCATACTGAACTTTTGAATATGTATGTGGCTAAATTTATCAATCTCTCCTTACATGACTTCTAAACATTCTTAGAAGGCTGCCTCATTCTAAGATTTTTTTTTTTTTAATGTTATGATGGGTTGGACGATCTTCAAAGCTTTGTTGGGGAGTGTGAAACTCATTTTTTAAGTAATGTGGAATTTTGATGACTTTTGATGAGGCTGGTGACATGATCACATTACTTTATTCACAGCTATTTATTGAGCATTTTCTGGACAACAGATACCATGCCATGCACTGTATCTGATCTATAACTTTGCAAGATAATGATTGTGCTATAGGATAGTCTAATAATGAATGTAATTTGTTACATCAGTCCTCGGAAACTAATGCATAGGGAATTAGAAGAGTCATTTACATAAAGTTTTGCAAGAGTGCCTGCCTGGTGTATATTAAGCCTTTGGTAATTATTAGCTTTGATTATTTTACCCTGATCTAAGTCTCTGGGCATTAGTAGTAGTAGTGAAGGTAGAGAGCAGATTCAGTAGGTTCTGAAGGACTTGATAACACACTAAATACGGAAGAAGAGGAAGGCAGAGGTGTCCGGATGGGCCCTGGGTTCCTGGCTGTGGAGCTGGACGGATGTTGGTGTCATTTACTGAGGTAAAGAATGCTGAAGGGCACCCAGACTTGGGGGGAGGGGGAACCAAGAGTTCAATTTTGAATATGTTGAATTTGAGGAGATTTTAAGATAATCCAAGGAGAGATCAAGTGGAGAGTGGTATGTGTGGGTCTGGAGCTCAAAAGGAAATCTAGGTTGGAGATACTGTATAAATTTGATCATGTATAAATCTGTAACTTTCAGCATATTGATGCTGTGGAATGAAGGAGATTTTGAATGTGGAATGTGGAATATTGAAGCTGTGGAATGAAGGAGAGTTAACAGGGATGAATGAAAAAGGCCTAGGCAAAGCTGGGTGAAGAAGGTACAAAGAGGATTCAGCAGGAGTGTCCTTGGAGGTGGGAGGAAAACCAGAAATAGATGATCTGATGGAATGTAAAGCAGGGAAACTGGGCATGTCTAAAAGAACAAAATATGCAAACTCCTTCTGCCTCCTATCCCAGGTTTTGGGCTGGAATGAGAGAGCTCCTTGTAGATATTTCCAGGAAGAACTCAACCCCTCTCCCAGGCAAGTACCTGGAATAGAGTCACGTTAGTTCATCCTTGTCACTGACTTCTCCAGCAAGGGTGGAAGCCTTGGGGGACCAGGCAGGCTGTATTCCAGGTCTCGGGCTCACTGCCACACTCACTGTACAAAGAGTGGCCCTTGCAGTTGGGAAGTCAGCGCTGTCTTCAGAAGCCAGGTCTTGAATGTGGCAGAATATTGTTGCCTTCAGGGAACACAGTTCACCCAGCACCGAGGACTTGTAGGAACCAAGCAGAAGATTTGGGCAGGACCCACGAGCAGAGCTGCAGGGCCAATGAAGGATGTGTTGTCAGGTCTGGATAAAAGATGCCAAAAGTAAAGTCGAGAAGGCATCAGACTCAGAGCTGTACACCAGGAGGCAGGAAACCGGTACCAAGGAATCATCAAGAAATAGAAAGTTGGGGCTGGGGTGTGGCTGGGGTGGAGAATGGCCGCGGAGTAGTACCTGATTCAGCGCGCGGAGGTCTTCTAGCACGGGCTGATGTGAGAGGGCAGCCTGGTTTTGCTCTTGTGCTGACACAGATTCCCACAAAACCTGACGTCTTGCTTTGATTTCATGTTGAAGACCATGTCTTTTAATTCTCTCTGGCATCTTCCTTCAACCACTTTTCCCTGCTTCCTTTCAGAGGCCAAAGGACATTCTTCAGACTTTATTTGAATCCCCTTTCACATTTTTGTTTGTTTGTTTCTGGACCTAGTGAAGACAATCCTGTTGCATAAGTAATCAGTTTCCTATTCGCAAACCACGGTGTGTCTTTCTAGGTGCAGTCTCTCTCCATCTGACAGCATTGTTTCTCGTTTACACGATGTCTATTAGGGACCCACAGCAGAACAGGGTGCTCCTTATTTAGTGAGCGTATTGTAAAAAATTACATGATCAATTCATAATTAAGATTGATTCCTTGATTGATGAATTACATAGCCGCCCAGTTATCTAATGACGAAGCAAAAATTCAACATACAAAAATATTTTCTTTTGAAATCCTCTTTTATCCTCCTTTCCCACACTTTGCAGTATTATCAATACTATGTCCATCGGTTTTAAAGCATCGATGGTGTGTCTGTCATAGTGTGACTGTAAAGAGGTGTAAGAATGCCCAGAAATCAGCTTTGTCATGTTGAGCCAGCATGAGACAGTGTATGGTTAGGCTTAGCATTTTCCTTCCCTTTGCTTATTCAATCTAGCTTTAATTTTCACCAATCTCATTCATACAGTTTTTATTTTCTCGCTTGTAATTTAAGTTTATAATTTGGGGTATTTTAAGATTTTCAGTGTCTTGCCTCTAGATTCAACCTCCACCTCTCACGAATTTTTCCCTTCCAATAATGTTGTTCATCTATTTAAAGATTTTTACATGAATTTTTCCTAGGAACTTGGCTTAGAGAAACCTATTACAAGTAAATATTCCTGATTAATAGTTCTGATGATCTGAAACAGAAGCGATTTTGAGATTTTGCTAATGTATCTTAATTTAAATCCTTGAATTTGGTAATAAATGACTAATACATGTAATGGAAGAATACGTTGACAAGTATGTGAATAAAGTTTGGTCATTTGTTCCTTGCTGATAAAGAGTTCTTTACTCCATGACAGAATAGAACTAAACTAAAAACAAATAATGGATTTATTTAGGACTGAAATACCTACTAATGAGGAAAAGGTATTTGGTGAAGAGAAGCGATAGTTACTCTACTAAACCCGTGCGGGAGGGCCTGGAGACCCTGACATTTAAAAAGGAGAATGCTTCCTGCATATGTCAGGCACTGAGAGAAAAAATAGTAATTCCCTTTGGCCATCATCAATTTAGACCTGTAGATGTTCCAAGTAGAGTAAATTCTGAATTGTGGAAGGTAAATGTATCTTATAAAAAGTCCTAAAGTTTCAAAGAGAAAAATATTTTACTAAAAATCACATGTGAGGCTTTGTGCAGGGTTGGACCAGCTTCCACAATCAAATATTGTACGGATTTTTACCTATTTGAAGAAAAAGGAAGGGCCTCCCTCAACACATTGGTTTTATGTATGAATTTTCTTCTTCTCTAATACTTTATTCCACTTAATAATTATAGGAATGCCACCTTTACTCAAGCTGCAGTACATTGTTTGCTTCCTATTATTTATCAATAATGTAGCCTATCGAAAATCATACTATGAAATCAAAATTCACCCTAATGATATTTCATTTGTTTTTAATAGTAAAAGATTCATCACATATACTATTATTTAATTATTCCATATACAAAACAGTAGCTATCTCTATATTTGCATACATGTCAGCATCTTTATAATAGCTTAGAACGTTTCTAACATTGGTGTTAACGTGTATACACGGTTACCCAAATTCTCTAGTGTCAGCAGCAGCGTCTCATCGAGAAATGCAAATAATATGTCACAAAGATAGTTATACCAATGCTCTGACAAGTCGTGGATTGTTGGTAAAGTACATGGGTCACATTTGCAAAATGATATATTCTTAGGGTTTCACTTAGTAATTGCAATCAACCTGTATTTCTTCTTTCAACTCACTAGATAGAAACAAAGACAAGGCCGTCATACGTGAGGGTATTTCTAACAAAGAATTTCTTTGATTTGTAATGTTCGCTAACAAAGTTTGGGGGCAGATGATTCTTACAATTGTTCCCATTTGGTTCCTTTCTCTGTTTAGTATGTTACCTTCTCCCTTAAAAGTCACTCCACCCTTGGGAGTAGTGGACTCTTAACCCAAATGATACTCTAGCTGACATACAGGCGCCTTGGCAGATTCCACAGTAACATTCATAAAACAAGTTTTCCTTTTAGTCAGTTTTGTGAGTGAATACTGTTATCTACCACTGAAACCATTATGCAACCTGAATAAATCAGAGTTCCTCACTGATTTACTCCCAGTATGATGTCATATTAAGAGAGAAAAGAAATCCAGCAAGCTAAAAGAAAAGTAATTTCAATTTACTTACTTGTCCTCAAAGAACAGTAAAAGAGATGCAATTCTTAACTCAAAGCAACATTATCTTTTAAAACCGTCTATCCTTCCATTTAGTTTTTTTTTCAATTTGTCTGTCTCTAGATATTCTGAAGCCTATATCTTCATGTCACTCCCTAAACCTGACCGTTATCCTCCTGTATTCCACTGAAATGTTGTCAACCACTCCTCTACCTTCCCTCTCTTCTCCTGCCTCCTCTTCTCTCTCAGATCAAGAAATTGTGGCTCTTTTCAGCAGGTTCATTTCTATTCCTTACATCCCTACTCTCTCCCCAAAATTATAACTCTGATCTGCGTAATAAAGCCCAGTACGGTGGGGCTGGTTTGGGTGAGGAAGGAAGAAATGCCAAGTACGCCATGCCAGAATTACTAAGCTGGGTGAGGAAAAGAAGCAGATACACTTCATTTTTCATTCTGATTCTCCTGCACTATATGTGACAGATTCTTGAAAACTACATGTGAGAAGAAAAAAATGTAAAGAAAAAATAATAAAAGGAAGGAGAGGGAAAGAAAGCATAGAAACCAAGGCAAAGGAGAGAAATCAAGAAGCTCTCTGAAGCTCTATATTCATTTAGGTCCTTTGTGCATTATTTCAAATACTTCAACTCTACAAAGTTCTGTATGTTTGTAGTATGTGCTGACATGATAAATTTTTCTGGTAGACCGTACCTACTACTAATACATATAGTCTGAATCGGTCTGTCTGTAGAGCAATTGCTTGTCTGCCTCTGCACTTCCACCCCTTCCTGCCTTCCTGAGCTCTGTGGAAATCACTGACAAGAAAGACAGCATGGAGCCAGTTTAGCATGATGTCATGGTATTTGTTAGAGTCACCTGGGATGGACACAAATGCATGTGTCTGCAACCACATCAGAAGTTGGCATGAAGGAAAGGCAAAAAGTACTAGTATTTCTCAAACGAGGAACTCTCAATATTCCTTTCAGAGAGTATGTTTAAGTCTCTGTACTGAAACGGCAATAAAATGGTAAAGAGGATGGGCTTTAAAATCAGGCTGATGGGGGATGGAATCCCACCTCATCCTGTGACACTGCACAAGCGACTTAACCTTTCTGAGAATTAGTTTCTTCATCTATAAAATGGGGATAATTCTACTCCCTAACTAGCACAGCTTTGTGAGAATTCACTAAGAAAATGTGTGCAAAGTTTGTGATGTAGGATCTATTATATAGAGAACCATAAATATTATATTAGTATTAATTTGCATAAACTAGTTACTGAAATGATAGATGGTCATACAAGTACATCCACAAAATCATGGTTTCTGGGTTTTGCTCTGGGCCTAAGCATAGGAGAAAATGTTAAATGTTTAGGTGAAAGTCTATGTAGTCAAAAGTGTTGGAAGTAGGAGTTAATTCAGGAACCGTGTTACATGATAAAGAGCATCTTTACTTTTTGTAATTTAGTTCAAGTGTACGCAGCAATAGCTCTCTAATGGTTAAGTGGTCAAACATTTGACCTGACAGTAGGTTTTCACGTACAAGCTTTCTATGGGAGGTGACTAAGGTATAGAAAGAGCGTGTGAGACTTGGAAAAGAAAACATGGATCTGGGTCTTGTCTGCCACAAACTAGCTATTCACCTTACATTGGTCATGCAACGTCTTAGAGGCTCCGTTTTCTTTGTAAAATAGGAATGGCAATGGCAGCTTCACTATGTCTTTGTAAAGATCAAATGAAAAACATGTATGTTTACACTTTAAACTATAAACAGTTTTCAAATGTAAGATACTGTTCTTACTCTAGGCTATGATATAATTAGCACTGAATAATGATAGCTGTACTTTCGTAGGTAACATTTATTATCTAATCAAAGTGCCTGCTTTATACTTATGGTTTTCTTAACTGTAATTTACTAAATATATCACATGTACATTACATAGGGCTTATCTTTGTATTGGCACAAATTTTTATAATGGAAATATGATAAACCAATGTTTTACGGAAAACTTTTTATTATTAATTTATTAATCACTTTTCCTTGAATCAAAATGGAGGCAGTTGTTTATTTATTTAAAGATTAGACCTGTTTATTCTCTACCCATTAAATAGAAGTTATCTTACCTTGCCAATTAGAAATCATTACCTAAAAATTCACCCTTCTGTTCTTGTTTAATGGCCTCAGTGTATGAGAGGAGCTCAGATGCTGCCACAGAGGAACTCATGGCCTCTTTCTCCCAGAAGACCACTGGTTATCATTATACAAAACATGCAGACAAGCCTGCTTGAAGCCAGTTTGCCTCCTGGTACTGTGGAGTTCATCACCGGCTTCTGAAGCATGCTAAAGAAGGCTCACCACTCAGCTTGAGATGATTCAGGTGTACGCTCAAGGGTCTCAGCAGTCATTTTCTGCTTTACATCAGAGTTTTCAGCCGCTTTATCCTTTTGTCCTGTGACCCACCTCGGGCAGTGTACTGGAGAATCTGAAAGGACCAGCTGTTACAGATCCCATCCCCCCCGCCCCCCCTCCACCCCCGTCCCTGTCGCGCTGACTTCTTTCCGTGTAGCATTATACCCATCTACACACACTGCCACCAGTACACAGATAACACTTACCTCCTTTTCATTCTATACGTTTTGCTAAGTAGAGAAATGTTCGCAATATCCATTATCTGACAAGCACAAGAAAAAAGTAAGAGGATTAGAAAAAACATCGATTAAAAAAAAAGTAAATAGTCATATTTCCTAATTTAAAAAAAAATAGGTTTATTTCCAAACTGCATGGAATTATATTACTCAAAATTATGAAGCAATAACTTAAGGTATGGTATAAACATGTATTCTGTACATCTTACTTAAAGCCTTTTTGAACAGTTAGCCTTACTTGCAAAATAGCATTTTAAATAGTTCATTAAAAAATGTGTTTTAATAATTAGGAGATTATGAAAATGTAAAATGTTTCACTAGTAATTTTGTTACTACTATCTTTGTATTTAAAATCATGACCTTTCTAAAACAGTAAAACAGATAACCTTACAGTGATAATTAAATATAAATATCTGAAGCAAAGATTGTTTGCAGACTAGAATCTTAGTAAATTGAATGGTGTTTTTTTTTAACTTCCTCATTAAAGTGGAGTTAACTCTCTTTATACATTTTCCCTATTTAATTTTCCTAATGGTTCTCTTTCTTCACAATGTTACAGCTTAGGAAATAGCATGCATTTTGTTTTCTTTTTAAATTAATATTCTATGGTATTTGTCATATAAATTACAGTATTTGTCATTTAAATGATAAAAGGTTATAGAAAAATTTGAAAGTCAAGAAAAAAATGAAAACCTGTATTTTTTAAAATAGTAATCTTTAAGACAAAATTTCCAAGATGTAGACTTTCATGGAAATCAAGAGATGTTTTATGTCAGGAAAGAAAGTTCGTGGCCTAAATTAATATAAACACTGATAATCTAGTAATAAAATGTATTGGATTTTTTTTGGTTTGTTTTTTTTCTTGTTTGTTGTGTTTTTTGTGGAAGCTGGCTTTAAATTCCCTTGAGGTCTAGAATACCACTTTAACCAAAACTTCATGATTATTATTACTATTCATTATAAAAAGAAAGTGCTGCTAGAGTATAGCTCTTTACAAAGCTGCTAAAATTTTTGTTTTCCGTCATTCACATTTTAAGAAATAGTGCAAAAATGTCTCAGATTCCTTTTGAGAGAAAATAAGGAATAGTTATTTTTATTTGGTTCATCCTAAAGAGGATGAACTTGGAGACTCTGAAAATTGAGGACTCAGTTATACCGAATAGCAGTGACATGTGGAACATAATGTATGTGTTCTCCTTAAAGTTCAAAGCCTCGCATATGAAAATGTTCTCTGAAGCAATAGAGCAGCCTGCATAGTTCATCGGGAGACTAACCGTGTGGCAGACCTAGAGGCGACAGCACAGCTGTTAGCACCCATTACCTAGAGGCTGCAAGAAAAGACGAGGCACTGCACCTGCAAGAACCAGGGTGATGATAGAATTCGCTGTGTTAAACAGCAGTGGTGTGTGGATCATACTTCCTCTTTCTAGATTGAGCCAAATTATGAATGTTTCCTCTACCACACAAAAGGGGTAACTTCAGAAAGAAATATGTAATTCAACATTTTGAAACTTATCCAAAGTATTCTCAAATGCATTTGTAGTGTAGACAATTGCTTGATCTTCATTTAACAGTTACATAGACTTTAGAGCTTATTCAATTTAATTGGCGCTCAATAAAAATAATATATA
This sequence comes from Rhinolophus ferrumequinum, assembly GCF_004115265.2. Taxonomy (NCBI): domain Eukaryota; kingdom Metazoa; phylum Chordata; class Mammalia; order Chiroptera; family Rhinolophidae; genus Rhinolophus; species Rhinolophus ferrumequinum. The sequence goes on along the minus strand of NC_046301.1, from coordinate 19,742,238 downwards.
ATAGATTTTTTTAAATGACATTAATAATATACTCCTAATATACTCAATCCACATATTTAAAAAACTATTTTACCTAGTAATTTCAACTTTCTTTCTTAATAAACATATAAAAATTTAGTTAATAACTAATAAACTGGACTTGTTTAAGATTAAATCTTTATTTTTCCCATAAATGTCCTCTACTGACCCACTTTTTTTTTTTTTTCTAAATGATAATAATGATGGCTAGGGATAGTCAGAGAAAGAGAAAGATGACAATGAAGAAACCAAGCATCCACAAAATGATGTTCAGGTCCTAAATAATCAAGAGTTGCTTATATGTGTATATTCCTTTGTGAGCATTTCAAGGGAGAGGGTTGATATTCTTTTACATAAAAGCATGACTTAGAGGCACAAAATTAGAAAGTTAAATAGTGTCGAAGGTTGGCAAGGATGTGAGACAATGGGAAGTGTGGTGAGAAGCGGGAGCTGGTAGAGAAAGAAAGGGGCGGGTGAGAGTCAGGGTGAGATTGGCCTGTGGTGTGCCAGCCGCACTCCACAGACTCTTCCGTGACACACTAGAGAGGGCCTCTGAGGGGAAAGGAAACAAGAGTGGGAAAAAGGGATGAAGCAGAAAAATGTGTTAAGAACAATTGAGGGGGCATGTACAGACCAATACTAAAAGCGTATCCTGCTCTAAAGAGTGTGGATAACTTGACTCTATGTATTAGAGTTTCAAAGTAAATAAAATAACTTAAATAAATAAATAAATAAATAAATAAATAAATAAATAAATAAACTTACTTTTTATTGCAGCCTGAAGGTGACTCATGGTTCTTGCTCAAATATGCGTTTTCAGGTATTTTTTGCAAAGCTTGCAAGGCATTCTGTGCGTGTCTGTAAAAGCTTGGGCCGAGATAGGTGAACAGTTTTGGACTATTAGACTAACAGCTGTGATATCTTGATATGATTGAAGTCTGTCCAGTAGCAGACTTCAAGACCTGGCCTTGAATACACATAGTTTATTTGGGAGAGGTTCCACAGCCAGTTACCACTGTGGGTAGGTGGAGCTCAGTCCTACTGGAACACTTGAAGAAACAGTGCAGAAACCAATCAGTTATCCCAGTAAAGGGACAAGGGAGCTGGTGTACTTATCCCCCAATTCCCGTCCTTCAGTGGATGAGAGCTGCTTCCGGGGAGACTAATTCTCTGGCAATTCTAGTTTACCCTGGGCTCAGCAGTTGGACAGAAAGTTCCAGGTGTTGGTGTCGGCAGCCTTTGGCTGCAGAATGTATGGGAGGGGCACTGACAGAGTCAGCTAACACCTGTGCAAATCACGTCTATAAGCTTCCTTGTCCATGACTGTAAAATGGGGATGATAAAGTTGCTGTGAGAATTAACTGAGATACAATAGTAATGTGCCTGACACTTAGTAAGCTTTCAATAAAGGTTTGTTGTATTTCAAGGTTCACAATTTTGCCTACCTTTTGACTCAGGAATTACTTAATTGAGAGTTTTCTGCAGGAAGTAATTATTAATGTCTACACATATTTAGCTATAATGTTGTTTGCATAATAAGATATACAGAGAACTAGCTGTAACCTTATACAATTTTTAAGTGCTATTTATAACGGAGAAAATCCAGAAACAGAGTAAATGTACAATAACAATTTGATTAAACATTGTTGAGTCCTCTGAAGCAATACAATATAATGCAGACAATAAAAAAATGACACAATAGGTAATTATTTTATAACAATAAAAGTATTATAAAAAAATTAAGTAAAAAATTAGGGTACAAAACAATGTACACTATGACCATATTTGTATATGTTTACATACATACATATATACAGAAACACTAAATTATTTTCAGTTGTTATCTGTAGAAGCTGGAATAATGGATGACTTTATTTTTCCATTTTTGGAGGAGTGATGGATCTATATAGTCTCAAAACTTTCTGCTGTTGACATATAGTAACCCCTCACTTAATGTCTGTAGGTTCTGTGACTTTAAGTGAAACTATGTGTAACGAACAAATTTTACCATAGGCTAATTGATAGAAACAAGAGTTAAGCTTCTATGGCATCTCATCAACATTATAACGAAACGATGTTGAATGAAACATTCGAGGATGTGCTGTATATTGATTTTGTGTTAAGAAAAAGTAAACTATTATTTCTTTCCATGCCATTAAAATTTAAAGATTGTAATTAATGTTTTCAGTAGGCTTTGTACAGACTTATAGACTGTACGTAGTAAAAATCTTCAGCATGGGATTGATAATGGCAGTAAGGCATTTCAGTAGCTCATCTAAATCCAGAACTGTAAAGAAATTTATGAGATGCTTAACAAGTAATAAAGGCCATTTAAAGATGACCTGATAAAGTGAAAAGATAATCATATAAACTACAAAGCAAAAACAACAAAATAGGGAGGAAACCAAAGCCCTACAATTTTTGGTATCCGAATAAATCTGGCCAAAGTCCATATGGACAAGAATGGTAGTAAATGTGTTGATGTCGGACTGTTCTTTGTTTTAAACTCCATTTTGGTACATATTGTTGAGTACCAGGACTGGCAATGTCTTTATGGTCCACTAAATTCTTACTATGCTGCAAGACCGCATTGTCCACAGGGGAAATAGCCATCTGACACATACTTGTGCCATGCTTGTAACAGGGACCAAAAGCTAGAGAAGCAACAGGGGAGCTTCGTCTTCTTTGGAGATTGAGGCGATGACATTTGAATTGAATCTGGCAAGATAAATGGTAGCTGTTCCCTCAGTGGAGAGAGAGAAGCATGAGTAAAGGCCTGGGAGGGTAGGAAGTGCATTCCAGTCGCACTGCAGTGTGAGTCTTGGAAGAGCGGAGCTGTCTGGGGAGAGGCTGGAAAGACGGGGTGATGGGGAGAGGTCTGCCCGGACCAAAGCAGAGCAGAAACTTTTTTTGGAAGGTAGCCTGGCAGTCGGTGGGGGACAAATTGAAAAGAGGGACTGGAGGAGGGAAGACCAATTACAGGGCTCCTCTGAAATATTTAAGGTGAGGAACGAACTTAGGTGGTGGTGGTGTAGCTCACGTATTGAGAGACATTATATAATTTTACTATTTTTCTAGCTGGGTAGATGAAAGTATAGAGACAGGATGGAGACAAAGATGCATCTGAAGTATGTGTTCAAGCCATCCAAAGTATGATGGTACTGTTCAATGAGAGAAAGCCACCGGAGGAGAAGCAGCTAGGGAGAAGAACAGCAGGTTTTAAATAGCAATTGGGCGGATATCCTTTGTCTTTGTCTTTTCAGAACATGCACTATTCCCCCTGTCACCTTTCTGCCAGCTGTGTTCTTGTCTCTAACCTCGGGGTTAACCAACATTACCACCACCACCACTACTTCTCGCCCCAGCAAATCTCTAGAAGGTCCCTAACCAAGCTAAGCCAATCAGTTTGCTTACCTGGAAATTCTGTTTTTTTCAAATCAGAGCCAGTGCTCTTTGGTGAGGAGTTTGCCTGATGAGCACCGCAGGCCGAGAGGACGCAGCTTACACACGGAATCTGAGTTCCTGATAGCATTTGAGTCCCTGGTTTCCCCGATTGCCTCAATTAGACCATGTAGTTTCTGCCCCATGGAACCACAGGAGCCCTAAGTGGAACAGCAATGACAGCTAATGTGTCTCTGTGTACTATGTGTCTAGAACTGCACCAACCTTATTATTTACACGTGTCATCTCATTTAATGCTCACAAGAACCCCAAAAGGCAGATATTAGTTGTTTCTATTCCCTCTTACTCCCATTTCACAAATGAAGAAGGCTGAGACTTAGGTTAAATAACCAACTCATGGTCACAGAGCAGCAAACGCAGAGCAGGGCTGGAGCCGCCCTCCTAATGGCTAACCCCATCACAAATGGAGGAGTTTTCAGTAAGATGATTTTAAATTCATTGGTTGAGTCTCATCACAAATCTCCCATACAAATTTCTAATAACATTCTCATCTGTTCCACGCAATGAACTACTGATGGGCGTAAATAACATTTCATTATTCTTGTCCAGAAATAATTGTTGAATAACACTTGAAGCATAAAAAAAAAACAACAGAAAAACAACAAAACAAAAAACAAGCAAACAAACAAAAACCCTCTGCTGCTGGGCCAGTTCAGAGTCAAGACAGAGTTTGGGGAAGAGGGTGAGAGAACACAGGAAATAGAAGTGGCAAGTGGCTTTGGGCTAGGAATGACCCACTCACTGCTTTGTAGCTTCTCCAGAGAAAGAAATGTCAGGAATTCTCACCTCCCATTTCTCATTTCCATCTCTCTTACCCTCTGTTGGCATAGACAATGGGGTACCATGGACTCTTCATTAATTATGACTTAACTGCTTAGCTGATTTTGCCTTGTTTTCTCTGCATGTTTTGCCGACAGTAAAATACGTGCAGCTCTAGAGTTGATGCATAGGTAAAAAGAAAAAGTAATAGAATTCTTTTTTTCAAAATCAGTGTGTTCAATACATTGTTCCTACAATCCCTAGTCTCTTCTTGCTCCTGATGCAACTTAGCTATCTACTAGCAACTCTTGGTAAATGCAAGGGAACGAGCATAAATAGTACCGTTCATTAAGATTTTCAGTTGAGAAATCAAGTAGGGAAGAATGTTTATAATTTGGGGATCTAATGAAGGAGGGGGACGGTGATAGGGTCCTTCCCGTAGATTTTAATTCTCTCTGTTACCATCTTAACCATTTTCTTGGTATGATATAGTAGTTAAGAGCATGGCCCCTGGAGTCACCTCTCCTGACTCCAAATTTTGGTCATGCCACTCCTAATCCTGTGACCTTGAGTGACTTCCCTTTCTTGTGCCTCACTTTCCTCATCGGCAGCATAAGCTTTATACTAGTACCTAATTCATGGGTGGTTGTGAGGGTTAAATGGGTTAATATGAAGAAAGTACTTAGAACTATATCTGGCATAGTGTACTCTCTCAATAAATGCTGGTTAACATTATAGAATAGTAAAAGTACGATTTGCTGGGTTCGTGCAAGGATTATGCGATTCCTACTGCCACCACTGACTTGCCAGATCATAGACAAATGTCTTAGCATCCTGCTTTGTCAAATGAAGATGGTACTTACTCATATAGCATGTTGATAAAAATTCCAATTGAATAGTAAAGAGATAATGGTTTATTGGTCCTTATTATTTTACAGTAAATGATTTAGCTATACATTTTTCCTAAATTTAATTAAACATATTTATTTTCCCTATGAGCTTATATTAACTTACAGCAGAATGACTCTTTATTATGTTCATTTTATATGTTTATAGTACCATAGATATTATAAAAATGAACATTTCTTTTAAAATATTATGTAAATAAGCATTAATACTTGTCACAAGATTGCAAAGCCAAAATTACTTTTTAATTGTTTATTGTAATGGATTATATGGGAATGGAAAAGTACCATCCAGTCAATCATTATGATCTTCAAAATTGGGTTTGAAAGTATCAGAAAGACCACAAAACTGAGAGTCAGACATCTGGGTTCTGGGTACGGTTTTGTCACCAAGTTCTTTGGCCTTGGATGAGTCATTAAGCTTTGTTCAGTTTCCTTAACAACGTTGTTGCAGGACACAACTGTTGTAATACTGGTTGACAATAGGACAGGCAGTACCAAAAGGGGCCAGAACTTGGAGCCCAGCCTACGTGGTGGCATTATCAGGCACCGTCTCGGCCCTGAGGTGGGAGAGAGGGCCGGGTAAGAGAGCTATCTCTGAAATCAGCCAGCCTGGGTTCAAATATTTTCTTGATGACTTACCACTTGTAGGACTTTGGTCCACTGGCTTCATCTCTATGTGCCTCAGTTTCTTCACCTTTAAACCAGATAAGAATAAATATTAATACCTATTCATGGGGTGTTGGGAAGATTAAATTAGTTAATATTTATAGTCTTAAGAACAATCTATAATTCATCCAGCACATGGTTTTGGAGCACCTATTGCCAAGTCCTGTTTTAAACTTGGAATACATCAATAGCAAAACAGATGGATATCTTTGTCCTCCCAGAGGTTCCATCCCACTGGAGAAAGACAAATAATGAAATCGAATATAATAAACAAGTGAATTAGGAAGTATGTGAGATGATAATGAGCGATATAGGAAAAGGAAAAAAATACAGCAGAGGAATGATTCAGGAAAGCCAAAGCAAGTGGTGGAGTGGGAGGGATTTTAAATAGGTGGTCCGAGAGGGCCTTGTTGAGAAGTTGACATCTGAGGAAAGACTGGGAGCAGATGGGAGAGTTAGCCATTGCCGGTGTTTGAGGGAAGCACATTCTAAGCAGAGATCATGGTCAGGGCCAAAGCCCTGAGGTACAACGTGCCTGGGAGGCTTGGGACAAGTGAGACTGAGGAGAAGCAAAGGGGAGCAGAACAGGAGGATCCAAAGTCATAGCGATACGGGCGGGTTAGTGGAAAGTCTTGTTGTCCATTATAAACCCAGGCATTTATTTTCCTGAGAAGGGGGTCATTGCAGGCAGAGGGATGACAGAATAAATACTCAGTATCCGCTGTTATTAACGATATATAATTAGGCCAATATAATTAGGTAATGGAAAAATAGCAACTGGTAATAAGCAAAGCTGTAACCAGGCAAACGTGAAGTTAACATCTAGAATGTCAGATGCTGGGCTACAGTGGGTTACGCCTGTAGATAAGTACAGAATAGCTTCTCGGGAGTGACAGCAGGCAATACGCTCTACGTGCAGATCTAGGTCAAACAGTCATGCTCAGGGTGATCCAGCCGCAAGTGCATAAGAACAAAACAGAACAAAATGCAGGAGATCCAGTTCAGATCCTTTCTCCTACTCCAACTCTAGGACTGTGTGTTCTAGAGCAAGTCACTCAACCTCTCTGTGCTTCATTTTTCTCATTTGTACAATGGAACTAGTAATACTTATCTCAAAGGGCTCTATGAAGATTACATGCACCATAAACATAAAATACTTGCACATGTAGTTTTTACTCAATAAATGGCGGTAACCGCCATTGACAAGTGACAAGCGCCAAGCCACAGGGACTGGGGCTCAGGGGCGGGACTCCTGACATGGCAGCAAGGTAGGTCTCCAGACTTTTCAATAAATGGAGACCCGTCCAGGTACCAAAACAGAGTTTCAGTCAAGAAGAACAAGACTGTGACACAGCCCCAAGTGCTAGGACAACTAGGTGGCAGCTAGGTCTCAAGAGACACGGCAAGAGCCTGGTCACCTTAACAAAAGTGAAGATCAGAACATGATCCACGGCAAACTGATGTGATGTCAAACTTCTACCCTGGTAGACCAGGGACAGAGGTAGTCCTGGGGACTGGAGCAGGACAAAATTGCTCAATGAGGGGTCCCCCACTCCGAGGAAGCATAGAAACTAGCAAGTCGTTACAGAAATGATCTCCACCATTCTTTCTGGGCTCTATAATTCTCCATTTCTAAGTATTGGTAAATAATTTGAAAACGCCACACATAAGGGTAATTTTCTACTTTAAGCTATAAAACCGAAAGCTTACTGTAAGAATGGTAGCAGAAATTTGTTTTGCCATTTTATTTTCAGCTCATACGTTATTTCACAGCTGATCAAAGGCATTGGTTGCAAAGTATAGAATAAATCATGCTTCTAAATAAACCACTAAAGAGTGTTAAATTGATTTAAGTGATTTTAGGAATATTAATATTTAAAACATCTCTGTCCCAAGCCTCTTTATGACTACCTATAGCAATAATAGCTACAATTTCATTCTACCATTCTTCATTTTATAATATTACATAGTAAACTGTGGAAAAATGTTATTTTTTAGCCCTGGAACAGAAGTGTAAGATTTCAGCTGTTTATTTAGATTTAAATATCTTGAATTTTATTCAGTCAATAAAAGTGTACTTGATTAATGCATTTGTTATATTCTTTGCCTAGGTTGAGGTGAATAGATGGCAGTATTTGTTTTTCACTATTAAAGAAAACTTTGCCTTCCACTCACCTTACTTTGGTGTAAATTTGAGTTTAAGCAGTGTGTACATCAGGATTAGTCCAAGTCTTAAGAAATTTTCCAGCTTCACAATTTTGTATCGTTAGCTTATCTTAAAATATTCTTAAAATTACATACATGATTCTCATAGGCTTCGTTTTAATGCATAGGAAAAAGAAAAGGAACCCGCAGTGTTAAACACAATAGCGGTGAATGCATTGGGGAGTTTGGGCAGCAAAGCGTCCCAGGCCCCCACTTTGGTGTTCGAGTCACCTGGGCTGCACAGTTTGACAGCCAGCTGTATGAGTGCAAACACGCTGGGGATAAAAGCAGCCAGACAACTGGATCACAATGCACGGATTCAAAGGCGTGTCTGAACTGTTCACGCATCTGTACTTACCCGGGTCCCCAGCCTTGCCCAGGGCTGGCTCATCATTTTCTTCTCCTCCTCAGCCTGTCTTCGTCTTTGTTTTGTCCTCCAGCAACCTCCCATTTCTTTTCCAAGTCACCTCCATCTGCTTCCGTGTCAGTGTGGCCCTCCTGACACAAGGCTCGCCGAGGAACCCTGTGTCTGCTCAGCGTCATCACATAACTGTCACTGCTCAGCGCTCCGCTCCACGCTGGCTTGTTTCGTCAATAACCATTTATTTGTTGCTGGAATAGTATCAGCCATTACATCTGACCTCCCTGTTTCATCAATTATGGATAGATTATTGGATGTGAACATCTGCAAAAGCTTGCTGTTGAACTCACCTCCTGGCTGGGATTAGATAAAGTACTAAACTGTTGTTTATTGTCAGGCCAAAACTCTACTGGAAGGCAGGGAATTCCAAGAGTAGCAGAGCGCCATCAGAAGTACGAAAAATTGTTTCGTATTGCCACTGTTTCCCCTAAGATCCCAGCCATTTATTATTTACACGTAGTACTGGTTGTTACAACCTACTTGCTAAAAGCTCTTGGCAGGCAGCACACATCCAGTCACTGTCGCATCTGTCAGAATGGAAATGACTCATAAATTGTTTTCTCATCTCTTTTATCACAGCGAAGGAGTAATAGATAAAGCTTCCTCTGTACGCAGGCATTCAGAGGACGACTTCCCTACCATGTTTTATTTGGAAGAAACTTGCTCGCACAGCCTAATATGAAAGCATTACACCGTGGGTCTAAATTAGGGTTTACCGAGGTTACGAGAATAATGGCCTATGGTGGAGAGGACATCAAATTGTGTAGAAAGAATATGCTCAAAATGTTTTTCAAGGCATTCATGGATTTCTGAGCAGGGAGGACCAAAATGAAATTTTATTGAAGCTTGCCTTAAATGAGGAAGAAATCTAGTGAAAGGGATTATGAATAGATGCTGGCTTTACTGCCAGGATAAAGACAAGTCTCCCAGTGGTGATTGGTTCGTGAAGAAATACAGAAATTATCACAGTATCAGTGTTTATTAAAACCCTCTAGGTAGCCACTCACTAACATAAAACACTCCTTGAATTTTTTTTTTTTTTTTTTTTTTTTTTTTTTTGTGTCTGGTGGAGCCAGAAGCTATTTTGTTCAAAGTGATCAAATGGAAGAAGGTTGATAAGTGGCCACTTTGGAGAAAGCTGAGGCACTTGGTTTGTCACCGAGCTAGTGACTTTTCATTGCTTATTTCTCTGTCCTAATGTGTTACTTGTGAAGGTAGAAACTGTATTTGTCTCTCATCATTCTCGTTTAAAAGAAAGAGAAAAAAATGTTTTCTATTTCCTCCATGGATAGAAAGAATTATTCCTCAAGATACCATGACTGATGAACATAATTTCTCGCCTCTGATTGGCCTGTCTTCACTGAGCACAGTGACCACATGCACTTGTCATGGGCAGAATTTATTTATCTGAGAATGGGACTAGATGAAACAAGGACACGTGTAGCTAGAGGTTCTTATCTCCTTTGGAAATGTCATTTAATTCCTCCTTTAGAAATGTGGCTTGTGTTCTCATACTTGAACTCTCCAGGACTGGCTGTTAACTGAAAATGTTTGCATACTTTCCATTTACCATAGTTATAAAGTGCCATTTTTTCCCTCTATCAAATGATTTATAATACGAAGCATTAATATAATATAATACAATGTAATATACTGTACTTTATATTATGTAAATCATATATATTAATATTATATAATAATTTATATAAGAGATTGTTTTCTTGAAGCCAATTAAATAGTTGTGTGTGTATATATATATATATATATATATATCAAATAATTATTATATTATATAATACAAGAGCTCATTACATCCACACTGATGTTTCAGCAGGTACTTTACTACCAGTACTTTCCAAGGGCTCTACCATATTCTTTCAACAATACTCACCATTAACATAAGACTAGGAGCTGGGGGTATAATAGAGAACAAAACATACGGTTCCTGTCCTCGTGGCACTTATGATCTAATTGGAGAGAGACAAATACCAATAAGTAGATACATATAACGCTGTGGTGAGTGCTGGACTAGCACAAAGTGTATGTGTGTGTGTGTGTGTGTGTGTGTGTGTGTGCAAGCACTGGATGTGTCGGTGTGAAATTAGAAAAAGTGCAGGCAGAGGGATGTGGACATGGAGATTACTGAGCCCATTTCTGAGAGTGAAAGGTCTCTATGGCTGGAGTGAAGTTCCCAGAGTCCTGCACATTCCAGCAAGACTAGGTGTTGACATTTCTGCACTGGTAATGTGAGTGACAATACATGTTTGGTCAAATTAGATTTGACTGTCACTTCATTTGATTCAGTTTGCCACCACTGTCTTTGGTCTCCATAAATAATGGAGAACTGAAATCCTGGGTAATGTTATCATAGGTATAATGGAATTATTTGTCACCCTCACTTTTCATCCTCACATAAACATAACCAAGCGGAGATTGAGATTTTTTTAGTTTGAAAAAATACACAAATTTTATGCCCTCAAATATTTTCTGACAATGACATCTTTAATTGTTTTATATAAGCAGTGTCTGCTGGCCTATAGCCGCGGAATCAACCTGTATTGTCTCTCACTGATAAACATGAATGGGGAAAAGACTTGAAGTTATTTACTTGCCACTTCAGCTCTAGAGAGTGCTTTTATCTCTCAGAACTTCTTTTTATTCTTTGGCTGTAAGAAGGAGATTCATTCAGATCAACCCACATAAGGGAATTGCTTGTAAAGATTCCCGTGGCAGTGAGAGAGACCCTCTCCCAATAAACCCCAGGATCAGCAGACAGTTGGGCCTCATGGACTGAAAGATTCTTGGGAACTGGAGGACTCCTGCAAGACGAAGGGGCTGAGTTTTCTTATTATCCCCTCAGCAGCAGCCGTCAGTTTGATTCACTTTATTGGCATGAGTCAATCATCTCTTGGTATCCATATTTATCTTTGACTCCCTTCTCACTTCTGCCATTACTAACTGCTCAATGGGTCTGAATTACCTAAAAGAACATGATTGCACTAACTAATCACTATCATCTTCCATTGAACAGAACTTTTTGTATGAGGCCACCTCACACATTACTGGACTGACTTTGTTTTGGTCCAGGGCCTCTTAGCAAAATATAAAACAAAGTCCCCAGTGGATTTCCCCAGGAGAAGATTAAGGGAAGGGAAATTTTCTTTTCAAGGAGCTATAAATATAACTCGCACCATGATTGGGCTATGCAGGATAAATATTTCCACGCTTTAGGATTTACAGTATAGAAAAATAACAATTGAGAATTAGAATGAAGATTTTTCATAAATACATCCCGTATTAACATAGTGCAAAACTATAATGACCAATTTAGGGAATGGCAGTTTTGAGTAATATGTTCCAATTTACTATTGGGGAAACTTATTTTTGGACTGTAAGTGGAATCCTAACTCATAATTTTTGGGATTGAGAGTCATCTGTATATTAGATACACAGAGAGAAAGTTTTAGGTGAGAGAACATTCTTGGAAAGTTTTTTTTTTTTTAATTTTATTTTTTAAATTTATTGGGGTGACAATTGTTAGTAAAATTACATAGATTTCAGGTGTGCAATTCTGTATCACATCATCCATAAATTACACTGTGTGCTCAACACCCAGAGTCAGTTCCCCTTCCATCACCATATATTTGATCCCCCTTACCCTCATCTCCCACCCCCCAACCCCCTTACCCTCTGGTAACCACTAAATTACGTTCCCCAGATTAATTTTCAAACCCATGGCCATCCTGTGGTCACCGACTGCCCTCCAATCTCCTCACCCTCCCCCCCACCCCACCCCTCCCGCCCATCTAGCAACCCTCAGTTTTTCCTCTTTGTCTCTTGGAAAGTTTTTGAGATGTATTTCTATCCTTATAGCTTTTGAGAATACAGTATAAACTTCTAGCTTTGAGAGATTAAATAACAACTCTAATTCAGTTTATGAAATTTAAGGATAGCCTTGAATTTTTATCAACTTCTTAAAAATTTCAAACTATAAAAGAAAAATGTGCCTATTTTGCAGAGCACTGAACATCACATTTGTAACAATTGCTATTTAATGAACCAAAAGCATTGTAGATTCAGGTCTCCTTGCTGTCACTTATTCTATTATAGAGACTTTTCTTTAAAAAGGAGTTCATTAAGATGATACAAAATTTTTCAAATGAGGGTAAGCATGAAAATTAAATTTCAATTGAATGAAATGGCTCATCAATTAAACTTTTTTTATTTCAGGTGTATAAAACAATAAAAAAAATTTAAACATAAAATAAATTTATCAGGATTTTAAAGACAAAGGTACACGATTGAATACAATTATGGCATGTCTTAAATTACTAAATATATCAATGTAGAGTCCTAAAAATCAAAGTCATATTTTTGAGAAGGAGAATTCTAGATCATTTGGTCCCACCCCATTATCTTCCAGACTTGGAAACTAGAGCTCAAGGTAACCAAGTGACCTGTCCGAGATCACACCCTGAGCTCATGGCAGAAGAGAAACTAGGACTCCTGTGTTTTCACACCCAGTCCTTTCTGCACTAGACCATACGGCCTTCACTTTATGTGTTGGGTGACAGAAACACTGTGTAACAGATAGTCCAAACGATGAGTAATGCATTTCAGAAAGAAAGACTACATACTCCAAATGATCAATATAAATAAGTATGGCTAGACCACTCGTAATTTAAGAATACAGTTTTAACAGGATGCAAAATACTTAACTACTCCTGTGTATTATAGTTTACAGAGCTGCAGACTTGATCGTTCTCAGTGTTCATTCCATAGAACCTATTTGTAGAAAAGGATTACTGTATTTATTTCATGTCAGATACTACGCGGATGACCTTGCAGAAAGTGTGTAAGAGCCTTTAAGTGATGTGAGACCAGTTGTGTGTACCCCATTTTCGTCATCTTCCTATTGCCGGCCCCAGTGAAATGCTCTGAATGCTGTTGCTGCCCAGTCTGCTCCTCAGCCTGTTACTGCCGTGCTTGTCAGAAATCATTAGCCATTGATTTCTTTGACTAATGTTGCACTTGATTGTCTGAACCATGTTCAGACACTGTAAATGAGGCAGAAACATCCTTTCTGCTCACCAACTGTGAAATGGCTAAAGGGGGTTAGATTGCCAGGAATCAGAATAAATGTATTTCCGATAAGACTTGACAATGATTTCAAGCTCAAGATGGCAACTTGATTTTTTTTTTATTTCTGTACTTATTACACAAGAATAAATCTGCATCATTGGCTTTTTCTCCTCAAAGTAATGCACTGTATTGAGCCCAGTGCCAAGCTTTCATTATCAAATGGCGCAATTTGGAGTTTGTGTAGGAGATGTGTAACAAAATGTTAGTTGTGCTGCCTTTTTATGGTGAGCAAGGAAGAAAGAGGTTTTAAAAAAATGCACCCTAGGCAATGGACTCATAACTTTTTATTTACAGACAAATCCAGTAGATGCCCCTTTATGGATTTACAGACATACTTTGGTCCAGGTGGGTGCATTTAAACTCTCCTAGAACTCCTAGACTTGTAGGCAAAACTAGAAATAAAATGTTTAAATGTAGCTAAATGGTCGGGGTTTCATTCTCACTTGGTTCAGGGCATCCTGGATGCCTCTTAGAAGTCTGGGGGCTTTGAGGAAGGAAAGCAGCCATCTTTCAGGATTGGAAGAAGAACTGTCTCATGGAAAAGGGACACACTTAGCTGTGTTGTCCCACAAAACACAGCCTTGACCAGCAGGCAGAAGTTACAGATTTTGCCTCACCATAACCAATAGTTTTCTCACATGTCTCCAGTGATTGAGTGGCTAGCCTCCCAAGGAGATAGTGTCCAATCATGAATATTGGTCAAGTGAAGGCTAGATCAGCGTTTCTCAATAAAAGCACTATTTACATTTGCAGCTGGATAATTCTTTGTGATGGGGACTATCGTGTGAATTTTAAAGTATTGACCAGCATCTCTGACTTCTACTCACTAGATGCCACTAGCACCTCTCTGAATTATGACAACCTGATATATCATTACCAAATATCCCCTATGGAGCAAAGTCTCCCCCATTTGAGAACCAATAGGTTAGATATGTACTTGGGAAAATGAAGCATTGCTTCATTCAGATCCTTAGTAAGGACTTTTATTTTTTTAATAAAATTAAAAATATTTTTATTTTCACCATAGGTACTTTCCATCTGTACCCTTATTTAGCTAGTAAAAGTGTCTTAAACATAACTGTGTTTCAGACTTCTGTAGGAAAGTAGTTTGTGTTGGGGAGGATGGACAGATAGAGATGCACACACACTCAGATAAACGTCAGACTTATTATTCTTTACCTTTTAATTTTTAGTAAGATTTATAAAAAATAAATTATGCAATTTTGGCAGATAGCTCAGAATCAGGGCTCATTTTGTGAATATTCGACCTGTACAATCACAGAGCACTCTACATTTAGAAGGACCTTGGTAGATACTTATAAATACCTCATCTTATTGGCACCTTATAACATCCCTTCAAGGTAGCCTTTATTCATTTCCATTTGATACCTAAGGAAATAAACTCAGAAGCATTAAGTCACTTGACACATGTCACTCAGCTCACTAGTAGACCTGCCTGACTCCAAATCCTACGATATTTGGAGAAAATTTGAACACCCAGAGGGAAATTTGATTAACTATCCCATAAGACTCTTCCAAAGCCTGGTCTATGCCCTCAGAGTAGGAGTCCCTACTGATTTCAAATATTGAATTAACTAAGAAAGAGAGCAGTGGGGGAGAGTGGTAAGTAGAGAAAGGAATGTACTGTATATAGAAAAATATACCAAATATATGAAATAAAGGTAGGATTAGAGTTCATTGAAATATTTTCAAAATTACAAAATTTCCATCTCCAAAGGACTGCATGATAGAATTTATTTTATATGGTAGTTTCTATGACTTGTTTTTCCTACAGAAACTATGGTGGTTAGGGTTACCAGCCAGAGCACAGAGGCCCTCGTACACTTCATGTCACTCACTGATCAGTATGTTTGAGTTGTGCACGCTCCATTCTATGCCAGAAGCAGAAAGAAAGTATTTCTTCTCCTTCCCCAGGCATGGGAATAACTCTGTATAAAATTTTGAAAACTTGGAATAATAGGAAATAAGGCAGCCAATTGCACCATCTTGAAAGTGGCATATTTTAACCAAACACGTTGAGCTGCCTAGAAAATAGAAAGACAAAAACTGAATTTACAAAGTCCTGTAAAAGACTACTTTTGTGTATATATACACAATTAAATACTATTCTGCCATAAGAAAAGATGAAATAGTGCCATTTGCGACAACATGGTGGATCTTGAGATTATCAAGCTGAGTGAAATAAGTCAGACAGAAAAAGTCAGGAACCATATGGTATGTAAAACTTAAAAGAACAAAAGAACAAGACAAACAAATGAAGAAACAAAAACTGATAGACACAGACAATAGTTTAGTGATTACCAGCGGGGAAGGGGGGAGGGGGTTGGTAGATGAGGGTAAAAGGGGTCAAATATATGGTGATGGAAGGAGAACTGACTCTGGGTGGTGCACACAACATGATATATAGATGATGTATTACAGAATTGTACACTTGAAACCTGTGTAACTTTACTAACAATTGTCATCCCAATAAACTTTAATTGAGGGGGAAAAAAAATTTACCTGCATGTAGAATGAAGGGATGAAAGTGAATGGCCTGCCTTGCCTTTGAAACAATAATCAAATTCTTTCTTTATAATCTAGAAGAGAAATATCAGCTTGAAAGTTTGTCACTTAATATCTCTAAAAACTTAGATTGCTCAGTCCATGTTACCAGACAAAACATTCTATGCCAGAACTTTAAAACAAGTTTTTATACTGGACATCGTTGCATCCATGTACCCCAGTAAAGCCTTTTTTTCTCATTGTAGCACTCATTCCTGTCTCCAATCCTTTGCTCAAGCTGCCTCCTCACTACTGACCCAATTCGTATCATTCCTTTCAAATTCAGATTTTCTTTTAATGAGACTTTCCTACCTGTATTTTCTTCATTGTTCTTATGAGTATCGGAAATTCGCTCATTAACTGATTTAATTACAGACGGTCTCCCCATCATCTAAATACAGTGTAGACTGTGTGGAGGGCAGAGATTTTGCATTATTCGCGGCCGGCCGTATGCCTTGCACCGAGAGCAAGGCTTGGCCCACAGATCGCACTCAGTATTTAACGTCTTTGGGCTAAATTTTTAGCCCTTTACACAGACTTACAGCACTGTATAATTTCAATATCTTTTTGCCTTAGACAGCAAGGTCTTTGAGAACAGGGATAAATGTACATACATATATAATATATATATATTTGAATTGAAATTATATATGTATTTTACATATATATAATTTTATCCTGCGGTTACATCTAATTATCTAATGATATGTACTGGAGGAGTTTTTTGCATAATACATTGGTTCTGAAGGTTGAGAAATTATTCTGCCACACACTATCTGAATTGTTTCATTTAGTATAGTTAGACTGCATAAAACACCACAGAAGACATGACTGGGGGCTGGCAAGCATCTCCTTTTCAAAGCTACAGCTTCTTCTAGAAGAGCTAGTGATCTTTGAGTCATTCATCCCTAAGTTTGAATTAGTTTAATCAAATGCGGTTCTATCACTTAGTAGAAGAAATTTCCCTGAGAAGATAACAAACAATTCGGTCGGGGAGGAGTTCCAAAAGGAAGGAGGGAAGATGCCAAATTTTTGGAATTTTCCCCAAGGACAACCTTTCTTTCACCCAAAGATATTTTTCCTCTGTCATGCTCTTCTTTCTATTCTGAGCACCAAATGTATTAAAAAAGAACCAAGAATGCATGAGGGGTCATTGTAGTGTTAGAACTTTTCTACATCTTGACTATGGTGGTGGTTACATAGATATATACATGTGGTAAAATAGCCGAAAAGTCACACACACACACACACACACACACACACACGTACATAAAACTGGTGGAATCTAATAAGGTGGGTGGATGCCATCAGCCTCAGTTTCCTGATTGTGATGTTGTACTATAGTTATGCAAGATGTTACCACTGGGGAGAGCTGAGTAAAGGATATATCAGGGTTTTCTGTGTTACTTCTCACATTGCATGTGACTCTACAATTATCTTAAAATAAAATATTTTTCAAACAAATGAACTTGGACAGTATTTTCTTATAACAACTATCTTGGCAGAGGGGAGGGGAGACGATTCCATCTAATTTGGAAAAGTTAGGCCAGGAGTGACAGTCAACAGAGTGGTTTAAAGTAAGTTTCAGTTGTGAAAGCAAATATAAAGGCTGTGATTGCTGGGATTTTTTTTTGTTTTAATGTTGTCTAAAATAAAGGGATTGTAAGAGAGTAATTGAAGTGGAGCAAGGAATGTGAAATAGAGGAATTCAAAAAGGGGGGGTGTCAATATCAAATAGTTCTTTTTCTTCCAAAGGGTTGGAGCTTCCAAAGGGTTCCAAAGAAACCTCATGAGTGGAAATTGTAAGCATACAAAGGAAAGAAAGCATTTCGTTTGATATTATAAGACTTACTACCTTTGTCTTGTGTTCCCCCCATCCTAACAGTGCCAAAGCTCTGTGTGTGTGTGTGTGTGTGTGTGTGTGTGTGTGTCCGTGTCCGACTCACTTGGTTGACAGGTGACAATCTTGACTTAAATCCAATGCTCTCTTGAAGGTTACTGCAGCAAGAGAAATTAATGATCCTTAAAATTTGATTTTACAGTATACAATTCCTCAAAGGATGTGTAGCATATTGCCAGCATTATTCTTTTGCTCATTCTCTATGCTTTTTCGCATTTTTATGCTAAGTATTCCATTAATTTTGCTTTTAGGTGACCAATAGAAATGATCTCACTTTAAGACATTGGATTTTATTTGAAAATGTCTTTTCAAGTAAATAAATTTCATTCTAGTAAGAAGATAAAGTCCATTGCCTTTAAAATTTCTAGCGAAATAGTTTTCAAACGTTAGTCACTGAAATTTTTGGAGCAATTCGGTAGAGTGGCCCTGTTGCACTCAGTCCTCAGTAGGTGTGTGAACTGACTTCTCCAACTTTGGTAGCTTTGTTATCACACACAGTTTGGGGGTACCTTGAAATTTACATGGTAGGATGCTTAGTCAGTGTTTTCCACTGCCCCTTGACAAAGGTTGATTAGGTTCATTGCCCATAAAATTTAAAGATATATAATGAATATTCAGCTTATCAAAATATTTTGCACCTGAGATTCTTTATTCTCTCATTCTGTTTGTGACGATAGATTTCAACCTTCTAGATCCTGGATTTGCATCTAACAAATTGCATCAAGTACAGTGGATCTCGCAGATTTCCTCACTGTGTTTGCTCACTTGGAGTATTCTTTGTAAAAATAGTTCCAATCTCTTTCTAAGGGTTCTAGTTGATCAATAGTTATTAATTTTTAAATTATACCTGCTGACTTCAAGTAGCAAGTAAGTTAGCTTACTATAAGATCAATATAAAAACATCTTTATTTCCTACAGAATTCATAATCTCACATTTTATGTTTTGTTTTGTTTTGTTTTGTTTTGCAATGCCCTTCCTACTCTCCTCAGGTTGAGCTACACAATTCACCAACCTGCTGGATTATGCCGTGTATGTGTGCTCCTTATGATTTCACCTGTCTAGTTTCCTCTCTCCCACTAGTGCTCACATTCCTGAGGAACAGAGGCCCTGTCCTTGATTTAGACAAGTTCTTCTACTGCACTTATCATGGTCCTCAACACAGATTGCATGTAATTGACTGTTTCCCCGTTGGACCAATAATGACCTCTATTCTTCCTACTGCCTATGTATTTCCTATTTGTAAGTCACGTGTTTAGGGTGATATAGGAAGTCTCTGAAGCCACTAATGAAATGTGTCGTTGTTACTGTGAGGAGGGACCCTTCCACCAGGAGCCCTTCACTGATGGCTGATTAACAGATTCCCAAAGCCTCTCTGTCCTGAGGTCTATATTATCTCATATTTTCACTTCTGAGGAAATTGAATTCAGTGAGCTTTCCTGGCTCACTGAATTTGTAGGGCATGAAAGAATTGGGACTTGAAACCAAGTCTTATTACTCTAAGGTTAGTGTTCATGCCAATAGACCACATCTGGCTCCATGAGGAAGCGTCTGTAGAATCAAGTCTGTAGCCAAAACCAAACCCCCGACTGAGCTGGTTTTTGCCCCTGTTGCGCCCTGAAAGCATGACACACTGGTGTGCAATAGGAGCCATCAACTCAAAGTATCTTCCTGTAATTTCTTGGGCACCTACCCTCTTCTCCTTGAGCTGAAGAGTCACATCTCGCAGATACAATTGGGTACCCCCACGGTACTGTACTGCTTCCGGGTCCACGCCGGCCAGGAGGCAGGGGCAGTGGTGCAGTCAGCACACTGTAAGCCCTGGAGAAACCTCTCTTCAGTCCTTGCTGATTCATACAATTGCATCAGTCCGTACTCTGTACACTAGACTGTACATGACTTAAGGGTCACAAGCATGTTCTCTTCCATTTCAGATGTTCTAAGGTCTAATGTAGCACCTGGCTCACAGTAACAATATTTGCTAAATAAACGAACTATTTTTGGCACAAAATATAAAATTCAATCTTAATGATCTAGAATGTCATATAAAGATATATGGACCAAAAAACGCACTAGAAAATCTCTTCCGACATTTTGATATTTGGATTCAAAAATGTGTCTTATAAATTCCCACCACTCAAGGATTCTGCCCCTTAACTCAGAAATGTCCATGCCAAGTCATATCTAACCACATCTAGCTTTTGTCAATTGTACAAGACAGAGTGAGAAGAATATCTTCATGTTTATACAAAGCTTATTAAAAGGCTTAAAATAAGAATGAAAAAAATGACCTTTGCATGTTTAGGGGAAATTAAAACACTGGGTCAATATGTATCAGTAAGTAAGTTTTAATATTAGCATACGCCAAGCACTCACTTGGAAACTGCATGAAACCCAAATTTTATGAGGTATCACGATAGCCTTATTGAGATTATATCCCAAATATTAATTTTAAGAAAGTAAAGATGCGTATCAGCACTGCCTCTAATACTTGAGCCTCTCAGCCGCCCTACTCAGGCCGTAGCATACAGCGAGTATTTATCTCCTCCCTCACACTGAGTCTCTCCCAACTCTGTCAAATGGCTTTCACTAATTCTTTCTTAGAAAATGTGCAGAGGATTTCCACAGAGGTCTTTGGAGATTTCCTGTGTCCTCATGTGTGTAATAGGTCCAGTAACAATAAAGGAAGAAGAAAAAGTGGGGATTTTGTTTTACGTATTTCCCTCCTCCTGGCCATTCAGTCATTGAAAGGAAAAAAGAATAAAAAAGGAAATTATACTATCCAGACGACGTCAGTGTTAAATTAATATCATACATTTGGCTGTGACAGCCATAATCTTTTGATTATTGAATAGATTGCTGGTAATGAAGTACATTTGCAAGAAATATTTTTAGTGTATACTGAATACATGTACAAACTGTGAGATATGCATCGAATAAAATGATGGATTTAGAAATTGCCTGGCACCTAAATTCATGCCTTTCAAACAGCTATTTATCGAAAGAAAAGTGATATTTAAGCCACCGGGTAGAGTATTATAATCTGCCTTATATTACCTTTGATAATAGTCCCATATTTTAAAATAATGTTGCTCAAGCCATTCAATTTATTTATTCACACCTAAGTTATCTAAATTGGAAGATTTTGGATCGTGCAGGAAAAGAGTTATTTTCACAAAAGTAAGACCTCACTGTCATGGCCTAAAGAGGTTGCTGTGAAACAAGTGACACTATAGATAAAAATAAACCAAAGCATGAATTTTTAATAAACAAAAAAATGTTTTGTGGAGATCTTAACTCCTATTAATTTTGAATCTTTTCTGTTCTGAAATGAAACATCAGTGTATCTGGCTGTGCTGTATGTTTCATGTGTGTTTCTCTTCCTGATAGGTCCTTAACACTTACAGTGAAATCTCTACAGACCTGGATGATGAGCTCGGCCTGGGGAGAGCCTATGAAGCCATCGCCAAAGTCCTGCAGAGGTAAGTTAGCCCATCCTTGTCTTCCTGTCACTGTGAATGTACTCAGCTGTGAAAGACTGAAATTGTTTGAGGCCTGTCGCTTTCCATTACTGTCTGCTTCAATTTTAAGCAGTGCCCTTCTTAAGTGACCCTTTCATCGTAAGTTATTTTAAACCAATGTGGTATTTTAAACTCTGCACCTCAACTCTTCTTTGTCTGTTCCTCCTTTGCATTATTTTATTTTTGATTTTCTGTAAGTTTTGTGATGACCTTGCATGAAAGGTGAAAATCAGGTCATATCTCACAGGTTAAAAAAGCAGACAGCACAGAAATATATAGTGTGCTTCATTAACTGTGGCTCACCATAACCGTTCCAGATCTCTTCTTGGAGGAAAGTTTCCATTGATGCTTCAGTCATGCTTCTTCCATTAAGACACCTTTCCTTTTAGTGTATCTGGATAAACAATTGGGTACAAAGACAGTATTCCTAACATTTCATTTAAAACAGCATTTAACAAAAGTGTACATGAACAACTTCTGACACAAATTTTCCCATGGAAAATATGTGATTGGCCCTTCACTCATTGATTTTATTGTGATCGTTGTACACTCCATTTAATCATTGAATTATACAGTAGCATTATCATTGTAATTTAAGCCAAAATAGACTAAGAATAAGAAAAGTTACCAAAGTTAAGACCGTAGTTTTTGGTATGTCATCTTATATGCAAGATACATCTTTTTAATAGTGCAAGTAATTATAAAAATAGAATATTTTAATAAGAAAGTTTAATAAGAAAGTTTACTCAAGGAAGACAGGACCACATGAGTGTTGTGGTCCCTTCAAACGAAGATTGGTAACTGGCCCTTGGAAGATCAGCCCAACTGATCCAAATAACAACTGGAAAGAAGCAGATGATGTTTGAACACAAAGAAGAGATTCATAAGTATTCAATTTAATGTCTGTTTGGAACCCACCAACGCTGTGTCCTTTTCTCCAGCTCATTTTGATTATTAAATTATTTTACCCTGCTGTCAGCACTGCCCTGAATCAGTAGAAAATGGTTGGATTATTTGTCTTGCTTTGTAGTAGAATACCTGGCCCAAGCCTGTACAGCTAAATGAATGCATCCCTTGACATGTTTATAAAATAGTTTTTACAACATAACATTTTGTCCCAACATAAGTAAAGAGACAAAACTCCAGGGAAATATATTTTCTTTTACAAACATATATTGCGTACTTACTATGTCACAGGACAAGTGTTAGAATGCCCTGCTAGTTAATGATTGTCTTTATTTTTTAAATTTCTGGAAACATGAGCTTATCTTAAAATAATTCTCACCTGTTACACTGATGTCTCATGTGGAATAGTTTAGTCTCTGCTCCAAGACTTGATTTCCTGATCTATACAGTAAAAGCTAAGGGAAGCTGAACAATTAACTGATAAATATTGGCAATAACAATAGCAGACAATCTAATGTTTCAACTTAGCTGCCTATTATTTGGGGTTTCAGTGTGGAGATGAATACAGCTGTATTTGATATATCATGACGTAGGGTATGGTTTTGGTAGGAATGGGCACAATTGTAACCCAACACTCTAGTAACTGCCTTGGATCAAACATATAATAGGCAAGAATATTTATCCCCATCTCACCTGTATGCCATATGAAACAAATTCCACTTCTAAGAAATCCCATCTACTAAAGTACCAGTGAAACCGTCAGTGATTTGTACGGTGGACATGGGTTCTTAATTTTATAAAGAACTTTTTATGCAAAGCACAAAAAGTATAGGAGATGCTTCTTTTGAGGTCATGGGGGAAAGTGTCCCAATGCCACAGCAAGCTTTCCAGTCCAAGTCTGCCATTTTGCAGCATTGTTGGTGGTCATTTTTAGAAAATTTCTCTCCAAGGGCTTGGTTTTCTTTGTTACATGCATCCACGCACATATACAACATACACAAATGTATATCCCTTTCATAGTCTTAAACTGCTCAGACTCAGATTAGCAGCAGCGTGCAAGAAGTGGAACACGACCAAAACAGAGGAAATTATGCTGGTGGCGGCTGAAAATATATTCAGCAGCATATGAAGTTTAGCATCACCTCTCAATCTCTTTTGCCCTGTACAATTGCACAAGTTTCACTAATGGTAGCCCTATCTCTATAAACATAGTTTGTCTCTTTAAAGGAAATGGAGGAGGAACGCCATGTCAAGGCCCTCAGCTGAGCATGCATGAAAGATGAATAAGCTTTAAGGCCTGGAAGCTTCTAAAATAAGAATTTATACTGTGGCTTCAATTGAAAAACACACCACAATCCCTCAAGACTGAGCACTTGATAATACATAGTCGCTCATTGGTAATGCTAGACCTATCCCTAGCATTAGAATTATTGATGAAGGTTTTAATAGTGAACAGAGTTTGTTATTTTTGCTGTTGGTCTGAGTAGTATTAAGCAGCATAACAGAAAATAAGCATTTACGATGTCTTTTATTTTTCAACTTGGAATGCTAGTGAAAAAATTAATTGATATTCTCAAATAATAGCAATTGCCTATGACTCGGCTATGAAAGCCAGAATTATAGTCTGTAAAACAAAGAGAGAGTGAGTTGAGAAATTACCAAGTAAATATGATTGTTACATGTAGACAGACGATTTGAGTAAATACAAATGAGGGGGAAACCCTCAATATTCCTTACAACATCCTTTTGGCCTCATTTACCGAAATAGTTCATTTATCAAAATGCCACAACTTTCCAACACAATCAGGATGACTTTTTTAAAGAATGTGGGGGTAGGAATCACAAAAAGAAGAGTCGTTCAAAACACATTGGTCACAATTAGCCTGGGTTTATTCCCTACCAAGTATACATTTTCTTACAAACTCGGGTTAAATTATTTCCTAGAAAACTTTCCACAGTGGATATCTTCAAATCAATCAGCACAAAGTTGCAAGTGTGAAAATTACCTTTCTGTTATAGCTGAAAATTAATTTCTTCTTGCTTGAGAGAAATGACATGCCCTAGTAATTTTCATATATTCCTTAAAATGGAACACCCAGGCTTTGACGCGAGATTTCCTAAAAATGACGCCCCAAAAAATACATGAAAACATTTCTATTAATTCATGAAATTAAGAATAGCTTTTTACATTTTCTCCTGTCACTGATTCCATTTGCCTTATTACTTTCATCTGTGGCTCACGAACTTGGTGGCACAATCAACAAACCCTTAGTGGCTATTTCATCTCTGCTCTATTTGATTTCTTCTCTCTGAGTAAATGATTAAGTTTTCATGCATTGGTTCAACCAAAATCTATGTTCACTCAACCACATCCTTTATTGATTACTTCTACTGCAAACAGTAGGCCAAGTGTGATATACATAATTGGACAGTTGTCAAGGGATGTGGGTGTTAACAGTCCTGTTTTCCCAGTTGGAAACTGGAATCACCTTGATACACAAATATTCTGCACTGTTTCATTCTCATTCTTTGGACCGAGGAGTCCTGTTCCTCAGAATATATGTTTTTAACTCTCTAAGGTCTGGTTGAATGAATTGAATGATTATACCATATAATATGCTGTTCAAGTTGCACCTGTGCACTGCATATAGAAAACTGGAATTAATATTTGTCTAACGTTTTAATCTTGTCCTTTAACTTATACAAATAATCTGTAGCTTTTCGGAGAGAAAATATTGGATTCTTTCCCTTCCAAGGAAAGATGGGCTTCTAAATCTAAATCTTTTAGATTTTTAAACTTGGAAATCCTTGAAGCAACATGTAATGTTTATATTTCAAATGCTGTATTAGCAGCATTGCCAGCTATAGGGCAGTATATTCATTGAGTAGAGCTTATAATTCATAATAGACATTTTCCATAGCATTATTTGTTACCATGAGTTCCAAATAATTTTAGATGTTTTTGAGATCCGTTGCTCCTTTGGGAGAAAAACAACTCGATTCACCCAACTGTAGTTTTATTTATACTGTTTTGTATTTCTTATTCACTGAACTTGTTTTGTTTGTTTGTTTATGTATGTTGTGATTTAACAATCCTCAGCAAGCCAAACTTAATCCAAAATATACTTCCATCAAAAATATATCAGCTTTTAGAAACATGAACATAAATAAACTTCAGCAAGCCCATTTTAGCTAAATAAAAATAATAATTTTTCCCTAAGGTTTTAAAGTGATATGCAAAGAAGTCCCTACTTTTTTTTCTTATGCCATCAATTTTTTCTTGAATATTACAATCCAAGAAAGAGCTTGGAAAGTCAACATCAATTTGGTAAAACATTTTTAGTCCTAGAAATTTACAAGTTTGCACAAAATTCTAAGTATTAATAGTATAATGTTTTATTTATTAATATTTTTATACTGTTGAGCTCTCTCAATACCATTTTAGTTATTCCCAAAACAAATATTTAAATTAAAGCAATGACTGCAGCTCTCATGGCACTTTGTTTCATATCTGATTTGCAATATTCCTCCAACAATTCATAATTTGGGGGAATTCAGCTATGCCTAAATGTGGAAGAAGATTGTTCATAATTTTGTTATGAAAAAGTGAGAACAGAATCCTAAAAAGCAATATTAACTCTGGGAATGTAAAATTCCATTCAATTTCTGATAGAGTATTCTTTTATCAATAAGAAAGGAAAAAAAGCATTTGATAGTACGAATACTCAAGTAAACAAGTGTTAGTTCTTTGACTCTGACCCCTAGAAAATGGACTCTGTACGTATCTGTCTTACAGAGTGTCTATTTAAGTTATCGTGTTTTATTTATTGCACGATGAAAGATGTTCAAAATTCATGCTTAGCCACATCAACTTTTCTTCTTCTCGGCTGTTGGTAGATAATATCAAGTAGAAAGCTGTGGGTGTGGTAGCTTTTTAGTTCACTGAGAGATAGTAATAATACTAGTTGTCATTTACTGACTTTTTACATGTGCCAGGCTATGCATATATGTCATTTTTCATCTCACAACACCTATGGCTATTTTTAAAATGAGGAAACTGAAGCTGAGAAAGAGTGCAGATGGATACAAAGTTATTCATCTAAGAGGCCAACCTGGGATTTAAGTCTAGATCTTTCTAATATCCACCATAGCTCACTGTGACTTGAAAGCAACCTAACTTATTTTTACAAACAAACCACAGCTTATCTATGGAAATGGATGTTGTCCTCTCAAATCTTGGCAGGTTATGTAAGTTGATACCTTCAATCCTGCCACTATCTGTTTAAAATTAAACTCCTTTGAAATGCTGTCTGAGCTGACGGCGTATTCTTTTTGAATGACCCCGATAGAAGCACCTCATTGTATGAGAGGTGGGTTTGATCTTTGGAAACAGCCAAAAAGATTTAGGGTCACATTTAGAAAAAATATGTAATAATCTCTAGGGGCAATCCCATTTTTGGAACAAAATTGGTTAAATGACTTATGAATATCTTATAATAACACTACGCTAAGAAGGTAGTTCCTAAAGAGGGATTCCAAAAATGCCATAAGCTTCATCATTAGATGACATCTTTGAAGATAATCACTTTGCGGGAACTACCTTCCTTTGCATACTTAGCATGTCTGAACAATTGGAAATATGGATGTGTAGTACAGGGCAGGAGGGAATCGGGTCTAGAACTATAGATTTGCCAGACATGTGCGTGTAGGAGTTAGGCCATGCCACAGTAGTCAGTGGAATTGCCCAGAGTAAGCATTTAGTGGAGGAGAAAAGATAGCCTTGGACAGAACTCTGGAAAGAGCCTACTTTGGATGGGCAGAAACTTCAGAGTCAGTGACGTATCCGGGACATGAGAGATGCAGGAGAAGTGAGAGAACAGAGATCAGCTGAGAGTGCTAGAGGCTAGAGAGGGTGACACATTTGGAGAAAGATGGGACCATTAACAGCAGGGACTCCCAATCTGTGTATTGAAAACATGGATAAGGTTAGAGCAGTAAGAAACATGGGAGTAAAATAAGGAGCCTAAGAATCTATAGGCACACTAAACACTTTATGCAGTCCAAAATTCAAAGATGGCTCCCACAATACATGCTAAAATTTTTCCATTTTATATAGATGCTTTGAGGTCACCATTGTAATCAC
The DNA here is from genome assembly GCF_004115265.2 of Rhinolophus ferrumequinum. Taxonomy (NCBI): domain Eukaryota; kingdom Metazoa; phylum Chordata; class Mammalia; order Chiroptera; family Rhinolophidae; genus Rhinolophus; species Rhinolophus ferrumequinum. The sequence goes on along the minus strand of NC_046301.1, from coordinate 19,714,624 downwards.
TAGAATTGTCTCCAAATCCTTTGGCTGCATTTGAAGGTCAAATTTATGCTCCAAACTCTAGATTTGTTCTTGCGAGGATTTTGAAAGGAAAGTGCTCCAGGTTTCAAAGTACCAAGTTTCACAGTTAATCCCATGTATGAATTTATATATTTATCTCTCCAACTTGACAGTGAAACTTTTCAAGAGCAGGAACCATATTCCCCAGAAGCTAGCATTCTATAAGGCATTTAGTAGTCTCTCAAAAGTTTCTTGATGTTACTGAAATTTCCAAAAGACAGGAGTTTATAGTCATGAACTCCAAACATTCAATGACAGAGGTTCTCATGATTTACTGGAAGCTTAACGTTTGTTTACTGCATAAGTGTTTCTCTTCTCAAACTTTCTACCACGCCTTCATTCAAAAATATATGAATGCCTAGTATATACCAAGCATGCTGCTGGAAACTGTGTCTTCCTGAGCATTTTGCCAGTATAAATAGCACTTATATAGGTGATTTAGTGATGCCTAAGATTTCACTGCTGAGGGATGCTTACAAGAACAAACTGACATTCACCTCTTAGAAACTTTTTAAAAGTTTTATTTAAAAAAAAAAAATAACAGCTTTATCGAGACAATTCATAGAACTTACAGTTCACCCATTCAAATTCTGCAATTCAGTCGTTTTCAGTATATTTGTAGAGTTGGGCAACCATCACCACTGTTTAATTTCAGATAACTTTCATCACCCCGGAAAGAAACCCCATATTCTTTAGCAACCATTCCCCCCATATCGCCCCTCTCCCCAGCCTCCGGCAATCACTAACCCACTTTCTATCTCAAGGGATTTGCCTATTCTGGACATTTCATGTACATGGAATCATACAATATGTGGTTATTTGTGACTGGCTTATTTAACCTAGCGTGTTTTCAAGGTTTATCCATATTATAGCATGTATCAATATTTTATTCATTTTTATGGCTAAATAACATTCCATTGAATGGATATATGACATTTTGCTTATCCATTCATCAATTGATAGACATTTGGGTTATTTCCCCTTCTTGGCTATTAAGAATAATGCTGCTATGAACATTCATGACAAGTTTTATGTGGGCATGTCTTCATTTTTCTTGGGTACATACGACGTCAGACAATTAAGTTCATGAACTCATCGTAGAAAAAGTGCTACATACCTCATTGCTGAATATCACTACTGTCACATTCGAAGTACTCCCCTTGGGAAGCCAGCACCTAGTCCACTCTTCAAAGCAATTTTGGAACTCTTTTTCTGGAATGGCCATTGTATTACCCATGATGTCCTGAATGTCATCAAAATGTCTTCCTTCCAATATTTCCTTTATCTTCAGGTAAAGAAAGAAGTCATTGGGGGCCAGATCAGGTGAATACGGAGAGTGCTCAAATACAGTTATTTATTTACTAACTAAAAACTCCCTCACAGACAGTGCCCTGTGAGCTGGTGCAGTGTCGTGATGCAAGAGCCATGAATTGTTGGCAAAAAGTTCAGGACGTCTAACTTTTTCACGTAGCTCTTTCAGCACTTCCAAATAGTAAACTTGGTTAACTATTTGTCCAGTTAGTACAAATTCACAATGAATAATCCCTCTGATATCAAAAAAGGTTAGCAATAGTGTTGTAACAAGTTCGCGAACTTAATTGTCAGACCTCGTATGTAAGGGTAAAACAGCTAGGTCTATGATAACTATATGTTAAAGTTTTTGAGGAACTGCCAAGTTGTTTTGCAAAGCAGCTGCACCAGTTTACATTTTCACCAACAAGGCATGAAGGTTTAAATTTTAGCTTACTATGACCTCCAACAAAGGAAAGCCACATACGTTTTTTAATTTGGTATTTTCACTTTAAATTTGATCATTCTGATAACCATTTTGCACTTTTCCTTTTTTTCATCTTGTACTTTCTAAAGCAAAGACACAAAAATGTCTTCTCTTCACTGTGACATTGAGATGATACCCCAATAGTTTCCTATCTTATTTATTCTAGCCAAGGAGAGATGACAGAAGCCATTAAATACTTGAAGCAAGTTGTGAAAATTTTAAGAAACAATTTTCAATTCCTAGATGCTGTGAAAGCAAGTACAATGCTTGGTGATATCTACAATGAAAAAGTGAGTATGTGTGTTTCTTGCTTCGAAGGGGAAAAAGTGCAGAATGTTTCTGTTCTATTCCTGCTTGATCCTCACCTTCCCACAATTAACCGCAGTACGTGGTTAATGCACAAGGCAATACCTGGAAAGAGAAACGCCTCTTTCTTCCTCTTCTGCCAGCACCTCAGTGCCATCTTGGGTACAGCCACCACAAGCTGCTAACACTGATTCATATCTTCACAGCCAGCGTGAGTTCTAAGTGATTTCGGATTTAAAGAGCAATTAACATATTTAAATTCAAAGGAACTTCCTTATAACAGTTGACTCTTCTCTGCTGACACTGACATTCATCTCTCTTGCTCCAAATTCTTGTTTTATGAATCCGGCTGTGGTGCCCCTGCCACATCCCTCGGGAAAAGAAAGGACAATCCCAAGAACAATTCTGAAGGAAATACGTAATTCTAGCAACAGATTGATTAAGTGAAAGAAGACGGGAAAAAAGTCTAAAATAGAAGTATCTCATTCAAGAGGCCGTTACGGACTTTTGATTTATTTTCTCCTGACTTTGTATTTTATTACCTAGATTCTCCTTTAGCAATGGTGTGAAAGAGGCTTATTTCTCTCATTCTGTTATGATCATCGATCGCATCTGTCACTTTTAAGGGTAGTCACATTCTCAAACTGTGTTGATACTCATTGTCCTACTCTTTTTGAGAGACTGTTTGTGCAGTGATTAAAAGCACTAACTCTGAGACCAGACTGCTTAGGTTAAAAAAGCCCAGCTCTTTCACTCACAAGACTGTGGCCTGTGACAAGTTAATTACCTTCCAGGCACCTCAGTTTTCTCACCTCATAAGGTTGTTGTGAGTATTGAATTAATATATATATATATATATATAAAGCACTTAGAACGGAGCCTGGCAGAGGGGGGTAAATGCCATCTGTGTAAGTAGTCGCCATTATTATTCTCTTCACTCTACGTAGTGTCAAACAATTAATTCCCCTTTCCCAGGGCTCCGAGAGTTTACATAACCTTAACCTACCCTAGGTCTCCAAGCTTCTAGGTGGCTGTTACATTCACACTCATATTCTTAACCACTTCAGTCTTTCTTTGGGCCATATAATTGATTTTGATGATTTCAGAATTATGTAGGCTTTTTTTTTTTTAAAGAAAATAGAGTGTGACATTAATATGAATGAATGAAACCACTATCTTTAGTTCCTGCTATGGGAAATGTGCTTTCTAATAGAGTATCCCTTTTCTTTTTATACCCCTCTCACACTCACCCTGGTTCATTTGCCTCCCCTCTCTCCTTTCACTCACCATTGCAAAACCCCCTTTTTTTCTTAGCTGTCACCCTCCTCCTCGCCCCCTGCTCCTCACCCACCTTGCTCCTTCTCCTGCCCCTATGTTCTGGGACTGCTCTGTGAGCCCGTGTTGTCTCTCCTTCCCCCTCGGGTCTACCCAGCTTTGATTCCCGTCTTTCTTTGTGCCCTCTCCCGTCTGTCGCCCAGGTCTTTCCTCCACTGTGTGGTCCTCGCGCTGCCTCCATCACTGTGAGTCCCCTCTTGCTGATCGCGTATATAGTTTTGTTTCCTTTTCAGGAAACCGTGGCAAAAAAAAAAAAGACAGGGCTTATGCCCTGGTGAGGCCTATTGTCCACTAAAAATATGGTCTCATCTTTTTAAAGGATTATTCTTCAAACCACAAGTGCAAAAGCAACAATTACTTGATCCTACCAGCGAACAATACCCATAACTCTGCCCTTTTGTATAAAACGAGCATCAAGTATCAGCCTGTGTTTTCCTAATTATAGAAAGCATAAGGAAAATAAAACAATCAACCTTTATGAGGGGTAATGTTTTTATACTTGCATTTTCTTAACTTTTTTACCAAGAATTTGTAGCTTATCAATGTATGTTTTATTCTTTGATTATTTATTCTTGAAGAGTTTATTATCTAAAGGCTTATTATCTAGAGACAGAAATAATATCGAAAAGCTGTGTCAACTCCTCAAAGTTACTTTTTCCCAGTTTATCTCTATTCTAATATAAAACTGGAGGAGTCCAGGTATTTATGCTATCTTCAAATATACATGCCTGCAAATACACAAGTTGATTCATGTACCGTAGTGATTCCTTATATTTTCATGAAATAAATGGTTACAGATAGTATAGTATTAAGTACATAATACTATAACGATTTTATGATATTGTAGGCTTCAAAACAAAGCTTGATTTGTTCCTAAAATTGTTAATGTTGCCTTTGATTTTTGTGCATTACTGTGATTCTTTGAAGACACTTCCTCAAGTCAAAAAAAATCTACTGATGACATCTTAGGCTGACTCTGAGTTGTTAAATTGTGACTAAGAGTATGATTTCAAGACATATAACCAAGTAGATTTATTAGAACTAAGTGATAGTTCCTCTTCCTTTTTGTCCTTTTGAAACAAGGTCATAGCCTTGATGACATTCTGAATTTCCTTCGTGTTCTCTAAAGCCATTGCCTAGGTAAACATTGGCAAGGAATTATTTCATGTCTCTGCTTTTCAGTTGCTTATGGGTGTTTCCTAATTGTGTTAAATGCCTTTATTCCAGTGATATACCTGAACAATTTCACAAGCTACTTGTATCACGTGCCTTTCTATGAAGGAAATTGCAGCAGGACAGGACTCCGTTGAGTTCCACTGACCTGAATTTGAATCTGTGCTCAGCTGCTTATTATCTGTGACCTTAGGCAAGTTAATTCTTTGAGCCTCAGTTTCCTTATCTTTCAAACATCAATGGCAAGATACCTTGAAGACTAGCTATATAAGGATTAGGAATTTTTAAATATGTACATGGTACCTAATACCTATTGGGTACAAAATAGCACTTAGCTTTTTAATACCTCAAGCTCAGATATTTCCCCTCAACTCCAGATTCTTTCCCACTGCCGACTTGACACCTTCGCTTCAATCTCTTCAAATATAACCTACTATAAATGGAACTCAACTCATTATCTTTTCCCTAAATTATATTTATCCACCAACTTAATGTTCAACCATGATAGAAAAGTATTCAGACCTTTTGTAGGCAACCTTCTCTTCTCAATCTGTGAGCTCCCATTATCTGGCCTCCTCCCGGCCCATGGCTTTAAATATCCATATACCGATGATTCCCAAATTTGTATTTTCAATCCTGATCGCTGTTTGCGACTCCACACTTGTAAAGCCAACTGCCTACCTAGCATCTTCACCTGGATGTCTAACAGACATCTCAAATTTAGCATGATTCCTCTCTCTCTTGACCTACTCTTCTCCATTTTTCCCCATCTTAATAAGTAGTATCATTATCCATCAACGCAGTTGCTCAAGCAAAAATCTGTATATTCTTTGATTCTTCTCTCTTCCCTGCTCCATATTCTATCCAGAAGCAAACCCTGATCATTGTGCCACCAAAATATATCTCAAATCCACCCACTTCTCTCTATCTCTGCTACTGTCACGTCAGTTTATGACACTGCATTTTCTCACCTGCACTACTTCAGTAAGCTCCAAACCCATTCCTCATTCCTCCTCCATACAATAGTTCCTCCATACAATTCAGTCTCCACACGAAGGCCCAACTAATCCTTTCAAGATGCAAATCAACTTGTATTACTTCTCTGCTTAAAATGCTTCCGTTACTTCCATTCTTCTGAGAACATGAATGTAAATCCTCACCCAGACCTGAAATAGCCTGTGTGAGCTGCACACCCCCTCTGATGTTATGCTTTCTGCTCTCCTTCTGATCCACTCCACCACAGCAAAATGCTTCAAACAGGCCGAGCTTGTTTGGAGTGTTCTACATGGAATTGCTGATTTTCCATCATTCAGATCTCAGTTAAATGTTACATCAGAGAAGCCTTCCTCTGGTAACCCAATCAAAAGTAGCCAGCAGGTCATACTTTCACATTAATTTTCCATGTAGCATAATCTCATAATTTTCTTATTTATGATATTTTTTGTTACTATTGTTGTTTAATTTGGCTGGAATGGAAGCTTAACGAGAACAGGGATCATATCTGCCTTGCTCATTATTTTATGCTAGTGCCTGGCAGAGAACCTGGCATAGAGTTGGTAAGCAAAGATATATGAGTTCATTGACTCAATCAATGAATTTATAACTAATTTTATGCAACAACTAGAGAGGAGTATCCTCTCACTTTTGAAATTCTAAGTTTCTATTCACTTTTGTACAATATTTTGGCATTTTGAAAACTTGTAATGGATCTTTCAAAGCAAATCTAAGAATACTTATCAGTCTACCTTTTAAAGCCTTCTAAAAATTGCCCTCAGTATACCTTTTCTGATTTTACATTGTTCATGCAATATATTTTAATTATATTCTTAACAATAATTTCTTAAAAATAAAATTAAGACCACAATTATAATATAAAACTGTAATTGGACAAATACTGGAGTTACTATTTTCTCTAATTATTATAGTCATTATAATTACAGTTAACATGTCTTTAAAATAGACTTTCTCTTAATTAGAAAAATTAGCTTATTTTATGTAGTAAAATAACCCTTTTGCTCCCTATTGCTGGAGGATGGGCCACCCATCCCACCCTCTTCATGTGATCTTTTTATGGACTGTTAATTGAAAATATGCAATTAATATAAAGTGGTCAAAGGAGAATGTTTTAGGAAAATAACTAGGTATAGACTATTTATGAGATTTCCCATTCCCTAATAAGATCAGAGAATAACCACATAGTTAAAACAATGGTAGTTCCAACACTAAAATAGTAGGGAAAATGTGTAAGAAATGATTCTTCCTTAGTACTAAGAAAATACTCATTTATTTTGAGCTTGCTTTTTAGATAAGAGTGACACTTCAGACACCAAAAGGATCTGGTAAGAACCAGAACCATTCGTGAGAATCTATGTGATAGTGTAATAATACAAGGTTTGTTTCAAGGTCTATGATGTCATCAAGATCCTGCCCTGAAGTTGTTCACTAAATGATTATCAGTGATATTTATAACATTAAACGAAGTTGTCTCTTCCCATAAGATGCATTTATAAAGTGCATAAATTCATTTGTACAAATTCATTTCGCAAATTCACATTTAAGATTACCAGGATTAATTACTGAAGTCTTCTGAGTTTTATAATAGGATAGGGATTAATTAAAATGAACCATGGAGGGTTCAACAGAACCTTTGGAGATCAAATTCAGATATTAAACTCTTAAAGAATTAAAAATCTGGAAATACAATGCACAGCAATGAAATCTTCCAAAAAGGTATGTATGAAAATGCTTGCGTCTGAGAAGCATTAATGTTGTATTTCCTTAACAGTGTTTTAAACTAGAGAAATTTATTTTGGTATCAGTTTTATGGCAATTGTGTGTCTAAAGATTGAGTACTAGGAAGAATTCAAGGGAAGAATAATTACCTAATTATAATGCTCCTGTTTTAGGGATAAGAAAGCACTTCTTAAGTAAGATCTAATGGAAGTTTTAGGCATATGAATACTTCCGCTAGCAGCAAGCTCACCTACGAGACTGTACACTCCTTCCCTGTTGAATTCTCACTCCTGGCATGGGGCTTACCCAGTGTATGAATGGATGAATGAATGAGCTAGTTTTAACATAAACAAAATAATTCTGGAAATTCAAATATGTTTATTTCTATATGGTCCCCAATTTTCCTGAGACTTTCACCTAAAACAATATATAGCCTAAAGCTCAGAATTGTAACTAGAACAATAATTAGACATTTATACTTTGCTTTTTAAAAATAGAAATGTTTGGTCTAGTCATAGATGTTCATCTGTTTTGTCCTATATCTTTAATGGTTAGCAGGACAATCTATAATTATGAGTTTTATTTTCATAGTCAATATTTTTATTGTTTCTCAATCATGTAATTTAAGAAATTGGCATACAAATATCTTTGATACAATTTTATTTTCCCTAATTAAGTAATCTGATTCTCACATAAATTATTTCTTATACTTTTAAAAGAAGAGAAAGAATTGTTCACTTCAACAAGCAAAAACTGTTACTGATGTAGTAAAAAGGGACTCTAAATTAGCAAATTTAATTAGAATGAATGATTTGAACAAACAGCTCACCTAAACTATTCTCGTGGGCATGTAGCATAACATTATTATATGTGCTGTTCATGGGTGTTGCATAACTGTCACATAAGCTCTATTTCTCCCCCTCCTCACCTTGCTAGCGACTTCTTTATTCAGTCAGTTTGCTCTCTGAACTCTCCATGATTATACCGAAGTACGTGGAGTTGAGTATGCATTTTACCTGTACTAGTGTATGGCATAAAGCTGTTTTTATTTCCAACTCCTTCATAAAAGATTGTGAGAAAATTCATGTGAAAATTCATAATAAGATATTCTCTCTAGTAAGGATTTCTTTTCAAAAGAGTGTGCATGTATGTTTTTGTTCGTGTGTATGAGAGAAAGAGAGGAAGCGGAAGGGAAGGGCGGGCAGGGGAGGGGTTGGAGCCCAAAGTGTTGTAAGTCAGTGAAGAAAGGAAATCTTGTTCCCTAAAGTCTTTACAAATATAGCTCAATCCTAAAAATAATATCCTCCTTTGAGAGAGAGTTTTTAATGAGGATTTTCAGAAGACTTGGGGGTGGCAAAAGAGTCTCATCTCTGAGACTGAATTTCATTATTTGTAAAATAAGAATCTCATAGGATGACTTTTGGAAGCCAATGACATACTACATATGAAGTACTTAGCACTGGTCCTACACTTCATAAGAGTTAGGGAAACATTATTTGTTTGTGGACAGTAGCTTTCAGGAGAAGAGGTAACGGTGACCAAAAAAACAAAAACCAAAACCCTTGAATTTTTGCAACTTACAATATTGCAAAGAACTTGGAGAATAGATAGACATTTAAATGATCATGTGAATTGTGCTAGTGCTATCAAGATCATATTTTTTAAAAAATCTCGGATACTTCCACATTCTAGTCAAGAATGGCATGTGCACATGGGAAAACAAGACTAATAACCGAATTAGCAGTTATATGCATCTGTTTTTCACTGGTCATTGCTTAAACGGGTTGGCTGAAAATGATCTCTTGCTGTGACTATAAACTAAAGCTGATTAGAAATACTTCATTAGGTAAATCCAATGCTGTAAGTAATAAAATTCCATCCAAATCAGTGTGAATTGGTTCACTCTTTCCCAAACTTCTTTTTGCTGTCATATATTAGGTTGAACCATATGAAAATGCTAATATTTGAACTTTTCTTTCAAAAAAACTTGAAGATATTGCATGGCTAGTAATCATAATTTTAAAAGTACCTCATTCTAACAGAGACCCTGCTTGCCATCTCTTTCTTCTTGATGATGACCTGCTATAACTGGCGAAAGAACAGTTTGGTCTCTGCCAAGGTGGGCAGATATGTGGAATGGTAAAATAAAAATTAAGAAAAAATTATTTCTCTTATTTTTCAGGGATACTACAACAAAGCTTCTGCATACTTTCAGCAAGCTTTTGACACAACAGCAGAGCTAATAAACATTCCTCTGATGGAAGAAACAAAAGTTCATTATGGAATAGCAAAAGCTCATCAGATGATGCAGACAGTTAACAATTATATAGAATCTGCAGATCTCACCAGCCTCGGCTGCCTGCTGTCATGGAAGGAGAGTAGAAGTAGCATCATACCTGATCCAGTTATTAGTAAGTCATTGTTTTTTTCTAAAAAATATACTTTAGTTTGTGTATCTTTCTTAACGGCCAACTCATTTTCATTGGAAAAGTTTATTCAGTCATTGGTAATTTTCATTTTATCGGTAATTTTCATTTTATTGATTGATTACTATGGGAATATTGGATGTATTTTCATGCTGTATTGTATCTCCAATGTTTAAGGAAAGCATAAAGTAGTGCCAATGATTTCTACAACTTGACAAATCACCGTTCTCATGCCGGTTTCTTTCAGATATCTTAAATATTCAACAATAAGTACTGATCAGTTCTAAGAAATGTGAAATAAGTTTATGTTTCTAAAAAAAATGTTCAGTGTTGTACCTTATTGACAAGAGCAAGATGCTAATTAGTATTATACTCTTACTTTTCCAATGACAGTAAATTTCCTACTTTTTCATGCATTCAAATTGGAATATTAATTTAGAAAATGTTTGATGTTAATTTCACTTAATGCCACATTTTTCCTATATACTTTTTCTTGCGATAATTAGAATAATCCATTAAACAAAAATAACTGGAGGAGTCAGTTTTGTGTGTCAACTTGACTAGGTTCTAGTCCTCAATAAGAATTTTAGAATAGGATACTAAAAAAAAAAAAAATGTAAACAGTGCTTTCTATGACAGACCTTGGGGAACATAATTATTCATTTACAAATCAAACTTTTTAAAGCAAAATATTATAAATGTCTTGGATTAACTTAAATGGACTTATTAGGCAAAATTTTATAACATGAAGAAGGATCTCCTACTTAGAACTCTTTTTTTCTCAGGTTGTTTAGATAAAACAATAGTGTCTTTTGGTATTTATTTCCTCCGTAGAATAAATAGTAAATTGGGCACAAATGAATTTTATTAGCAGAAAAACACTTATCACTATCTGTCCTCTAGTTATAAAATAAGGGAAGGTCTCATTCCGAAGATATGTACAGTAAGAAGAAACAAGATAAAGTCTTCAAAAACCAGATGGCTTGTTGAATTTCAATGTGCTCAAGTGCCCCCCCCCCAAATACGTATGGTTAACTATTAACTATTAACCACTTTTAGATAATATTTTGCTTACTTCAGGATGTTGTCTTGTTATATATTTGGGAGCTTGTTCTAGAGTTTTGAATTATCTTCCCTTTAGCTTTTCACTCTTTCTGCCCAGGAGATAAATTAGAGGAAATATGATCCATCTATTAGATTACTTGCTCTGATACAAGGTTTGGTAGAGAGCAAATGGAGCTACTTGTGTTTTCAGATTTATCTTGGATAAGCTCCAACCACCACAATGATAATCATGAAAAAAGTACTCCTCAAAGTTTCTGATCAGAGCCATGTGTCTATTTGCTGAAGTCCTGTTTGAGACTTAAAAAAAAAAAAAAAAACAAACTCTTGCTTTTCTTCAATCTGTAAAGCTATTTGTGTTTCTATTCTTTTTACATTTTTTCTTCATATATTTGTGTAAGGGTGTGTTGTGTTCTAAAGGACTTAGGAGCAGAACGAAAAATGCATTTCAAAATATTACTCAGACAGTAAAAACTCATATTCATGTGGTAGAGAAGATTAATTTCTGCAGAATGCTAGGAAAGTACAACCGCTTACTGATTCATTTGATGGAGATTACAAATCTTTGCATGGATGAGCTACGTCATTATAAAAGTGAGAAATAATAATCTTTCAGATTCAAATATAAATGAGAAGTTAATTCTCCTACTGCTGGCATATTTAACATTTTTATTGGTGGCTGTTCTATTTTGAAATAAAACCTGTAGGACATTATCAAACACTTATTTGTTTACATAAACATATTTTTAGCTCAAAGTGTACTAAAATCTATTTAAAATGCTTTAAAAATATTTCTTAAACCACAACTCTTATTATTCTGCCTTTGCTCTGCTTAAAAACCTTCATTGGCTCCCTACTGCCTACAAGTTATGTACAAGCTTCTCAACCTTTTCTGACCGCCTCTCTCCCTAGATACCCGCCTCCCTCCCTAGATACCCACCTCCCTACACACACACACACACACACACACACACACACACACACACAAACACAAACACACACAATATACCTTATAATCACCTTACTTCCAGCTCCAACCCTATCCAGAGAAATCTCTTTGGTCTTGTAAGGTCCTTCTCAAACGCTAAAATCTTCCCTGGTACCCCATTCACTTGAATGGTACCTCTTCTCTGTATTCCCATATTGAATGTCATTCATTTTTCTCCAAACAGTTTTTATTGGTTATATTGTACATCCTCCCATAGCCATTTCTGTAATTGCCTTATCTGCCCAATGAGAGTATGAGTCTCTTGAAAACAGGTTCTGATTCTTGGTACTCCCTATGAAGCAAGGCACAGTGTCTGACATCTACTAGCTAACAAGTAAATAGTTGTTAAATTAAATGGAATTCAAAATGAGTACGTATGCCCTACCATGTTTCCCTGAAAATAAAACCTAGCCAGACAATCAGTTCTAATGCATCTTTTGGAGCAAAAGTTAAAATAAGACCCAGTCTTATTTTCCTATAAGACCCGGTATAATATAATAATGTAATATAATATAATATAATATAATATAATATAATATAATATAATATAATAGTATAGTATAGTATAGTATAATATAATGTAATACCAGGTCTTATTAAAATTAAAAAATTAAAAAATTAAAAAAAAAAATTAATTTTTGCTCCAAAAGACGTATTAGAGCTGATTGTCCAGCTAGGTCTTATTTTCGGGGAAAGAGGGTAAGCCATACACTAGTTTGCACTAACCACTTTTTAAAACAATATTCATAGTTCACTGCCTCCTTGGAACATATGAAAGAAAAAAACCCCTATGTTTCAGTACTGTATTTTGATTACATGCAATTATCACATGAATGCAGGACAACCCCAAGAATGATGTTGACAAAATGAAGAAATACAGAAATATTATTTGGAAGTCTGATCAGCTTTTAGGTTTTCCAATTCTGCCTTTCTTTTCTGAAGAGACATCTTTAATCTTACTATGAGAGGTCCCATGTATTCACACACACAAAAAAAAAACAGATCAAAGATTTGAAAGATACATTATAAAAGCTGTGCAGTTATCTTTACCTCTGAGACTTACATCCTCCAAACAAATCATTAGCTCACAGAGCAGGCAATATTCTTCTAAGCAGAGGAACATGACCCCCTAAGGGAATAGAGCAGTGAGAGCACTCAGGTCTCTTGATAAAATAGAACAGTGATTCACCAGCAATCATCTCTTATCTTTGTACCGTTAGAGGGAACACAGCAAATATAGGAATCTTCATACTCTTCTCATACTCGTAGGTTTGGTTGGAATGATTTCATATTCTTCTTCCTTTCCTTTCCAATAGTAAAGTAGAAATAGATTCTCCTCCCAAATTTAGGAATTTAGAAGGAATTCAAATCTATTGCAGTTCAATAAAATTATTCAAGCCTGAAGCAACAGAAATTGGTTGGCTTTGTAAGGCTTAAGAGCCTATGAATTTCTGCTGATTTATCTAGAATATCATTTATTTTCCTCACTAGAACTATTGTCTCTACAATTGGGAAAGTTTTTTGAATTAAAAGCTAATTCATCTTACCTTTTGGAGATCACAGACCCAGAAGTGGAACAGTGACACAGAAACAAATGCTTTCCTTATTCAATTTAATATTATAGTACTGGTAACCTAGAAATATAATTATAGCCACTTAAATGCCAAAATTGTTAACCACTTTATTGATAATTTCAGTAACACAGTTTTAATGCATTAATGCATTTTTTTATTGTAACCAAATGTGAAGTAGATCAGAGAAATAGAATACAAATCCTGAATATAGAAATAGGTGAATATACTAGTCAGTCAGTAAGGACAATTATAGTTTTCTACAAAATGGCATGTAAAGGTTTCCTTGAGTGGCAAAAATATCATCCTAATTTAACGAACCATTTAATAGTCTTAAAGGAAAACAATAAAGAATTTGTCTTTTAGGCCTTGGTTTATGTTGGTTTAATGTTGAGTCCTTGGTTTAATGTCAAGCCACGTTTTCCTACCCTGTTCTTTGCTTGCATTTTTCATTCATGAACTCAACCCTTTTAAATAAGGTGAAAAAGCAACATTCACCAGTGAGTCTCAGGTTCTATTATACTTCAATCAACTACTTCTGTTTGTTAAATAAGCCTAATAATGAGGAGAAAGTTTTAGAAGTAGCCAAAATGTCAGCAAGCAGGTTTTTTATCATCACAGAGCAAACATCTGTCTCTAACAATGTGTTCAAAAATGGGACATACAAAAAGAAGATTCTGGTAAAAATGTGACTGAATCAAAGCTAACCTGACTAGCAGCTTGGCAGAATTGAGAGAGGCTATTAGTTCCATGGACTGGGCTCTAATACATTGAACACTAATTAGCGTTGTGACATTTGGCAAAAGATTTCACTTCATCTCTTTAGACTGTTCTTTGAGGTTTCAAATAGATGATTGATAAGAATACTCTGGAACTGACCACAATTCCTCAGTAACAGCATCTTCTAAATAAATATGGTATTTGTAGGCCCTAAGAGTGCAACCTAGATTTTCATGAGGATTTTATTCGTCGTTTTTCCTCCATAAACACACATTTCTTCGGTTCCCACAGAAGTGAATTTTTGTTATTATTATTAATCCTGTTATATTATTAAATAGCTGTCTAAATGCCAGGTGTAACATTTGATCCTTCTGCTAGAATTTATACGAAAGAAGTTTCCAGCTATCTGATGTCATAAACAATTTTATTTTTCTCTGGTTGGCATTATTGAGGCTGCTTAACCTAATGAATTATTTCATCTGCAGACTTGAAGTTCATCCTCCTGTTCAACACTGCCCTCTCAGCATTTCCTCAACTCCTGTCCTTGCCCCATTGTTTCTGGGACCCCCAATTCTTGAGGCATTGGACATGCCTCATTCACTACTAGTCATTATCCCTTCTTCATAAACTTTAGTTTGTGGCTTCCTCTTCCTTCCTAAATCTGGCATCACTTCTACCTCTTTCCATCCTCTGAAAATGAGTTAAGATCTTCTTGAAATACTTTGAATTTCACAGGATCATGAAATGATTGAATTGTGTGGTACCAAAGAAATTACTTTGTCCACACTTTTTATTTTCAAATGCCCTTAGGTCCAGGAAAATGCAGTCATGGAATAATCCAAAAAACAAAATGGATCTATAATCTAGTTCTCTAGAATTCTAGTCCAGGATTCTTTCCATGTGTTGCACTTTCTTACCTATTATTTTGTAGTCAGTAAAAGCCATGTCTAACATTTAAAAAGATTACAGTTTAAGTTAAAGTCTGAATTAAAATATTCACAGTGAAAACAAACAAGTGGGACTCTACTTCTGGCAAAGATGGAGTAAAATCGAAAATATTTAGCATCCTGTTTTAAACAACTCAACAAAGAAACACAACATATAAGATAAATGTTTACAGAAATTGGGCAACAGACAGCACAGGACAGTGATGGCGGAGAAAGGGGAAATGAATGAGCTGAGCTGCATAATTTTCCCAGTGTACTGCCTGGAGTCAGCTGCCAAGCTGAAGCACAAGGAGGGGAACCAAGCAGAGCCTAGCAGACTCCCTGAGTTGAAGAGACTGAATTTGGAATTCAGGAAGAGCAAGGTGGCTGGAGTTCATAGGAGAGAGTACTCAAACGGAAAGTCCTGCGTAGAGAGAGAGAGAGAGAGGTCTCCAGAGATCTTCCATGTATTCAGCTGTGTACTGATCAGTATGTGCATTTAAAGAAACTACAGAAGGGTAAGGAAAGAACCACCCAAAAAGATCAGGCACAAAATCAGGAATAAAAAATATCTAGCACCCAACAAGGTAAAATTCACAATATCTGGCATCCAATCAAAATGACATAGATATGCAAAAAAAGGTGGAACAAATGACTCATAATAGGAGAATGTAAATAAATAGAAATTAACCCAGAAATTACACAGATGAGAGAATTGGCAGACTAGGATTTAAGAAGTCTATTAAAACTATATTCCATATGTTTGAGGAGGCAGTGAAAAGACTAAACTTGTAGAGTAGAATAATGGAAGACATTTTTTTTAAAGATCCAAATTGAATTTCTAGGAGTAAGTGAAATGTCCAAAATGAAAAATAAACTGAATGGAATCCTCAGCAGATTAGCTAATGCAGAGGAAAAGATGAGTGTACTTAAAAATATAGCAGTAGAAACTTTCCAAAATGAAATACAAAGAAAAAATACTGAAAAAAAAATGAATAGAGCATGTCAGAGAATTATGGGTCAACTTGAAGAAGCCTAATATGTAAGTCATTTGGAGACCCCAGTGGAGAGGCAAAAGAGGAGGGAACAAAAAAAAAAAAATTTTTAATAATGAATTGCTGTATTTTTTCTGAATTTAATGAAAATGATAAAGCCACAGATCCAAGCTCAGTGAACACTAAGCAAAAGAAACATAAAGAAAATTAAACTAAGGTACGTCATAATCACAGTTCTTCTGGTGATAAAGAGAAACTGGTGATGAAGAGAAAAGTCTTAGAACAGCTTGGGCGGGGATAAGGTGGGAGAAGACAAACACATTGCATACAGAAGAACAATGTTAAGAGCAGAAATATCGCTGGAAATAGTATAAATAAAAATAACATTAAGCAATTTATATAAGGTACAAAAAGAAAAAAAATCATCAAACCTAGAGTTCTATACCCAGTGAAAATATCTCTCAAAAACATAGGTAAAAAAGAGGTTTTTTCCAGGCATACCAAAGCTGGAAGAATTCATCACTAACATATGTGTAAAGCAATGTTAAAGAAACTTTTCCAGGCAGAAGGAAAATGAATCTAGATAGAAATCTGAATCTACACAAAGGAATGAAGAACATGGAAATGAAAAATATGTCAGTAAAAATAAAATAATTTTTTAATTGCTTTTAAAAATAATCAGCTGTTTAAAGCAAAAATAATAAAATTTTGTGGAGATTCTAACAAAGGTGAATGAAAAATAAACTGAATGAAGAAATCTGGTTCTGTAAAGGCACCTTCTGTTTTAATCAGGCAACAATTGCCAATGTGGGGATCACCATAGGTGAATATTTGGACTGAATTTTTCAGGGCTCACACTGTCAACCTCTTCTTTGGGAACCCCTTGTTTTTACAGCCGTATTCTCGTAGCCTAGTAGTTTGGTCTCTTTAAAGTGGATTTGTTTTGATTTCCATCTTGTTTTTTCTCAGATTAAAAAAAAAAAATCTGGCATAGGGTGCGTGATCTATTTTTACTTTGGGTACTACTGACCCCAGATAATCACAGCCTCCTGCAAACAGCCTCTGGTGTAGGTTTTGTGATTTTTGATGGCCTCCTTGCTGTCTGGTATGAGAAATTGTTTCAGGCTCGTCATATACATCTTTGACTTCAGATCTGGAATCAGCCGTTTCTCCAAGGAGCTCTAATAAAAGTGAATTTTGAAAAAATGAAAGGAATCTCTGACAATCTAAAATAACCTAATGATCCTAAACGTGTATCCCGTTGGTGATTTAATCGCACAGAAAAGATATATACCAAGTGGCTATATCCTAAAATATGCATCTCCCCCAAAAAACTTTAAACTGTTTTCAGTAGTCATATTATTGGTATTGATATTGGTTTTATTATTGTGAGGCTGTTGTGCATATGATGTAGACAATCATTTGATATATTGTCTGTTATTCCCAGCATCCTTTCAAGCTGGGATTTTCAGTGTTAAACAGGTTCCCTCATTTCTAAAATTGTGGTGTAGGAAGTAATTCGACTATATATTATCTTTGAATTTCTTTTTAGTTCTTTAACTCTGTGATTCTTAAGTTTCTGAGAAAATTCAAGTGCTTTTAAGTTTCATTGTACTCTAATAGAATTTAAGGAAATCTCAAAAACCAAAGGGATTATTATGGGTTTTAAAAGCATTATGTTCCTAATATGGTTTATAGTAAATCCCATATGAAAACTCCTCTACATTGTTTTTGCCATAATATTACAAGTATATCAACATATAGTGAGGGAGGGAGAAAAAACATAAAGGTTAATGAGAGGAATCATTATATAATCTTGTATACAATTACTTCAAAGTTTCTTAGTCAGTAACACTTCGACAGTAACACTTCTTTAAGACTTTATGGACAAATTGAAGTACAGAATTAAGGCAAGCCTGTGAATTTGGAAAAGGTATATTTCAGGGATGGGCAGTCTTCTTTGACCATATTCACCAGATATTGTACGGTGAGGAATTTGGGCTTTGAAGTCAATCTTTTTGAATCCCAACCCCACCATTTCAATAGCTGGTGGATCTGAGTAACTTTACCTTTGTTACCTCATCTATAAGGAAAGATAACAGCGTCTTCCTTACAAGGTTACCTTGAGGGTCCAATGACAGTGCATCTGCGTGGAAGGCCCTGTTGGGTTGCCTACCCAGCAGCCGTTGCCTAACTGCTTACCTGTTAACGGAATCCTGATTGTTCTCCCTCCTCAATTTGACATGTCATGAAGGGGAGGTTAGGCCCTTCTCGATCCCCAATGGTTGAGTACTTGCTAACATATGCCAGTCACTACGACCTCATTATACGTGGCAAGTAATGCCTTTACAGAGATTATGTGACACAATTCTAATTAACGATTTGAGGAAGAAAATCTGAGGAATTCCTAGGAAGGTTTTCTTCATTCTTAAAAAGGGGCACAAGATAAGGAGAGTCCCTTTTCCCTGACTTTAGATATTATATGAATAATTGATGCCTGCAGTTGCTGTAAACAACTGCAACTAAGTTCCCAAAATGATGGTGGCAACAAGAAAGTGTGGAAGGAAGCTAGATCCTTAATGACATCCTTGCATGCTACATTAACCCTGTAATTGCCACCACCAAACTTTTTTTATTTAAATATGAGATAAATGTCCCTATTTGTTAAGTTCACTTTTAGCTGGTGTTTTGTCATTTTTTGTTTGACTGTTTTACTTTTAGTAAAAGCCAGCTAAAAGCACTAACAGCTAAAAGCACATTGACAATAAAATGCCAAGCAGTGCTGACGTATTATCTAGCACAGAGGAGCAACCATGTTTGTCATTGCAACCCCAGCAGCTGGCACAATGCCAGCTGTGCCGAAGGAATACCCAAGGAATACCTGAACTGTGGACTAGTTGTTGAATAACCTACTTTTTATTAAGTTTATTTTCAAGCATTAGGCAGCATCTCAGAATCAGACATTCTCTCTAAACTTTAACATGCCCCATGTTCCAAATTTACTTACCCTCCTCCCAACTTAGCTCCTGTCCTGATTCGGACACCTATCCCTCACAGGATCGAAGTTATGAACATTGTTGAGAAGTCATTCTGACTGAACTGATTCACACCATACTGTGAATGACTAAGAGAACTTTATCATATTCAGAGCAACTGGTATTTTTCTTTTTTTAATATTGGGAGATTACCTATAATGTCATCATTCAGGCAGTCTGGGGCACGATAAGTACGAATAATGAGGCCAATCCACAGACCTTCCAAAGCCTGGGAATCTACCCTTAAATTCAACGTCTCTAAGCTATTCTTGAATTTCAAGTCTTTCCTTCCTTCAATATAAATCTATACCTTTAAAAAAACAGAGCTTATCATTAGGTTGGTGCAAAAGTAATTGCAATATAAAAGGTTAAAAATAGTTGCAAAAACCACAATTACTTTTGCACCAACCTAATATAATTTTTAGATGACAGATCACTCTCCCCTTAAAGAATCTGATGAAACCTAAGATCCTTCTCCTCTTGTCAGAAACACATACAATTATTGCATATAAGTTTTAGAGGGTTCAGTAACCGTTGCGTAAAGGGGGTAGAATTTGCAAATGCATACCAGTATGCACATGGAATCTTCTGGGCACATGGAAGATGGCTCTTTTCAGACCCTGGCAAGTAGGCAGGGCTCTGTGACAAGTCCTGGTCAAGGGGAAAAGGTTACTTGTGGGATTCGACAGAAAGCCCACCTGAGAGCCCGCAGCTCATTCATTCCCTGCTGCAGTGATCACCAAGGAAGCCTGGATAGAAATTATGGAGCCAAAAGATGGAAGCAGCCTGGATTGCTAAATCCCTACATATAGATTGTTTGTCCTGGAAAGCCATTCATATCTGCAGCAGATTTTGTGTGAGCAGAATAATCCTTCATTGTGGTGAACCACTGAGATTTCTGGAGTTGTTTGTTACCAAAACTTAATTTAGTCTACCCTGACTCCACGAGCTTCAGGATTCTTCATGATGGCTCCCTAGATAGCAGCAGTGCGAGCTCCAGTGGGAGAATTGAAACAGCCATTTCTCTGGATGACAATTTCTAAACTGTGTGTTTATATGTCGTGGGTCTGCCTGTAATTTTTTAGAGCAGAAAACTTTAAAATCCTTTGTTTTCTACATTCATTTCTAGTGTTAGAAAACAAGTTTAATGAAACAAATGGGAGATGAAAATTAAAGTATATTCTTTCTATACTCTCTGCTACTGTCAAAAAGCTTAAGAAAGATATCCATCTTTTCTGCTACTCTCATTTAAATCAGTAGATTATCATAGTGTACTTCTAATAAATTTTCAAGAAAGAGCGTACAGAATTCGATGTCTTCTGCAACTGATAAGAAAAAAATAATTCCAAAGATGAAACATCTGAGAAAGACAGATCAATATTAATTGTAACCAAATTTTTTAAATCCAAATGACCACAGAATTTGAGCCTGAATTTCAAATTCCATTCAAATACAGTTCACTCATCTTCATCTGTTTTCTACAAAGCAAGTGACAAGTTTGCTTCCTTAGGAATCAAGCATTTCTTCAGAAAACTAATGCTCACCTCATTGGGAAATAATAAAGTAGTTCTAGATCCCTCGAGTTGAAAGATCTTTTTTTTTTCTTTTTCTTTCTCCCACCCCGCCCTGAGAGCTTCCTTCTCTATCTGCTGCCTTGGTTCAATAAAAGAGAATTTTTGATTTCTCAGACAAAAACTGTGCTTCTTTTAGATTCTGCTCACAGTTCTTGGCAGCTGATGGTGCTACCATCTTTCCTGTGTACACTGAACTCACCACTCCTAAGAAAAACGTAGCTGGGTTTCTCTCATCCAGTTTAACTTCAATTTCATCTGCAATTGCTCTTTTATGAAAAGTTTGGTGGTTAGTTCAACCATAGCAAAACCAGACTAAATGCTGGAGATGTACCAATAACAAGCTAGGGTTTGAAGTTCTGTCAGAACCATGTTGTCACCTGTTTATACTTATCGCATTTCCAGCGAGGGGTCTTATCTCTGCTTTTAGCTACCGTGTTTCCCCGAAAATAAGACCTAACCGGAAAATAAGCCCTAGCGTGATTTTTCAGGAGGACATCCCTTGAACATAAGCCCTAATGCGTCTTTTGGAGCAAACCTTAATATAAGACCCAGTCTTATTTTCGGGGAAACATGGTATGTCCTTTTGCTTGGGGTCATGGAGTCCAAATATTGTGCCGATTTAACTAAAGCAGTTTCTACCATTGCTAGAATTTGGGGGCAAAATGATCCTCTCCTATGTGTATTGAATCTGTCTTTGCTAAGGCTCTATTAGGACAATTCTAGTGATTCTTGATTCAAATGATTTCTTCTGAAAAAAGAAGTGACATTAATACTGTATTTAAACCATAACATATTTAAGGAGCAAATTTTGTTAGCTTCTAATTCTTTCCAAAGTGTCCTTGGTTTGGGGGGCTGTGTAGGAGTTTTTCTTTCTAATTTTTTCTTTCTAATTACCTCTCACCTTGGTATTTTCATTGTTGTGAATTTTTATTTTTTTAACCAAAACATCAATCAAAAATTATATCCAAGGTCTCAGAATTCACTTTCCTTTCAATTATTTTACTCTGTCCTCCCTATGTCTTTAACTCCTAGACAAGAGTGACTGTTTTTATAGCTTTAATAGAAAAATACTTTTCATGATGATTATTCTTTTAGAAATTATTTATGTTGCCTTATTATGATGACTGACTTGAATAATAGTTGCCGCATATGTATTTCATTTCTCAGGGTGATGTCTGTCTCCAGAGATGGGTACACTGGGTTCAGTGTGGGAAATATAGAGCCAGAGTCTAATCAGAAGAAATGCTAGAATATTTCTTAATTTTACTGCCAGTCCATCCTGACCATCCTGAAGTGAACCCTTGCAACACTACATAGGAATCCACCTGAACACATTTACTTTTTGAATCCTCTGAACTACGCTTGCAATGAAATAAATATTAAAAGCACAAATAAAAACTCATAGACACAGACAACAGTTTAGTGGTTAGCAAAGGGTAAGGGAGGAGGGGGTCAAATATACGGTGATGGAAGGAGAACTGACTCTGGGTGGTGAACACACAGTGCAATATATAGATGATGTATTATAGAATTGTACACTTGAAACCTATATAATTTAACTAACCAATGTCACAACAATAAATTTAATATTTTTTTTAAAAAAGCACTGACCTATATTCACCATTCCCAAATCCTTTAACACTACAATATTCAGATTTTTTTCATTTCATTCTAGCCTTCAATCAAAAAATCTGAACAAACTAATGTTCTTTTCATATTCCCCTTAAGGTAAACAAAGTTGGATTTTGTCAACCCAGTGAGGAAACTAAAGTTAGCACCATTAAGCGCTGTATCTCTGAAGGATTGCACTTATTGACTTCTTTTATGGAATCAGACACCCAAAATGGGGAAAAGACTGGTTAATTTTACCCTTTTGTGAGATAAGTCTGATTTCTCTGAATTAAAACTACTGTGTTTCCCCAAAAATAAGCGCGGGTCTTACTTTCATTTTTGCTCCAAAAGACGCATTAGGGCTTATGTTCAGGAGATGTCACCCTGAAAAATCATGCTAGGGCTTATTTTCTGGTTAGGACTTATTTTCGGGGAAACACGGTATGTGCTTTACTGTATCAGCTAATGAAATGTATTTTGCCAAATACAGCTAATACATTATATTTTGCACTCATCAAAGGAATTTTAGTTCAACACTTTCAAAGCTCTTCTAATCTTATTAGATAAGCTCCTGGGAAGAAATAATAGTGTTCCTCAAGTCTCCACATGTTTTTAACTCAGGTATTAAAATAACAGTGGAGAAATACAAAATGAAATACAAGCTTCAAAATCAATAGTCAGGAAGAGGATTGGTGAGAAACATCGGGAGAATTGGGGTCCAAATGACCATCATAAAATGTTGAGGTCAATATTTTTACTGTTCAGATTTATTTGGCCCAAGTTTTTACCACCAACCACTATTAGGATTATGAAAAGGAGGAAATTAACTATGCAAGAGGAAGCTGTTATGTCCAACCTTTAGGTGTGAATAAAAATTGAAAACAATATTAATACACATAAGAATTCATTATGTTGAATGTAATGCAAGAAAATGAAATGTTTTTCATGGAAGTCTTGGTGGGGACAGAGGAACACACTATTATTATTTGATCCTAAGAATTCTTCCTAAAAATACAGGTATCCAGATAGCTATATTAACTACCTCTCATCTGAATGGATTCACTTCTTTACTCACCTTCATCTAGGGCTTTACATTGTAATCTTACTTGAAGATTTACATGATGAAATGTGAATATAGTATATTCCTTGGTAATTTGATTGGCAAGAAATAGAGAGCAAATACACGCACAGCTTTTTAATAATTTATAATTACTTACATGAATCTACTAAGTTTAGGCACACAATTATATGACTAATTATGTTGAAAATCCAAGTGGATGCTTAAATAGATGACCATGCCCTGAGGCCTTTCCAGTTGTTTCTGCTGTCTCATTTAACCATGCAAATGTTATTAAGCATTCCTGGCTAAAAATTTTCAAGCATGTGCAAGTGTAATTGCATAGATAATTAAGCATAATACTGTCATTTTCTATATCTAACATAGGAATTTTCCTTTTAAAAAAAAGTACTGGATTTCTACGGGGTAGCTTTCTCAGTACCTGTCAAGAAAAATATAATTTGTAAAAGATAAGTAGACCAAAACCAACCTATTGCTCTTTCTTCAGGATCTCTTCTTGACTCTCATAAGCATATCAATTTGAAGTAATACAGAGGCAGATCAAGCCATATACGAAAATTAAAGCAAATTTTAAATACCTATAAATGCAATAATCTGTATTCACAAAGTATAATTCACTAACTATTTTTAGATTCATATAAATATTTATACAAGCCTACTAACAGGGATACCAAAAAAAAACTGACTGCCCTGTTCTATGAATAAAAATATATGACAAGTCTTTCATGTTTGTATATACTGAAGCCATGTTTATATAACAGCAAAAAAAAATGTCCAGAAAAAATATTAGCCAGCACATACACACTGATAGGTTAATTTCTTGTCATGAGAACTATTAGGAAGCTTTATAATATACAATCCTGCCTGCTGCCATGCCTTGCCAGGTTGCATTCTGCATGACCCTGCTTAGCAAGTCACAGCTGTGGATGCAAAGTTTGGCACGTGTGCAGTTGATTGAGGGAGCTTGGCTCACATGACTCTGCCCAGCTACAAGGGAAGTTGGGAAAATGAGTCCCTGGCTTTCCAATGCCTAGAGTGAAAACAAGTCTCAATGTCCACTTAAATTTATGAAGTAGAGTTTCTTAAACATTGAAATGGAGTTGTAGATGCTGGCAGGCAAACACTAGAAATAGTGCGAAAGTGGTATGAAGGAAAAGCATGGGTAAGAGGACAGAAAGTGATTGCATTTGCGGAGGGCTATTTTAAAGAGACATTTTTAAAAAGCTACTCAAGATGCATGATTTGCATAGAAACCTGACTGAAATGATCTAACAAGCTGTGAGAATATCTAGAAGGGCGGGCAAAAGATAATCCAGGTAAAGCTACGCTTGTTCCAGTAACGAGAAGACCGATACGGTGGGATCAGATGGAGTGAGGAGGGAGAGAGGAAAGAATTGAGCTTCCAGCAGCGGCCCGGTAATTTAGGTCCTTGAAGCCATAGTGGGGACTTTGGATTGTGTTCCGACTGTGACAGAAAATTGTCATTGAGGTCTGAGCATAGGATTCTGACTTGCAGAAAGATCACTTTAGCTGCTGTGTGAAGAATAAAGCTGTGGTCTTTTTGACTAAAACCTACTGATGTAGAATGCATAACTGAATCAAGAGTTTGACAAAACAATACTTCCTTCATGTGAAGTGCTCTGGTATTTTTTATTGCAGTCTAGTCTATTTCGTTTTTTCATGATTTTAAAGAAATTATAAATAGAAGGTGACTCGAGATACTCTGTTTCATTTTCTATCACGATACAAGTATTTTAAGATACTGTTGAAAACTCACCGTCACATTAAGCCTTAGGCAGTTTCTCAAGAGTGCAACTCAAGGACCACTTGCTTTAAAATGACCGGATTGGTGGTGGTGGGAGGGGTTGTTACAAATACATATTCTAGGGCCTTACCACAGACTTATTGAATCAGAATCTACTTTTAACAAGCTTAGCAGGTGATTCTTATGTATAAGAACTACTGTTAAGTTTTTCAATATTTTGAGGTAATATGCAAGGTTAGCTTTTCACTCTATATTATATATATATATGTATATATATATTTCACTATATATTTTATATTACATATTCATATATATTTATGTATTCTACATCTAAGTATTTATAAAATATATATGTTTCACTATTATATGTAAACACATTTAGTGGATTTTCAGATAACATTTCTTAGCAACATTATAAAGTCACATATGAAATATGGAAAGCACTCTAAGTTAGCACATGCATACCTTTAGCTTCCTTTAGATCTCTATTTTTAAATCATGTGAAAGTCTTCCTCCCCAATCCCAACTCTTATTTGTTACTTCACATCATTTATCAGAAATATTTTTCTCTGCTCAGTTACCTTTCCTTTCTCCTTCTAAATGTTTCTAAATATTCACTTCCCCAAGGAGCCTACCTACCCATGTTGAAATGTAGTTAAATACCACAAATCACAACGCCACAGTTCTAAGCGGTGTAAGACAGCACCATTTTTCAGTAGGTTTGCGTGTCATTGATTTTCACTAAACATTTTCCTTGGAATGTTTGCATCATCTCATCCTGTTTTGAGGCATCCTGGATACAACAGATTGCATGATTTCTCTTTAAAAAGGTTTTCAAAGTATCATTATAGTGTGGGGGAAATTTTTCTTTACTCAGTTCTGAAATGAAACAGGAACCCACCTACGCAGCTATATTATTGATCACACACATGCAAAAGCAGGCTTCAATCCAGCACATTTGATTTTTGTAAAGAATGAGGCTAAAGATCCGATGTTATAAAGTCATTTTGTAAAATGTTGTCCAATTGCACATTCTCTTTTGTTGTGGATAGAATAATGTCCCCCACATCTGTGGTATCACCATAGCAAAGCCTGTCACAGAGACATTATCTTCATCCCGTACCCAAAGCAAAATATCTCGAGTTATATGTCTGTACATCAAAGGAGTCATCTCCCATCGACTCAGCTTCAAAAGCAGAAAAGGGACAGAATTCTTATGCGTTCATGGGGAAACATGGGGTTAAAGTTTACTGTAGTTCAGGAAGTGTTCAGTTGACTTGCTCTGCAGTGGTGGGAGACTGCAGTCCTAGCTAATGACTTATAGGTACGGAATCCTCAAGTCTCTCAGGTGGTTTCAGTCGATCAGTTTCAGCAGAATGATGAAAAGGTAGAGATAAAATAAACTGACAGTTGCTACTCATCGTAGGCTGCAAGCTGTACCCAGGCAGCTGAGACCCTGGGAGCCCTCTTTCTTAAACAAAGGCTTTCACTGCAGTGAGCAGTGAACTCCAAATAAAAAAAAATGGGGGCAGATTGGCAGCTGGTGACCGCCAGGAGGAGGGAAAGGAGGGAAACTGGGAAACACAGCAATTGTTAGCTAATTAGAAGCCAGTCCCACCTATTTAATACCAGCCCATTAAGCAGAAAACACTTTTCATCTTTCTCTCCTGCTACACATGACATTATACTCCAATCAATACCCTCCCACTGGCTGCCTCAGTGCCCACAAATAAATATACTGCAAGTTTAAGAATGCAGTAATTGATTTGAGACAGTGAAACTGCAGCTTTCACAGTATATTTTCTGAAGATACTAATGCAGTGTTTGTGATGCTTCGATAAAGTAATCATATCTGTAAACTGACAGCTGTCAAAAACTGAAAAACATAAGAGGAAATCTAAGCATGGTAGACTTATTTGAGCTTTAATAGCAAATAATCATGTAATTCAATTCCCCATCTTTTGGGAGCACAATGCAAATATTTGGCTTAAATTCACTATCATGACCAATATTTTGACGCTGGACACACACACACACACACACACACACACACACACACAATTTATAAGATGACATATGGGAAGTATAATAGGTGTACATAAAATTACCTTGCATTATGTTTAAGCATGATTTTAATAGAAGTCTTTCTTTGGTCCCATGTTTAAGCTTATGGAAATTTATCTCAAGAATTCAAGTAAATTACTGGACATTTATCCTAATGCAGTACTTTTAATCCCTGTGCATTAGTTCTGGGACACTGATCACAATACTAGTCACACATTTGCCGATATTGGAGTAGTAGGTAATAGAAAGGAGAATGGATTGTTCTCTTCTGCTATTTCAAAATAACTAGGAAACTGACTCTGGATGGTGAACACACAATGTGATTTATAGATGAGGTAATACAGAATTGTATACCTGAAATCTATGTAACTTTACTAACAATTGTCACCCCAATAAACTTCAATTTAAAAAAATAAATAACTAGGAAAGACTTGAGGAACAAATAGGATTTATGCTGGTCCAAAGAGCAGGATATTATTCTATGGTTTCATCTGTGTGCACAAAACAAATGAGATGAGATCCAAATTATCTTTGTATTGTGCGGGTAGAATGGATTAAGCTTTATTAGTTGATTCATCTGTGTTATTTTAAAGCATGTATTTCAAACACAGATATAATTATTACCCAAAGTATTGCCTGGCAATGCCAGGCTTTTATTCGATCATAGACACCAACCATCCCTACATTTTACACCTTATACACACCCTGTAGGTAAGGGAAAACTTCCATTGGAGGAAGAGAAAGAAGGGAGTCTTCTTGCTTTAAAATGATGACCTGGTTCCAAAACATAGTTCCACTCATCAGTTTTATTTCTCAGAAGAATTTAAACTACTGATATCAAGCTTTCTATAAGTAACTCACGGGAAAATTCTTGTGGTCGTCCCTGTCAACCGAGTTTACTATTTCATTTGGGAGTGTGTGCATCTGTGTGCATGTGTGTATATGTGTGTGTATGGTTATACATACAATTAATAACATGGAAATATCAAAGATGTTAACGTCCCTTTAAGATATGTTAACAGAAATGTTAATAAAAATAGCAAGTCTTTTATTATTAGGCTACAGTTTTGGTTTTGAAACCAGACAGCTTAAGAGACATGTGAAAGCATTCAGTGGAATTTCCAAAATTGTACAGAAGTTTAATCGTTTGGAAAGTGTGACAGATGAGTACAGGTTGAGACTACTTTAGACTTCAGCAAAAGAAAATTCTCGAATGACATAACTATCTCGAATAGGCAACATTAAGGAAAGAATAACAACCGTCCTCCATCTTCTCAGAGTATGGAGCAGAAGAAAATGGATTTACCCCTCAGTAAGTGTATTAAAAACAAGGCAGCATGTTATAAACAAACACAGGGATAACATCATAAACAATAGCTGAAAATAAAGACAGTACACACACACACACACACACACACACACACACACACACACACACACACACACACACAGAACCATTCATATAAGCACTCAGCAATCCAGGGCCATTTTATGGAGGAACAACCAAGAGACCTTACAAACTCAATGGCCTTTGCTAAATCAAATAATTAATTTTTCTACTAATAGCCCTCAACCACCAAGAAAATATTAAATTACATTCATTTTTAGTCTATTTTAAAATGCAGGAGAATTTTAAGGAAATTTTCTTTTGTAGAACTTATTGATGTAATAGACTCTCAAATTGCTAGTTCATCCTCCATTTTACAGGTGAAGAAACTTAGGTTCACAGAAGGTGAAGAGTCCTAACACAGCCAGAGTAAGTAGCAGGATCACAACTTGAAGGCATATCTTCAGAGCACATCTCACACCCTTTCTATTTTACTGTACAGCCTACAACAATTTTAATACTTTTAATATTTCTTTAAGTTTTGGAGTAAATTTAAGTTACCTAAAAAGTTGACTCTCTGCCATCTAAAAAGATGTTGGAAAAATGAGGGGATATGAGGGGGTACTATATTTGAAAACTAATTCAAGCTACTGAGTTAGTTATTCAACCTACTTCACAAGTCTTAAGAAAGCTTAGAGATAGAAACGAGTATTAGGTTGCTTGTTAAAAGTGCCATCTGAGAGTATGGTTCTAGATTAAAAACAATCAGTGATCTACTGTCACCTGAGAGTAGGCTCCTTTCTTCGTTGAGAAACATCAAAAATGTCATGAACAATTGAAACCATTAATTCTTCAACTAATGCACCTTTTAAATGACTCTTTCTCAAGAACAGATGTTAATGGGTTATGTTAAGGCATAGCAGATTGTTTTAGGTATATATTTTACAATAAAATATTTTCCTATGGTATCTCAAAAAGTGTTCATGTGAGAGTGTTTACAGTCTTCCTTCATCCTCATACCTGTTCAATTTCCCTCTTCCTCCGATACCCTAAAGGAAAAGGATTTTCAGTGGCTGAGAGAGAGGCTAAGTTGATTTACATAGAGGCTAAGTCTTCATTCATAAAAGAATGAAGAACAAGGTGAGTGGGGATAGAGACTAAGATGCTGAGCAAGAGAGGAGAGAAGACTTATGTGACATTTTGAGGAGATGTGGAGAGTGTAAAGGAATTGTAATAGGAAAGAAATAGGAGATTATGATGTGATATGTTGGATTCGGAATGACTCCCCTTTAATGATATCTGAAAAATGCAAGAATTTGAATTATACTTTAACTGCTTTTGTTGTTTGTCTATTTCCTGTCCTGTGACCGAGCTCTGAAACTGGACCACAGGGGTTGCTGGGTTTATAAGGTCTTTTCAGATTATCTGTTTGAATCCAAAACTTTTTCTTTCTTTTTTTTTTGCTTGTGTTAACTTGGGTACTTATGGTGACTAAAACTTTGGTCAATTTAAATAAAATAAGATTCCTTGCCTTCGGGCTCTTATAACCTGTTCTAAATAGCCATTCATAACAGTGTAATAATTACAGAATAAATTGGTTGGATTTGTCATTTTCTACTTTCATAGACATTGCCCTGTAGGTATCATAGGGTAGTTTTAAAAACAACAAAACACTATAATCGATAGCATTTTACAGTGTGGAATAGATTACATTGGCATAAGAAACATATTTTCATCATCACTTCTTACTAAACAGAAGCAATGAACTAGTTGTTGCATTAAATGTGGTATTCCCAAATTTATTTCTTTGTAAGTTTCCCCAACAGAGTAATATCAGAGAGCTAGTTACGTAATAAATATTTCATTTCTTAGCAACTTTATAGGAACAGTCATTTTATCTTGTTATTTATTTTTTCCCTTCTCTTCATAATTAATGTACTTTCAACAATCTATTCATTTTAAATAATAACATTTTTCCATATGAATGGCCAAGACAATATTTAATATCTATAAAATAATGAACTGAATAATTTATTTTATTATTCACTTTCCGCCCAAAGCTGGCAGGGAAGGGACATTAGCCAACAAGGTAAGACTACTGTATTAAAGGAGTGAAGAAATGTACCACAACGTAGAAGTTTCTGTGTTTTCTGTGTATATTAAATCAGGATGTCAGAAATCAATTTGTGGAAGTAAAAATAAAGATATAGTGTTTATAATTGACAGTTGCACCACAAAATTCACTTATAAATGAGGGTTTTCCATCTAAAAAGATGTCATTGTAGATACCATTTTTAATTAGCGGAACAGCATGTTGCACGGCTGCCTTTGTTTTGTTTTTTCCATTTGTTTGCTTCCTGGTAACAGTTGACCTGGAGATTTGCCTATAGTTGTCATTTTAGATTTCTATTTATTGAAAATTTTTCTCTTAGCTATCAGAATTCTCATCTAGTTAACTATTGAACTTCTTCTCCACTGAATGTCTATAATAATCCATCCATACATAAAAAGACTTCTGTACAGAGGCATAGCTAGCTGGGTTTCATTTTCTAAAGATGCCAAAGTGAAAACATTTCAAAATACCACTGTCATAAAATTTCATTTTCTGGTAGTCTTACCATAGGTGAATAATTTCAGATAATGCAGTATTGGAGTAGCATGTTAGTGAACATTGCTTGTAATGAAGTCCTACTGAACCCAAAATATAATGAGTTGGTTTTATATGCTTGCTTTTTTGAGTAAATCTTTCATAATACAATCCTTACATTAACTTTATACAGTGTTGAACAAACTTCGCAATCTAGCAATTAGTCTGTCATGTGCATTTCAAGGTTTTAATCTGAAACTATAAAATTATATATGTATTCAATCATCATTTGTTTAGAGATATTATAATTGGGTCATAATTTGTATTGTGGTTTCAAAATCTCAGATTCAGGAGTCTTAAAAGAATCTTGTGTTCAAAGCTCGAGTCTTTTTTTTTTTTTTTTCTTTTTTTTAATTTATTTTTAATTTATTGGGGTGACAATTGTTAGTATAATTACATAGATTTCAGGTGTGCAATTCTGTATCACATCATCCATAAGTCACACTGTGTGTTCACCACCCAGAGTCAGCTCCCATTCCATCACCATACATTTGATCCCCCTCACCCTCATCCCCCCCCCCAACCCCCTTACGCTCTGGTAACCACCAAATTACGTTCGAGTCTTTTAATCTCTTTTCTCAAGATTAATATAAAAGTTAACTTGTTTCAATATGATGTAATCTATGCCTTTCTATTGGATTTTTTTTTTTAATTGGGAAAGGTATCAAGCCCTCTAATATTGGATTTCCAATCTGGCGATTTTTCTATTCACATCTGGCTATATATTTTATTGTGTTTCATTTTTTGTTCCAGCCACTCTGTTAACAGGCATATTTCTGAGCACCAACTGTTATTTCAAGAAAGGGAGGATGTGTTTTATAACAAAGTATGTCTGCTGCTATTTTCTTTTCATTTATAAATCATTGCCTTTCTTGTGTACTCTATATTGCACATGCACTTCTAACTAGTAAATTACTCAAAGTTTATCTGACTATTATAATCCTCAAGTCCAAGATTGTCAGGATATTTTGATGTTTGTGAGACTCATGTAAATCCACAGGCTCCAGTCTCCTAGGATGGACTCAAGAGAAGTGATCTGTAGTGAGACACAAGAGATGTGGATTATAATACAGGTCCAGCCATTTACTATCTGATCTTCCATTTTCTAATTTATTATATGACCGAATCATTCAAACTTTACTGCACTATTGAAAGAATTAAGTAAAAACCTGGCAAAGTGAAATATACATATATAAAGTACATAAAGCATTAAATATTCGTTCAGCAGTTTAAGAGATGGATTTCAGAAGAGGCAAATCTAGAGCCCTGGGAAGTTTCAGAGAATAGAAGCCAGAACCAGCTAAAAAAAGAGCACTTTGTCCTAGAGAAAAAGAAATTCTTAACAGATATTCTCCACTATGAACACGGCTGAATGTCTTATCTCATTTACCCAAAGGGGCATACGACTCTTAGAAGAGAGCTGGAGACTTCTGGTTTCAAGAGGTTGTATATTGGAACACGCTTCTTTTTAATTCTCTACTTATTAAACAGTTTAAACAATTTAAACAATAAGAACATATATTTATAATGCAGAAAATGAAGGTCCTCATAACCTGTCTCTCTCTTTCTCTCTCTCTCTCTCTCTCTCTCTCTCTCTCTCTCTCTCTCTCTCTCTCTCTCTCTCTTTCTCTCTCTCTCTCTCTCATTCAGAAAATTATTCATTTGACCATGCTATACCCATTAAGATGCCCAACGCTGTGTATTACTGCGATGACTGGGACATTGTGATCTCTACCCATATATATTGACCGAAAAGAACTTTAAAAAAAAGTATTGAACTGAGTTTAATTGGGGGGAAGCAGGTATTAATAAATTTTAGCAGACCTGGAAAAAGAGACATATTAATTCTGGAAATTTCCTGTCTCTGAAAGTACCCTTTTACAACTATTTAAATTTAATTAAAATATTTTAAAAGTTCTACTACAAAGCATAATGTCATATTTATTTCAAATGGGAGGATTTTAGAAGGAAGTAGGTAACTTTATGTTTTAAACATTATTTCCTTTTATCTCTCATACTGAAAATTGATACACATTTTTAAAGTTCTTTGCTTTCTCTTAAAGCTAAATTTTTGAGTTAGAATTGTGTTTATTATCCTTGACATTTCAAAGAAAAGTAAAAATATATCTAATACTTTAAAATTATAAAAAATCAAGTTTTTAGTATCTCTACAGGTCCAGAATCCCAAGTAGCTATAAATGTCGTTACTGAGATGGGGTGGGGGTGAAATATAACATCTTATCAGCGAAAAAGATTATTTGAATGTAGTGTCGAATTTAAGATTCACTTCTAGCTTCTGCTATCTAGTTATAAGAGGCTCTAAAAGCAGTGGAAATAGCAGGTGGTTCCATTCTATATGAAAACCTATAAATTCAATCTTATTTTGACTAGCTTCCAGGGTAGTCTTCCATTAAGAGAAGATTCAGAACCAATGTAAAGGAAGTAAAATGAGCCCTTGGCAGTTTCACCAATAGCTGAGGGCCAATGACTGTGGGTAAATGTCGCAATGCCCAGACTCAGCCAGGTAGAGCCAAATCTAATCTAATTCTAATCTATTCTAAGACCCCAGACTATAATGGTTATCATGGCAAAAATTAAAACAGAGAATCATATCATCTCTTTCTTTTATTTAAAGAATCATATCATCTCTTTCTTTTATTTAAAATATTTCATTAAGTCAATATTTTAAATTACTGGTAGATCTCAAATATTATACAATCTTTACCAATGGATCTAGTTTAACAATGGGCCACATATTTTGTTTGCCTTCAATTTACAATATTATTTCAAAACTTTTTCTAAACTACAGTGAATTCCTTTAAATTTTTATTGCTCCTATTTGTTTATGGTATCTGCTATACCTATAAACAGTGGTTTAGAAATGATTTAGGAAAATTTGGAAATTAATTGGAAAGAATCAAATTATGAAGAATTCTATAAATTATAACTGGGAAATATTCTGTTGAGGTTAGCAACAAATGGTTATTGTAAAATCTTTTTCAAAAGTGTCACATATAATTCTGAAATGAGCCATATGTGTTATATTTATACATTATCTTTGTAGGGATTCTAACAAAGTTATAGTGAGACAAAATACACTTTAGATTTGAGTTCCTCCTCTCATTATTCAAAGTAGTTAGCTATTCAGCCTATAAATCTTAGAACAGCTTTCAACAAAGTTGCTCTTTGTTGCTCATCATTTCTAGAAACAAATTCAATATGTGGCCTATTTCTTTCCTGATGTAGAAATGTGAACTCACATATTTACAGCTGCAAACACAGGATGTGATTGTGCCTGGATGTGAGTAGGGAAGTTGCTGTTTGATGTGTGTGCACGTGCAGTGGTTTCTGAGCATCAGCGAATCTGTAAGAACCCAAACATGCCAAACCTAAACATGCCAAACATGAGAAAGAAAAGTAGCAAAGAGATTTTCCAACTTAATTCCCACCAAAAGAAAACTGAATGAAAAAATAGAAAGGGTAAAGACAAGCTGTCGTTCTGTCCCTCTCTGAAAATTTGGCTGGCATCAAGGTGTTTGCACAGAAAACAGAAGCAGACAGATTTGAGATATATTTTTGTATAGAACCAAGACTTATTGATGGATTCCATTTGAGGATAAATAACAAAGAGAAATAAAGAATGATTCCTTAATTTTGGGCTTGAGCAACTGGGTAGAGATGACTTTGGGGAAAATCAAGGATTCTGTTTGGATGTGTTTTGTTTCAAATATTTAAGATGTTTATTAGATCCTCAACTACAGATTTTAAGCAGGAGTTGGATATATACGTCTGGAGCTCAGAGGGGAGGACTGGGCTGAGAGAGAATTTGAGAGTCATAGCTTATGGATAGTATTTGTAGCAGTGGTACTTCATGAAATAACCTTGAGAGAGCATAAAGAGAAAAGAGAGAAATGGCCAAGGTCTTTGAACAAGGTCATGCTACACATAAAAGTTGGGTTCTAGGGGCAGAGCTAGAGGTAGAGGGCAAGAAAGAGCACAGATGACTACATATCCATGAAATACTTTATTTCCATTGAAATGTGGCACAAATATCTTTAAAGACTTTACAAATGAATGGTTAAGCTGGCAAAAAAAAGTAAGGAAAATATCCAGAGGCCTAAAACATGACATGCTTGTTATCCTTGAGGAACAGCAAAGAAGTCATGTTAGCTTAAGAGGAGTGAGCAAAAAGACATGTGACAGATAAAATATGAGGTCCCAGAGTTATGGCTGAGGTAAAGTAGGAACGACCCAATAGAGCGGGAAGAAATTACGCTGAAAGGGGGAGAATTGTTGGAGCAATGTTCTTTGGGCAACGGGGAATGGGATTTACTACACACGCAGCAGGGTTGGCCTTTAATGATAGTGTGGACATAGCTCCATTGTAACAGGAGTGCGGACACAGGGGACTTAGATTAGTAGATGCATTGGAAGTTTATAGAATTTATCTTTTAATTGCTCTAGTTTTCTTAGTGAAATAAGAAACAACATCACCTAAAGGCCAGATTTAAAGAGAAAAGAGAAGGCATGAAGTCATTGTCTAGGAGGAAAGAAGAGGTGGGCTAGGCCAATGCATGATTATTGCAAGGGAGATCAGTGGGTCACTGGAGGTTTCAAGTGTATTTTTTTTTCATTTTATTTGTTACAACAGGGTATTTCTATGTTCTACCCTAGTGAAATCCAGCTTATGAAAATGATCCAGCTTGCTTGAAGTCTGATACAAAAGGGGGCTGTGGACATTTTTGTATTTTGATCTTGTGCCCCTCCTATACCCAACCATCTTTAGGGGCTGTTTTAGTAAAACTATCTCCTTTTAGGCTCTCCACATTTAAAGTTTTGCTATTGAAAGAAATTTCATATTTTCAACTATAACTCTTGAAAGCTATATAAAAAGTGGAAACACGCTTAAAAAGGAAAACATTTCATCATTAAATAAGCCATTTCCAAAAATCTGAAGCTAATGAATGCAAATTTATTGATCCAAAAAAATTTAACTAATTTTGCACTGTTGCCGTCTCGAATTTACTGGTCACATTTACAGACATACTTCTCAGTTTTATTAGAAACATCTGAACAACATATAGCTTTTGACCAACAACTGACCATAAAACTAAGAACTAAAGTCCACTCGTTTCTTAATAATGATGGCTTAGCTCTCTGCTCCTGGCCATATTCCCATAATGTGCCTGCAAGTGCTATTCTGTATCCAACATTATGATTAGTATATTTAATCAATGGTTCCTGTCCTTGTTGGGGCTAGCAACATAGCAAAACAATATGTGCCAATTGCACATAAAAGCCGCGAAGGCTTTCGAACTAATATAAAATAATGATGACCATTTATTGAGCCCTTACATGGTAGGCCCTCTGCCAAGCACCTTCTATGCAGTATCTCTTTTATTCCTGCAGATATTGTAAGTT
This sequence comes from Rhinolophus ferrumequinum, assembly GCF_004115265.2. Classification (NCBI taxonomy): domain Eukaryota; kingdom Metazoa; phylum Chordata; class Mammalia; order Chiroptera; family Rhinolophidae; genus Rhinolophus; species Rhinolophus ferrumequinum. The sequence goes on along the minus strand of NC_046301.1, from coordinate 19,678,033 downwards.
AGGTAGAGGTAAGCTTCTTGGGGAGAAGGATCTTGGTTACCCCATCCTCCACTGGATGTCAGTGTCTGGCATCAAGTGGTCTTTGAATGTATTTATCAAATCAATGAACACTATTCGCGTTGCTACCATTTCACACTTTAGGAAGCTGAGGGTGAGGGAGACGAGGAGATGCCCCACTGAATGACAGAGCTGGAGTCTGAAGCCAGATTTGTTTGGTTTCAGAATCTATGCTTTGAATCCATTATCTTTCCCTATCTGGTCATTGACTCCAGATTTTCTGAATTTAAAGGACGTTATCTCTCATTAGATTATGCTTAATTTTGCAGATCAGAATTCAGTACTGAGTGTATTGCTGTCAAGCAAATTGTAACTTGTTCAAGTCAAAGAAATTATAGATCTACTCAAGGAAATATTTGCTCCCAATTCCTTACATATAAAAGGTCCTCTTTTTAAAAAGGTGAAGTTTTCCCATCGAGGTAGTAATAGAAAACGGAAGGAGGAAGCATGGTGTTGCTACACAAAATGTGGCATGTACCTGGCATTGTGTACCTCCCTTAGGAGTCTTAGAAATGCAGAAGCTCAGGCCTACCAGACCTCCTGGGTCAGACTCTGCATTTTAACCAGATCCCCAGGGTACTCAACCCTGGCTGCACTTTTAGAATCTACTGTCAGCTTTTTAAAACCACTAATGCAGAAACCTCACACCCCACACCCAAGGATTTGGATTTTAATGGTCATTAATTGGATGACACCCAGAAAACGGTATTTTTTTAAAGCTCCCAGGTGATTCGAAGGAGCGGCTAGGGTTTGGAACCACTAGAATTATAACCTTGAAAATGAGCAAATCTAGGTTCTTTGCCCAATGCTCACACCAACCAATCACCTAACTTCTCCAGGTCTGCCTTTGAGTCTATTCAATGAAGATGATACGTGTACCCTACTTCAGGGCAGTTATAACCAATAGACACGAAACGCTTAGAGAAAGTTTAAAGCCTGATGTGCATGTTATTTTTTTATTATTATTATTTTTATTATTTAACTACATGTGTTATCCCCACTGTCATTTTAATGTTAACATTAGTTTTATTTTAAATGACCGAGAATGTGCAGTGCAATTTATTTTTAGAAATTTTGAAATTATGAAAGCAACTGAAGATTTACAAGGTCTTTACACTATGTGAGGAATACCAGAAAAATGTCTGAATGAAAGCCAATTCTGGGTCATTTTTGTTCGACACTAACCATCAACCCAAAGTGTAACTAAGATGGCAATTGGAACTAGGACATGCACACCATAAGAAGATGCATTTGTTCTGTCCTGGTTAGGTCACAGTAGAAATTGGGACTGGCTTTCTTTTGTTTTTAATAATATGTAATGTGCTTTTGGATCTACATCTTTATTTTGGGCATGCATGAAAAAATATATCCTTTATCCTTATTTTAGTATCTAAAAGCTATGAATAACCAATAGTAGACCCATATGCTAACTTTCACTGTTATACTATTGCAGGTATGCCTTAATAAAACCCCACAATTCATAAAGAGAGAAACCTTTTTTAAAAAATCCTCAAAACCAGGAAGATATTCTAAAACATGATTTAAAAGCTTGAGTATTTGACTTTATCAAATACAGTATTTTTTATTTTGTATAAGTCAAAGTGTATCTAAAAGGAAAGTCAAACATATTTTCAAACACTAAAGCAAAGCATTCATTATATTATGTCTTGTGTATGTTAGCATTTCAACGATAAACACTGATACTAAGGATTTGATTAAAAACTTTGATCTTATAGGGCAATATGTAGTTTTAGGAAAAGAAAGATTTGAAGAGGAGAGAAATGCTTGAAAGCAACCGTTTTGTTGCTGAAAGTTAAGCATAGTTAATAGGTTAATTTCTGTTTATTGAATAAGAGAGCCCAATGCTGATTGATATAGTAATTTCAGTGTTTGCTATGGCAAATATTTAGCTCATTATCAGTTTTAATAGCATTTTGCAGAACAAGCCTTTTCTTGACATCTAGAAAATACTATTAAATTTCCCTGCATAGATACATTGTTATGACATGCAATAACTACTTGAATATAAAGGGGATTAATAATTTAAAAGGTGTTAACAAATTAGGGCCATCATTAAAAATAGACTTTGAACCATTTTGTAGCAAAATCAGATTGAGGTAATGCTCTGCTCTTATGATAAAGAATTACTGCATTAATTCTGCAAAGTGAACTTATTGCTCCTATTCGTCTCCAAAACCCTGGAGCATTAAAAGACAGGAAGAATGAAATGATCACTGCATTTTTTTCAGGCACAACAGCTCTAATATTTCCATCACAGTTTCACAGCTCAGCCAGCCTAGTCGTGTTAATGCAGGGGGTGGGGGGGAGAGAGAAAAAAAACCTTCAAAATGTCATCTTTTTCTTTAATTTTGTTTGTAGCTTGTCCTATAAAATTGGGCCAGATTTTCTCAGACAGTTTATAATAATAAATAGAGAGTTGTATTTAACTTAAGGACCATCAGTGTTGACTACATGACTTAATACTGTTTTGCATTTGGCTTTTTAAAATTTAATCCATGAGTATGTTAGAGATCTCATTTCCACATCTGTTACCCTCCTGCTAGCTGGAGTTGATTTGGCTGATGAGGGTGGCTAAGTGGTGTGCCCTCCTTCTCCACTACTCCACGTGCGTCCCTCCTAAAACTAAGCGCTTTGGGAGACAGAGGACAACCCCCCAGACGTTGTTGTTTGGTCAGGAGAAACTGGGAGCTGCACTCTCCTATTTGAATCTATAAATTTAATACTCAATTTTCTGTGCTTTCCCTTTTTTTCTCTTAAAAATATTATATATGATGGCACATTGTAGAATACTGTTACACTTGATCACTAAAGGCTCGGTGCCAGCTATTGACATAAACTGAAAAGAAAACAAAAATGGAGATAGAAGTTGCAACTCTGATGTATGTGTTTATAGAATCGTGGAATATGAACGCCGAAATGGACCTAAGAGGTCACCTTGTCCAACCCTTGAATTTTAAAGGTGAGGAAACTGAGGCCCAACTCAGGTTGATTGCCTTAACACACGTGGCTGTGAGCGGTGCTTAGGACCTCCCACTGTCATCTGTGCAATACCAGCCGTCCTTCAGGTCTGAAACGGCCATGTTTCTTAATACTACCTGAGCACTTCATTGATTATAGCTGTGAAATGGAAGGAATACTGGACTTCGGGTCAGCTGGCCTAGAACTTGAGTCCCAAATTATGCACATCCCCTTGAGAAAAATCACTTGACCTCTTGTGAGTGTTAGTTTCCTCATCCATTAAATGCAGATAATAGTACTCTGTTGTAAGCATGCCTTGTGAGTTAACTGAGATTATATATGTGTAAGCACTGTAAACTACAAACCATTCTACAAATATAAGTTATTATCATGAAGAGGGAATGTCTGCTTCCACTAAATTAGGGCATTTTGTTATCTGGGAGGGGAATTATTAGTTAGCTAACACATTAGTTAGTAAGGCCTTTGGGCAATAGGACAAAACAATAAGTTTTCATTGTGGGAAAAGAAAGGTAGAGAAAGACCTAAGGCACTGGCAATTGGAGCAGAAGAGTGAGGCACTGAGGGCAGTTGTTCAAAAATAGCAAAAAGACCGTGGAGGAGATGGAAGCATCATTTTACAATTGAGAAAATGGAGATTTGGAGAGGTTAAGCAATTTGACCCCAGTGACCTAGCTAGAGGATGGTAGAACTAGGACTAAAACTGAGGCTCTTGGATTCTGGAGACCGGATATGTTTAAGGGGAATGATTCAGGATATCACCAATAGGTGAAATTTTTGCCCTAAAATCATAAAAGAACATTCTTTTCTCATGTCAAAAGCTGTAGGTGAAACATACCAGAAAGACAACCTAAGGAAGCTATAGAGATCTTTAATGCCAACTTGCTAAAGCAATGATGGACTGAATATGTTGAGTACAGAAAGATTGAGTGAATAATTCTAAAGGAATTCTGATTGGAATTTGTCACTGATCTCCTTTATACAACTCAAGAATTGAACAACTTCTAAATGTCTAATTCCAGTAGCACCAATTTACCCACCACGGCTTCTTCTCAATTCACAATCCTTTTTAATAATCCCTTCTAAACTAACTAGAGGCTATATTTCCTTCTTGGATTATAAACTTGTGATTTCATCCTCTGCTAAAGATCCCATAAACCTAATGCTGAAGTGATATCATTTAATGTCATTGAATGTCAATAATATCATTTAACCCAGTTTTGAAAATCACTGCAATGGAATTTAGCAATTATGAGACTAATAGCTTTCTCACAACCCACTTTTAAAAAACACTAACTTAGTTTTCTTGTTTACTTCTTTTTTTCAGGCAGTCCATGGACAATAAATATATTACTAATACTAAAATATTCATTTGGAAATATTTGTCCCTGTCAATCCCATGCAGACAATGAGGTCTCCTCATACACCATCAATGCCATAAGAATGCTGAAAAGAATTGTAAACTTTATATTTAAGAATACCTATGGGTATAGAAGTAGAGAAAGAGAAGCAGCTATGAAAACAGAAACAAATAAAAGGAGGAATTTGTTCTGGGGTAAATGCCAACCCAAAGACCAGGCTTGTACATAATGACCTTCTGATCAAAAACATCTTTCCTCACTTGTCAGAAATTTTTGCTTATGTACGTCTTCTGTCTGACGGTCAGTAATTAAGTATTTCTCTAAGTTAACATTCATTTTTTAATGCAATCTGTAAGGTTATGGCCATTCATACATTAGAATTGACTGGCTTAATCTGACCGCCTGACATTTATCTGAGCACTGCTGAGCTAAGACAGTGGGAATCAGAGTGAATCATTTTTTGACTCAAGACCTCTCAACACCCCCACACCTCTCTGCCCCCAAATTTATTCCATTTCTGAAACCCCTAACTTACCCCTAGTGATCTACTCTCCTTGAGAATTCAGCTATCGGACCTGCATATATGTTTAAGGCAGAGGCTATATATTCTGAGTAACAGTTCCCTCTAGAGAGTTGAAGCTTTAAAAACATGTCACTCAGTGTTATTGACAGTTGATTTACATCCATTGAAATTGCAGCCCTAGACCAAGATTCTTTTTTTCTCCCCCAGCCATAGAGTACGATCGTCATTTAAAATGGTAAATCTGGGCAAATGCCAAGGTCTGCCTGTCTTTTGAAGGCTGCCTATCTAGTGGATTCACTTGGTTTGGTGCTGCCTTACAAACCAAATCACCCGTGTTAGTGCTGAGGTGGGAGCAGTGAATAGTACCCTGTTATCACTAAAGGGTCCTGTGCTTTTACAGAGAGGCTTTCGGGAAGAAATTACAGAAAATTACAGCAATTTTCATAGGTAAGATAAAAATTAGGAGTTTTAGTCTCAAATTTAGCCCATTCTTTTATTAAAAAATTAACACCTGGAAAACTGAATGGACTTTACCTCAATGTTAACTTGTGATTTGGGGTTTATTTTAAAGAAGTAACTAGGCATTTAAATTATAATTTGACTTTGTAAAGAATTACTTTCTGTGAAAATTGTTACCTCTTGTGAGTGAATTAGCCCTTTTCTTAATGATGTAATGTTCTAAGTTTTAAAAATAGCAGTTACCCTTTTAAATATATCTCTATGTACATGCATTTGCGATATACAAAGCTAACTATTTTTAAATGAGTCCTAAAATTCTTTCAAACCTTTCATTGCATTTTTTAATCTATAGAATGATGAAATCGCACATTAAGGTCTCACAAGATTAATCCAGTTTTTTTGATAACATATAAAAATACATAAATAATACTTATGCCCAGTCTTAAAAGTCAGCAAGCCTATACATGAAAAGGGAAATAGTCTAATCAGTATATTGGAAACTGATGATCCGCAAGGAACAAAAAGAGAGAGAAAAGAAAACAAACAAACAAACAAACAAAAAAAAACACCCTCCTTCAGTTGCTGTCACTTTTAGCAGTCAATTAAAAAAACACTCACATTAGTGACACCTTAGGACATGATCATCCTTTTTGAACTGAATTTATTCAGTACATTTCTGTTCCTTAGCACCAGGTCTCCAGCACTGCGTCATTCAACATTGTTAAGAACCTCAGTCTGAAGGTGATCCCTTTATTATATTCTGATCATCGGTAGATAAAATGTCAAGTGTAAGTGATGTAATAGAAGCAAATGATGTCTATGTTTGAACATGATAAAAAAAGAAAAACCTGTTACCTGACGGAGCCTAGGTATATGTACCCTCCTAAACTGATTCTATGTTAAAGTATTTTCTTTCTCTTTTAAAATTAATTATTCTTATTGAAATCCTTGTAACCCAATTAACCAGGGACTGCATGTCAGTAACGCCTTCAGGAACATTATTTATTGGGGTGATTGAGGCGTGGAGTTGTGATTGAATGTGATACTATAGCCTCCCCACCCCCAAAGAGAGGGGTGAAGGCTGCCTCTCTCTCGAGTAGCCCCTTGAGGTTAGCTTAGAGCAGCACTGCTGCGTTGGAAGAAGCTGTCAGCCCTCTGGGCTACAGGAATACGCTGTTTTTAATAAGAACCTTGCACAAGACAGTAGCTATGATTGGAGTCTATTCTCTCCCCTTTACTACTCTTCAAATGGAACCGATCACAGGGTGATTGAATCCTTAATGCCAAACAAGTTCTGAGCACTAGAAATCACCAAGAACTTCACACCCAGATGTTAAACTTTAAAAAAAAAAATGGTTTGATTAAGATACTTTTGGGATAGGTGCTCAATGTGGGGCTCTGCAAGCACTGATGTGTTGCGTTGTCATGGAAGGAAGGAAATGAGAGAATTAAGGGTTGGCAGGTGTTAGCTTTGTCCTACTCTGGCTTAGCGATCATCAACCTTGCTAGTTACTGTGATCTTCTCTCCAGAACAAAGTTTTCAACTTTCATGGAATCTGGCTTTAAATATTAATGTGCGCCATCTCTGAAAAAGGAATAAGGTGAATTTTTTTTTTTTCAAAGAGGCTTTCTGGTGAAGTCTGTAAGTGCAGCAAGTTTGGAGGTCACAGTCTGTGTCGTTCACTCCTAGAACTCACTCTAGATGGTGAGTAAGATAAAGAAACTGTAGATGGTGACTAAGATAAAGAAACTGAAATCGCCTCTATTTCTGGCATCTTGTTACTCTCTCTGCCGTTAATCAGTTAACCATTGAATGATTATACCTGTTTAAAAAATATGCCATTTCACTAAATCTATCTGAAAGTTATGAGATAAGTACACCTGCTCATTGAGTTACCTTAAGAGCACTGACCTAAACTCAATTGCTTATTACCTTTCACAAATCCTTTTCTATCTCACAGTACTTAAACTAACAGTAATTTGGATATGGATGACTGTTAACGTTCTTCCATACTTGGTACTACATTTGGTTGAAAGCAAGGATGCCTGAGATCCATAACCACCACGCAATAGCTGAACTTTGAATTGGACTGCCGTTGACAACAGTGCCTTGTACTTAGTAAGGTTAGAAATAGGGGAACCAAGTGTCTGTGGAGAAGATCAGAAAAAGTTTTCATGCGTATCCCCAATAATATATGACTCTTCAGCGTAAAGTTAATGAAGAGATTCAGAAGAGCTTCTCGTTTACTGTAGGAAATGCTTCTCACTTACTTAAAGAAGTCAGAGTTTGCGGGGTGGGTAAGAGAGAACATTGGAAGCTGAGCATGAGCAACACAGAATTGGTTTCAGTCAGCATGACCAAAGAGCCTTGCAAGTCCTAAGAAACTGAAAGTGGCACAGTTAAAATTAAAATGAGAGGAGGTCTGGATACCAAAAGCCCAAACTCTGAATAAAGAGGTGAGCAGGGCTATTGAAAATGTAGACATACTGATTGCTGTGCAAACATCATCCCTGAGAAACTGACTACAAGCCCCACATACAGAAATATACTTTTTAATACACATTAAATAGACATTTGCAGCTCAAAATTAAAAGAACAAAGCTTTGTTTCATTGTCAAACTTGATAACTGATGTAGAATGTGGACATACATTGTTTGCTTTTTTTAAAAAAAGAAAGGTGTTCATGTCTTTGGAAGTATATCAGGAAAAGTAGAAAATCATACTTCAGTTATAATCCTTAGTATTAGGTAAACCAGGTAAACTATGAGTCTGTGATCACTGAGAACTCCATTCTCATCTTTTTTTTTTAGCCCTGAATTCTTTTATGATGATTTTTCAGTAGGTAAACTTTTTAATAATTATGTGCATGTGTGAAACATACCTTCTTTCTTAAAATGCATGTGTGAATTTATAAGTAGAAACTGAATATATATATATACACATATATATATATATATATATATACACACACACACCTATATATGACTATTATACAGAAACTGAATATACATATTTATATAGACTATTTTGTGGGCGGGGAGGAGGATAGGAGGCGTTGACTACGTTAGATAAACTATTTCTATATCCAATATTCTCAAAGCAGTAATCATGTGTTCATTGCTGCACAGTCTCCGGAAACAAAAAATTGAACACAATAGAATTCCTGTTTCAGTGAACCCTAATTGTGTATTTAACAGTGGTCTACTATATACTTTATCTAAGGAGGTGGTTCTTTGGTGACTGCAGCAGCACTGGGATCACAGTAAAGAGAGGCGGCCAGCTTTTTGGCCTACTGACTACGTTCGTTGCCTTAAGAGACATGGAGACCAGCAGAGAAAAAAAGGAATTACACTGATTCAATAGATATACTGCTGAGAGTTTTCCATTATATTCCTACCTCAGACATTCTGCCACCATTAAATTCACACATTCAGGCCCTGGGAATCAGGCCAGCCTGACACATAGTTTGGCTAAAATGAATCTACTGTATTAGTTTTTGTGAAAATGATTAAGCTCTATGGACTCAAGATCCGTTCTGTTTTTCAAGTCGTCAAAGGCAAATAAACCCTCATGTAAGACACAAAATGAGAAGAAGCCTGGCGGTGATAAAATTGAATTGCAAAGGAACGCAAGCTGCCATAAGACATGATCTGAGCCAGAAAACACAAGGTCATCGATTCGGCGGTGTTTGTGTTTTCTTTTGTTTTGTTTTGTTCTGTTTTAAATCTGCTAACAGGCAACATTTTTTTAAAGCCTTTTAAGGAGTCTGTCCATCACAAAGGCATAATTTTAATCAGAATTCTTACAACATTTCCCAAATTCCTAACGGCAATCAGTTCCACTCAAATTAGTAACTCAGATAAATCACCATTAATTAGCTAATATAAGCCAGCAGGTGGTTTTGAGCCCAGAGACATTCCCTGGTTATTTAAATTATGTATACTACACCACACTGAAGAAAGAGGAAGTAAAAGGGAGCACAGAGACAAGTCTATTAAAAAAAAAAAATCTGTGGAGGGATAATACTCAACTAAAATCTCCTGCTACTTCCATGTCTCTCACCCAGAGGAATACAAGGCGGCTTTGACCCTTGACTCAAAAAATATCATTCACCAACATCCAGCTCTTATTTCAACGTTGATTATGCATGCATTGTACAAAGTGTGCTTTGGAAGCTTATTTGAATATATTTGTTCTAGAAAGATTACCAATTACTATAAGAGTAGGAGAGGACGAATTGTTTTTCATGAATAATTTGTGACACAAGAGAATCTTCTTCATAATCTTTTTGCCCTTGTGTTCTTTAATTGACCTACTCTAATTTGGGTAATTGGGGGTTATTTCCTAGACTATAAAGAGAGAGACAGGCTCTGTGTAGCTGCCAACCACCTGAGATTGCATTTGTGATTGAAGGTGCAGAAGATGGTTAGTTTGTATTAAAAATTGACTTGTCCATATGGAGGCAACTTTTCTTAATCCTATTAGAGATCTGTCCCTTTACTCTCAATAATGTCTCCCTAAACAGTGAAATTTTTGATAGTCTAATCACAGAATACTTTTTTGGCCAAATCATGTTAAACTCCAAATACCTAATTTTGCTCTGTGTTGCTAATGCTCTCCATAGTGTGTATCATTTACATATATCTATGTATCATAGATGTAATAGCTACCTAATGAGGTTTCTAAAACATGAGCATAATTCAATAATAGACATCTGAACCTGACTAAAGACTTTGCTGAAGAAAATCATAGTGTCTGATTCTATTCAAATATGAGAGTTGAAAGTTGAATTTCAGTAAACTATAGTATGTTGAGTCAAGAGATATACATTCATTTTAAGAAGACCAAAAGTCTTTTTGAATTGAAGCTTCCAGAGATAAACTAGTTCCTAGAACAGGCTAGACTTGGTTCTGGGTTATTCTTTGAGCTCCCTTTGGACCTATAATGCAGGACCTTAAATTTATATCTTAATCACATCTGCAAGGGGGCAGAAACCAGACCAACCTACAGAACTGGAGAAGTGAGAAACTGCTCCCTCCAGCATTTCTCTAATCACACTCTCTTTCATCTCAGTGGGGTGGGTTAGACAACAACCACTTCCCCTCCTCCAACACCACCTAAAAATTGCTTGAAAGTAGTATTTTTATTGAAACTAAAATTATCTGGAAATTACTTTTAAACCATGACTTAATTATGTTTGCATCTTTACAGCAGGATCAAACTAAACAGAAAATCACAACCACTTTAATTTCTTAAAGTTAGGGTTCCCCATCAAACCGCATAATTTCCTCACAAACACGAACGCCCAACATCATAATGTTAATTCCATTGGAAAATCGGCATCATGTATATTTGGAATTTGTGACATTTTTAACAACTTTAGTTTTTACTACAACTCTGCATCCTTTTTTGAGCATATTGTCAGGTCCTGTGTGATATTGTAGCCCCAGCTGGTTCAAATGCTGACTTGTTACTGGCTTCATATCACCATGCCCTTTGATATCTTTTTTTTTTTTTAACTTTGTAATAATGCTGTGACTACTGCTGTTCACAAATATTTTCTTTATAAAACCTATCCTCCCCTAGGGCTGGTACAGAGGAGCTACAATCTAAAGGCTAGTGTACACACTCCACTCGCTGTAGGAGACTGAGCTTCTTTCTCTCACATCCATCGCTGAGCTGGGCGTTTGGACAGAGTAAACTAGCTGTGCTTCCCACCTGCAATGTAGAAAGCAAAGTTCCTCTTTGCAAATAGGTTTTCCTTTTGTGGTATTCTTTAGACAAAAAGAGAATACACTGCAAAGTAACTGTGCCCTTTCTTTCAGTGTGAGTGCTAGAAGCCAGTTCTGCAGGCAAAAGAAAAAAGAAATGTTTTTAAAAACATTACCGTCTTTATATTAATATTTGAATAATAAACCTTAAAGAATGTTTCAAAACACTGAGTAGTCTTTGTTTACGCCACACTACTGATACTTGACTCTGCTGTTGCATAAATTATTGAAGACATTCGTACAGTATAAGTCAAGGTAGGGTGGGCGGAAGAGCAGTATGTTTTGTATCAGAAGACCTGGGCTTTCTAAAGATACAAAGATTGTTCCTATCAGCCATAGATTAAGTATCCTTCCACCGTGGGACTATTAAGCGTGTATACAGTTAATGGCTAAACTGCAGTCTAGAGTTCAGACATTAACTAACCTCTATTTAGTAGCTAAAACCAGAAGAGGCATTTTTCATTTCCTCTCTTTCTATTGCCCAGCCAAGCTTTACTTGCTACAACCAACAGAGATCCCTGCCGTGATTAACCACTCTGAGGTTTGTTTGCTCCACACCCAATATCGTGTGCCAGTCCCAGCTCCATGACTAGGGGTTCTCTACCTACCTGCCACCATTTCCTTTTCCTCTTCTGTTTCCAGGAGCCTTTGGTTCTTGCCAACAAATTTCTTCCACTTTCTCTTACTCAACTCAGAGTGTCCTTGGCCCTTTTTCTCCAGGCTCATGCCTCACTCTTGCCTTACTCATCAGTCCACCAACTTCTGCCACTATCGTACTCAGACCTTTTGTCCAATATTCCCAGCTGTGAATATGGCTTGTGCTTGATCAAACTTGGGGATAGTCCAACACCCACGCCAGGCCTCTGAGTGTTGATGTTCAACACCTATTTGCTCTCTGAATCTGGGTAGGTAGACTATTGATGAAGAATGCCAAGGAATCCCTCTCCACTTCCCTCTTAATTTTTCAAATTTTCACTCCTAAAATCTGATAGGACTCCTTTTCTCTACGTCTAATATATACACATCCTTACAAGAGTAGCCATGTAGGCCACTAGCCATTCATTTATCAAACTTGAGTACAAACTATAAGCCAGACATTTTCTAGGCTCCGGAAATATAAGATGAATCAAACACAATACCTACCATCAAAGAGCTCCTCTTCAGACAAGTAAGCAAATGACAACATACTTGGTAGTGGGTGAGAGAAGCATACATGACACCTGTGAGGTCACAGAGAGGCTGCCGCCCATCCTTCTCATCAGAAGTACTTACTGCGTTTCCACACGGTGCTCATGGAGGAATTCAATACCTGTGCTACACCCCTTGTGGGACCAGAATGTATGTGCGAAGACAGCTTGGGAAATTTGCAGGCATTTAGTGCATGGGTCTCTCTTTATCCTGGAAACTCTATATTTGAGGAAGTTCGGAGTCCTATCTCTGCTACTGTCCGTCTATTCACTCTCTCTGTCTCTCCTCTGTCTCCCAATCTCTCTCTCTCTCTCTCTCTCTCTCTCTCTCTCTCTCTCTCTCTCTCTCACACACACACACACACACACACACACACACACACACATGCACGCATGCACACTCAAAATATACATCTCTGCATGGGAGACATCTAGTAAAAACCTTTTTTTATTCAGAGTGAGAATAAGTAACAACAAGATACATTGGCATATTATCTGTACAGACCTAGATGTCTTGCAGAGGATATCAATACTCATTCCTTTCCCTCCCCATCCCCCGTAGCCATTCTGGTAATAGTCTTCCTTATTGATAAATAAGCCACTCATATCAATAAGCCACTCTTCCTTATTGAGAAATTAAGTATGGGTTACGTAGATTTGTGGGCATTTGCTCCTCGTAGTGAATGAATTCTCCACTGTCCCTGTTGTGGGGCTCTACCTGTTCCTTTGATTCCCTCCACGTGAGGGAAACTCTCCCAGCCCAATTTGTAATTATTTCCCTTCAGTCAATCCCAGGTGTAAAGGATCCACACTCTGCCGATGGGTAATTCAGTAACTGTGCTGCCTACCGCCTTGATGGGACAATGTAGATGAAGTGTTCTGTCGATTTAAACTGCTATACAAATTTTGGTTTTTCAAAAGCTAAATAAGAAGCAAAATGCCGAGAAGAAGAAAATCAAAGGAATCTATAATAATCCTCAAACTAGATGTATTCACCCCTGAACTGACACTTGAAGGAAACTGATGTGCTGAAGACATACAAGTGTGATCAAACAATACAGTGAATGTTTAAATTTTAAAAAAGTTATTACAGTGAAAGACACATTGCCATTAATCCCTCTCAAAATAATCCCCCTCACCTCAACCACACTTATCCCATCATTCTTGCCACTTTCTGAAGCAGTTCTGGAAGTCCTCTTTCGTGAGCGTCTTTAGTTGCATTGTTGTGGCTGCCTCGATGTCCTGAATGGATTCAAACATTTACCTTTCATGGTCATTTTAACCTTGGAGAAGAGCCAGACTCACACAGTGCCAGATCCGGTGAACAAGGTGCATGAGGACACACCGTATGTTTTTATTTGACAGAAATTGCCATATATCAGAAGTGATGTGTGACTCAGAGCCTTTCCGTTTTGATCACAAAATACAGTGAAAGCTGCTGCCGAGTGCCATCCGATGAAAAGGCAGGGATCTTCAATAAGGGAAGTAGTGCATTGAACCTTAGTAACAGTGTGTGACAAGTTTCAACTTGTTTGGTGCAGTCAGGTATGAGCTACGGTTGAGAGAAGGTGTGTTTTAAAGTGTGCCATAAATCATCCTCCATCGTGACAACGCTCTGTGTCACACGTCTCATCTGGTACACGGCAATTTCTGTCAGATAAAAACATATGGTGTGTCCTCATTCACCTTATTCACCGGATCTGGCACTGTGTGACTCTGGCTCGTCCCCAAAGTCAAAATGACCATGAAAGGTAAACATTTTGAATCGATTCAGGACATGGAGGCAGCCATGACAGTGCAACTAAAGACACTCACAAAAGAGGACTTCCAGAGCTGCTTCAGAAAGTAGCAAGACTGATGGGATAAGTATGGTCGATGGAAGGGGGAGTATTTTGAGGGGAATTAATGGTAATGTGTCTTTTACTGTAATAATTTGTTTTCATTTAAACATTCACCATATTGATTGATCACTCCTCATATGAGTAGAATTGGACTAAATGTTTCTTTGGCTTCCTTAAAACTGAAGGGTGTCCTCTATTCAATGCTTTGTTGTCTTTAAGACATGAAAAGAAAAAAAGCAATAACCTAGATAAAGCAGTCTGGCTGTGCAGCTTGTTCACTTTTGAACTCTATAAACCATTCACCTCTAATTCAACCTGACACTGCTAATTTTGGCATTAGAGTTTGAAATGAAAATCAATATCTGCTTTGAGCTTGAAAACAAGAGTGACTGTACCTTGGGTAGAGCATGGCCAGGCACTTATTTTCAGTCATCTGTAAGTGAGGTAATAGAAAATTTGCAATTTACAGCATAGAAAACACATACTCAGATGAAATCTGATTGTCTTGATGGAATTAACTATGAATTACATTCTCCCACCCTTGTAAGGCCTGTTATAAAATGCTTTTCAAGCTTTCTTGTATGTTTTCCTTTGTAAAGACCCATGCTCCTGAGAACACTTTCCACATGAGATTTAGAGACTTGGCCTGACTTTTTCTGCTAGGATGAAAGGTCTTTGACTAATGTACGTGAAGAGTAAAGACTCAGGACCTGAGTACTGATTTGCCTTGTGATGTCAGGCTGAGGCGTTAGCTAATGCTTTTGCTGGAACAAAAGTCTTATTTGAAGAATTTTTGCATTTCTATTATCTTTCTTTGTTTTATATTTCCATTAAAATTTCTTCTGAAAAGAAATTATATCATTAAAAGATGGTTTATATATCTAGCCTGATCTAATATAACCTTGCTTCAATCGAATACTCAGATCAACTATTTTTGCATTAAGAGAGGAAGTAAGAGGAGAGAGGAAAGGAAAAGAAAAGCAAAATTAGGGAGGGAGAAAGGAAGGAAGGAAAGAAGGGTGGGAGGAAGGAAGATTAGATCACGCTAATGTGTGTGAACAAAAATTTTTTCAGTGTTTTGAAGTATTTCTTTTATTTCTAATTATACTATCTATTTGTTATACAAACTGAGTTTTGTACCATCCCCGCTGTAAAAAAAAAAAAAAAATGCAAGACTTCTTTCCTCTCATGAAAGAAAAGGAATAAGAATTCTCATGTGCTCTTTCTAGAGTTCTTTAGTAGCCCTCAAGCAATATAGTTTCTTGTGCTCCACAAATGCCACAAGTAAATTCCTGTAGTTGGGTTGCAGCAGTGTTACAAAGTATACAACTGGTCCTAACCTGGAAGTGGGACAGACCAGACAAGATCAATAAGTCCAGTTATACCATTCAGCAAAAATGCCACCCCAGAACCCTTACTGGGCTTCCTAACCCCAGAATGAGAGGTAGATTGACTAAATAGCTCTAATTTCTTGGCATTTTCCAAAACAAATATGAGACACATGTTTTTTCACTAGTAAACCTTTTCACGAAGAACTATTCAGTACACGATGGATGTTCAGATATCCTAAGAAGTTTGGAAAAGAGAGTGGGGGAAGAAGATTCCAAAGAGTGAGGAGGATTCATTCAGCACACAGAATAGTGATGAAGAGTGTCACGTCTGGGATCAGATGACCTCAGTTCGAATTGTGGCCCCACCATTTACTAGCGGGTGTCACCATATACTAGACTCTTTGGCCCTCTGCGTATTCACCTACAATACCAGATAATAACATTAACCAATCAATTAAATGAGATCATGCATGTGAACCCACTAGGGTCCAGAATGCTGACTGCCATTATTACAGAGGTCCCTGGGCTGAAGGAATTTGCCACCTAGCACAATCTGGTAAGTTCTGAAGTCAAGACATGTGGTGCCATGAAGAACAAAGGAAACTCATCTAATTTAGGAAAAGCTTCACAGAGGGGATGCTTTTGAATTGTGTTGAAAGTTAGGTAGGAATTCACTTGGTAGCTGAAAGGAAAGGATGATCCAGGAAGGGTAAAGGCGTATGAGAAACCACGGCATGGTTCAAGTATTGCATTTTGAACAGGTCGCTAGAACATGTTAGGACTGTGGCTGGAACTTTACTGGGAATGAGCACATGTAATTCTGTCGGCAACAGAGAGCATGGGCTGGAGATTATGAGAGACCAGAAGCAAGGAGCCCAGTTAAAAGGCTGTTACCATAATCCAAAGAGAAGATGACCTAAATTAGGGCAATGGCAGAGGGAATGGAGAAAGAGGGATAAAGTAATTGATAAAGCTCTTCAATTCTTATTCCAGCATTAAAAAAAAAAAAAAAAGAAAGAAAAACTATGTAGTCAGGTACACATTTCACACCCTACATCTAAAATAATATTATCATGTGTTTGTGCTAAAATGGCCTCGTCAAAATATCAAAACACAGATTCTTTCACTTCAGGGGCAGAGTAAGTCTCATGGTACTAAGTGACTTTTCTGTGCCAGAAGGATCAATTTAGAATTAAACTCTGGAATCATTAAGACCTAGGATGGTTTAATATCTAATTTTAATGTTCTCTAATGAATTTTGAGCCCTGGTTCTTTGAATAGTTTTATCAGTAAAAAATGAAGACTTGGTGTCCATAATATTTACTTATTCCAATATCCAGTTGTTCATCAAATATTTGTTTCTGCCAGAGCCTGAGCTAGGTACTAGGGCGATGACAAGCAAAACAGACACAACACAATTTAAGGTTCTTATCAGCTCACTCTCAATCTTCTATTTTTCCATGCTAGTCAGCCAGTTCCTTTAGTTCTTTCAATATCCTCTTTGTTACAATAAAAGCATGACCTTGCTAATGGTCCTGACTGCTCTAAACAAGGACATGTTTCTTCCAAGCCAGCTACCACCATTTTCCCTGTTGTGTCTTTTAGGTTAGGCTAGATTGTAGTAACAAAAAGACGCAAACAGTCAATGGTTCCACACAACAGGGATGTATTCCTTGTTTAGTTAACAGGTCAGAGAAGTAATAGGCCAGAGAGGTTCCAGGTCAGCATGTGGCGTCTCTGTTCCTTGAGATCATTTAAAGATCCCAGACCCTCCCTTCGTGTGGCTTCAGCGTCCCCTAGGGCCCATCATTATTTGCATTCAACCAGCTAGGGAGGAAATCAATTGAGAGACTTTTCATAGGACTAGGCCTGTAAGAGGCACACTTCACATCCCATTGGATGGACCTTAGACTCAGTCATACCTGACTACAAAGGAAAGCTGGGAGGTGTAGTCCAGCAGTGTGCCCAAATAGGGAAAAAATAGATTTGGTGTCCAGCTGGCAGTCTCGACCACAGCTATCTACCGCCACCATCTGTATGACAGGGAGAGGGTATAGGTGTACATTATATTTATTGATCTAAAGTAGGAATTGTAGGGGAAAGGATGAAAATATGAGCACGATCTGCTTCATTTTCATATTAGAAATGGCCTACACAGATTCTTTAAATGAAATGTTAGAATCAATTACACCTCACTCTAAATGTCCAAGCAAACTACAATAGCCTTTTCCTGGGCAGTGCTAGAAAATCATTCAACAACTATGTAGAGTGCTTATTCTATGCAAAACCCTGTGCTGAAATTTGAGTGGGGGCATGAAGGATACAAATTTGAATTCCTAAGCTCAAGCGTTTCACAGTCCGAACTTGGAAGAAAATTATGTATACAAATATCCAGATATAAAGTAGAATGTAATATATGCTACAAAAGAAAGGGATACAGGAGTTCCAAAGCACAGAAAGATGGCTGGCAGTTGGAAGCATAAGTAATGTCTTTGTGGTCAGGGGGCGCATTTGAAGGTCGTATTGACCATATGTAGTTCAGCAGAGGAAATACCATACGGCCTAAGATCAGGAAAACAAGAGGTGTGTGTGAGGATCTAGAAGTAATGCATTATCAAAGTGAATACTGCATTAAACTTTTTCATCCATGGAAATAGATGGTAGACTAACTATGGACTGATAAAGTACATATAAGCAAAGGACTGCAAAGCTCCAAATGCTTTATTTAATAACATTAAACCTCGAAAGCCTGGTATTCCCAAGGGTGATACACTCATATATCAAAACACAGCACACTCATGTAGCCAACAGCAAAGCAAATGCTTATTGTGTGTGCCTACTGTGTGCAAGGTAAAAAATTGAAAGGCTACCGCCTGCATTTCAGCAGATAACACTGAAATAATTCTTCACTAGTAAAACTTTGTCGAGTTAAAGTTCTTCACGGTCTAAAATTTCTCTTAGTGACTTCTCCCAGTGTGTGAGATTCTTACTGAAGTCAAACCTTACATTTTACTTTTTCTTTCCTCAGTGAAGTCAGAAAATTATCTTCTCTAGTATTTAATCCACCCTCCTATTTTTGTTGAACCCTAAAACATACCCATGTTCTTTCAGTTCTTGTCACAATCTTCATCCTGTAATATAAATGGACAATTTATATAAGCTAGCTATCTAGCCAACAGAATAGGTTTTAAACATTTTTGGAAATTCGTATGTATTTCCTTTAAATCTGGTAAAGTAGAAGTTATATTGTTTATGTTTTGTAAAAAAATTCAAAATAAAATTAGCTAAAATTGTATTAAAAATTCTTAATTATGAAGAAATTCAATAATAGAGAAAGCAAAGAAAATTGTTATTTTGACCAATCATTTCATTTAAAGAGACACTGGTATTTAAAAGATTTATAGCTATCCTTTGACCAATAGTCTAATATTTTTCTTTAGTTATCTAACATTTCTATTTATTGAAAAGGAAGAGTTGCTTTATTATTTTCTCTTTTAAAAATTTGAAGAAACATTTCAGGTCATCGGATGCTATTCTGGCTACAATTTAAGCTATACAGTCTCATGAATATTCATATCTGATTTTTTTTCCTTAAATACCTCACTGATATGGTAAAAGAGAGTCCAGAGATCTTTCCTACGGAAGTAAATGTGTAGGTTCATTGAAAAGATGGTGCATTGTATCACATGCTAATAAAAGCCTGGCTTGTTCCAGTATTTATCTGAAAACCATTGAAGTTAATAGTTCTGTTTCCTTATGCTCTGATTTGAGGTGTTGAGAAAGTCTCTTGGGGAGATATTTTTGGTAGCCTTTGCCACTCTTAAGATGAAAACCAGTTGATTTTAAACAATAAGTCATACATTTCTACTGCTAGATGGTATATTAACATAAAATAGGTTAAATAAGTAGATTCTGTTTAAATAATGTATCTAATAATATTTTAAAATATACTTTTTAAAGTCCGTTTAGTATTAACCTATTAGTTTTTTAAGAAAAACAGGTTTGAAATTAGGTTTATGACTGCCATTATTTCACACAACCTCATGAACTTTTTTAAAATTGTGATATATATTCATACTTACAGACGTGTATAAACTATATATATTTCATCCAAATGTTCATGTATTAATCAAAATATGATTAATTTCATAGTATATCAAGTCCATACTAGACTAGAATGTTCAGAAGTTACCTTAAATAGAAGAAATCATTATCGGTTTATAGATTTATTCATTCACTTATTCAAAAATTAATTACTGAATAAATGCTGTAAGTGTTCTAAAGATCTGTGTTAGGATTTTTGACTTCAAGAACTTTTCATTTTAATAGACAATACGAGATACATACACATGAGTGTTTCAAAGAACGATGAGAGATAATTCTGCCTTTGTGGATGGATTCATAGAATGGCTGAACTTACAGGATGATAACCTCTAGGGAAAGTAGTTTGGCAATATAGAAATTTAAAATGCACAATGTATATAAATATCGAATCACTATGATGTACACTTAAAACTACAATATTGTATGTCAATTATGTGCCAATTTTTTAAATGCACAGAGCTTGGACCCAGTAATTCTACATTTGTCTAACAGATATATTAAGACTTCATTCAGTCATTCAACTATTTACCAAGTACCACTGTGAACTAAGCATTGTCTGAGGCACTGGGAATACAGCAGCAAACAAAGTCTCTGCCCTCATGGAGCTTATTCTCTACAGAGGAATCTAGACAGCTGAATATATACAAAGGGTGCCAAAAACATGTATACACATTTTAAGAAAGGAAAACTGTATTAAAATTGTAATACTCAACATATGCCGATAACAAAAGATGAAGACAAGTCACGTTTGACTTCTGCAATTACAAGAGGTGCTCAAAGTGGTTACCATCAGTGTCCAGACACTTCTGATTATGGTGAACTACTGCTTGAGTAACGTTGACCAAACTGTCTACTTGTATACATTTTTTGGCACCCCCGGTGTATATAAACATAACATGATATAATATGTTGAATAATAAATGTGTTACATAATTTTTAAAATACTGCATGAGGACAGGAAGTGATAAAACAGGACAATTCTACTTTAATTAGAATGGACAGGGAAGTCCTTTCAGAGGAGATAGCATTTCAGGAGAGACCTGAATGAAGTAAGGGAGTGGCCATAATCATCTTTCTAGGGGAAAATAATTCAGACTGAAGGTAGAGCAAATGCAAAATCCTTACAAGCGTTCAAGGGTTGATTTATAGCATCATAATAAAAGTTTGCAAACAATTTAAATGTTCAACAAGACATTTAGTGACTGTTTAAATTATGGTGCATCTATGTGTGGAATACTATTCCACTGTTACCAGTGAACGAAGCAATTGTGATATATATTCATATTTACAGACGTGTACTAAAAAAAAGAATGATCAAGAGAGTGAGAAGACTAGCCAGACTGGGAGAAAATATTTGCAAAAGATACTTCCGAGAAAAGACTGTTACTCAAAATATACAAAGAACTCTTAAAACTCAATAATAAGAAAACAAACAACCCAATTTTTAAAATAGGCCGAGGACCTGAACAGACAGCTCACCAAAGAAGATATACAGATGACAAATAAGCATATGAAAAGATGTTCCATTTCATATGTCATCAGAGAATTACAACTTAAAATGAGATACTACTGCACTTATTAGAATGGCCACAATTTGGAACACTGACAGCACCACATGCTGGTGAGGATGTGGAGCAACAGGAACTCTCATTCATTGCTGGTGAGAATGCAAAATGGTACAGCCACTTGGAAGACAGTTGGCAGTGTCTTTTATAAAACTAAACATACTCATGTTATCATAGCATCTAGCAGTCACGTTCTTGGTATTCATCCAAAGGAGTTGAAAACATGTCAACACAAACACCTGCACACAGATAATTTTGGTAGTTTTATTCATAATTGCCAAAACTTGGAATCAACCAAGATGCCCTTCAGTGAGCGAATGGATGAATAAACTGCAATACATCCAGAAAATGAAATATTGCTCAGTGTTAAAAAGAAATGAGTTATCGAGCCACGATAAAACAATGGAGGAGCCTTAAATGCATATTACTAAGTGAAAGAAGCCTATCTGAAAAGGTGACACACTGTATGATTTCAACTATATGATATTATAGAAAAGGCAAAGCTATAGAGATAGTGAAAAATTAGTGGTTGCCAGGGATTAGGGATGAGGGAAGGATAAATAGGCAGAGCACTGAGGATTTTTAGGGCAGCAAAACTCTTCTGTATAATACTGTAATGGTGGATACATGTCACTATATTTTGTCAAACCCATAAAATGTTCAACACCAAGAATGAATCCTAATGTAATCTATGGACTTCGGTAATGATGATATGTCCATGTAGGTTCATTGACTGTAACAAATGTACCACTAGGGTGGGGGGGTGTCAACTGTGGAGGACGCTCTGCACGTCTGGGGGTAAGTGGTGTATGGAAATTCTCTGTACTTTCCATTCAGTTTTACCGTGAACCTGCAACTGTTCTAAAAAGTATGTCTTTAAAAAAAAAAAAAGGGAGAAAGATATCCAATATACACTGTTTCTTAAAAAGCATAGAAACGTGTATAGTATGGTGACATTTGTGTACAAATAAGACATAAATATGTATTATATATTTATATGTGAATATATATTCTATTATCCTTTTACATGTGCATGGAATGTTTCTGAAAGGATATTGAAGAAACATTGCCTTTAGGGAAGGGAAGTAAGTAGCCGGGAATCAAGGATTTTGAATAGACTTTCACGATCCAACCTTCAAAAAAGGAAGTACCATGTGCATGTATCAACTATTCAAAAAATAATTAACTTTTAAAGTAAAGAATGTGACAGACAGGGAACGATTACAGAATCCTTAGAGCCAGTCTTAGTCCACTGGGCTACTGTAACAAAAATACCATAGACTGGGGTCTTACAAACAATAAGAATTTATTTCTCACAAATCTGTAGGCTGGGAAGTCTGAGGTCAAGGTGTTGGCTGATTTGGTGTCTGGTGAAAGCCCGCTTCCTGGTACATAGACGGCTGTCCTTTCACTATGTCCTGATGTGGTGGAAGGGGCAAGAAACCTTTCTGGGCCCTTATTTATAAGGCCACTAATCCCATTTATGAGGGTTCCACCCTAATGACCTAATCACTTCCCAAAGGCTTCACCTCTAAATACCATCCATCACATTGGATGTGAGGATTTAATATGTGAATTGGCGGGGGGGCCCAAACATTCAGTCTATAGCAGGGCCTATTTGCTTATTATTTTTTCACTCTTTTATTAAATCACAAGGATTTAATAAAATTCTTCCTCTATAATAATGTCAATACAAAGAGACTATTCATGTTGCTTCCTAAAGTTGAACCAACTCTTTACCGTACTTAGTCTATATTGTATAGTTGAGAAAAAGTGGCCTCCTAGAGGCCTCTTTAATACCACTCCAAATATGTTGTTTGTATACCATCTTAATGAAAAGTATTACTGACCCCTGAGCAAAATAACAGGTACCAAAAAGAAAAGTGTAATTATGTGACAATATTTAAGTAAGAAAACAGGTCAATCGGGTAAGAGATAACTGAGATATGAGGGCAGAGATGGTGTCAGAAAAAATTTTTAAATAGGTGGTTTAGGTGTATAGATATAAGGGACTCTATTCAAGTTGATGTGTAATCTACTTGACCTTCTCAATGTGTGTGATGAAATACTGTATGATGCTGGAGCAAATCAACACAACTTGAAAGTACGTAGAGTTTTTTGTTCTCAGTTTCTTAGCTCAGATAAAAGCAGCAAGAATTATGAACACATACTTTTATGTATTTTATATTGATATTTATTTTAATATATTTATATCTGCATATTTATGTTATTCATATATATTAACTTTTAGTACATTTTATGTACTGGGGGTGCCAAAAAAATGTATACACATGACTTGTATTCATCTTTTGTTATCGGTATATATTGGGTATTACAATTTTAATAGCTTTTCCCTTTCTTAAAATGTGTATACATTTTTTGGCACCTTCTGTGTATAAATTTGATATTGTCTTGTCACTGAAAAGACTATTTTTATTTTTCTTCAGCTTTATTCATATGGGATAAGCCATAAAAATTGTCTTTTTCCAGTAATGATTATCATCTGAATATGTATTATCTTTTTTAATATCATCCCATCATTAAAACATAATTTATGTAGTGTCTTTCCATCCAAAATATGTCTGGTTTTAAGACATAGTACCTTTTTTTCCCCAACCACAGTATAGTAGAGCCAAAGAAGGTAAACTTGAAGGGAGATTATTTGTGGAATAAGAATAAACAATCTTCCACTTCTGCTTGTTCTCTATTCTCCCATCGATGCCCGTGCATAGTCCAGTTACATAACTGACATGGGGAAAGGTGACTTGATAATATGCTCTTTGAAACAACTGAATTCATGAAAATTAAGATAATTTGTATAGCTGAAACCTTCTTTTATAAAGACAGAAAGGAAAAAATAAATATTTATTTAAACTGAACTGTTTTAAATTATTTTAAGCAATTGTGCATAAAAATCTTGCTTCTTTTCTGAAGTACTTTAGACATTGTGACTACCGATAAAAGTTTAGACTTTTCAGACTTTACTTGGAAGATAAGCAAATAATATAATCAGGAGGAAAACTCATTCTTAAAAACTGAGTATTTCTTACGTGCGCATTAAAGAGTTGTCCGTTGATCTTGCAGGAGAACATTTTTTAATCACCTGGCATTTCAAACAAATAGTTTTGTCTTAATTATATATCTTTTAAACACTCATGTAGACTTTAAAGAGTAAACATATTCATTCTGTCTTCTTTCAACAGACATTTATTGGGCATGTGTGCCAAGCAATAGTTTATGATGTTCATTCAGAAAACATGAAGTATGTACTATCTCTAAAACATCATGCAAGGTACTATATAGATACAGGGACAAATATATCAGTTTTCAAAAGAGAACAGACTATAATCTAAAGACTATAAAGAAATCATTATTATATACTTAAATTCAAACTAGAGAAAGGTTTTCAAAGATGACTCCTACTTGTCTATGTCAAAATATATGCAGAGTTGTATAATATGCACATGTTGAGGAAACATGCTCTAACACAGAAATTCTCTGCTTTTCAAATTTTTGACCCACCAATCCAGCTATCAAAGAGCCCAATGAGTTTATTTTTCCTGATACAAGCATATAACTGCATTTACATGTGTTCTGTTATGGTCTTAGATTTTGTTTTGGACCTCTGTTCCCCTTACTAGACTATCCTAAATTAATTGCTTTAAGAAACTGTATATAAAACTCTCATTTCTTCTCTGAAGACCAGGCACTAATCCCGAGCGTTATGCCGTAATTGCAGATTGAGCATCCCACCGCTTTCCTCAGCCATGTATTCCTGAATCCATCTAATTTGAACACTGCCACAAACTGTATCCCAGAACTTATCCCACAAGCTTTTTTCACTTGCTGGGTGCTCAATAAATATCTATTGACTGAATGACAAATGAATAGGAGTTATCAGTTGACAGACACAATGTATGTTCAACATTAACTGGAACAGCAGTTTAAAATTTGAATCATCCTGAGAGTAGAGTTGCATGAATCTCTGTCCCATTCATTATTATACAAGTGAAATTTAAAAAAAAAAATGTATGTTTAATCAAAAGGATGTCCGTTGAGCAATTGGTTTGCTCCTTGGGTGCTACAAAACTCAAGTCGTAATGTCCCAGAGGTGGTCTAAGTAGCATTTCAGGAGTCTTTGTGAATGATTTTTATTTCTCATTGTCCTCACCTTCTCTGAAAAGAATGACTGATAGCCTTTCCTTGTGATATCATGGCTTTTCAGAGCGTTGTTTTATCTGTTTTTTATAACCAACCTTACACTTGTTCAGTGTAATTTTCGCTTTATGTAGCATATAAAAAAAGTCTGAGATATGGTGCCCCGTGAATTAACAAGAATGGCTGGACAAAAGACAAGAAATCTTTTAAAAATGAATGTTCACATTAAATACCTTGGATAGGTAGGCCTCCTGGGGATTTTTCTTTAATGCAGCAAAAGTGCACCGTTTCTGTTTCCAGATACAGTTTCTTTCAGACACTGAGCTTGTCTAAAGTCATATTACATAAGTAAGGGCTTAGTTTGTACATTAGTATTACATCTTAGAGTTTTACTAAATCCTCTTTTGATCAATCTGCTATTGAAGAGATCTATATTGATTTCTTCTACACTTGTTTATGGCATTTATTTTGATATGCCTAAGATTAAAAGCCAAATTAACAAGTGTAATCAATTTTCTTGGTTATAAAGAAAGGTTCTCTCGTACCCTTAGACACATTCATCTAGGGATAAAAAAAAAAATCTAAGTGAAGATGTTGTAATAAATGGATCGATTTATTCAATCACTTGGCATAAAAACATCATCCCTGGGAAAGCGCTCTCCTCTAAGAGCTTTAGCTACTGAGTTTCACTTGTGTTGCACCAAATGATTTGCATTTTTAGAGAAATTTCATGTCTGCAGTGAGCTCCAGTGAAAACATGAATAAATTGCTTTCTTACCCTCTTTTTCTGACTTATGAAGCTGAATCCATTACGGGTTGAGTCAGAGTATAATGAAATAAAGGCAACAACAGCTCACATGATGGAAACCCTGGATTAGGATTAGTCCAAGCTCAGTTGTCCTGGCCCACGGTCAGATTAGTGGTCTGCAGGGAGATCCCTGGGGCTGTGGCAATTTTTTAAACTGCTGCATTAGAAACGGTCTCTAGAAGACAAGAAATTAAATAGACAAACAACGACTAAGAACTAAATAGGCTTTCCACAGCAGTTCTCTACAGTCAGATAAATCAACCTCTCCACGCCTAACACATGGCAGTTGCCTAGGAGGCTTTCTTGTTACCCATCTTCTTTTTGAATTCACTGAAGGGAGAATGAGCATATGAGTAGAAGTCAGACGCACGGGCTTTGAAGCCAAAGCAACCTGAGTTTGAATCTCCACTGAGCCAGTTATCAGTTGTGTGATACAGAGCCAGTTAATCCCTCCAAACTTTGGTTTCCTTTCTGTAGAACAGGGATAATAATACCTAGAGCATGGGGTGGTTGAGAGGTTTTTTTAAAAAGTCTTAATCACGTTCCCTAGTACAAAATACACTCCCAGTCCATGGAAACAAATTTAATTTTTGCTTATGATCTAAATGTTTCAACTAAACAAAGACAAGCAGCCAATACTCATCCTTTTACAGAGCATGCTATTTTGCTCCTATATTAAATAGTAAGTACAAGTAAGGTTGTATAAAACAGTGAGTCTCAAATGAATCACCTTGGAATCCTTTTAAAATGCAGATTCTGATTTACTAGTTCCAGAGTGGGGCCTGACAAACTCCCAGTAATACTGATGTTGCTGGTTTCGAAAGCACACTTAGAGACCACAAACATATAGGTCATCTGGAAATGGTATTTATTTCAAATTTCATTTCTCTTTGCCATTATTTTTTTTAATTAAAGTTTATTGGGGTGACAATTATTAGTAAAGTTACATAGACTTCAGGTGTACAATTATGTAATACATCATCTATACATAACGTTGTGTGTTCACCACCCAGAGTCAGTTCTCCTTCCATCACCATATATTGGACCCCCTTTACCCTCATCTACCCCCTTCCCCCCTTACCCTCTAGTAACCACTAAACTATTGTCTTTGTCTACGAGTTTTCGTTTCTTCATTTGTTGGTCGTTCTTTTGTTACTTTCAGTTTTATATACCACATATCAGTGAAATCATATGGTTCTTGACTTTTTCTGTCTTACTTATTTCATTCAGCATGATAATCTCAAGATCCATCCATGTTGTTGCAAATGATACTATTTCACCTTTTCATATGACCGAGTGGTATTCCATTGTGTATATATACCACAACTTCTTTATCCAATCATCTATCGAAGGACACTTTGATTGTTTCCATGTCTTGGCCACCGTAAATAAAGCTGCAACGAACATTGGAGCACATATATCTTTGTGGATAAATGTTTTCAGATTTTTGGGTTAGATACCCAGGAGAGGGATTGCTAGGTCATATGGTAATTCTATTCTTAATTTTTTGAGGATCCTCCACACTGCCTTCCATAGTGGCTGCACCAATCTGCATTCCCACCAACAGTGTATGAGGGTTCCTTTTTCTCCACAGCCCTCCAATACTTGTTATTATTTGACTTGTTGATGATAACCATTCTAACTGGGGTGAGGTGATATCTCATTGTGGTTTTTATTTGCATTTCTCTGATGATTAGTGATGTTGAGCATTTTTTCATATGTCTATTGACCATTTGTATGTCCTCTTTGGAGAAATGTCTATTCATGTCCTCTGCCCATTTTTTAATTGGATTGTTTGGGGTTTTTTGTGTGGCTGTTGTTGAGTTGCATGAGTTCCTTATATATTTTGAATATTAGCCCCTTATCAGAAGCATTGTTTGCAAAAATCTTCTCCCATTCATTTGTTTGCCTCTTTATTTTGTCATTGGTTTCTTTTGCTGTGCAGAAGCTTTTTAGTTTGATATAGTCCCATTCATTTATTTTAGCTTTTACTTCCCTTGCTTTTGGGGTCAAATTCATAAAATGCTCTTTGAAACCAATGTCTATAAGTTTAGTACCTATGTTTTCTTCTATGCAGTTTATTATTTCAGGTCTTATGCTTAGGTCTTTGATCCATTTTGAGTTAATTTTGGTACACGGTGACAGATAGCAGTCTAGTTTCATTCTTTTGCACGTGGCTATCCAATTCTCCCAACGTGATTAATTGAAAAGGCTGTCTTTTCTCCGTTGTATGTTTTTGGCTTCTTTGTCAAAAATTATCTGTCCATATTTATGTGGATTTATTTCTGGGTTCTCAATTCTATTCCATTGGTCTGTGTGTCTTTTTTTCTGCCAATACCATACTGTTTTGATTATTGTTGCCCTCTAGTACAAGCTGAAGTCAGGGAGTGTGATACCTCCAGCATTATTCTTTTTTCTTGGGATTGCTTTGGCTATTCGGGGTCTTTTGTGGTTCCATACAAATCTGATGATTTTTTGTTCTATTTCTTTAAAAAATGCCATTGGGATTTTGATGGGGATTGCATTAAATCTGTATATTGCTTTGGGTAATATGGCCATTCATTTTTATGAAAATTTAAAAGGCAGGCTTCCTCATCTGGGATCGATAAAGTTTTGATTTGGTGTTTTGGTGGGAGAATTGTTTGGGTGTTTCAAGGAAGATCTATTTCTAGGAACTATTTTGCAGCTGACAAGGCCCAAATCTACTCATCTTATTATATTTGGATTGTATATTGTATGCTAAAGTACCTTTTGTTTGAAAATCTCAGCGTTCATTGGAAAATTTGATTTTTGCAAAAATAATTTTTATGTCTCTAGATTATTTATTAAAAATATCATCTCCTATATAACCCATTGTTCTAAAGTAATCCGTTCATGAAAAAACATGGAGTTTGTGTGTTTTCCAAACTCTGTTATTTTTATAGAGGCACCAGAAAAAAAATCCAACTCTATCTATTAGCATTTAGGTTTATATTATATATGTT
Source organism: Rhinolophus ferrumequinum (assembly GCF_004115265.2). Taxonomy (NCBI): domain Eukaryota; kingdom Metazoa; phylum Chordata; class Mammalia; order Chiroptera; family Rhinolophidae; genus Rhinolophus; species Rhinolophus ferrumequinum. The sequence goes on along the minus strand of NC_046301.1, from coordinate 19,648,886 downwards.
ACACTTCACATAATTTGGTCAAAGAAAATTAAACTTGGGAATGATAACGAAATAGTTACTGCTTTTAATTCATTAACTCATCCTTGAGCTTCAATTTAGGGAACTAGATGAGCAGGATAAATTTTCAAATGAATGTTTAAATTAGCGATAGACTTTCTCATTTTTAGATTTGAGGAAGATTGATTTTCAGATCTTGGGGATTTTTTTTCTTTTTAACCAAAATTGTTACAATGAAAAGTATAAAGTAAAATTTAAAAACAGAAGTAATGACCAGTATACATCTTCAATTTATCACACTTTATGTTCAGGTGACATTAGACCACTTAACACATAGTATCAGAACCTTAAGACACATACTTCTATTTCTCCCCACCAACCTTTGCAGTATTGTTGTTAGATATTTTACTTTTAAATATATTATAAATCCCATGCTATACTCTTACTATTTTGTTTAAACAGTCAAATATAATTTAAAGATATTTAATAATCTTTAAAATCTTTTTTTTGTTGACCTATGTACCTACCATTTCTTTCACTCTTCATTCTTTAGTATAGATCCAGATTTTCATCTGGTGTCATTTTCCTTCTGCCTGAGGACTTAATCATTTTTGTCATGTAGTCTGCTGCTGATGAATTGCTTCAGCTTCATGTGTCTGAAAACATTTTTATTTTGTCTTCTTTTTTCAAAGATTTTTTTTTTTTTTACTGCTTATAGAATTCTAGGTTTGACAGAGTTTTGTTTTGTTTTGTTTTGTTTCTTTTAGTAATCCAAATTTATTGAGCTTGGGTTTGTTGAATTTCTTAGATCAGTGGGTTTGAGATGTTCATGAGTTTTTAAAAATTTTTCAGCTATAATTTCTTAAAATAGTTTTCAATTCTTCACCCATCACCTTCCAGAACTCCAATAACATGTACAGTAAGCTGCCTGACTGTCCTACAGCTCACTGATGCTCTGTCCAGCTTTTTAATTCTTTATCTTTCTTTGTCTTATTTTGAATACTTTCTACTACTCTGTCTTCAGTTTCACTCGTTTCCTTTGATTATACCTTCCATGTCTCTAAACATTCTTTAATGTCTAAAATACAGCGTTAACAACTGTTTTAATAACTGTGTTTGTTCCAAATTCTAATAACTGTCAGTTCTAGGTCAGTTTTGATTGATTGATTTTTCTTCTCATTCTGCTTCCTTTCATGGTTTACTCGATGCCAGACTATTTTGAATTTCACTTTATTTTTGATGCTGGATACTTTTGTAATCTATAAATATTCTTGAGCTTTGTTCAAAGGTGAAGTTACCCAGAAACAATTTGATCCTTTCAGGTCTTGCTTTTCAGGTATTTTAGGGGGGACCAGAGAAAGGTGTGATTTAAGGATAATTATCCCCCACCTTTGAGTCACGGCCCTTCTGAGTCCTCTACCCAATGACCCGTGAATTTTGAGGTTTTCCATTGTTGCTGGGGATCAACAGGGAGCATCCCAACCTTCTCGGGATACCATGCACTGTTCTTTCCCATTCTTGTGGATTGTTCTTTCCCAGTGTTGAGTAGTATCGTCACACATACACTCTGATCTGCACTTCACTGAATACTTGAGGGCAACCTCTACAAAGCTCCAGAATTCTGTGTGCAGCTTTCTCCTCTCCATCTCACTAGTTGCTAACTCCTGTTGCCTGGGTCTCCCTAGACTCTCAGCTTCATCTCAATTAATGGAGTTTGCTGGGCTCTTTCTGGGTTCCCCCTCTCTGAACCATGGCTTGGAAACTTCCTCAAGGCAGCAAACTGGGCAATTACAGGCCTCATATTGTTTGTTTCCTGTCTCTCGGAGAGCACTGATGTCCAGTGTGTTCAAAACCATTGTTTTCTATATTTTGTTCAGGCTTTTTTGTTTGTTTGTTTGTTTTCTTGGGGGGAGGGGGCGCATATTTCACGAAAGAGGGGAATCTGAGTTCTGTTCCTTCATATTAACTAGAAAAAATGCAGAATTTGTAATGTAGCATTAACAGAAATAAAAAGAACTTATGAAGATATCAACATTACATTTATTTAAGAAACTATTTAGCATCTGAACAGATCTATAGACCTGAATCAAATACTCTCATTAAAAGTTTAGATATCCAGAAGAAATTCAGTATAATTCTGTCAATATAGTCTCCTCAATGCTTCTCCAGGCCTAGCTCCATTACATCTATTTAAGATAATGGTGTTTATGGGGGGAATAGAACCTATAATTTTGAGTTACAATATACTTCTAATCCTTGTATAAATTTTAATAGGCTTTAACTATTAACAAAAGCCTTTGGAAAGGGTATTGCTGTATACCAGAACCTGAACTATGAAAGAACACGTGTCAGTTTTTGACACTTAAGAGAATCTACCCAAATTTAGAAGATGTGTTCTGCCTTAAAAGTTTATATCTTGACTATTATACTCAAAAGCTATAGAATAACCACATTGTGATTTCTACTTTAAAACACAGATAAAACAGATTACTCCTATGTTTGTTAAAAAAAATAGGAGAATTTTACCAAAACACACACACACACTCACACACACACACACACACACACACACACACTAAGATCCATTCTCCCATTTTGCTCTGTGTCCCAGGAGACTGACTGCAGACTGCATCTCACAGATGCACTTGCCTTTTGGATTCCTGGCTTGGATTGATCCAGAGGGAGTCACCAGCAGGAGATCAGAGGTTAGGAAGGTGGTGAAGTCAGGGCATTATTCCTCTGCCCCTGACATCAGCTCAGTTCTGACAGCCGTGGCACTCCACAACTACTACTACTACTACTGGATTCTCTGAGTGACCCCTTTTCTAAATCTTTGTTTCTCACACAGGGTGCTCTAACACCACCCTCTCTTCCTTTACCCTTCAGCCCCGGGAAGATAATGGCATGGCATCCCTCCATTGTGCGTCACAGGGTGTTCAGCATCCCTTGTCGGTTCCTTAACCCTGCCCTCATCTCTCAATAGTCCCTTCATTAGTCTCTTCAGAATCCCAGCTGAATATGCCATCTGCTTCCTCCTGACTGGTACCCACTCCTGCTCTATTGTGAGTGTCAAGAGGGGTGGCCAAAGGCAAGCAAGTACGAGAAATATTAGGAAACTTCCACTTGCTGAGAAGTTCAGTTGATTAGAGAACAGTCCTAATGAGGCCAAAATTAGTGTCTGGCTGTTCTCCAGGACCACAGGCTGTATCCCAGACCAGCCATTTTACACACCATCAGTTACAAGGAGGAGCATGCCAAAAAGGACACGTGAGTCTATGCCAATCCATCACCACTTCTGGGAACATAATTTAAAAACTAGCTGTTCAACTGCTATAGCTTCAAAATCATCTTTGTTCCCGAAGGACAGCTTTTATAATGTGCTTATAGTGAAAATTGTCTATAGGTTATTTTAAATAATAAAACCATACCTGTCAATATCTTTTTTCAAAGATATACTATCATCTCTTTACTTCGTCTATAGCTAATTATAATAACATGGGTTAAAAGTCAAACTTATCAAAATATGCCTTATATAGGTAATGAGATTCAGGATTTATAAGAATATATATTTAACTCATTTCTTTAAAATTTTTTAACTGTTGTAATTAAATGAATGAAACTACATAACCATTGTCTAAACAAAAGCAGATATTTATTTATTTATTTGTTTGAAGAAATTTTTCTGATTATCAAGTGTAAATGACATGTTTTCAGTTTATATACATATTTCCTTAAAACAAAACTCTTTTCTCCTTAGTACAGTTACCTTATAAAACCATATTGTAATTAGACCATTGTAGATGTACTATTGTATTAATATTGACGTGCTGGGCTTACTTCCATGGTTTTAATATTATATGATTTGAATACATGGCAGGGAGAGAAAGACTTCTTTTTTTCCAGAAATTATTTTCTGAGACTCTCCACTATCAATGAGACAAAATCACTGTTTCTACTAAAATTGAATCGATGACTTTAAGTAAAATGTGCTGAAATACTACAGCAAAATCTAATCTCTTCATAGGATAATGCTACAATCACCCATAAGATACGAGCATTTTTACACATAGTCTTTCTTGTGAATCATTTTCATAAAACACAATCTGTTTTATTTTTTGACGAAAACCTGTGAGTAATTTTGATAAGGTGAACAGAAGAAAGCACAGTCCTTGCACATTAGGTGATCAACTTTTTGACAACAGCAGGACCAGCATAGCTAATAGCATAATTGCCTGCAGGGTCCAGCTAAATATGATATACGAATGTAATCACCCCCTATGATGACTATTCAGGAGTAATCCCTTTTGCTTTGAACTGCAACATATATTTCAACAAGGCAAAAACCATACGAAGAAATTCTCTGCAGACCACACTGATACAATACAGCCTTCATATCCTGCTCTGTGTGTTTGCTACTCATAGTGAGTTTTAAATTTAAGGTAATGACTACTGTATATTCATGTGAGCATACGACCATACTTTTGATTTGTTGTGGAAAGGTTGAATCCATTACCAGAGGTCTAAGTCTATAAACTCTGACACAACCTTTTTATATGAGTTATTATTTACCCTTTTCTAGAATAAGGCCACTAAAAATGTTTTGCATGGCAAAATTATAAAAATTCACCTTTTCAGTTACAAAACTACCCAGTAGTGTCTCTTCTATTTCAACCCGTACTCCTCTACAGATAACATTTTTTAAAGTCTCATTTATATATAATACTGTTGTGTTTGAAAATTATATGCTATTGTTTCCAAGTAAAGGGATGGGATGGTTGGTTTATTGCCATTCATCACTTGCTGATTTATTCTAATGTTCTTTGATACAATGTAGGTTGAGTGGCGGTATAAATGAGATCCTTTTGTTGCCCACTTGAGGGAATCTACCATTTTGAGAGTCTCCACTATTAACAACGAAGTGCCTTTTCCTACTGAAATGGTAGACAGTATAAGCAAATATCACACTCTCAACTTTGTATTGGTTCTGGTCTTCCTTCAGTGAAATAGGCCCTAATCTTCCAGCATCCTTGAAGTCCTACAGATCAAACATCTCAAATCACACCATCAGTCAGACTCACAGCAGATAACTTGGGTTAGGAATCAAAATAAGTGCTTCTGCAAAGGTGGTGCTCACCTTGTTGCAAATGGATAGTCATGTCAGAACACCTAAATGATGAGTTCAAGTTTTCCCCTATGTAAATTAATCATTGCTAAGGTTTCCTAGCACAGAGAGAATCTAAATGTCTTTTAGTTAAACTAGCAAATGTGGCCTAAGTTGAAAAGAATAGCTACAGATATAACTATTTTTCTCATAGAATCTACTTGGGACATAGCCCACAATAAAATTCACTGTTTGTCAACAAATGGGGAAGGAACGCTAACTAATTATTTGAGACCACCCAGGCGTAATTTCAAATTTGGGGAATCCCAGAAGGATTTCTCCAGCTTAAGTGATATTGGTACATCCTGCCAAATCAAAGGGAATGCTGAGTGTAAGACATTAGCTAGAATAAAATAGGCATCAAGATGTTAGCATGGTTCTACATATTGTGATGCCATGAAAAATATTAAACTGAGAAACCCAAGATAGTTCTTTATATTAAAGAATGATAGAACATTTTAGTTAAGGTAACAGCTGAACTCCTATTACAAAGAGTCCAAAAAGTACAGTGGCTTAAGAATATGTATGTTTCTTTCCTACTCCGGAAGTGAAACAGGTACATTTATGAGGTAGCCCCGCAGGGAGCCATGATTTTCCATCTTGTTGCCCCATTGTCTCCTAGAGCAGGGTTTCTCAATCTTGCACTATTGAAATTTTGAGCTGGATGATTTTTTTGTTATGGAACAGACGGAGGAATGGCTGCCATGAGCGTTGTAGGATATTTAGCAGCAGCCCTGGCCCCTACACACTAGTTGTGACAATCAAAAATGTCTCCAGACATTTTCAAATGTCCCCTGTGGGGAAAAATCACCCCAGTTGAGAACCACTATGTTAGGGTATTGTCATTATCTGCATGGTAGAAACTGAATCATAAGGTAATAGTTCCATGTTCAAGATTGAGGAAAAGTTTAAGGAGAAATGAAAGTCCAATGTCTAACTCTAAGACCCAAAAGCAGTGTGTATCATTATGTCCACATTCCTTGGTGAGAATTAAGTCTTGTGACTTCAACTCCATGCTGATGGAGATGTAGTGAAGAGCAAAAACAAACAAAAAACAACAACAAAAAAACAACAACTGATAAGTGGGAGGCAGACAGAAGGAATTGCTGGAGCCATGTCTTGTTTTCTTGTGTTGTGGACAAGGGAGGATGAGACATAGTGAAGAAGTAGAGGTGTTGGCCTTAGATGGGAAGATAGGGCATAGGAGAGTAACTCTTGACAGAGCTTGGGGGAGTTGCTTCCTACTACCTTGTATTTCCTCTATGAAACTAAAAAAATAAAACAGCACCTGATAACGATGATGGGTACGGAGGGTTTGAGGAAACAGATGAAAGAGTTAAATAGACATCTAGGAGAATGGAAGAAAGAATGGACTAGCAGTGTTTAAGAGGATTGCCTGAAAACATTAAAGATCTACCTAATGTCTGTGGCCATAAATTTAAAGTGAGGCTCAGATGTATGTTTTTTCCAGCCACACTGAGCTATGCAAAGCATGAGAATAAGCAGAGTTGTATTTATCCAGGGTTATAGTTTTGTCAAGTGAGTACGACAAAGTGGGAAAAGGGTAAGGAAATCAGTCTGTACGCAAGGGAGTGAATGACCATGGAATTTAAATTGCATAGAGAAGGGATAGAAGACATCAAAATGGGGAGGAATGATGAAAAAGTGGTAGGACAGGAGGTCGCAATGTGATGAATTCCTGGGGTTGCGGTGTCAGAGGGAGTGATCTAGAAAGATAAAAGCTGGCACTTAGGAAGTTGCATGAAGAAAGCTGAGTTTGACGGGGGCTTGCAGATACTGGTAATGACGATGTCTAAGCGTGACCGTGGGAATTAATGGCTGTTGCAGAGTGAAGGGCAAGATCTAAAAGAACAGAGCTCAACGAATTGAGACTCAGGGTGGAAGAATCTTCTACACGTACAGTGAAATTGCTAAATTAGCAAGAGAAGGAGAGAGGGTGAATGTCCTGAAAGAGAAAACAGGGAGTAAGGAGGATACCTACCCATCTCCAGGTCCAATGGTAAGAAGACTGAGGAAAACAAAAACAAAAGGGCTTCTGGACTGGCAGTGTCCTCAGAAGACAGCCAAGATTCTGTTAGAGCAAGAAAGTAAAAGGAATTTCAGAAAATAGGGTGAGAATACAGTGGAAATGTTTCAGGAATTGTGGTGAGTGAGAGATGGGGACAAAATAGGAAATGTGCAGAGCCTTACGTAAAGTAGCATACAGGAAACGAAGGGGGACCTGGAAACTGAGACCTGTCATAAGCAAGGATAAAGAGTATCTTATTAGCTTAGTCTCAGTGACTTCAAGTCAAAAGTAGAATGTGAAAATTAAGTAACAAATTAACATGTCTATATGTATAAATTTCCCCTATGTGATTTCATTATATGGATACTTTATGTTGCTCTCTAAATTAATTTCCCTTCTGAGTAGTACTTTAGCAAGTCATCTTATGCCACAAAAGAGGCCGATCCAGTTGCAATTTTATATATCATGAGAATTATGTGGAGTAGGAATTCGGGCATGGCTTGGCTAGACATCAATTTAGGTCACCCAATGGTGGTACTCAGCTGACAGATGGACTAGTTTGAAAAGTCCAAGACAGCTTCTCTCATAGACTGGAGCCTTGGTAGGATGGCTGGAAGACTGGGCTCAGCTGGGACTGTCAACTGTAAAATCTATACAATCCGCCCAGGATGACAGTCTCAAAGTGGGAGGACTTCTTCTACAGTGACTGGCTTCTGCCAAAGTAAGTGCCCTAAGACTCGTGGGTGAAAAGGCACAGCCTTTTTGCACCTAGTGTCAGAAGTCAGGCAGTCCCTTCCTCCACATTCTATTGATTACAAAGGAGTCCTGAGCTAACCCTGATTTCGAGAGGAGGGGAATTAGATTGTACCTTGATGGAGGAGTGGCAGGAACATGTAACGTGAGTAAAGGCCATCTTTGTGTCCATCTTTGACCAAGTACAAGCTCAAAATAACTATAAGCTGTACTTGTGATAAATCATTAAATTTGTACATCTTTTTTTTTTCTTTAGGAGAGTTAAGAAGAGCCACAATGGCAAGTTTATATGAAACCTCAGAGCACTTGGAAGAACTCAATGGGTATGATAAATCAGCTAAAAAGTTTCTGTTAAGTACCCACATTGTACACACTACTAAGTATAATCTAACTCTCCAAGCACAAGAATAATTTCATCTAGCACTTGGTGAGCTAATACTGAAACACTGTCTTTAAAAAAAAATCACAGATTTACTTTCAAATATCAAATAAGGATAAGTATTTTTAATCTTTTAACCTACTTGTATGTCTGAAAATTACAGAAAACAAAATATCTTTCAAAGCAAGTGTCTTTTACTTTCTAGCCCAATATAACATTTAATTTTATAACATTTTATTTCAGATTTCCAGATACTGTCCAAAAAAATGAGACTTAAGCCAGCTTTTGACTCAGCAGCAAAGCAAGAAGAAATTTATCATGTCACTAGAGTCTTTGATACCTGTGCTAGGAGTGTGTTGCCAATAATACAGATAGAGTTATCATAAAACTATGACTATGTTTTCAGTGGATTTCGTATTGCAGTATGCTACTACAAATTTAGTCCAAAACATCTAAATCCATAAAATAAAATATATCACAAATGATTGAATATTAACAATTATCCATAAAATAAACTAAAATTTTTCCTCTTATCCACTATTCCACAAGAAATAGTGCTATCATAGAATCAAAATTTGGTTTTGTGTAATGAGAAAATAATTATAAACTTAAGGAAATCTATGCTGAATAAATGTGGGAAAATATTTACTAAAGTTCCAGGGAAACTTTTCTGCATAGATAAAAAGATTATAAGCAATAATGGCCATCATATTGATAAGTACTGTTCAAAACAGTTTGTTTTACCTATGTGAAGGAAAACTCTGTTTTCTCTACTCACACCATTTCTGGTGCCACATGTGTGTTTTTCCACACTAAGCAATTCTCCAATTCTTGGCAGACATTGACTGGGTACCTTATAATTTAACTTATTTCTGACACTAACTGCCAGAAATTAGCACAGACCCCATAGATCAAAGGATCAGATAGTTCCACAGGACTGTCCCCACTTCAGACGCCAATGGCAAGTCCCAAGTTGTCATTTGTATTTCTGACTGACATGGCTACAAATCAGGGATTCTCTCCTCTCCTCGGGTCCAATAATTTGCTAGAAGGGCTCACAGAACTCAGGGAAACACATGCTTACATTTCCCAGTTTATTATAAAGGATATAATAAAAGACATAACTGAACAACCAAATGGAAGAGAAGCATAGGGCAAGGTATGGGAGAAGGAGCACAGAACGTCCATTCCATCCCCAGGCATGTCACCAGCTCAAAAGCTCTCTGAATCCTTCCGGTTAGGTGTTTTGTGGAGGTTTCATTACCTAGAGACAATTGATTAAATCTTGGCCCATTAGTAATTTACTCAGCCTGCAACGCCTCTTTCCTCCCCCAGGTCAGTGGATGGGGCTGAAAGATCTAATCCTCTAATCACATAGTTAGCTCCCCTATCAACTACCCCGCTCCGCCCACCTACCCCAACCTTAGGGCCTTTCCAAAAGTCACATCATTCATGTAACCTTAAGTGTGGTTGAAAAGAACTTATTGTGAATAACAAATAGCCTTTATTACTCCAGAGCTATTTCAGGAATGGGGGGAAAAAAACAAGTATCATAACACTTTATGCTCCTTTCACCTTTATCATTCTGGAGCTGTTTCAGGAGCCTGGAGCAAAAACTAAATGTTAATTGATTATATTACATTAGGAACTCTGCCAGGTGCCAGGGACAAAGACCAAATATGTATTTCTTATTATATCACAGCATTACACTGTATAAAATTATATTTTGTGATACTTTTAGCTGATAGTATATAATGTAACTTATCCATGTCAATTTACAAAAAATTAAGAAAATCCTTGTCTTAGGCTCTTTCCCGAATGTGTCTGACAAAATGAGAGGACACAGCTGAAATGATTATGTGTATAATTTCTGGAGATCTGCAGATTGAGGGGTATCCATAAGTTAAGTACTATGTCAAAAATAAAGACTTTACTCCCATTTTACCAATCCTCAAATTCTTCAAAAAATAGAAGAGGAAGGAACACTGCCAAATTTTTTTATGAGGCCAGCATTGCACTCACACCAAAATCAGACAAAGGACACCATAAAAAAAATAAATAAATAAATAAATAAATAAATAAATAAATAAATAAGGAAATTACAGTCCAATATCCCTAATGAACATAAATGCAAAAATTTTTAACAAAACATTAGCAAACTGCATTCAACAATACATTAAAAGGATCATTTATACATCATGATCAAGTGGATTTATTCTAGGGATGCAAAGATGTTTCAACATCTGCAAATCTAGCAATGTGATACACCACATTAACAAAATGAAAGATAAAAATGATATTATCATTTCAATGAATACAGAGAAAGCATCTGACAAAAACCAACATTCATTCATAATAAAAACTCTCACCTAGCTGGGTATAGAGGAAACAAACCTCAACATAACGAAGACCATATATGACAAACCTACAGCTAACATTGTACTCAGTGGTAAAAGCTGAAATCTTTTCCTCTAAGATCAAAAGCAAGATAAGGATGCCCACTCTTGCCCCTTTTATTCAGCATAGTATTAGAAGTCCTAGCCAGGGCAATCAGGCAAATACATAAATAAATAAATAAATAAATAAATAAATAAATAAGCATCCAAATTAAAAAGAATGCTTCTATTTGCTGTTTCTATTTGCAGATGACATGACATTATATTTAGAAAACTTTAAAGACTCCACCAAAAAGCTATTAGAGTAAACAAATTCAGTAAAGTTGCAAAATACAAAATCAATATACAAAAATCAGTTGTGTTTCTATACACTAATAATTATCAGAAAGACAAATTAAGAAAACAATTCTATTTACAATTGTATCAAAAAGAATAAAATACTTAGGAATAAATTTAACCAAGGAGGTGATAGACCTGTACATTAAAAACTATAAGACATTGATGAAAGAAATTGAAGAAGACACAAATAAATGTAAAGATGTTCCATGTTCATGGACTGAAAGAATTAATACTGTTAAAATGTCCAAAGCAATTTACAGATTCAGAGCAATCCCTAAAAAACTTCCAATGGCATTTTTCAAAGAAATAGAATAATCAGTCCTAAAATTTATATGGAACCACAAAAGACCCCCAAAACCAAAGCAATTTTGAGAAAGAAGAACACAGCTTGAGGCATCACACTTCCTGATTTCAAAACATATTACAAAGCTGTAGTAATCAAAACAGTATGGTATTGGCATAAACACAGACATGTAGAGTAATAGAACAGTATAGAGAGCCCAGAAATAAGCCCATGAATATATGGTCAATGAATTTACGACAAAGGAGTCAAGAATATACAGTGGTGAAAGGATAGTCTCTTCAATAAGTGTTGCTGGGAAAAGAGGACAATCACATGCAAAAGAATGAAATTGGACCCAACTATCTTATACCATATATAAAAATACACTCAAAATGGACTGCAAGTCCTGAAACCACAAAACTTCAAAAGAAAACAAAGGGGATAAGCTTCACATTGGTCTTGGTGATGATTTTTGTTGTTGTTCGATTTGAAAACAAAAACACAATAAACAAGTGGGACTACACCAAACTAAAAAGCTTCTGCATAGCAAAGGAAACAATTGACAAAATAAAAAGGTAACCTACAAATGGGAGAAAAAAATTGCAAAAAGACATACAGATGGCCAACAGGTATGTGAAAATGTGTTCATCACTAATCATCAGGGAAATGCAAATCAAAACCACTGAGATATCACCTCATACCTCTTAGAATGACTATTATCAAAAATCAAGAGATAAGTGTTGGCAAGGATGTAGAGAACAAGGAACCCTTGTGCACAGTGGGTGAGAATGTAAATTGTTGCAGCCACTATGGAAAACAGTATGGAGGTTCCTCAAGAAAGTAAAAATAGAACTACCATATGATCCAGCAATTCCACTTCTGGGTATATATCTGAAAGAAAGAAAATCACTATCTCAGAAAGATATCTGCACTGCATGTTCATTGCAGCATTATTTACAATAGCCAAGACGTGGAAGCAACCTAAATGTCCATTGAAGAGTTGATAAAGAAATGTGACTATTATTTAGCCATAAAGAAGAGATCCATATTGTCAGTTTGTGACAGCATGGATGGACCTTGAGGGCCTCATGCTAAGCAAAATAAATCAGATGAAGAAAGACAAATACTATATACAGGTAACGCCATATAACATGGTTGTTAGGTTCCTAAAAATGCCGTGTTATGCGAATCCGTGTTATACGAAACAAAGAGATGGTACATAAAGGGGGTTAGGTTCCACAAATAAAATAAAAAAATGCTATTATATTTTTATAATTAAGATAAACATCTTTATTAAAGCAATTTTCACCAAAAGTATAACATATTAATATGTATTAAATAAGGTTTTCTTCGTCATCACTACTAAGCACCATTAACCAAGGGCGTGTTCTTTTTGACAAGATATCTTCATCCTCTGAACTTAATACTCCACAAACAAAATGGATTTAAAATTCTAATAAATTTTAAAATTCTGCAGTCAAATCTGATACGACATCCATGCTCAAATGAAAAATTTCAAATGAGATATCTTTTGCTCTTAAAAGCTTTTATTATGTTCCGTGTTATTCGGGGATTTACCTGATTTCAAATGAGATATCTTTTGCTCTTAAAAGCTCTTATTATATTCATGTTGTTCGGTGATTTCTCTAATTCTCAAACTGTGTTTGAGTGAAACTGTGTTCTAGGATGCTGTGTTATATGAGGGTTTTCCCCAAATCTTGAACCCTGTTAAAGCAAAACCATGTTATAGAAGTGCCGTGTTATAAGGGAGTTACCTGTAATCTCACTTATATGTGGAATCTGATAAAACCAAACTCATGGATATAGAGAACAGATTAGTGGTTGCCAGAGGTAGAGAGTGTGTGGGGGGGGTGGAGGGGTGGCAAAATGGGTCAAGGTGGTCAAAATGTACAAATCTCCAGTTATAATTTAAATAAGTTCTGAGGATATAATGTGCAGCAAGTTGACTATAGTTGACAATACTGTATTGTATATTTGAAGGTTTCTACTTGAGTAGATCTTAAATGTTCTCATCACAACAGGAAAAAAATTGTAACTATGTGAAATGATGGATGTTAAATAAACTTATTGTGGCAATCATTTCACAATATATACATGTCAAACCATTGTTTTGTACCTTAAACTAATACAATGTTAAATGTCAATTATATCTCAATAAAGGTGGGGGTAAAATAAAGTGTTTGAAAAAGAAAATTAAAGAAAAATCACCAATTGGAAGAAAACATTTGCAAAACACCTATCTGGTAAGGACTTGTATGAAGAATATATAAAGAACTCTGACAACTCAAAATAAGACAAAGAATGCAATTAAGAAATAGGCAGGAAATTTGAACAGGCATTTTGCCAAAGAAGATACACATATAATAAATAAGCACAAGAAAAGATCCTCCACACCATTAGTCATTAGAAGGATGCAGATTAAAACCACAATGAGATATCACTACATGCCTACTAAAATGGCTAAAACTAAACAGTCTGACAATACCAAGTGCTGACAAGGATGTAGAGCAGCTAGAACTCTCAAAATCACTAATGGAACTGCAAAACTCTACAGCTGCTTTGGGAAACAATTTAATAGTTCCTTATACATTTTTAAACACACCATATGACCCAGTAATCCACTCTTAGGTATTTACCCAAGAGAAATGAAAACAAAGCCACACAAAGACCTGTAGTGAATATTCATAGCAGTTTTATTCATAATCGCCAAAAACTGGAAATAACCCAAACGTCCATCAACTGGTGAGTGGATAAACAAATTGTGATATACTCAGAGAATGAAATACAACTCAGCAATAAAATGAAAGCTGCTGTTGATAAACGTAACAAGATGAATCTCAAAAGCATTATGCTAAGTGAAAGAAGGCAATCACAAAAATTCCTTTTATAGAACATTCTAGAAAAGACAAAACTGCAGAACAGAAATCAGATCATTGGCTGCCAAGAGCTGAGGTAGAGGAAAGGAAATGACAATACAAGGATATGAGGGAAGTTTGGGGTGGGGCTATCAAAATGTTCTATATCTTGGTTGTGGTGGTGGTTGTACAACTGTATACGCTTCTCAAAGGTAACTGAACTGTAATACTTGATGATGAATTTTACTGTGTAAATTAGAACTCAATAAATCTGACTTTTAAGGAAAGGAGCATGTGACTATAGAGTATGTTCATCCTAATCACATTTTTATAGTTGTGTGTACTTGTAGTTATGTATATAGTTACATGTGTCTAGAATAAGGTCTTAAATGATCTAAACTCAAATGTGAACTAGGATCATCTCTAGAGAATGGGAAGTGGGAATAATTTTACTTTTTATACATCTGTATTGGTTAAGTTTTTTCCACATACATGACTGTACATCGTATGTATGTGTTTTAACAATTAAAAATATTAAAGACAAAAAAGACTCTCTTACTGTGGGGTACAGTGTTTGCTTAACAATTTTCATCACAAACACCCCATCTCATCTCATTCTATTTAAAAAGTGATATTAACCATAAGAAAACTTTCCTTTTATGAGAATAATTCTAGCCTTGTAGTTTTAAATTCAAATGACCAATACTTTTTTCCTCTGAAGCCTTTTCTTTAATAACAGCCTTTTGCTATAGTGTCTCCTTAAATTAATTTTAAGGTCCTTTAAAAATATGTCTGGAAAATTTTGTGAGACTATTTTTAATCAAAATATTCACATCTTTGAAAACACGTCAGGAAATTAGACCTATCAAACATAAACCTGCCGGGTAGGTCAATAGAAACCAGAATGTACAATCAAACGCTAAACAGCCACACTGCTATCCTTTCTGATAGATTTAATCAAAATCTGTATTTGGTGGTTTCTCCTTAAATTTCAATTTGAGTCATTTTTCGTTGTGAAACTGAAAACAAATCTGAAAATAAAATCAAGATTTTATGATGACAGATGCAAATCACAATTGCATCAAATGCTAGTACTTAATCTATAACATGTCCTTTCATAAATAATGCAGCAAGGACCACTCACTGAGAACGTATAAGTATTTACAATGGTCTCTAATTCCTTTTTTCTTGAAATGGTGGTGCCTAAAATACAACATTCTATAAAGTACTATAATTAGTTTAGCTTTCAGTTTCTCCTTTTAAAAATTACTACAATATCACGCCATTTCTGTTTTTCATACTCTCTAATAACATTCCCTAAAAGTGGTTTAAAAAAAATGTATCCCAGCATATGATAAACAAATATCTTTGTGCCCCCACATTTTATGTAACACTGAAAATATCCTGGTAGATATCCACTGATATAATTTTAAAGCACCCTTTGTCTTTCTTCCTTCTCCCCACTTTTTCCCGTCTAGCAGCCTTCCTTTCCTTGCACAGAATTATGACAGCATATCTTGCACAGCGATGATGGTATACATCTAAATGTAGAAGACATAATTGATTAACTTTCAAGAGCCTCATTTAAAGGTAAAATGTAGGGAGCTTTTAGAAAAAGAAGAGAATATAGGTTCCATTATGTGAAAAGCTTTAATGCCTTTTTCCCAAAGTTACTTTACGAATGTACAATATTGCTATCACTAACTAATATTTATCTCCGCTCCCCCCAAATATACGTACCATAGAAATTATAACGTATACCCTGGAGAGTAATATGGTCATGTAATTATTATTGGGTTTAAAAAATATATCTGAATTGACTAAAAATTAAAGAAAGAACAAAACTCAAATGTTGTAGGTTTAATTAATACTTCACTAACACTTTTCTTTACAAACATCTTGCTTTTTTATCAATCTTTACAAGTTCTGCCTGATATAACAGTTCTTTGTAGCATTACACGTGAAATCGCAAGTGATTATAATTTATTGTCTTGAAATTTTTGAATATATATATACATATGAATTACTTCAATATTTTTTTAAAAAACATTTTCATTAGTTATTTACTTGGACAATCGAGAATTTACTAAGTTGAATAAATTTGGCATCAGAAAACAATAAGTTTATCACCACTTACAACTCCTAAACTTTTAAATATGCTCTGTATCTATTAGTGGTCAAAGAAATGCAAGTTAAAACAACAATGCTAATATTTTGCCTATCATATGATGAAAAATTAAAACTAAAAAAATAACCAGTGTTACAATGATGGGTAAAACAAGGTGATAGAAATGTAAATTGTGAAAAAAGAAAAAAAAGGACCAAAAGTTCTGAATGATTTGACAGTGTACAGCAAAAGCCTTTAAAAACTCTTTGACCCCACAAATTCATTTCTAAGAATTTATCTCAGGAATAAGTAGACAAGTGGAAAATGATTGAAGTACAAAGCTATTTATTGAAGTTTCTTTCTCATGCTAACATAAGAACAATCAAAACCTAGATTCAACCTAAATACCCAATAATAGATAATTGGCAAATAATTTATAGTACCTTGATACGAGGTATATTAGTTTTCTATTGCTGCTGTAACAAATTACTACAAATTTAACAGCTTAAAACAATAATCATTTATTAGCTCACTGTTCTGTAGGTCCAAGTCCAGGCAGGCTTGGCTGGGTTTATCTGAGGGATCTGAGAGAGAATCTACATCCAAACTCGCTTAGGCTGTTTATGCAGAATTGTTTCTTGCAGCTATAGGACTGAGGTCTCTGTTTCCTTGCTGGGTCCATCAATACCCCCTTCAGCAACTTGAGGCCACCAACATTCCTTCTTATTGCCTCCTCCATATTGGAAGCAACAATGGCACATGGAGTCCTTCTCCATCTTCAGAGCTGTCTAATTTCACCTCTGCAACAGCCAGAAAAAAAAGTGCTCTACTTTTAAGGACTCATGTGATTAGATTAGTCTCCCCGAGATAATTACCCTGTCTTAAGGTCAACTGTGTCTTATAACACAATCATGGGAGTGACATCTCATATTTACAGGTTCCTGGGATTAAGGTGGGACCACAATTTGGGGCCCATAATTCTACCTCTAACACCATGGAACAAAATGCAATAACTGAAAATGATGACTAGCGAGTTGGGATTTGGCTTGCCTGTTCAAAAATAGAAACTAGTTGTTAAAATACTGAAATATTTCTGTAGTATTTGGCTGTCATTCTGCAGTACTGCTTTGGGCCCCCACCTTCTTCCCAGTGCCTGGATATTCTCCTAGTCTGTCCCCTTGGACAAACACAGCCCCAGATCGAGCAATAAAAGGACCAGCTGCCTGTCACAGCAGTAAACCCCCGGCCACAGCCTGTCCTTTCTCATTGCTTTGTACCTGTGAAGTAGTAATCATTAAATATTTTGAATATCATTCCTGGATTTACCTGTATATTTAATGACAGAAAAGAAGAATATTATAATACTACTAAGTGAGGGAAGAGGACAGTTATTTAGAATGAATAGATATGTAGATACATAGACCAGATAGACGATAGATAGATAGGTAGATAGATGATAGATAGATAGATAGATAGATAGATAGATAGATAGATAGATAGATAGATGATAGATAGATAGATAGATAGATAGATAGATGATAGATACACACACATACAATTAAGTACACGAGCTCATCCTAGAAAAAGTGCTACATACCTCATCGCTGAGTCACTACGGTCACCTTCGAAGTATTCCCCTTGGGAAGCTATGCACTGACACCAGTGCCTAGTTCACCCTTCAAAGCAATTTTGGAGCTCTTTTTCTGGAATGGCCAACAGAGCTGTTATCATATTATGCTTGATGTCCTGAATGTCATCAAAATGTCTTCCTTCAATATTTCCTTTATCTTTAGGTAAAGAAAGAAGTCATTGGGGTTCAGATCAGGTGAGTAGGGAGGGTGTTCCAATCCAGTTATTTGTTTACTGGTTAAAAACTCCCTCACAGACAGTGCCGTGTGAGCTGGTGCATTGTCGTGATGCAAGAGCCATGAATTGTTGGTGAAAAGTTCAGGTCGTCTAACTTTTTCACGCAGCCTTTTCAGCACTTCCAAATAGTAAACATAGTTAACTGCTTGTCCAGTTGGTACAAATGCACAATGAATAATCCCTCTGATATCAAAAAAGGTTAGCAACATCATTGCAACAAGTTTGCGAACTTAATTGTCAGACCTCATACACATGGAGGTTTGTACTGATTTATTTACATATATTAGTGAATATGTCTAAAAGCGATTCCTAAAAGATATACCACAAAACATTAACAGTTATTTCTAAAAGGTAGAATTTCATCAAGTGGTTTAAATTTTATTTTTTATATTTTCTATCTTTTCCATTGAACAAATATTATTAACAGGATAAAAAGAATATGTAATAATGACAAAATAATTCCTGGTCTTTTCCTTCTATGACCTTGGAGGGAAAAGTCCCTCATTTTAAACCTCTGATGCTTAATCAGTAAAATGAGTTACATGATATTTTTCATTTTTTTTCAACTCAAAGAGTTTCTGATTCTAAATCTGCCACTTAACTACATACTCAGCGTTCGATTTAAGTTAAAAAACGGGGGGGGGGGGGCAGAAGGAGGAAGGGGAAGAAAGAAGTAAGGAGACCATCAGAAACACAAGATGAGAAGTCTTCATTTTGTCCGTTTTGCACATTGGATAAAACTAATTTCTTTTTAAGATGACATACTTTGTTCAAGGTAAGGTTCCCAATGCAAATATTTATTCACCTTTGCTAATTGTCAACGTGCTGTAGGTTTATTCTAACTTTTAAATTGCATGTCATGAACCATCATCATTAAAGCAACAAGCACTGAGGATATTGTAGATTACAGAAGACGAGACAAAAAGCTACGTCCAACATTCGGAGCCAACATTCAAGATGGAGAACACAAGCTAAGTATTAAGTGAGTAAATAAACAAGACAGATTGTTATAAAAGCTTTAAGAAAATGAACAAGATGTGATAGATAATAATGGAGAATGGACTATTTCACCTAGGTTCATCAGAGGAGGACTCTGAGGAAGTAACATTTGAACTGAGACCTGCAGGATGAGAAGAAGGCAGCAGTGTGAAATCCAAAAGGAGAAGCATTCAAGCAGACCACAGCGATGCAAAGGCTCAAAGGTAACAAAGAGTTTGGCATGTTTGTGGAACACAAAGGAGGATGGTGTAAGAACAATACTGAGGGGGAGAGAGTGGCATCAGATGAAATTAGAGACCTAGGCAGGTACCAGATCAGAGAAGTATCGGATAAGTACCAGAGTAAAGGGTTCAGATCTTATTCTAAATACCAATGAGAAGTCAAAACTTTCAAACAGAGAAGAGATGTGAACTTATTTATGTTTTGAAAGACAACTTTGCCTGTTGTAAAGAGAATATAGGAGGGCAAGAGTGGTAACTTAGAAACTTGTTACGAGACTACTGCAGAAGTCCAGGCAAGAGATTGATGAGAATCAGTAAGAATAAAAGATGGCAGTGAGGATGGACAGACGCAAATGGTTCAAAACATATTTTTTAAGGCACAATCTTCAAAATTTGCTGATGAGACTGGCTGAGATGGTGAGAGCAAAGGGAAAATCCAAATGGATCCTCGAGTTTTTCCTTGAGCAATTTGATGACTGACCATTTACTAAGATGGGAAAGGCTAGAGGAAGGTCAAAATTTGAGGGTGAAATAAAGAGTTCTGTTTTAGACATGAGTTTGAGATGCTTAAGTCAAAGGGGCACTTAGAAATCAAAGTCCCGAAATCAGAATAGAGGTCATGCTAGAGATAACAATTTTGAAGTCAACAGAATATGGAGAATAGTTAAAGAGTAGCCAAGATGGAGCATTCAACATTTAAGTACAGTAAATTTGAGTGTAGGAAAAGAAAATCAATTATGTTAATTTATGTTAATGTAAAACACACTAGTATCATAAAAGTATAATTACATATTCATGATTTGTGGAAAAGTACATGTGTTATGAAATGCACATATTTGGGACTAAAGTATAAAACCTAGAATTACTATTAAGTGACAATCACAAAAACAGTTTTACTCCCTAAGAGAAATACTAACCTGACCTGTCTAATTTCGTACCAACAATCACTTACTCATGAATAGAACTAGGAAAATCAAGTCAACAATATTCACTCTGAGCTCAACACTGCCCAGCCAAGTGTTTTGTCATAGGATATTATAGTTACTAGGACTTCAAGCACAAAATCCCGACAAGTTTCTAAATAGCAGATAATTGCAGTGAATTTGTAATACTCTTCATTCTAAAAGCATTGCCATCTTTTGTGTAAACATTTATATACTACAAATGTTTAATATGCAAGTGTATATTAAATGTTTAAAAACGAAATGCAATTAGTTCAATTTGACAGATATATTTAATGATTCGGTAAGTTGCTTTTTGTCTCTTATTTTTAGTAGATGCTGGTATTAATAGAAGAGATTTTCAAAACTTAAATTATTAGACAACTTTGCAAGTCTTCACCTATACTACTACCCAGTTATTTTTTAAGTTTTCTTACAATAAATACATATAATGATCATAAACATGTCACAGTAGAATATAAGCTGAAAAGATTTGTTGGTTTACAATAAAATTTAGCATATTTATTATAATTAATTTTACATAAATCTAATCAATGTGATAGTTTGGATATTTGAAATTTCCTTATTGAGCATCTTTTATGCCAAGCACTGTGCTAGGGAACTATGTGAAATACCTCAAACACCTTTCCTACCGCCAAAGACGTTAAGGTTTTGTACCAGTTTCTGGTAATCAACATTTGAATTTGACTACAGGTTATATTAATATAGGTCAAGAACTTATATGATAGAATATGGGCAAATGTTTTTATTTTGTTCCCTTTACTATGATAAAAGTATTACTTGAGCAATAAATTGTAAAACATTTAACATCATGACTTCTCAGCATGAGTATTTCCAAAAACCAAATTCTGAACTTCAAGGTCTCTATTTCTGACAGATAATGTTATAATTGCACTACAGTAAACCGTAGGATAAACAATGCTGAGAGACAGAATGGCTGAAAAGTTAATAGCATGGACTCTGGAACCTGACTACCTGCCTTCATATGCTGGCCGTGCCACTTATCGCACTAGTTGCGTGACTTTAGGCAAGTTACTTAATCTCCCTGTGCCTCAGTTTCCTTATCTTTAAAATAAAGACAATTAACATACAAAGAATTCAAAAAGTGTATTAGCGGTTGCCTGGGACTGGGAGGCTTGGTGACTGCTAACTGGTGTGGGGATTCTCCTGGGGATCATGAAAATGTTCTGAGATCAGATGTGATGTCCGTTCAACGTGATACTAACCAATGTGACCATGTTGCTGATTCTGCAAACATTTAGGATGACAACTGAAACGAGTCAGCCTTCCAATAGCCTCAGCCCCATACATTACATTTTTTAAAAATGTTTTGAGATATTGGCTTCTGTTATTAGTAATATTCACACGTGTGGCACACCTAACAAGGAAATGAATGTATTTAATAGTTCCAGATGAACGGCATTCACCAGCATAACTATGACCACGCTTACAGTTCAAATCCTGTGCAGTATGACTTGTTTTTCTTTTAAAGGAGGCTATCCTTTTCTCAGCAGCCTCCTACTCACACTGCGGAGTGGAGTCCTAGGAAATCTTTGGAGACGAGTGTTTATCTCTTTATTGATGCATGTGGGAGGGAGAGCTTAGATCATCCCCGGATTGGGATTCCTTTGAGTACTTGCTGGCGGTGGGATTTTCCTTGCCCACTGACTAACCACCTTTTGGGGGTGAGAACAGAGTTTGTGGAAGGATAGTGACTGGCTGGATCATTGCTTATTGGACCTGATTAAAAGTCCCCTTTGGTTTCTTTAGAATATGTTGCAGATATTTTCTAAAAGTGTCTTGTGATCTTGCCCTAAAACAATGTTTATTTGCCAGTATGTTTAGTGGATGAGGAGGGGGACAGTGAATGTGCACGTGTAATGTGTGTGCCAGGAATTAAAGTTGTTGATGGATATCAACAATGGCAACCACAACATCACAGGTTTCTTTATTCTTTGCATCTGAGGTACAGAGACATGAATGACACTGGATTGCACAACATCTCCTCACAGAAACTATAAGGAAAGGAACACGGCATGCCCTTACAGTGCTTATTTACACAGAACACCCTCGCTCGCCATTTCCCCTCTGGCTCTTCTTAAACAAGCAATTTATTCTCAACAGTTTTAAATTTAAAATCAATATTTCTAATAAAATAGTTTTACACTTTTCATCTTTATGTGTGGACATGTATTGGAAGAGAATTCAAATGAGCTTAAGCGGTAAAGACGAGGCCATCAATAAAAAACATTCTAGCAATGAGATATTTCTATTTCTCTTTCAACACAAAAATATATATGAATGGACATATCATGTAACTTTGATTCATTAACTCGATATTAAGTAGTAAAATTAGTTTCATGGGAAGAAATAGATTGATGTTGAGTTAAAAAATGCATTTGGTAGTTTGCAGATCACTGAAGCAGTTTGCTCTTTTAAAGTAAGCACTGAGTACTCTTCATTGGTGGTCTGTCTGCTTCAGCAGAACATGTAGAGAAAATGTGCTTTGGAGACCAGAGACTTACAAGCCTTCCTGAAGTTGCTCAATGTGCTTAACCTGAGATACTATTTAAATGATTCTCCGTGAATTTGGGAAAGTGGGATGATGAATTTTTAAAACCACTAAAAATTACACAGGCCATACATGTTGTAGAAAACTCACAGAATACAAATAAGTGAACAAAGGGAATAAAAATCACAAATAAGTAAATGAACCCAAAAAATCACATACAGATGTGTCATTAATATTTTGTTATGTGTACTTATATTTTATCTGTGTGTGTTACAAAAAAATGATCAGGCTACGTATTTATTTTAATTATTTTGCTATGAATTGGTAATATATTTTGTAAGACAAAATTTTAAAAATCTACTAAAGTATACATTTTGAAGTCTAGCTTTCACTCATACCTCTGCTTTCCTTATTACCTTGACCCATTTTTATTAGATTCTTGTGTATCCTTCTACTGTTTCATTATTTAAGTTAAATTCCATTAAAAATTTTAAGACTTTTTTTTAGAGCAGTTTTAGGTTTACAGCAAAATTGAGAGGAAGGTACAGAGATTTCTTATATATATATGTGCAGAGAGCTAGGAACAAGCTCTTGCTTTGCCATCTGGACAAAAATACCATGGAATCCAAAAATTCTAAATGAAAACCTGGCCTTCCAGGTTATCTTGCCAATTTATCAGTCAAGGAAAGAGCATTTTAACAATTTGTTAGCTGCATGTATACTTTTTCAATATTTAGGCATATGATATGTGTGTTCTCATTTATACTCAAGTTCCAACAGGGCAAATTACTTGTAAGTACCACAAATTCTGTGAGAGCAAAGAAACTTCTTGTTTCCTGCTATATGTCCAGGACCAAACACATAGTGGATGATATGTTCAATGAAAAAGGGGCCCCATGGTTAAAAAATGTTTGAGACATGCTATTTGGTGCAGTCCCCTGTGGAGGATTGACTGTGCAAATTAGCACTTGAAAGAATTTGAGAATCCAATAATATTAACCAGGCCCTTTCCCTCTTTTTTCCCCAGAGATCTTCTCACATCTACTTTATGGTGAAAGAGTTATAGGAATTGCTCAAGTCAATGGCACATGTCAACCAGCCGACCTGGGGAACATCGCAAGACACCTGGAAAGGACATAAGGTACACTTAAATATGATCTCAGATAGAATCCAAATGGTACAAAAAGCTAAGAAATAGGTCAGATGCTCTTGAAGGAAATAAATATAAGATTTTATTTTTTATGAACAAATCAAGAATTCAATGATAGCAAAAAATTCATCTTTTTCTGGAATTTTTCTACCTAAGAATAGGCAGTTTTGAGAGGGATGGAGAGAGAGAGAGAAAAGTTACAAACCTATCATATTAAATGTACGGTGAAGGATAAATGTACTATAAACTTTTAATACTCATTCAACACCCATGTATCAATTTAAAATGTATTTACTTCTGTTGCCACCAACGTTGATTCAAATGCTAACTGATTTAGTGCTTTTCATTTAAGCATGGATCTGCATAGTACTTGTTAATACTTAGGCCAATTATGACTAACTCATCGTATCCATGCAAAGTAGAATAAGAAATTTATACTCCTCTAGATTTTTTTATTTAAACTGGAACTATAGAAAAAAGTGGGACTGTATATTATGTCTCTTATAGAAATAAACCATAGAAAGCCTAATCAAACTCATTTAACTGTATCAAAGGATCTATTGGGTCATGTAACTGGAAAGGATATGGACACCATTCACCTCAGGAATAACTGAATTGAGAAACTCAACTCTCTCCTCTGTTCTACTTCTTTCCCTATCCCGTTCTCCCCTCTCTTCATTCCTCTTATCCTCTAATCCTTTTTTCTTTCCCTTCATACCCTCCAGCCCAATCCACAGTGTCTCATCTCAACCTCTCCTTGTATTGCCCTCCTTTTCTTCAATTGTAGAGTTTCTTCCATAAATCAGGAATCCTAGGAGGAAACAGCTCTGAGTTATAGCAACACACAGCTTAGAAATTCCAAAGGACAGAATATCTCAACTTTCTGTGTGTGAAAACTCAAGGAGAGAGGTCTGATTGGCCTAGCTTGGGTCACGTGTCCCCATTAGCTCAATTGCTAACTTAGGAAGATATGCTATTGTTTGATAGCACCCCCTGTCCCCCCGCCCATCCCATCATCAGGTGAAGTAAATCAAAAGAAGGCAGGTACTCTTACTGGAAGGGAGTAAAGTGATGCTTGACATATAGAACTTCAGTTGTCCCAGAGTGTAAATGTTAAATTTTTGGACAGTAATCTGGCAACATACATCAACACCCTGTAAATTCATGATGGCAATCTATGCTAAGAAAAGAATTCAAGCCCAGAAGTCATATGTGTCGAGACGTATACTATATCATTTATATGCCAAATATTGTGCTCAATCTAAGTGCCCAGTAAAAGGAGAACAAATAGGGAAATTATAATTTCACAGTAGAATATGATATTGCCATAATAAAGTATACTGCCTGCTGCTTGGAGCCTGTCTGCTCTGACCTAAGTGAAAAAGCAAACTACAAATCTACAAATACAATCCTGGGAAAATGAGTAGATAGGAAAGATAGAAAAGGAAACAAACAAACAACTCTAAAATGTTAGTCGAATTTGGGTAGTGAGGCAATGGGTGATCATTTATCCTTCATATATATTCTCCTGTCATATTTTTAAAGATTTTTATATTTACCATATTGCCTATAACAAACGTGTATAATTTTAATGATAAAACACCATTAACTTCAAGGTTTGATAAAAGATAAGACTCAAGCATTTAAGTATCAGATGGGCGTTCTTTGAACTTCTCATCTTCCCAAGTTTACAAAGTGTTTCTCAAAATCAGTCACTCGTTGCAAAATATTACTGCAAATTGTATAGATTCAATGGCTTTACCTACTCTAGGGGTGAACAAACAAAAAAAATATGCCGAATGGGGTACGAGGTAGCCAATGAAAAGGGGAAGGAATACTTGCTTCCCTAATCTAAAATCTGTGCTATCTAGAGATAAAACATCATTAGGCAGCTATTTCTTTAAGGATGAATTTAAATTGTGTAGAACAGAACTGAAACAGCTGGGTCTGTTTCGATTAAGGCAAGGCCTAGCGGCTATCTCCCCTGCCCTACACGTCCCTCAGACCTACCTATGCTTTGACCTGTGCTCAGACCTGGCCTCCCCCACTCCCAGCCCACACGTGTCCCTCTCCTCGCCATTGTGATTCACACCACTCTTCAATTTCTACTCAGGAAGATGAAGGTCGTTAAGCATTATCTTCTAGGCAGGAGGTCAATAAGGCAGCATGGGGCAATGGGGGAGTGGCAGCTTCAGAGACCCAGGCACACACAGCAGCTGCCCCAGCCTAGTTATGCTACTGAAACAGAATAGACGAGTTCCCTACCATGGTCTCTCAGAGTTCAGCCTCAGTCAGCAAAATGAAGAACTGCTTTGCAACTAAGTCTGATGGAGGTTCAAATACAGTGGTTAATATTTGTCATCACTTATTTTGCGTTTGTGTTATCCTAATTGAAAAAACACATAATAAAGGTTCCTTGTACCTAAAGGCTAGTACCAACTACACTGCAAACTTGCTATCTGACCTCAGATAATTCTCTTCATCTCTTTGCTCCTATAATATGAGGAGTTTGGACAAAATCATCTCTCAAACGTCTTTTGGCTGTAACATTTTATTATTTGCTGGAAGTCTTTTTACAAAGTCTTACCTACTGTACTTCAAGATATAGGGTACAGTAAATCCAACATCTTTTGTTACTGCTTGCTAACTCTCTTTCCCTTGGGTCCTTCTCACAGGATGAATTTGAAACTTTTCAGTTTACCAATGTGCTTATTATATATACTAAGCCTTTAAGCTCAACTATAAAATCAAAATGTTAGTATTAAAAACAAAAAGAATCCCTTTCATTTACCATTTTTACAGAAAAATTTTAGCTATTAAAATGTAGGTATATGCTTGAAATTTAAATAACCACTGTCATGTAAAATAGGTTTCAGATAAAATCTGGGCTAAGGAGAAAAGAAAGAGTTTTGAAAAGGGGATTTAATATGAGTAATAGGATGTATTGGAAGAGAGAAGAAGTGAAAGGAGGAAGGAGGTTGTTTACCTTTTGATAATAGGGGGACAGACTTTTTAAAATCAAATTACTAAAGTCCAATTAAAACTTTTATCATTTGTGGTTGAAAAATAAAAGCTGGGAAGTCAACTGCTATCATTTTTTTATAGCATGCATGTCTGCTAAACTCCCCGGACAATACATAGAGATCAAATTACCTTTATTGCCCACTCTTTTGCCCTTCAGCTCTGAAGTAGAGCACCCAGCTCCTGGAGGCTCCTCAGATCTCTGCATCTACACAAAAGCTCGCAGGCTCCTGGGTCTGCTGAGTACCTGTTTAAAACCTCGCTGTACCTCTGTACTCTCCTACATAAAGCTAAGTAAACTGTTTCATTGCTTATGTCAGTATGTGGCTTTGTTTGAGTGTATGAAGTATAACTGAAGACTTGAGTCTCTACACATCCCTACAACAGGAAAGGGTGAGTTAATTAAAAGTTTAACTAATTCTCCTCACCCGAATCCCACGCTGCCTTTTTCGTGGCCTGGCTCCCAGCCAAGTCCTGCAGGGCTGCGGCTGCCAAAGCCAGCTCCCCAGCTGCTGAGAAATGTGGGGCCAGATTAGACAGTGGCCAGATTGTTGTATATTGAAACAAATAAGAAATACATTTTAAAGAGATAACTGAGGCTTTTTGACATGTGATCCTTATCTTAACTTTATTAGTGCTACGAGGTTCTTATCTGGCAAAATGATCACAGGTCACATCACAATTGTTAAAGTGTCGACTGGCTGTTTCTCCCCAAATACAACGTTTTCCCAAAATATTAAACTGACGCATTTTGCAAATAATAAAAGGGAAACATTTTTCAAGCAGTAGCTCAGAAAATACATACAGTCACCTAGCACCACAAAAAGAGGAAAACAGAAACATTGCCCAGTTCACAACCTCAATTACTCAAAAATGTATTGATTCTAAAAATAAAACTATACCATCTTTGTAAAATAAGGAAAGGAAAATGTTTTCTAATATCCTGCCTTCTAGAAATCAAAAGAAATTATCTTTTCTCAATAAAGGGATAATAAGCGGAATATTGCTTTCACTGAGCTAAGAATGTTTACAACAAATGTGCATAGACCTCAAATTCTAGAGCAAATGTATCAAAAAGTACGTTAATTGAAATGGCAAATGCATGCAAAGTTCAATGGCAAAACGAAATGTTGCCTTGAATGTCCACTAGACTTATCTCATTTCTCCACTTGACTTGAACAAATGATTATAGTTTTAACATAGGCCAAAACAAGCTCTGAAGAGAACTTCTTCATCTGCCTGTCTCAGGTCCGGGTGCATATTGCAGGCGTGAAGGAAGAATGGGTTAGTGCAAATCATTCGTCGCTCCAGCTTTTCTATTGCCATAGCACTCTGTATGTCACTCCACACCTCTCATCATTTTCTTCAGGTGTCTTTCTCCCCCTAAATCTGTAAACTTTTCAAGAATAAGACATGTCTTTTAGTCTCAGCATCTTTCAAAATACCTGAAACTCAATGAAGTTTTGTTAAATTAATGATTTAGATGTTTAATGTACTAATTAATATCGTAATTCCAGGAATCTTGATGGGGGAAAGAAAGCATCATGTGTGGGGAACACAGGTCTCATCTCTCATCAAATCATGAATATAGCAGCAAATTGCAATGACATCCAGAATACAACTTCAATCCTAGAGTCATACATGAAACCCCAAAAGTATACAGGAAACTAGAGAAAAATACTCTGTTCATTTCATTCCTATGCATCCATTTATAGTGTCATATTTTGAACTATCTTCATGCTGAACTTCTGACTACCTAAGACATCGAAAACTAGTTTCTCAGTGTCAGCTTATCAATATCCCTGAAGTCTAGCATTCGCCTTGTTTCTGCTGTTTCTGCTAGAAGCCTTGGTGCCTACCTAACCAGTTCTATTTGGCTGCGATTTAAATCTTAGCATTATACTGCTATAGCCACTGCTAGTATCTTAGCATTATACCCCTATAGCTGAAGCAGCATCTGTTTCACATTCCCCTAGGTACATTATAACCACTTAGGATAGCCTAGAATGTGAATTATTTTATCTTCAATTTCCTTAAGAAATATAAGATGAACTTATACCTAAAATACTAGGGGGAAACTACACTTTTATGTGATTAATACATTGAAACTAGAAATGACATTCTCAGCATATCAGCTTCTTTCTCTTTCTAGCCTTTTCAGGATTATCCTTAAATTCACAGGCGTCTTCAAATAATTTATACATCATATTATTAACAAATAATTCTTTGATGTCATAGATAATGATTATTTTCTGAATTTTGTAGGTAAAGTAATTGAGAAAAACAAGGTGATTTACCCAAGTTCTCATAAAAATAGAAAATTGAACATATTTAATACTCTAAACACCCTTGTTATCATGGCTCCTACTTACATCCTCCCAAAAAGGATTTGAAGTCACACACCATCACTGGAAAAAAAAAGAGCTAATATTTGTGAGTGCCTAAAATGTGCTAAATACTGTACTAATAGCTCAGATAAAATTAAAACATTGAGGAAAGCAGTATTGGTCTCATTTTACAGATGAGAATAGTTAGGACCACATAGCTAGGAAGTATTACAATCCTAATTTTTTTAGAATTTGAACCCGGGTCTATCCAAGTCCAAAGCTGATGTATGTCATTTCCTCTCTAGTATGCTGACATAGGAATGATAAAGCACATAATCCGATAAATAGGTAAATATAAATACATAAATACATAAACAAACAAAAAGCAAGTTACAAGAATATAAATATATATACTAGAATATAAATATATATACTGAAAAAATCTATTACATTTTAACCCAAATCTTAGGCTTTCACTATCAGCCAAGGCTAAGTGGGAAACTACCAAGGTAGCAGCCCTTTTTATCTAATAAAAAGAAGACTACTGGTTTATCAAGAAGAAGAAACAGCGTACAAGTTCCAAGAAAGATTTCTTGTGTAGGTCACAAACTGAGCCTCATACAACAGAATCCATTTTCTCCACAGCAGTTATTCAAAGATTGCACAGATGCCACTCATATGGCTGTTTCTGACACGGATGCATTTCTATAGCCAGGTACAAGCAAACCAAAATAGAGTGCTGCTAGCATAATTGGGGGGAAAAGAATGAGACAATGGCATCATACAAAATTTTAACTCTCAGATCATTAGCTCTGAGTCTTCCCGTCTCATCCCATGTTCATTAGCAAAACATCTTTCCGATAATAATTAAGAAAGGGCCTACCACCTCTGCCAAAACAACTGGTTATTTTTTATATCATTTAGCCTGTCAGTCAGTCAGTCAGTCAACAAACATTTGTTGAATGCCCACCATGTGCCAAGTACCGTGCTCGGTACAAGTGAGCGCAACAGATCTGGCCCACTTAAATGAAGTTTACACCCTGGGTGGAGGAAACAAATCGCCTAGTCACATAAATATTCAAATTCCAGTAAGTGTTATAAAGGCATTATAAGTGCTAGAAGAGGCAGTCACAAGGAGATATGACTTAGCCTAGACTGGAAGCAGGGAACAGGTTAAGAAATGAGTCCCTGAAAAGTAGCACAGGAGCTGAGATCCGACTTGCATTTGTTAACCACCTAATTTGCCGTCCAAATTAGTCAATTAGGTATGTGTACACACCACAGTGGAGACCGAGAAGTGCACAAAGAAGTCTAACATATACATACACATCTTTGAAGAAGTTTAAATTCAACTAGACAGAAGAGACATAGACATATGAGAAGTTAACAATACAAGAAAGTATTAGAGAAGCATCAGATAAGTGGCACAAATAACAGGTAATGGGCAAAGGAACAGATAAACCATTAAGGACCGGTGCAAGCCAGTTTTCAAGTATTTTTGACTAAATCACACAGTACAAAATGCATTTTACACCGTGGCCTAATATAAACACACAGATATAAATAAAACTAAGTTTCATGAAACAAAACGTGTTCTTGCAACATGTGGTGCACATTGCTTCTATTCTATTTCATATTTTTCTTTACGCTGGTCACAGCCCACTAAACGAAGTTCTTTACCCACCAACGAGTCTCAACCTAATATTTGAACTTTCTGTTACATAAAAGATTTCTACACATACTAAAGGTCCTTCACAAAGATAAAAGGAAATCAGGAAGTAAGTTTCACCTCCTACAAAAAGTGGTCCAAGCCCGCATGACCTCTGACTCTTTCGCACCCCTCACCCTGCTTCTCCTCATTTCTAGTCACAGCCATTTCTAGTCACTAGCAGGAAGGAATCCACACCCAGCATGTGGCTACACCACGTATTTCCATTATCACCTTCTCCACGGCATTGTCGCCACTACTACATTCTACCATCAGCAACAGCACCAGCCTGATTGTTAGTCGAAATGTAAAGCTTCCTCACAGGAGGATGAGTGAAGATTAATATCAGAGCTATGACCAGACCAAAAGTCCAGATCAGACCTACATTTCAGGGCTTAAGGCTACACATAAGTGGGGAACTTACCCATTAATTCAGCATGTTTCTTCAGAAGCATTACTTGGAGGCCCAGTTCAGTTTTCCCAGGTCAGTCCTTTTAGAATTGATCAGACCTCCAGTTACTGAAGACAGAAAAGCACCTATCATGCCGAGTAGGCTGCCACTTTTCCATGAATCCTGTGGTAATCCCTCACCAATACCCACCAATGTTAATAAATGTTTCATCCAGGAAAGAGATCCCAGTCTTTAGTTAGGCCTCTCTGAAATACTTAGTTTCATGACGTAGAGAGTTAACGAAAGCTTCACAACAATCTGACGTATAGATGTAGCCTAAGAGCCGAAGACGAATAGTCCCATGAACGTCAGCTTCATAAATACCCCGTAGATGTTTCCCGGTGTTCTTTTGTAAAGCAAGAGACAGTTGTTTAAAAATAAGATGTTAACTCGAAACAAAACTATCTTCTGAATCAGGCAGAGAACAGGTTAAGAGATGCATCCATCGCGTTTATCAATACAAATGATGCTAATATAGTTATTGATTAGGTTTTAAAAATTAAAACCCAAATTGATAAACATACTTCTCATTTCACCCTATTCAATTACAAGCCTCCATTAAAAATCTGGAGGCATGGTTATCTTCCTCCACCGATAGGCATCGCTAATGTTCATAATCCAGGAAGTAATAGAGGAATTCCTCAGCTGACACACGTCACTGTATTTCACAAGCACCTGCTAACCTACCCTAGTACCACCATCACCAGGGGAGATTAGAGCTGCCTCTGGGTCTAGTCTGGCTCACTCTGGGGGGGTTTGTTTGATGTAATCTAAAGAGTACTGATGCTAAAAAGGCATCTGAAGCTAACGCTAGAATAGAAAGGAGATGCATGGTCACCTCTGTCTGGCCTTAACTGTGTCCACTCCATTGGGCAGCCATATCTCTAGAATTGGCATTCTCCTTAAAACAAACCTTCAAACCTGAGTAAGCCCCAATTTTAGGACTGCGGCTCTTCTAAGCAGGAGTAAGAGGGGCTCTGGCAACCAGATCATGACAGTTATCTATGGGGTTTTAGAGACTAGAGGACCTGTTGTGAGATTTGAATCAGATCTGATCATTCTTCTTTCTCTAATGTCAAAGATGGTGGTTAAATAGCATTTACATTTTTAAACTTCCATATAACAGGCTAAGACGGGACTGCTCAGCCTATTTTAATGGTTGGGAGGGAAATGAGGCTTATTTATGAATTAGTATATTTGCTCTCCTACTACGTGCCTAGTTGTTGATGGATCAGGGCTGGGGAAGGCAAATTGCTACTGTTACATCTTTTTGTCAAAAGGCCGGTTGTTTTCTCTGGTTCTGCATGGGGTAACTTGTAAAATTTACATCAGGAAAGGCTGGATTTGGATTCCACCGGGTGGCCTTGGAAGGGATTCAAAGGAAGCCCAGTGAATCACTCTCAGCTTGTGATTCACGGGGGGCAAAGGGCCTTGGTGACTCCGCCGAAGGCCTCGCAGCCTTGGGCGGTGGCTGCGCAGCCGGCGGAAGCGCCAAGGGCGGGCCTGGGCATCCTCGGCCACAGTGGGCGGTGAAGGAACCTCCAGGGCCTCCTTGCTCCGGTTTGGGAGAAAGGGCGACAAAGGCCTGCTGGCAGCTGGGTGGGTGGGTGGACCAAGCGGCCGCTGCACTCACACCACGGCCGGGGCGCAGGCGGGAGGCGCGGGCGTGGGCTGCGGGGCAGGGACAGCGGCGACCCTCGAGTCCTTAGGGCCTGGGAGGGGGCCCCGGGAAGAACCTGGCGCCCGCCTCGCGTTCGATCAGTGGGGCGAGTCTGTGGCTCCCGAGGCTCTGGACGCCGGAGATGGCAGCCGCGCTGCGCCTCCCGAATGCAATTTTGAGCGGTGCGTCCCCGGTCGGCCGCCTAAGGCCACAGCTAGGAGGGAAGAGAGGCCAAAAGAGAAAAGGGGGAGGGGTGGGGGAGGGGATGGGAGCGAAGAAACGGTGTCATTTCCACCAACTGGGCTCTTTCCTGACCCAGCCGCTCATCTGTCACCGCTGTCTCATTCCTGTTATTTACATCTGTCTTTAGCATTCTAATTACTCGCTTTATTACTTTAGCCTGGAGGAATCCTGTAAAAAACAACGGAGATGAGGATCCTACCACACAATAAAACTGCCCAAAATCCCCACTGCACATTATACAGAGCACTTGAGAATATTTGTGCTGTTATATGACCTCAATATGTCCTTAGGTTGATCTTATTATATCTTTCTTTCTGCCTTCTCTTTCTCCCTGTGTATGTAATGAACTCTTTTAAGGTGTGAGTGCAAGAATAAACTGTTCACCAAATGATGAAGATGAGATTGTTCTTTGAGCAGGAGGTAAACGGATGCGTGGGGGCATCCAGAGAAGAATTTGAGTATTTGGACCACCCCCCCACCCATGTCCAGTTCTTAAACTCTTAGTTTTATTTTTATTTCAGTCTGATAAAGTAAGAGACATCTTCACACACAAGCGTCTAAGGCTGAAAGAATCTTGGAAATTTAGAGGAGAAAATAAAATGCCTAATGTCTTTAATTATCCTGCATTAATCTCTGAGTCCCCAGAAGGTCTCAGGAGGGGAAGTGAATTTAGAGTAGAGATAGAAGTGGGGTTCAAAAATCTTGATGGTTTCAATGTTTCTATTTTAATGTAAGATTTAGAAGTGGGGGGGGTGCACAAAAATCTTACTAAACCCCTGATAGCAGGATTCACAGATACACTCAAGACTCAAATCAAAAGGAGGCTAATACAACCTGCCAGAAAATCCAGGACAAAATGCAGCTTTCTAACTGTTATTTATTCCTGCTAGTGGAATTATTGTTGCACTCAATTGCAATTTTCTGGCTGTGCTAATGGTTTTCTTTATTATGTTACACTAACATAATCTCCTCCAGAAAGAAAATGACAAAATATATGGATTTTTAGATAAATAACTGAGGTAATTTATTGGCCTTTATGCTCTTCTGATGGGGTGGTTGATAGATAATGTAATAATATGTACATAATTAAGCGGGTTTACTGTACCTCAGTCAAAATATGGTCAAGGGCAGTATGTCCATCTTTGGGCCTATGGTTTTCTCAATGGATATTTACTTCCTCCACCCTGTGGAATAAAGGGCAGACCTCAGGAAGTTCTAAATAAAGGGTGGAGGTGTGAAGAAAAAGAAAAGGGAAAGGAAACAGGTAAATTCTCTCATAAAGGACCTTAGATCAGGGTCTATTTTTCTATACACCCCACCCCTAGTCATGAGGTTCAGGGAGCCACAGTAAATATGAGTTGGAAAAAAAAGAAAAAAAACCCAAAACATTGAAGGTAAACACAAGTCTTCCCAGAGAAATGAATGACTTATGTGCAGGTCAGGGAGTGGGGCTTCAAAAACACCTTTGGAGGACCCACGACCTGCTGTCAAGGAAACGTGAAGGTCTTCTGGGAAATCGTGAATGGTGAACTTGGTCACCAAATGCCCCCTTGCCCTGGCTTCTGGAGGTTGTCCATTCAAGGCATGGTGTACTTGCTCTTCCAAACTCATCTAAATTACATCAATAACAGAGCGCACTCTTTAATGAGCTCTCAACTTTAAAGACTTGAAGGATATTAACAAGCCGCTTGACAAATGGTGCTTAGAAGCACATTAAAGACGCTGCTAATGGAGCGCATAATGACGGCTAATTTTCGATCAGATATAAATTAGAGCCCCAACAGTTATTTGCCTTAAGGACTTTATGTAAATGATTCTGTTCTGTATAAACTGAAAAGCGAAGAGAGCCCTGCCATTTTGGCAATCCTTGTGGATATGATTAATAGATCTGCAACAGAACTGGGCAGAGACAACTGATGGCATTTCCACCAAAAAAATCAGTGTGTTTAGGTAGTAAACATGCTGTCTTCTAGTCCTATGCGCTGCTTCTTCAACCAAATGAGGAACAATGCCCTTGGCATCTCCTGTATGGGCGTAAAGAGGTTCACAAAAGAAGAGCATCCAGGCTCGTCCCCCTGAGACCTGCACCTCACACCCACCAACACACGAAGAACAGCCACAACTCTGTCCTTCACTGGGACCCAAATCCGCAGTAGACGCTCCCTACCCCCCTATCCCTGCACCACCCTCAGACACAGACAACTTGACTGCGATCTAAGCTCTATTGATCACTTTTTAGAATCCTCTCACTGTGAAATCGCTTGAGATCTCATCCCTAGCTTTGTACACAATTCAGGTTCTGCAAGAGTGTGCTGGGAAAGGGATAGGATTGGGAGAAGGAAAGGGAGGAAAAGGAGGAGGGAGAGAAGAGGAAGGGGGAGGAAGGGCAGGGGAAAAAGAAAGATGATGATGGCAGTGGAGAGGTGGGAAGAAGAAAAGTGGAAAAGAATTTGAGAGCTGAAGGAGTTCAAGTAGGAAATGGTGGAGGAACTTTAATACCTACCCGGTTTAAGTTGGAGACATTTGTGGCTTTGCTTTTTTATTTTCCTTCTACGCCTCCCACATTATAAGTGTTAAGTCTCAAGTCATCAGAGTATATGAAAGGGTTTAGGGATTGATTTTTAAAATTGATTTCCTTCCAACCTATTCCTGCTCTGATGCTTAATGGGAAGCCTGGAAAAGGAGTTACCCTAAGATGGTGTTACCTGTGTCCAGTTTCTGCTTTATCACATCTACTTGGCGTCAGCTAGGACAAACGCCCTGTGTAACACTCAGATTGCTTAAAGCTGCACTGGATGAAGTTTCAGACACAGCATCCTTTCCTGAACAAGGGTAAATAGTTTGTGTAAGAATGAGTTTTCAAAACCTGAAAAACCATCTAACTCTCGCTTGTCAATGGTTTATTAGGAATTACACACAGACAAGAATTCAGCCTTTCTGCCATCGAAAAGCCAAGCATTACTACATCTCAGGGTACTTTTCTCTGCCTTACACATGCAAGGTAAATATGGATTTGTGGGGATCATTTTTATAAGCCACTCATGGGCAATGTTAAAGTTGATACAGAAATCCTGCCTCAATCAGAGAGCTACCAGTGACACCAGCTTCTAAGATTTCCTCGTCCAAGCCATTTGAGAGATGAGAGTAATGAGAAGAGGGCAGGCGGGGGGGAGGGGACAAGAAAGGGTGAGGGTTGAGCATTAAAGACATTTCTCCTCGACTGATTAAATCATTTTATCTTGCAGTAACTGATACCTAATAGCCAGGAGTTGAATGGTGGAGAGTAAGGATGCTTCTTACTGTCATTACGGAGTTCTGAAGTAGTTTTGAATTGGGGGACAATAAATACAATCGTTCTCGTCTTCCATTAAATCTGTCTACTCCTCCCTCCAACCCTTCTCCCCAATTCCATGCACTTCTAGCACCAAAGGCACATGCGGGGGCCATCTGGACATCCCCACCAGCGCGGGGTTCTGTAGCAATGGGAGCAGGCAGAAAGCACAGCCTCGCCTCTCATTTTGTCTGACAGCAAAATTCTGCTCCTCTCCTCTCCGTTCTCCACTGGCCATTTGACGCTCCGTGCTGATACTAGATACTGGATTGTAAAAACTATTTTTCAAATAATAAAACTTAGAGCTATGTTACTAACAAAATAACAAAACTGGGGAATTCTGGTCTCAGTTGAAAGAGGAGAAGTGGCTGAGCTTTTCAGAATGAAAAGCACCGTTTGCCACATTTGAACTCAGAGAGCTTGATTTGCTTATTCTTCCACTTTTTCCTCCTACCCAGAGTCTACAGTTCCTGTCACCTTTAGGGAATTTTGCGGTTTTATTTACAGTATTACCAAAACTAATGGCCAGTTATGCAGGTACTTGGCTTGTCTCCTAAGAACCCCTTTTCTCTTTGAGAACACCTATTGACATGTGGCTGGTCTGGTTTCCGCCTGCCATGCCCTTTCTATTTTATTATAGCTCCTTTCTCTTTTACAGGGCTCCACTGTCTAGATAGGGAGGGGACAGATGTGGTCATCCTGTGTATTGCTTCTCCCTGGGGAAAGGTAGACATCACTCTTCTATTAACAACCAACCCATCTCCCCTTCACACTCCCTCTTTTTTCTTGTTCAAATTCCAAGTGAATCCCAAGGGAGGGAAATTGTCTTACAAAAAAGGAAAGCAGCATGAGGGGGGAAAAATCAATGAAATGATTTAGGAAATGGAAGAATGGGCCCCTCTGACAATACTGTAATTAAAAGCTCTCAGGGCTGCAAAGTGAAAAGTTGATGAAATAAAGTGCAAGTTGCCAACCAATTCTTACCTAACCCATTTAGGACCATTTCAGGGAAGTTAGAGGCTTAATTAAAGGATGTGAGCCCCACGGGATCTTTCTCTCAGAAGAAATCTGAAGTTCTAGCTCAACAGTCCGGGGCTGGGCTCTCTTCCCCACTCACCCTCTTCCCCAAAGACCAAAGACTCAGGAGGTGGAGGAGAAAGCAGTTGCCTTCATTCTAGTTCCAGGTGAGGAAGTGGTCACTCCAGGTACTGAGATGGAAAGTTAGCTAGCTCAGGTGTTTCGTTAGTTAGAACCTCTGCATTGGCACCAAAATAGGACTTAAGACGGTAGCCAGACTGCCCCCTTTGGAAGTCACCACGAAGCCTAGGAGAGCCCAGAGCCTACAGCCCTGAAGCCTGATTCCCAAGGGAACCCTGGATCTACTTCTCACCCTTCATCCCTGCTACAGGTCTGGTCCCAGGTACTTCCTAGAAGTCACAAACTGCTTCCACCTTCGGAGTGCGAGGTGCTACCGCCAAAAGACACCGTGTATGGGATCTGTGGGAAGGCAGGAAGGACATCTGTGGCAAACAGAACGTCAAAGCCCGTCAGGTGCATTGAAAAAAGACGCTCAGAGGTGAGTCTCAAGCACCTTCCCAGGTGAATCACGTGTCTTGACTAGATAAAGAAGGAGAGATTTTGAGTGAGTTTGAAAAGTGTCACCAAAGAATCCTGCCCCTGGGACTGGCTCTGGGTGTGCCTGTGCATTGTTTGTAACCATCCACGTCTGTGTGACCCGGACGACGAGTTGCGAGGAAGATGCCATTGAAGTAGAGCATCTCGGCTCTCTTCCCGAGGGTGGCTTCACGCCAAGCCCGCGGGCGCCGGTGCACTCTGGCCAGAGGCGGCCTCCTCCACGCTGTCCAGTAATTTGGCTCAGGCCGGTTCTTAGCGCACCTTTAAACACAGACATTGCTTTTGCGACCCCGGCTGGCCTCAGACGGCTCTGTCCACCGAGACTGGGACACCACACCACACCTCCACCCTCCCCACCCCACCCCCCGGTGCAAATAATAGAAGCCCACGG
Source organism: Rhinolophus ferrumequinum (assembly GCF_004115265.2). Classification (NCBI taxonomy): domain Eukaryota; kingdom Metazoa; phylum Chordata; class Mammalia; order Chiroptera; family Rhinolophidae; genus Rhinolophus; species Rhinolophus ferrumequinum. The sequence continues at coordinate 19,610,089 of NC_046301.1, read as the reverse complement.
GCTTATAACCAGGAAAGCAAGAGACCAGGATTGGCGCAGCAAAGGTGGCTATCTGGCCAAAGTCCCAACCTTTCCTGGGAAATCTTACCCTTACTTATCTGGGCCCCAGGCTGTTATTGAACTTAGAGCCTAAGGTGACTGTTTTTTTCAAAAGGAAGGACCACTCTCCCCCACCCGCACCTTATCAGAGGCCAATAACTACCCAAACCAAGACCTACTCTATCTCTGGGAGTCAGGGAGGCTCCACTCTGTTTGGCCAAAGTGCAGAGCTGTAGACTGCCATTTAGCACAGCCCCGGTGGCGCATGGGAAAGCAGGACTGTCTGACCCTGCGTGTATTAACCCTCCATCTCTCGAGGAGCCCACCAACCTGAGTGTCCCTCATTCCAACAATACAAACACTGCCCCAGCCACTCACCCAGAGTGTGTTGATTTAAGCTTTTCAGTCACTTACCAACCCATCAGTAACTTGGCTTTTTTTTTTTTTTAAATCAAGTCCCGTTGATTTAACAGGACTACTTTGGCATTTTATAAGAATTCCACAAGCCAGTTGGCTTCTTGCAAAATGATTGGGTACATACTTTTCATTTCTTTGCTGCCTCAAATTACTCAGGGAAACCTAGAAGCTACAAGAGAACCCCCACCCCCATCAAAAACAAACAAACGAACAAAAAAACACTTACCAATATACAAAAATAAGACTTTGAATGTGCTCCCAGGGTCCATAAAATGGGAAGGTTTGGAGAAAGAGGAAGAAGTACTGTGTTTCTGAAAAATTATAACAAAAATTTAAGAACCACGACCCACTATGGGAGGGCGAGGGCGGGAGCAGGCTTCTGTTAGCTGCAGAGAAGTCTGGGGGTGGGGGAGGGCGCTTGCTTTCCGCCGAGTGACAGCTGGAATAATGGCTGCGGATCGAGTGCAGGGGTGGGGGCGAGTGAGGCTGGGAGGGGGGCAGTGATTACTAGCCAGGCTCACCCTCCTCCCGACTTTAGAGCGAACTCGTTCTTTTTGCGCGTCCAGCTGCGCGCTCAGCTTGCTGCTCGGCCTCAGGGCATGCTGATGCTTGAATGGGGATGGGGGCGCGTGCCACAGGACTTTAAATCGAGGTTCCTTAAAGGCTTCTGAACTAGAATGTCCCCAAGGTCCCATCCTTGCAGGGCTGTGAAGCAAAGGAAGGCTAAGCAGAGACTTCTCCGAGCTCAGCAGCCCCCAACCACTCGGCCCGCGTTAAGAACCCAGCAAAAAGTCGGGGACAGAGGGGTGGAGGCAGGGGGGGGGCGATGCCAAAGTGGGTAACAGCCCAGGAAACAAACGGTGATCCATCTGATCTGGCTGCACAAGACTGAAATCTTTCCCCCACGGATTGAAGGGATAGCGAGGCCAAGTCCCAGCCTACTCCCACCACCACGCCTGCCGGCCCACAAAAGCGCAAACCCTCAGAAGGCGCACTCCTCCCTGGGGCCGCAGAACCCTGAAGTTAAGCGGACGCCGAGGGATCCGCGCTGAGAAGGCGGGGGGAGGGGCTAAGGGTAGGGGCTAGGTTCTCCACCTCCTCCCGCTGCCTCCCTCCCGCAGGCTAGAAGCCTGTCGTAGTCTGGGATTTCTTTTTTCAGAATAATTGATGGGTCCGGTTCTCCAGAGCTTTCCCGGTGAGAGCGCGGCGGACCGCGCTAGAATTTAAATAGACGTGATTAGTAAAATGTAAGGGGGCGAGGCGCCCGGGCCTCTCTTTCTCGCGGGTTCCTGGCTACGCGCCTTGGAAGGCGCCTGCTCCCGGAGGCTCTAGGGGCCACGCGGGGCCCGCTGACGCTTGTCCAGCGGGGGGTGGGCGCTCTGCTCCCCACCCCCCAACCCTATAGACTCCAACCCTTCCCCACCCGCCTCTCACCAGCGTGCACCCCAACCTGGAGCAGAGGGGAGTTGGGGCTGGCAGGCAATCCGCAGCCGGCGAGTGCAGAGTGGTAGTAAGCAGAGGATGGGTGCAAGGATCAGGTAGCGCGAAGCATTAGCCTCGAAAAGCAAGGAGAGCCTCTCGGTGATCGCTGTCCCCGTGCCCTGCTTCTCACACTCACTGTTCCCTTTCTCTACCTCCGTCCTCGCGGGTACTCCTGTCTCCTGACTGCCGAGCTAGTGCAGCCAGGGCCGTGGAACTCAGCCGCCCTTTCACTTACCCAAAGCGCTAAGAAGGTCCCCTCCACAAAGAAGTGACCTAGGCTGGGGGAAAGCCTTCGCCTTCGCTCTTTCTAGCATCCTTATTTCATCGATTTGTTCCTGAAAAGGGGGCTGTGCATTCTTATAACATCTACAGCCAATTAATATTGCATTAACTCTATTTAAAAAACAAAAACAAAAGCACCAGAATACTGCACCCTATCAAAGCCATCTATTATTCACGGAAATGTAATTGGAGACCTAAGAGATATGTGTTACGGGCCAATGGAGGAAAACAGAGTCGTGACAATATTTCAGAAAGGAAGGGGATCCGAGGGTATCTAATATTTAATTTCAAGTCTGTGGTTTTCTAATTCGAGATTAAAAGCAGTCACGTCTTTGAAGCCAGACAGTTGGTATAAATGTACAGTTAAAATATTCTATTCCACAGTCCCTAGACAGAGCTCTCTGCTCGTCCCAGGCTTCATTAAATTTTTATTATCATCCCAGACTAGAGCAGGGAATGAGCGGAAAGACTGTCCATCTAATTGCAATTGATAAAAAAAAAAAGCTCTTAGATCCCCCTCATTTTAATATATTAACAACAGTTTTCTTCGTATGTCCAGTCTTCCCTAACCCTGTGATACACATAATCACATTATCACACAGATACATTTTCCACTTTCCAATAGGCACCAGGCTTGGCTGTCTTCTCTGCCCTTTGAGAAGGCCTGGGGTGGGGAGGTGGGGGTTGGTGGGAGTGAAGGGAGACCGGGTACTGGAGGCTGGCTTCAAAAAGTGATGCTATATGAAAAAAAAAAAATAAGTGACATCAGTTCTTGAAGCATCTGGCGAAAGATCAACAAGAGACAACATTTGCACTAAGCTGGTTCTTCCTGTGGCAAGATGAAAGCATATTGTTACCCAAACAAAACAAACAGATTATTAGACCAGGCTGCACTTTTCAACAGCCTTTCCACTGTGTGGGAGTGTGGGATTAAAGCAGAGTAATATTTTCATTTTATTTCTTTCATTCTCACTGCTGCCCTGCCCCCCCCATCTCTCTCTCTCACAAACACACACACCCTCAAAAAACATTTGCTTTTTTTGATCCTTCTTCATATGCTATTAATTTGTCTCACCATAGGACTGTACCGTGTGTGTGTGTGTGTGTGTGTGTGTGTGTGTGTGTGTGTGTGTTCAGGGAGCCTGTCTCAACAAGGGCGCTTTAAATTTTTTTGAAATTGGTGTAAATAAGCTTTTCATCTCCAGGCATTGAAAGTACCGAATAAAACCCACAGTTTGCTTTCTGAGCGGCTTCCTATTATCACATCGCCACTTAATTTTATTTCTATTCTCTCCAAGTTAAATAGAAAGACTGGCTCACAAGGGAGCTGCCATGTGCCTACAGACTGGGGATGTCAAGCAGAGAGACTCACGGTGCAAAGTTAATTTCAATTCCCGAGGAGGATTTCACATTCCGGCTGGCTCTGACCCACAGTAATTAGCTGAGATAACTAATGATTACTTACTTATTCCTTGTAATTATCTGGATTTAATAATTTGCTGTGTAATTTATTAATTCGCTCATAATAGCCTTTCAATACTGGGAATGGCTCCTTTAAAGGGGCAAAGCAGGGAGAATTTAGTGACTTTTTTTCCTCGTTGCCATAAATCTGTCTGCTGACAAATGTAGACTTCAGGAATATTTCTATCATCATAATCATCTGGAACCTTTGTCTTCCCTGTTGTCCTGTCAGGATGCCAATCCAACTTTTTTCCCCCTTCTGTTGCAGCCCCACCCTCCCTCCAAGGCCAACTGAAAAGTGAAATTCTGAGTTCTAATGTGGACCATTTACCTAGAGATATAAACTGTTTTCACCAAACAATTGAAAAAATGAATTTCTAAACTTGACTGTCATGGCTTGCCTAGAAAAATTTGAGCTTCATCCTCTGAATAATATACCTTTGAAAATCAAGTACATTTTTAAATGTATTTTCCACTATCTCAAGAGCTTCCCTGATAAATAGATCAAAAGGAATTGATTCATTTAAAGTTTGAAATAAGCCATTTTACCACACCCCCCTAATTCTAATTCTCTTGGCAAACAGAGGTCCCAGAATCTGTCTTTTGATAGTGAAAAGACTTATGTATTGTTATTTGTTTTTAAAATACATTTTATAGAAAACAGGAGAGTATTACATTGAATGTAAGTCTTAATTATTTCATTTTCTTTTTCTATTTTCATTCTTTTCCCCCAAGTTATGTGTCAATGAAACTTAACCTGATAAAGACTTGACCAACTGATTTAATGTCAATTATCCAAAGGAAACTGCATTTTTTTCCAGATATTATTATAATCCAATTGCTGTAGTGCGTAGATTTCAACCAGGACTTACATGGTCTTTGCTGTTAGTCATTTATTCCATTCTAGTTTAGATAATCACATTGAACAAAAAGATTGGATCATTTGCCTTTAGAGAGGTTGAAAACATAAACTATATAGTTCTGAAATGACAAATTGAGATGACTTGCTGTGCTGTTAGGTCAATACATAAACTATCTCTTTCTTGAGCAAACAAAATTTCAAAATGAGGCATGAATGTCAATGGATGTGATGAAACTCTTCAGTCTCAGTTTGCTATTTGAAAGTCAGTACCAAATGGATATTTCTCAACAATTTATACATGGTTCATTCTATTCTTACCTTTCATTTCTTCTTTAAGACCAATCCTCTTCTCTCCAAATCTCTCAGGTTTGTTTTGGTATGTCTTTGCAATTTTCATTAATAAAAACTTTTGGAATGTATTTCTTTCTAAAATTCTGCTTTTCCCATAAACTAAACACGCATATGCAGGCTTAAATAATGGACACAGTTTCCATCTTGTAGGCAAGAGAGGTTGTTTTGTTTTTTTCTTTTTTCCCCCTCATAGTAACATAGAGAAGACAAACATAAAATGTGATACAGTTTTGAAAGTCCAGGAACACATGGGAGACAAAGAACATTTGGTGAATGGGGTGGGGGGGAATACAGGCCTTCACTCTAAACTGTTGAAGTAAATGGATAGTTGTTGTTATGTTACTTTCCTCACAAAAATCTTGGACAAACATGCATATAGGCAAGCTATCACGTACTTCAAAAAGCTCTCTAAAGGACACCTATTTTATTTCTATTTGATACATTTGTCAATTTCTACTACTTCCACATGATTTATCTCTTTATTTAAAGATGTCGTATTTGTAGAAAGAAAGCTAGCACACTTTTCTGTCTTCCTCCACTGACTCCCCCTTTCTTTTAATGGACATATCCTAGACCCTAAGGTAACAGCCATATACAGGAAGGCGAGGGTGTTATTTACTGAAGATACTTTTTATCCTAGATCAGCAAGCCTGATTTGCTACACATTCAAGCCATTTATTTCATTTTCCCCACTTTGGAAAAAGTAAGCAAGCAAAAAGTTCTCCAGGTGGCTAGAATTGCATGGTCAAACTTGGAGTAGGGCTGAGTCATGTGGTTACTATCCATGGTGCTGAAACCAGTACTCAGTCTAGTGAGACTGGAGGCTGGCTGTTTGAAAAGACCTTCAGGAAAACGAAATCTAAGAATAGGGATGAAATGGAAGAAGGGACTTCCAGCCTCCAAAATACAGGAATAAAATTAAACCATCAATTTCACTATATCTGAATTCACCTTTTAAATCTCTACAACTTTCAATATTTCCTTAGGCATCTATGCAATGTATATCATTATTTCTAAGTGGACACATGGATTTTGTTTCCTTAAGTGTCTTCTTATTTCAGTTATAGAAAAAGAAGTCCCTCCACCTATTATCCACCCAATTTTCACAACTCTTTTTGTTTTACCTGAAAATCACAATCAGTTTTCCAACAACATTTAACTCCAACTTGAGTCACTATAACAATTTTTATTGACTCATGAGATGTTTCCTAATCTCATGCTCACAATAAGAAACATCTCAAGACAGTTACATATTAGAAGAGTCACAGTTGAGGTTAGCAGAATTATCCCTGAAGGATGACCTGGTTCTGTCTTCTTGTTGGACCTATAGATTAATATGATATTCTCATAATTAATAATGCAAATATTTAAACCAGAGCTTTTCTTAAAAAAAAAACTTTGAACACCTAATATGTTGTACAGTTTTTATAGGAAGTCTGAAAATTATTAAAATGGGTAAGGAAGTATCTTTAAACTAGGATCAGAAAAAAGAAAAGTCTGTGTATGAATTGGGAAGAATTTCTTTGTGCCAGACCACCATTACACAGACTTCCAGCAACTCTGGTGTCTGTGTGAGTCATAGGAAGGGGGCAAACTTTTGCTCCTTCTAACCACCAGGATTTTTTCCTCAACCCCACTCTGCCTATTCAGAATGTGAGTTTCCTTAAAGGTTATAAGAGAGGAAGAGAAGAAGAGAAGAGAAGAGAAGAGAAGAGAAGAGAAGAGAAGAGAAGAGAAGAGAAGAGAAGAGAAGAGAAGAGAAGAGAAGAGAATTGACTTGACTTTGTAACCCCATAACCTAGGAGCTTCCTCTCTGGCTTTGCGGCACTGCTCTCCAGGAGTGGTGACTAAACTGAGAACTGTGGTGGGCTAGTCCTTAGGCCTCAACCAGAGTGTCCTACTTTCCCCAACCAGGCCTTGACTCTTGCCACACCCAGGCTCCCAATGCTGCTGAAAACTGAACTGAGTTCCCTTCTTCCTTTTACTCATGCAATACCTCTGCTCACAAAGACTCTCTTTGCAGAATTATTGCAGGTCTGGAGAAAGGACTCCAAGGGAGGTATTTGGAGCCAAATATCTCGATCTGATCTAGGCAGAAAAACAAAGCACCCTGTGAGATGATCTCTGGCTATTAGAAGGCTATTAAAAACCTTGTTCTTTTATACTTTCTTAGAGAACAACCTCCTACTAAATCCAAGTCACACTTTGATAACAACCACTCCATAATAAACCATCAAAATGTGTTTCTGCTTTTAAAAATCTCCCATCAGAATAATTCCCATGTAAATGATAAAAAACATCACATTTTAAACGCCATTTAATTTTAATAGCATATTTTAATGGAAAAGCAGCATACTTTGCCAATAAAACATTAAAATCATCTCTTCGATGAAAGACAATCAAACAACACCAAAAATAATACATTACCATAGTAAATAAACCATCTATTAACAAAAACAAGAAAGCAGGTCATATACAGAACTCAAGACTTCAGAGAGCCGCAAATGGAACAGCAATACAGCAAAATTTGTAAGAATATATCTATATGTGCATCATTTTGAATGAAATATTTACAATAAATAAGGTACCAGTCATCATGTACCTAATTTTTTTGTTCCAAAAGAATTCTACCAAACCATGTGAATTTACAAGCAGTGCACTGTCTTTCTTATAATTCAAATTAGTTTTTCTACAAACAAACCTCCAAAAGGAAAAACTGAAGAATTCCTGTAAAAGTTAAAATGTAGTCAACAAAGCAATTGAAAACTAGAAGACTGAAATACCTTGGTGAAATCTTAGAATCTGGAAGGACAAACACCAAGTGGCAAATGCACCTACAGCTAGAAAATGATGCATTATAGTCATGCTTCCAACTGCTTCACTTCTTCTTTCCCATTAGAGGTGTGTGTGTGTGTGTGTGTGTGTGTGTGTGTGTGTGTAAAAGGGCGAGAGAACGAGTGTGTAGCGGGACAATGTGGGAATCCCCATTAAATATGTAAAGAAGTAAACAATACTTTGGACAGCGAATCAGGTCTACACGATTAAGACATCCATTACTGAGTGTCAACTCACAAATCAGAACACTACCAGTAAAAACAATGAGAAAACAATCTTCATTCAAAGTGAGAATATACAAATGGGCCAAAGGAAACACAGCATAAAAGGAAAGCTATAAAAATTCAGTAAACTCATCAAACAAAAAATTTTAACATCACTAACCATACGTTTCCCTCCTGTTTTTAGACTAAAGAAGTTTAATTAATTAGAATGTGCACAAATTAAGTTGCTAGAGAGATAAATTAATAATTTACAGAGGGTTGTTCGGCAATAATCTAATAGCTTTCGAGATCAGTGAACACAGCAGGCGCAACTCCTTTCTTAAGCATTAACACTTCGGAGAAGGAAGAAAGGGGTAAGAACCACAATAAAAATATATATATATAATATACAGTGTAAATGCAGAAAATCTGCCATCTTTTTTTAAAATTCAAAATACTTTAGAGATGTCTCTATCACATTAAGCATCAACTCTAGTTTAAAGTCTCAGTCCTGAATCAATTTCTATTTCTGAAAAATAGCTGCAAAGTGTACTTTTAAACTTGAACAAGGGTGTCTGTAGGAATAAAAACGAATCTTACTTGATCATTCTGGGGGCCTTTCAAAAAGCTGTCTCATCTGCTTTCCTGCAAACAGCCAGCTCCAGACTTCCTCTGAATTAGTCGAGGTGCCTTTTCCGGGTGGGGTGATGTTGAAAGGGACAACTTTGCTACAACTTGACAAATCCCTTCTTGTGTTTTTCTATCCTTTGAGAAGTCGGTTCACATTCTCACCGGGTTTGGGGCTCAGTTTCTCTCTCTCCATTCCTCGCTTTCTCTGGATTCACATTTACTGGAATAATTTCTGGTTGCCAAAAGTGGAAAGAAAAGAGGCAGGAGAGAGAGGGAGGGAAAAGACGGGATAGGGAGGGGGGGTTGTCCCTGGAGAGGCCAAGGGTCTCCTAAATGCCCGCGGAATATTTCATTCTTTTCTGTTTCTGCCTCTGGTTGCAGAACCAGACGCGCACCACGTTTTTCTTAAGGTCCAGCTTCTCTGCTATGGCGGCGATCTTCTCGGAGGAGGGCCGCGGCTGGATAGCGAAGTAGGCTTCAAGAGAGCGCTTCTCGGGCGCGGCGATGGACGTGCGCTTGCGCTTCTTCTCCGCGCCGTTGAAGAGCTCCGGCTTGGTGAGCTTCTCTCGGTGGGACTTCTCGGCCTCCTCGAGCCATGCTTGCAAGATGGGTTTGAGCGCGATCATGTTGTTGTGCGACAACGTGAGGGACTCGAACCTGCAGATGGTGCTCTGGCTAAGCGAGCCCACGCCGGGGATCTTGAGGTTGGCCAGCGCGGAGCCCACATCGGCCTGGGTCACCCCCAGCTTGATGCGTCGCTGCTTGAAGCGCTCGGCGAATGCCTCCAGGTCCCGGGGGTCGGCGTCCACGTCGCTCATGCACCCCATGTGTGAGGGCAGCCCGTGCGCGTGGGCCATGCTGAGCGCTGCTTGGTGCATGGGGTTCATGGTAGCCATGTGCGGCGCGTGAGCTGGCGTGGACACCACCGCGCCGTCGGGGCCGGCCATGGCACCCAGGGCCAGCCCGGGACTCAAGTGCTCCAGTAGCTCGCCCTCCAGCCCCTGATGCGGCTGATGGTGATGGTGGTGGTGGTGATGGTGGTGGTGGTGCGCGCCCGCCAGCGCAGACGGGTGAGAGATGGGCACCGACGACGAGGAGGCAGCCGATGTGCACGGGATGGTGTTCATGGTGTGGTAGGTGGCGTCCGGCTTGAAGGGGCTGTGGTGGGGCGGGTGGTGGTGGTGGCTCTTGCTCTGGGAGACGATGTCCACGGCCGCCAGAGCCTCGGCGCGGGCCAGCAGACTCTCATCCAGCCCGCCGAATATATTGCTCTGCAATTGCAAGTAAAAGGCACACATTACGCTCAGCAGGGAATTGTGCGCACTCTCTCCGGAAGCCCTGGCCCGCGCTCCACACTGCCGCCGCGCCTACAACATCCTCAGAACGTTAAAATAATAATAGTAGTCGTAATAATAATCTTGAAAATAGCTGGTGAGGAGGAGAGAAAGGAAGCCACCCAGAGAAGCCGAGAGCGCACGAGGAGGAGGAAAGTGAGCCTGCAAACAACACAACACGCGCGTGGGCAACATCCCAGGTCATAAAAATTCATATGAAAGGAAAGGCCCGCTGAATACATAAGAGAGGGGGTGGAAATTGGTTGGGGGTGTGGGGTGATTTGCTGTGCAGACATGAAAAAAACATCAAGCAGATAAAGGGGGCTGTCAAAATGTGCCTTTAAGCGGTGATTATGCAGAAATACGCACCGGTGGGGTTGGAAGACACGCTCTCCGCATCGCCTCGGAGCCCCCGCCGCTGCCGCCGCTGCCGCCGCTGCTACTGGAGCTGCTGCTCCGGCCGCCACCGCCCCCACCACTGCCGCCACCGCCTCCAGCGTTACTCGAGCTGCTAGGAGAGCTGGCGGAGGGCGCCGCGGGCGCGGAGGAGCCGGGCGAGGCGCTGTGCAACGCCGAGTACTTGGGCTCCACGTGCAGGCTGCCGCCGTGCGGCATGCTGAACGCCTGCTTGCTGTTCAGGGACATCATCATCATCTTCCCAGCTCTCGGGGGCGCTTGTCCGTAGCGCGCGCACTGACCCCGGCTGCCGGGATCCTCCTGAGAAGTGCTGGGCGAGAGCGGGAGCGCCGAACAGCGATGCAAAGTTTCGCTCACCCGCCGCCTCTCGGAGCTGGGCGCGCTTTGCCCCGGGTACCCGCTCCTCCGCTGGCTCCGCCGTCCGTCTGAGAAGACGCTGGGCTCCGCTTGGCGCTGGCTGCAGACCCCGGTGCCCGCAACTGCCCCCGCGCCTGGCGGCCGCCGAGTTATACTCCGCTCTCCCCGCGCCGGCCCCCGCACCCCCGCCCCCACCTACACTCCCTCCCTCGCGCCTCCGCCCTCCCCTGCCAGGAAGCGCCAGTTTCTCCGGCTCCGATTCTAGCGTCGCTCCTTCTCGCTCTTTGCTCCCTCCAGGCTCGGGTCCTTTCAGCTCTCCTGACACTCGCTTCCCCGCCGCGTCTTCTACGTCCCCTTCCAGCCCCCGCCCGCTCTCTGATGCCACCGCCCCTTCCCGGCTCCCCGCGCTTTACTTACTTTAGTGCCCCTACTCCACCCCACCCCACTGGCCAGGTCTGCGCTCCAGTCGCGGAGCACTTCCTACCTAGGAACTGGTCTCCAGCCCCTCCGGCTTCTTCCGCCCAATTCCTGCCTCGCGGGGAAAAGAAACTCCTAAATAAAGTTGCGGACCAAGCCAACCTCGGGTGGGTTTTTTCCTAGACTAGTAAGAACTCCTCTTACCTGGCTGCCTCCCCCGCCCCCAGCTTACCGCTAAGTTCCAGGCCTCCGCCCCCACTCGGCCCGCCCCCGCTGGCAGCTCAGATGACCCCGCTCCCTGGCTCCCGGTCCCCGCAGAGAACCCACACGCGGCCGCTGACCCGGATCCTCCGCGCTGCTCCGCGCTTCCGCCCGGTGCGCGCAGCGGCTGGCGCTCTGCTCTGCGCCCCCTCGGCCGAAGAGACATGGGGTCGTCAGGGCTGTAGGGCTTTCTCTCACTGGGTTTCTCGCAGCTCTCAGCGGATTGGACGGTCGCGGAGCCGTCCCGGGTCGCCTATGCGCATGCGACTCGCCCCCCTCCCCACCCCCGCCCCCTGTCCCCGAGTACTCCCCCAGCTCCACCACCGATACACACTCCTCTCCACCCTCTTTCCTCTTCCTCCGGATATTTCTCCTCCTCCTCCTTGAATCCAGTTCAGTGGGAGTTGGGTCTTGGGCGGATCCACTGGCAAACCCTGACACTGGGTTTATTATTCTTCATTAACCACAATCAAAGAAGGAAGGGGCAACTGACAGAGAGAGGCAGGGCCGGAGATCACAGAGCGCATGTGCTACAGAACACCCCCCTACCTTACTCCCCCAAAACACACACACACACACACACACACACACTCACACACGCCCTCAGGGGCTGGCACAAACCCCACTTATCTTCATTTCCACAGTCACTCAGCACAGAGATAGCCTATTTTTAGCCAACACTTTGCTCCCACTTTTGTCCCAGTGGGGACCACTTTTCTTTGAAGTGGACACACACTGTTCCAGTTGTAAAAGAAGGAGACAACCTCTCAAGCCCTTCCTACACACACACACACACACACACACACTCACTCACTCACTCACACACACCGCCTTCTTTCCTCCCCGCTCCGCTCCGGTGTCTTCTCTCTACTTTCCTCGGTGTTGGGGGCTGCTGTCACCTCACGGGAGCGCGGAAGGAGTCCAGGCGAGGTTGAGAGGCCCTGAGACCCGGACGCTGGAGCCCGCGGGTGGCCCGACCCGGACAGGGGTGGCTGGGAGCAGGTGCAGGCACACGGTGCCTGGGGAAGGCTAGCAGGTGCGAGAGCAGGCGGCAGGCCTGAGTGGAGCTGGCGCGCGCCGGGACAAAACAGAATGGGAAGGAGCGTGGCGAAGGGGGAGCCCTCGAGTGGTCAGTGCCCGGAAGCCCCGCGGCTGCAGCGTATACGGGGCCGCCCGTTCACCCCTGACCTCAGCTGGGCTGGATGGCAGGTTCAAGTTAGGAGCATAGTCTTCGCAAGTCGCCAGAGTAGTGGGAAGGCGGCCGCAAACCGCGCGCGACGGGCTCTGTCCATGGTCCTTAAACCCCTTGCGCTTTCCTGCACTACTCCGGGGTTTGCCTTTCTCCTCCCCCATATGGAGGAACAGAACAAATTGTAGCCGAAGGGGATTCCTACCATCAGTGTTCCCGAGCATGAGCCGGAGAAGCCTGGACACGGGGGCTGGAGAAGGGCTGTTGACATGAATGAAAGGGGCTTGCGCCGGACTGTTCAAGTAAATGCTTAGGTGTTTAATTTCTATCTCAACAACAGCCAGGGTAATTTTCAAGGAAATAAAAAAAAATGACATGGTACAGCTCTCACTGTCTCAAGCTTCGAGAAACGAAATAAATCAAAGTTAAAGGCTTGAGTATCATTTAATTATAGTGCGAATGGCGCTTTGAAAGAAGTAGAACAACATCTCTAAACAAATTATGACTGTGCCAGGAAGGAATTATTAGATTGAAATTTCATTTAGGCTCGGGAGACACCGCGCTTCACTGTGTAATCTGCTATGCCTCATCTGATTTGTATGCTTAATTCAGCTTGACGAATTTATTAGTTTTCATAATAGTGAAAAAATTGAGCAGCACTATGGGCTAATGCATTGTGTGTACTATAAATTGTATGTCATCGTGGAAAGGCTGAAGTCTATAGAAATCTTTTATTAATGCCGGTATAGGAGGGAGGATTTTCGCGCAAGCTTTTCAGAGGTTCACACCAAACTCCACTGTTGCTCTGTCTCACTGGTCAATTAACATATTGTCATACTAATTAGACTGCTACATCAGTGATATAATTTCAAACTTCAAATTATGTTCTAATTAACAATGGTTGTTCAATTTGCTTAATATTCAAAAGGCTTTGGATGGTCTAATTAGTATAAACTGTTGAGCATCTCTAAAGCCTAATAAAAATCCATTAAAATATTTTGGGTATGTTTTCTACCAGTACTGCGTAAGGGCCGAATGACTAGTGAGAGTACGAGGGAAGTAACTGAAAGACAAACGTCTGCGTCTACCTGGTTACCCCAGATTATAATACTACCTGAATCACAGGAGAAACTTTTGGGTATTGCACATCCTAAACAGTGTGTTTATGAGTTTAAATAAAGGCATAAGAATATCAAGGAGAAAAACCACATGGGGGAAAAATTCTTCTCTTTCATTAGGTGCCTAATTAGATGTAAAGTGAAAAGCAACCCTGAGGAGTTTCCCAAGCATTATTGTGGCAACAGTCTGCTGAACTTGGATTGCAAAATCAAATATTTGGGGGTGTTATGAACCTCTCCCTGTCCCCTCCCCCTTCATTGAGCTTAATTACTTGCAATAGTTGCTTTAATGTATGTTGTCACCTGGGAGTATTGAGAAATGCATATCGTTAATATGAATTAATCTTGATTTTAATAGCAACTGACAACTGATCTCCAAAATGCTAAACACTTGTCACCACTTCATATGGTAAATAAGGTAATATAATAAATTCATGAAATAAGGAGGGCACTGTTGAAATGACTGGAAAAACTTTGTTTGATATGGACTGTATTGATTGAAACTATTTTAAGCATGACAACTCCCGGGAGAATATTTTCCTGATGGCCAAAATTCATATATCATTAAATTAATCTCAATATAACTTTGTGTAATCTCTCAGATAGTCCTCAGTAATATCTCTAATTAGAGACAGGGAAAAAAAGGCTGACCTTTACTCTAATTATCAAGTTGAGGTAAAATTAATATGTAGTTGTAGAGCAATTCAGGAGTTTATTTACTTGTATTCCCTTCCCCTGGAAAACACATATATTAAAAAAGAAGAAGAAAGAAAGAAAACAAGACACAGAGTAAGATTTCTCTTTTTCTCACTCAAAGTGAAAAATGTATAGCAGTGATTGTGCTGCATTAGGGGAGAAATGCAATTCTTCCTTCATCACCACGACTTGCAATCTTGGCAATCATTCCTTCCAGGGTTGTCTTTGCAGTGATAGCAATAAAATCCATTTCGGTTTTGCCCACAGGCATTGCTGCAAAATGCTCCTGCAAGTGTGGAAGCTGTTCACTGAGGAAGAAAGACTCCAGCCTCCTAGGACGTGGAGGCCACCTAAAGAGCTGGAAAGTTGGGGGTGGAAGGACATGGCCTAATATCCGAAATCTGCTTCCTATGATCTCAACATACACTTTTATGTTGGCATCTCTGCACCTCTACAGACCTACCTAATAAACCAAAAACAACGAAGTGATTTTTTTTAATGCAGAGAAATGGAAAATGGATCAACTGTATGACTGCACAAAGAGCGCCTTTCTTCTTGCCAAGCCTCTTTGTTTGACAATAGCTTCTGTCCCATCCGCTGCCAGAAGCGGACAGATGTGACCAGCTTCCCTCCAGGCTGGCGAGGACTCACTGGAGGTTCCACCCAAGCTCTCCAGTGGGGTTCCTGCAGTAGGCAACCCCTTCACCCCAAAATTGGCTGGCAGCCATCCCAAAGGGAGAAATCACTGTCTCCTCCCCTGTGTCTGGATCTTAATTTACTATTAAAATTTTAAGCAGTGCATTCATATTTTACCAGACCTAATGTGTTTTATTAAATTTTAATCCATTAAAGACAGTGTGATTTCTTTGTATTTCAAACAGAATTGAGTTGGACTGCAAGGCAGATTTCTTAAAGGACAGATGTGACCTTATTCATACACCACTTCGATCTCAGGTAGACAGGGCTTGGGAGAGGAAAGAGGAAAACGATGCACCCGCCCCCCCCCAATCTCATCTCCTCAAAGACGCCAATCTGCTCCAGATTCTGAATAGAATCGGACCCCCTGAGCTCTCTCTGGACTCCATAGCTTGGGGCAGAAGGGTAGGGAGTGATTAAACTCCTCCATGACCTCTGCTGTTGCAGGAAAGAAAAAAGAAGGAGGGAATTATCCCTGAAATAGAGACCTATGCGAACGCTCAGAGAGCAGGCCACAGAGCGGCCTGCTGGGAAAGAAGGGCTCTCCTGGGTTTGTTACGTCCTTAGGTAGGCGCTGTGTTCCAGGAGTGAGGGCTGCATTTTGCTCAAACATCTTTCCTCTGGGAGCAATGCTCTTGTGTTTGTCTCTAATCTTCCACAGGCTCCCCGTGAGCCCCAAGTCTCCCTCCTTCGTCCAAAAATGCCAGGCACCCCCTCTGCCCGATGGCACAGCCTCCTCTTAGCGCCTTTCCGGAGAACTCTCACGCTCAACCTCCCAGAGCAAGCAATCAGCAAGCGTCTCCGGAAACCTCCGTGTTCCCAGGCCCTTCTAGATCGAAATTTGGGCTCGCAGCCTCCCGCCCTCTCATCCCTGCCAAGTAGGGCTAAGGGAGGGGAACAAAAGCAAGTGGCTTTAGGCGCTCTGGAGGGCGCGCTTTCGGGACGGGAAGAGACTTGCGCCAAGGCCACGGATCTGTAGTCGCCAAACGAGCCACGTGGGCTCTCTGTAGGTAATTCTGGACTGAGGAAAGCGGCAGGACAGGGGACGAGGGACCATAGAAAGCAAAGCAAAGATTCCCTCTTTCCCCGGTGGAGGGAAGGGAGCAGAGCTCAATTTGAAATAAAGCAGACTGGGAGGATGGGGACGCGGGATGAAGCCTGGGCCCCCTTGATGCCTGCGGGGCTCCTAGGCGCCGTCACGATCCCGCCTCGTAGGTTTGCGGAGGCCGAGTGGGGCGAGGAGCCTGCACGCGGGGACAGCTGATTGGACCCACTGGAGTCTACCAACCTTTGGAGCAAACACAACAGGCACCAAGAAATTAAAATCTGTCGCAGGCAAGGATTCAGTTCTCGGTATCCAATTCCGCATGTCCCAGAGGGCGGGGGCAAGATTCCCACACTGACGCACGGACACACTCACAAATACGCTGACACACCCACGCACGTAGATACACACGTGCTAACACGCACATTGACTTGGACTCACACCTGTTGTCCCTCCCCCCGCCCCCCGGGCGCTCCACTGGGGTGGAGGGGTGGTCAGCAGACCCCTGTGTTCTGTCCACAGCAAGCACTTGCTGTCCACAGCAAGCACTGTGTGTTTACTTGCCCCAACGAAACCGTTATTTTTCGTCGCAGAAAATTTACTTGCGCCGTGTGTTTATCTCTTCTCAAAGTTCAGTCCAGTCACGAAATCAAACTTAAAGCAATGGAACAATCAATGAAGACTTTTGCAATTCATGGCGCCTTGCGCTTCCTGGAACTAAAGTACATGCAAGAAATCGAAACTTAATTACTTGAAAGAAATCCAGAAATCCCTCTGCATAATGTATCCAGTCATTTTTAGTAGGGTTTGTGTTCGGTGCAGTGTATGTTAACTCTGTACTTTTGACTAAGATCTGGCTCCCTTCAATTCCTTGGTCTGCGCCCCACCTCTGCCGGGGATTTTGCCCTGCCCTAGGCTCCTCCTTCTTCCCACTGCTTAAGAGCTGATCTAGTAACATTTCTTTTCAGAAGTCACCACCTGTAACGTTACAAGAATCCTTCTCTTCTTTTTGCTCACTAGGACTGTTATTTGAATTTGTGTGAGTTCCTTACGTAATACTGAATCTGAAACCAGGCCCCTTAGTGAATACAAGCCAGGACCATTTCTCTGAGGGACTAGTGCACCACTAAAAAGTGCCACTCAGCTGGTGATAGAAAAATTGATTAAAAGGTGGACGTTTTTCCTTCTCTCTAGGGAATTTCTCCTCCCCACAACCCAAGTGTCATTATCTTCCTAAGGCACAGTATGAGAATATTTGTTCTGACCAAACTCTTCTTCAAGGTATTTGAGTGGACGGACCACAAACCCTGGACACTAGTTTCTTCCTCTGATATCTGTTCTTTTCAAACTCACTCATCTCTCCCTCTCCTTTGCTTTCCAGTTGATTGAGAATCTTTGTATCTATAAAGTGCCAAAAGACTCATCTGATACCCCTAAATAAAATAGATGCTCCTGCATTCAGCTTAAAGATGCTAGTTAAGATCAAATAACTTTTGTACTTATTGTGACTCTGACATTTAAGTACTATTGGGAATTAAGACATTTGGTGATAATGAGTGCCATGGCCAGTGGATTTGAAGAACAGAATAGTCCCTGAATCTATTAGCACGAAAAGCTTTCTCATAGACACCTTATAGAAATCTGAAGTAATGTTATGAAAGAATGAAAAATACATTGGGGAACAGCTTGGAAACTGAAGTACATTTTGATTTAACTTACATTAACAGAAATGTAATGTAAAAGTGAAAGGATCTAACAAAACCATTAATAATTAAAAAATAATTACAGATAGTCTATCCTTACTATTCATAACCACTCAACACTTTAGACAAAGAAAACGGAATACCCTTAATGGAAATGAGATGTGAGCAGACTGCTAATACGAAGTTAACCAGGAACTGAGCATTGGTGAGAAGAAAGCGTTTCCTTGTTTTCCCCCACCTGCATATTTTAATTCTCTCAGAGTTAGCTGGGACCTTCCTCTTCCATCAGCATATACACTGAGTGTCAGGGTTTATACAACAGAAATCTCTTGAGCAATAACAACACAGACCTTATCGAATTCTGAAGATCAGGGGCACCAGATGGCTTGTCTATTAACCATCCTCATTGACAAATATTTATAGGTGCCTATGAGACACATGCTTCTGTAACAGATTTTGGTCAGACAATCCCAACCCACATTGTTTCACAAAACAATGATCCTCTAAAGACTGCAGTTTGGTTCCTTTCCCTATTTGTGGCCATTAAAAAAAAAAAAATTGATCATCCTTTACGGATTCAATGTCAACCTTTTTCTTGTACTCCTCTCCAAAAGAGTTGCATCCCAGTATAAAAAAACGTGTGAGTATAATTCTCTGTTACCTAAATTGTATTTGTTTTCTTTCCAGTATCTATTTTACAATGTCCAAAGTCTTTAGATTAATACATAATCATGCAGTAAGCCTTTAATCATGCACTCGACCTTTAAAATAGTGTTGGAAGGAAGATATAGTGACTCCACTCTGATTTTCACTGCATATTCTTCTTGATTTTCTTTGAGAGACACATGGGACTGCCCCTAGAGTGCTCTGTTGATGTTTGGAGGCACTGGGAGGAAATCAAAGCAGCCTGGCGGAAAGCAAACTTCACTGCTTCTTTTCAGAGATAAAGGGAAATCTTACAAAAGGAGAGATTTGCAGACAAACAACTGGAATTCAGTGAAGTCATGGCTGAGGCATCTGCTGGGGAGCCACCAGGAAGTGGAGAACTACAGCCTATGTCAAATCTTGTGCATCTAAAGAACTTGAAGCCTCCTCCCTTCTTTCCCCACCCCCAGATGAATTTTGTAGGAAACAGAAAGAAACCTAAGGAAAAATGCTAACAGGTTGACTGCACAGCCGATAAATACTGCTTAGCCATATAAATAAGAGTGCATGAGACATGTAGATTCCTTGTCGGCATTTACTCTCAATTTTTTTTTTAATGCAGCAGAAGGATATTACAGCAATGACAACAAACTCACCTTTAAACATTTATCCTTTCTTGAAGTTTTGTACATGACTTAAATGATTTGCCTGTAAATCTCATATAAACAGAAAGGTGCAAATCTACCATACAATCATAATATTTTTATAATAGGTGTTAATTATTACATTAACACATGTTATTATTAATAATTAATTATGTTAATTATAATATGTGTTAATGTCTCTCTCTCTCTTTCTTTCTCTCCTTCAGAGGCATACACAGATCATCAAGAGAGCACAAGTTCAGCTAAGATGTACTCTGGGAGATGCTAGTTTTTCCTGATTTGTATGTGACATTATACTGACGAAGCATCATAACCAGCGTGCTGTATTTTAAAGCATTAGGATCTCTGCTCCTCAAAACACAAATTCTATATACTTTTTGATGCCACGTGCTCATTATGCTCTTTCTTTGCCTTTCAAGGGCAAGGCCAAAGTAGGCATTATCAACATTGTGCTTAACAGGCATATTCCTTTCTTATTTTTTACAGGATTGAATTATTTTATTACCAAACTAATTTTTTGTAATTTCAAAGTTTTTAATTACAAAAATTTCAGGCTTCCAGAAACTACACACACACAGCCACACACACCCACACACGCACACTCAGTCAAAGCATCAAAAATACAGAATAAAGCATAACACTCAAGATATGGAAACAACACAAGTGTCTGTCGGTGGGTGAGTGGGTACAGATGATGTGGCATATATACAATGGCATATTATTCAGTTTTCCTACTTGCAACAACATGGATGGACCCTGAGGGCGCCATGCTAAGTTAAATAAGTCAAAGATAAATAGGGTGTGATCTCACTTATATGTGGAATCTCAAAAAGCTGCAGATGATCAATACTGTATTACTCATGTCTTTTTATTCTGTGTTTTTGATGTTTTGGTATTTTGGGGTCTTGTTTAGGGAGAGACTGCCCATCCCAGAGTTAGCTAATTTCAAGAGAGAGCAAACAACTTGCTTGTGAACACTGCTTTCACATATGCACGGACCAATCCAGAGCCCACACACCGAGAGAACTCCTTTATGGAGCTCTCACACCTGGGGCCACGGACCCCCGCCCCAAATCCCATCAGAGGCCACTTAACAGGGCCAGCCCCTGTGCCCCAGAGCCTGCTGAAATTATTTAAACTAGCCAATCCTCAGTCTGCTTACCTGCCTCACCCATTAGTTCCTGTGGAAACCATGGTAAAGGCTTTTACCCACATTCCCCCTTACTCCCTCTGTCTCTTGGCTCACCCTGGTGGCCCCCATGGCAAAGTATACCCCCTCCTCTTGGGAACAGAAAAACAAGTTATCTTTTCAATGGCAATCATGTCCTCACCCATTGGTCTTGCTATACATGAATAAGAATAAACTTTTTTTTTAAAGCACACCCCTTCACTCATTCTTCTCACTCAGAGAACTCGGGGGCTTGGGTTATCTAGCATTGTTCAGTCATTCATACCAACACTCTCTCCTCCATTCCTGAGATTAATTAAGAATTGAGCCTAATGGTTTTCTCGTGCTCTGCTGGGGCAAATTTTAGATGGAGGGCACCTGACTCCTACTGCAGCTCATTTTCTCTGCCGTGGAAAGCGGAAGTTGCAAGAAGCGTCTGACGTAACGCCTTCCCCCAGAAGCTCCATTCCTTGACTATTAAGTCATCACTGTTTGGGTGAAGAAGGTGCTGGTGAGCTAAGCAGGGCGTGACCCCTTCCAGGGAGAAATCAGTGTTATCAGAAGTCACTGTGAGATGGGAGAGCTGATGGGGTTTCTCACTGGGTCTTCTCATCGCCTCAGCTCATCGGACTTCAGAGCCAGGTAGGGAAAAAACCCGTGGGAAACTGTCTTTCATCTTTGTCCTGTGCAAACTGAATGCACTATGCAATGCTTGGGCCTATTTTCCCCTCCTGACAGATCTTTTCATTCTTTAAAGAAAAAAATCCTTTTCTTTTTTCGTGAATATCCTCTTTTTAGTTATATCTCTGAGTATTTTTCAGTAATATTAATCTTCAATATTGCTAAGAGTTTCTTTCCAATTTCTTCATCCCTCAGAGTGTGTTTCCTCTAAAGCACTTTTATTTTCAATATGACCGTTTTGGTCTCTGTCCTTTGTATTAGATACTGTTTGGTTAACTGGCTCAAAAGTTGATTGGAATCTCCGTGCACCTGAGTTTGCCTTTTGTACTTCGGTTTCCTGTTTAGGGTAACCCAGCTGGGCTGTTTCGTTGGGGATAAAACTAGTGGTAGTTTTGTTGTGTTTTTGTCATTTTCTTTTCTAACCTGGTTGCTTCCTAGAGAGGAATCTTTCACACAGAAGCCATGGTGTTCCCTTGGGTAACACCTAAAAGCCTGGAATGTTGGAGAGATGCACCAATTTTTCTCCTTCTCAGGGAGAAACCAGAATTTGGGGGTTTTCCCCACTTGCACTGTGCTAATTCGGGGAATGGTTGCTGGCCAGCGAGTGTGTGTTGGTCCAAACCATCACCTTTGTTCTCAGTGGCCTCCACGTGGGGCACTTTCCTCTCAGTGCTCAGACTCAGGCAAGACAGAACCACTCCATCAGGCAGCCCCTCAAAATGTTAGGACATTGGATACACGGAGCAGTTCTCTCCTTCCTTCCTCAGGGAGAAGCCAGGAGCTAAGGGATTCCTTCTGATTATGTGGTGCTATATATGTGGAGGAGAAATTGTGATGAGATGGTGGCATGCATTTTCCTACTGGCTTTGATACAGCTGATCTCATGCTTGATTGAGGTGCAGGAGCCTCTCGACTGGCCTCTGGATTTTTTCCAAAGAGAATTGATCCATGTATTTTTGTTAAATTGGTGTGTCCATCGGGGGAAGGAAATCTAGGGGTTTTTATTCTTCTATCTTGCTGATATTACCCCTAATCTCCTCCTCATGTAAAGGCCCAAGTCTTTTTGGGTTAGAGTCCATGCTGATGACCTCATTCCTATTTAATTACCTCTCTAAAGACTCGATCTCTAGATACAATTGTTTTCTGCAGTACTGGGGTTTACAATTTCAACATATGCATTTTGAGAGGATATAATTCAGCCAATAGCAATGCTACAACATGGATGACTCTAGCACATTATGCTAAGTGAAAGAATTCAGGCAGAATCTTACATATTGTATGATTCTATTGTAGAGACAGACATAGGTTGGTGGTTGCCAGAGGTTGGAAGACGGTACTGGCGAGTGACTACTTAATGAATATGGCATTTCTTTTGGGGTGATAAAAATGTTTTGGAACTAGATAGAGGTGAGAATTGCATATCATTGTGAATGTACTCAATGCCACTGAATTGTACACTTTAAAATGGTTAATTGTATGTTATGTGAATTTTCTATGCTAAATGAATTTGTGAATTTGATGTTATGTGAACGTGTATGTTTATGTGTCTATAAAGAGATAAAGCCACGTGGCAAAAGAAGAGCAATTGGTATTCCTTCATCTTTTCTGTAGGTTTGAAGTTTTTCAAGTAAAAATTTAGAAACACTGAGAAAGGAGTTTGTTTTTAAGTCATTCCCCTCATTTTAGGTTCAGTTTTTCCAACATTTCCTGTTTAATAAACATTAGTGTATCCATATGCCTTGGGTGCCAGTTATACAGGAATGATGGCAAGTTCTTTGCCATCAAGAAACTCATGGTCTATGGCAGCATTTCTCAAAATGTAGTCTCTGAACTTTTGTTAACCCTTGAAGAATAAAGCACCATGGCATAGACCGCACATCACTAAAGCTTTAGTTCAGCTGACATTTCTTCCAGAGCAAGCACTTATTCTCTGTTGGTGTGACCCTAAGAGGAGGGGTACTTCCTTAGATCCAACTGTTGTGGGTCACTAAGATGGCATATTCCTGAAGTCTGTAGTTTCACCAGTGCCTTCCTTAGTCCCCTCCTTCCTGATTGTGGTAGAGCGCACAGCTTCCCTGGAAGGCTAGTTCTGTGCTGTGGTTCTGAGAGTCATTTCTGGAAGTTCAGCCTAGAGTCCGCTACTTCGGCCTTCCCAAAGGTTTGTAAGCATCCACCTGTATTGAATCTCTTTCTGCCTAAACTAGATAAAATCGTTTCTGTTACTTGAAGCTAAACCCAGATTGATACTTCAGCCTTAAAATTATTTTCTCTGGTGCTCAGTAGTCTTTTTGTTCATCTTTATTTCACTTTCCATCTCATTCCCTACAAAATCTATTGCAAATATTTTCCACTTCTGCCATCATGACTTTGAGTATGTAACCTCACTTCACAGTTTACTAAAAAAATAATTTACTATCACGCATTCCCTTAAGTTTTCTACTGCCATCTAGCCATCTTTTCCCTGTGTTTTCACCCAACACTGCCTCCTTTGATTCTCCCATAAAGGTTAATCTCTTCCCTCAAGTTAACATGACTTCTTACCCACTCACCTCCTTTAGACACCAGTCTATCAATTTGCTCTTTCTCTTGTATCTTCAGTTTTTCCTCTCCAGTCTATCTCTTCTTTCCCTACAACTATACTTAAAGTGCTCTGGCCATAAAATTTAAATAAACTTTCTTTAAATTTCTTTCCTCAATTGACCTTTCCTCAATATCTCTCTTCCTTTTGCCATGAAATTTTGGAAATAATAGTTGCATTTACTGCTTCCATCTTCTCACCACCCAAGTACTTCTTACATTCTGGAAAGATTACTTCTCTCCTTAACTCTCTGTTGGTGGAGTTCACTATTAGGATGCCAATGACCTTTTAGTTTGTGCATTCTGGGGTACTTTTTCCAAAAGCGTGGGCTTTATACTTAAAATTTGTGCTGGTTCTACCAGTTATTGACTTGAATTCTCATTTTGCCCCTCTGAAAAAAAAATGTGGACAATAATAGCATATTCTTCTCCCAGGTTATTGAGTAGATGAAATGCCATATTGTATGTAAAGGGCTTAGCATGTTTCTTTGTATGTAATAAGCCCTTAATAAATACTAGCTAAGAATACAACATAAATAATAATCTATGCAGAATGTGAGGGCTGGCATTCTCTCATTCTTGAAAAGGATTGGCTTGATTCTGAGCATATGATCTGTAAGGGCAGGATGAGCCAGCCTCAGCAGAATCGTCCTTTATCAGCGATGCTTTGTCCTTTCTTGGTATTCTTTTCCTACCCTCTCCTGTCCTTCAAACAAGCCCAACTCCCCAATGGCCGATCTTCCCGAGACTGTTATATCAAAAATATGGGCTTATATATCACTTATTCATTAACTCAAAGACACATTCAGAGAAATATCATGTATGGAGTAGGTGCTTAATACATATTCACTGACTGAATGGATGATTGTTATGACAGCAAATGATGTGAATGTTGTGATTAGAATCTTGTTCTTTTCTGAGTCCCTGACCAAAAGTTAACAGGTAGACAACAGACTGAGAGAAAATATTTGCATTGGGTAAAACTACAAAGGAAAAACTAGATTATAGATTGTACAAGGCACCCCTGCAAAATAGCATGAAAAAAAACCTAATAGAAAAGTGGACAAAAGCTATTAATAAGCAATATATAGATTGGCAAAGTTAAGTGCTAACTAGGATTGGAAAGATGCCAGATTTCACTAAGCCACCAGACAAATGCTAATTAAGATGGCGGGGTACCACTTTGTAAGTATCTTCTTTATAAAATTGGAAAATTAGATAATACCACAAATTATTAAGGGTGTGGGATAGAAGTCATAATATAATATTGACAGAGGTATAATTATTGGATGGTCATTGTGAAAAGCAAATTGGCAGTCTTTAGTTAAAATGACCTTACAAATACCCTCTGACCTACCAATTCCACTGCTGGGTTATACTCCAAAGAAGTTTCCCTACAGATCCAACAGGTGATATGTTTGAAGATGTTCCTATCAGTGTTGTTTATAAGGAGAGAGAGGTAGAAGCATCAGAGAGAAGCAATGACACTTATGGCAATATAGAAAGGCCTTAAAAAGTGGATTAAAAACTGAGCAAGGTCTATGTTGAATGTAAACTATAATTGAAAAACAAACTGAGTAAGGTCTGTAATATAATGCCATCTATATACATAAACACACACAAAGTTAGCTGTATATTTTTAAAAGAGATAAATATATCCAAGGACATAGTCAACTCATTAGAGTAAGTACCATTGTCTGGTAGAAGTGTAACTGGGAAATAAATTTATTAAGACATATCAAGTGCCTTAAAGGAGTTCGTTTCCTCCTATGAATCTTACTTCTAGGAATCGCTCTTAAGAAAACAATAAAAATGCAAACAAAGGTGAAAGGCAGTGTTATTTAAAGGAGTGAAAATTGGCGAGATCTAAATGTCCAATATGAGGGAAATAGTTTAATAAACTACAGCATAACCATATTATGAATTGGGTTTCAGTTGCTATAATCATGTTTTCAGAGAATATTTAATAACATGAGAAAATAAACTATTGAAGAAAAAACAAACATGACACAAAACAATAATTCTTTGTGTTCATAAGAAGAATATAGATGCACAGAAAACAGTGGAAAAAAATAAGTATTTCGTTTCAAGAATTGCATTGTGAAATATTTTAATTTTCCGAATTGTCTATTATGAGTTTTTATTCCTTTTATCACCAGAATTGCAGGTGTGTATAGATTTAGGTATAGTTATAGACATAGCTTTCCCAGGTTACATACTTTTTCATATAAGATTCATTGCATACCTTATTTAAAGTGCTGTAACTAAGTGATCCATCAGCTGAACCATCAGCTGAACTCATTCACTATCACTAGCTGCAGTGAATATTTATAAATTGGAAATGGTATTTAACTGACTTGAGAAGGATATATTTTGCCATCTAAGTTTTATAGTACATCTCTGAAGTGGGGGAAAGCTCACAGACTAATATAGAGGAGCCAATCTTGACTATCACACACTTAGCTGGGGATCCCACAGAATGATCCTATATATATGGCCTAAATCCTTTCAACTGCAATCCATATTGTCTCTCATTGCCTAGAGCTGAACCAAGATGCTCCTGGGGTAGCTAAGAGATAGGATGAGAAGGGGTATGTTATCAGACTCCTTATTTTCACCCTTTCCAATACTTTATTAGGGAAAAGAATGCTTACTTGATTTGTTTAATAGAAAAAAATCCAATTTATTAAGAAAGTTAAAATAACATCTCTATTTTCAGAGGTAGGATCCATTATAGTTTCCACTTTAGATTTTCTAGATGATATATACTTGAAGAACTTTTGTAAACTAGTTGTTATTTTTACTTGAAAACATAGCACACAATAATGACTGGATTTATGCTGAAGACAGTGCAGTAACTTCAATCTCTGACCACCCTATTAGCTGCAAACACATGGCAAAGTTAAATAAAATATAAGAAAAGAAAACCCCATAGTTGCATGATGAGGAAGGGACAGTAGTTGTTCTACCCTTCCATACTAATGACAGGGAAAGAACAAAGCAGTTACCCACAGGTGTCCAGGAAGGTAGTTTCTGGATCTTTTATTTGGAGAATTAGATTCAATTACCCACAAGTCACATCTCATAGCAAAGTTTCAAGTGCAAACAGGTGTTATTATGTATATTCTCCCAGCAGCTAATGAATACTTTGACAGTGAACCACACACATGAGGTTGGTGGGTTGGTTGGTTGGTTGGTTGATTTTAATCTAAGGCAGGAGTAACTTGATCTATATGTTTATCTTTAATGTCTCTTAATATCCTTTACTTAATAATTCACCACAAGTTACTAATATAAGTTCAAATATTTCTTCAATTGAAACTCATCATGGAAGAACCTGAAAGACTAGAAAATTCTTTTTCCTGTTGCTACTTAGAACCAGATGGTCACAGAGAATCTATAGTAAAAAGAAAATGCAGGGCTAAATAATTCTATCACAAAATTAATCTGTAACTTAATTTGCTATTAATACAAATGATTTTCTTAAATTGTCAATTTAATTGTCAAAATTATTTTTTCCACATGGTTTTCCCACCAATCATTTTTTTTATTGATTCTGGAAGCACAGCTATTCAGTGTGAAAGCAAGTACGTTAAGTCCAGATAAAAATCTAAAATTAAATTCAATCAGTCCCAAATGAGATGAATCAAACAGGCCCACACCAAGACACATCATAATTAAAATACCAAAGATTAAAGACAAAGAAATAATCATAAAAGCAGCAAGAGAAAAGTAGTTAGTTACCTATAAGGGAGCTCCCATAAGACTGTGAGTTGATTTTTCAACAGAAACTTTGCAGGCCAGAGGGATTGGCAGGAAATATTCAAAGTGATGAAAAGTAGGAACCTACAACCAAGATTGCTCTACCCAGTAAAGCTATCATTTAGAACTGAAGGGCACATAATGCGCTCCCCAGAGAAGAAAAAGCTAAAGAAGTTCATCACCAACAAAGAAGTATTACAAGGAATCTTAACGGGACTTCTTTAAGACAAAATAAAATAATAAAATAAAATAATAATAATAATAATAATAAGGCAATAACTACGTATCTATCAACAACTATATTTAAATGTAAATGCTGCAATCAAAAGACATCGGGTGGCTGAATGGGTAAGAAAACAAGACCCTTACATATGCTGCCTACAAGAGACTCACTTCAGATCAAAAGACACACACAGATTAAAAGTAAAGGGATGGAATAAGTGAATGAACTAACCAGAAACAGTGTTGGAGACAAAGAGGAAAAACTGAGGATTGCTAGATGGGCGGGGGGGTGGGGGGTGGGTGAAGGGATTGAAGGGCAGTCGGTGACCACAGGATGGCCACGGGGTTTGAAAATTAATCTGGAGAACGTAATTTAGCGGTTACCAGAGGGTAAAGGGGTTGGGGGTGGGAGATGAGGGTAAGGGGGATCAAATATACGGTGATGGAAGGAGAACTGACTCTGGGTGGTGAACACACAATGTAATTTATGGATGATGTGATATAGAATTGCACACCTGAAATCTATGTAATTTTAATAACAATTGTCACCCCAATAAATTTAAATAAAAAAAAAAAAGTAAAGGGATGGAAAAAGACATTTATGAAAATGGAAATGGTGGGGGCGGAAATCTGGAGTAGCAATACATATACCAGACAAAATAGACTTTAAAACAAAGCCTGTAATAAGAGACAAAGAAGGACCCAGAATTTTCAAAAACTGCTCTCACTACCTTTCATTTGGGGCCTGAAAATTCTGGAACTTAGCAAGTATCCATCCAACACCCTTGAGAAAGGAAAGAGAAAACACCCTTACTTTCTTGTGGGCTCGTTAAGCAGCCATGAGTGCTTCTTTAGGAACCTGCCTCACCAACTCCAAACACAGCAGGCTCTCTTCAGTGTCAAGGCATAAACTTAATCTCTCTCAAGCTAGCCTTTAAAAATGCCTAGTACAGAGCTGGCACTCAATAAACACTTGCTTAATAAACTATTGAGAAGAAGCTCAGTTCACCTATGCACTAATTGCACTATAATGAAATTAAACTTCAATTATGAGTTTAATTTTTTAAAAGATTTTTACTCAAGTATAGTTGGAGATGGGATGCTTGAACATAAAGACCAGTGATTGCTTCTTATTTGGTGTTTTCACAAGGTGGGATGCTTGCTGGAGGAACCCACAGGAGTAGTTTGTGTAAGAATGTTGATATTTCTGAATCTAACACCGTATGATTCTATAAAATACCCTGATGAGCAGTCCTTTGTTCCCATTGCAACAACTAAAGCAAGAAAGAGAATTTAAATTTTTGAAAATATTGGAGAACTGTGGAAGCAAAGAGCTTCGAGAGCACTAAAATTCTAGCTAAGAAGAGGCCCTTCCTAGTTGACTGCTGTATCTCCATTTTCCTGAAAAGGAACCTGAGGCACAGAGATGTTAACTAACTTGCTCAAAATCTTACAGTGAGTAACTAGCAAAAGCAGGCAATCTAGCTAGAGAGCTAACCTTTTTATTGAATTGATTAGTCACATCTCTGGCTAATGTGTAGTCCACAGGAAAACACTAGCATATGATTAGAAGGATCTTGTATCTAAAGGCCCATCAGGACTTGAACTAGCCTAAACCAGATCCAGCTTACAACAAGAATCATTGACTCTGTTCATTCATATTGTATTAGTCAAGACTGTTAACTTATGCCATATCTAGCTCAGAATCCATTTTCCTTTATCAAATTTTTTTTTTCCAGTTTTCATGAAAGGCCATTTCTAAGAAATGTATCTCTCAGAGTGGGCTTTTAGGACAATCCAGTCAACTGTCTGTACCACTTCTACATCTTACAGATGAGCATGGATCAACTGTAGCATGTCAAGCTTGTACATTTCTTGTAGCAATTGGCCCAGAGCACCTGTAAATAGTTTCGAAGTTTGTAAAGATATTGTCTATGGTTCTACTAGTAACATATTGTGTGTGTGTGTGTGTGTGTGTGTGTGTATGTGTGAAGAAAACTATATAATTAAATTGTTTCTTGCTCAGATTACAGGACTAATTTCTTTATTAGCTAGTGTGCATTGTTTAGAGGTTCTCGAAGATCAATATACAAATGGTCATTTTCAAAAGCTTTATATGTTTTGTATTTCTCAATGATTTTATAAAAGAATGTAGATATAATTGAGCTGTATTTATACCAAATACCTATAAGTGTGACTATTTGCTTTATACTTTTAATTTTTTCAGAAGAAAGCAGATGGAAGAAAATTTTAAATTAACCATTAGCGATAGCATTTGCAGTGAATTTTTACTTGAGGTTCAAATGTTGGATTAGTATTTTATGTACCATCATTTGGATATTGAAATATATTGTCTGAGATTTGGAATTTAAACATTAAAAAATGTGTTCTAGTAAAAGTTTCATCATACAAAGCCTAAGATAGAGACTATTTCCAGGGACAATTTTACCAATAAATTCAAACGTATTCAGCAATATCTTTATGTTCTTATTTATTTTTCCCTGAAACTTATTTTGACTCTT
The DNA here is from genome assembly GCF_004115265.2 of Rhinolophus ferrumequinum. Lineage (NCBI taxonomy): Eukaryota > Metazoa > Chordata > Mammalia > Chiroptera > Rhinolophidae > Rhinolophus > Rhinolophus ferrumequinum. The sequence goes on along the minus strand of NC_046301.1, from coordinate 19,580,052 downwards.
AAACAGGCACTAGTGCTCTATTTTAGAATATTATTTTGAACATAAATAATTCTGAAAAGTACTAGAGCATCAGGATAGTAATATAAAGAAACACACTTTCCCTTAACTCTCAGTTCATTTTGTACAGGAGTAAAACCTATAAGGAGATCACTTAGGTGTTGCAAAACCATTAAGTGAATGAAGCTTCATCACAGAGAGCATGCACACACAAAGAGTTTGATTCCTGTTGGCATTAGATGTTTAAGTGCAAGTTTAAAATTTCCTTCCCCTTACGGATAGGATGTTAGAAAATCCCAGGTGGTAAATTCGTTTTCATTTTGCTTGGTTTCCTTCTTCCTTCCTCTGGCAACTTCAATTTCTTGCCAAATAACTGTCCCTACCATTTGGCCCAGTTTTTTTCTGGCAACACAAAAAGGAAGTGGAAATCACTGGAGATGTTCTTTCTGAGACCGAACGTGTGGGGTTGCAGCAGTTGGCAGCTTTTGATTACCCTCCACTAACAAAAGCTCTCAAAGAGGTTTCAGGGGCAGCGTATTTTGTTCACTGAAGATTTTTCCCTATAAAGGCATTCTCAGCAGGCAAATGGCCTGTACGCCTCTTTCAAAGAACTGTCTGGAGCCTCCCTTCCTTTTCTCATTCTTTTTTTTTCTGACTTCTCCATTCGGTCTTTCTTCCAGGTCCCTCCAATTTCCTCCCACCCTCCTCCAAATCAGCTCTCAAGAAAGACTCTGCCACATTCACTCACATTAATGTGTAACTGACTTACTGCTGTATCAGCCAGGTAACAAGAGTCACTTTTTCTGAGGCAATTTGATTTGCATTTTGATAGAGTTCTTTCAAGTGAACCTGTAGTTGGAGAGTGTCCAACATTAGAAAGAAGACGATGGAGAAGTGGCCCTGAAATCATATAATGCAAATTGCTGTTTATCCCACCTACCTGTTAGGGTGGATATGCCAAAAAGAGGCTACACTACATACATTCACTGGGTAAAAGAAGCAGAGAGCTGACCTATTGCCAACTGAACTTAAACCTGTGAACAGACAGTATGTAAAACTGAAGACAATGTTGAAGCATTGTCTTCAATAATTCAACATGTATCTAAGTACCTACGTGCATATAAGATTGATGAGAGATAACACACTTGCAAAAAGAAAAAAAACGTATTTAAATTTTACCCATGTTGGCCTTATTCATTCAATTACATTTTGCCATTTTTATGGATCGAACAGAGCTGAATTAAAACACAGCTTTAAAATGGTGAAAAATTATGAGGGATATAGCTGGAATTCTTTCTTAAAGAAAGTGCTTTTGCTCCTTGTACAATTTGAAATGGCAGCAATTAGTTTCTTAGGGGGACCTAATCACTTGCACAAAGAGAAAAACATATCATTTTAGATACAGAATCAGCATTTGATTTGATCAGCAAATTCCTAATTTGAAGAAAGAAAAATAGCTTCAGGGCCTGGGTGGGCCAGAGTACTGAACTATGCATGTAAAATGGGAGCCTTTGATTAGGAATATAAATAATTATTAGCTGATACCACATGGTGCTTCTCCTTTTTTCTCTCTCCTACTCTATCTCTGCAGGGTATTTTATCAAATTTAACTATGGGGAAGAGGGCAAACTAGCAAAGGGCCCCAGTCTTCACTTCTCTCTTGTTATCACAGGATTCTGAATGCCTGGCTTAACCGCAGATTTCTGTTGTCAGAGGGGCAAGAAAAATCACAGGTGTCAGCTGTAGACAGCCTACAGTAACCTTTTGAAGATTCTAAAGACATCTTGTTTCTGGTTCCTTGTTTGTAAAATGACAACTAATTGTGCATTCAGAAACGAAATAGGGACATATTCGATTTTAAGTAAGTATGCTTTTGTGCCAAAATTACCATTGGGATGGCGCAGCCTTTTTAGACATTTTATTTATGGAATTAATTTTAATCTAATTAAGTAATTCTTATTTATCTCCAGTGATATAAAGCAGTACTATTATCTCAGCTTCTTAGTAAAAGAAAAATAGAGTGTATTTTGGCTAACCAGGTTTCTGAGGACCAAACCATTGAAACTTGATGGAGTGAATTTTTATACTTCAGAAATGTATTATATACTTAAATTTGAAGGAGCTCTGCTGTATAGCCATACAGCATAAGGTAGGAAATCTGGGTAGTTATTCAGAAAAATTCAACATATCCTCTCAGTCTGTTCCCTTTCCTGAGAGAGTTAGTCTAAATATGTCAGGTGCACAATTTACTGTGTGTGTCAATTGATGAGATGAATCACCTAACCAGAAATCGAGGGCTAAGTGCTATTTAAAGAGGGCATGGCTTTCTTCCTATATCTAAGGACTCAAATGTCAGACCAGACCTCCATCTCACCTCCTCAACATTGAAAGGAATTGTGTCTGCTCAGTTCTTTACTGAGACAACACATGGATAAAATGACAGCACCCTCATGGGATGAGCAGTTTATTTTCAGATAATTTAAGGAATCAGTAGTGACGTCAAGTGTTGATTGTAGTTTACCTCCAAGCCTCATCTGCCTTGTGGGTGTGGTCATTTATGAACTAGGGCCAGTTGGGATCTCCATCATGGCTCGTTGTCCTAGTTCTGTGTCTTTGACTCACCATTTATTCCTCCATTTACTCTGATCCATACTTGTCTGGCATCTTTCAAACACTAATATTTATTCAGTAATTGTAGAGAACTTGAGTCACTTGTCTGCACCTGTTCTAAGCTCTTTCCTCAGATTATAGGCTGTCTCTTGGCAGAGTTAACTTTTGCCTTCTCTGTTTCTAATCCTGCCTCAGATTTCCACGTTCAAATGCATACAGTGCAAGACATGCAAGAAGAAGACTCTCCTCCATTTTACACTCTTTCTCCACGATTTTCCTCTTCTAGCATTCTTCACAAAATTTAGAGAAGGATTTTATAGTGTACCCTAGATATAGATAGGAAGAGAAAGAAATCTTTAAACCTAGAACTGTGTGGAAGTCTTTTCCCATTCAAAATTTCAGTTTCTTCTCATTGGCATTACAGGTACCTGCTACTGACAAAGTGGTTTCCACAGTGGAGAGAATTTGGTGGGTATATGTATAGAAATGATCATCAGTAACATGATCCATGTCTTTTACAAAAAAAAATAAAAATCTTGTATTTCAGAAGTCTAGTATATCTTTAGGAAGTTTGACTTTAGATGTATAATATGAAGGTTTTTGTAGTATGGATGTGTTTTAAGTACTGAGAACATGTTATGTTTTAAAATGTTCTCAGTGTGGCCTGCATTGGATGGAAATTTTTGTTTTTAATGGAGGTTTAAAGTGTTATATATTTTTGATGCCAGTCATTGAACTATCCATACCAGGATTGTCTTAAAATCTGTCTTTTCAACCCAAAGTTTCATGAAACCTGTTAATAGAACAGTAAAAAGAGTGGGCTTACAAAAATTGTTTTTAAGGGCTATCCATCACCATTTCTGGCAATGCCTGAAAAGAAAAGAGGAAACGTATTGATCGATAGGTACTGAATTACACACAATGCCAGAAGTACCTTCAAAAGTATTGGGGAAGCCAATAAATAACCTAAAAGATTCTCAGGTGGTTAGGATGGAAAAGGTCTTCTGGTGCTTCTTGCTCATCTTGGTGTATTGATTGCAGACCCAGAACATTCCCTCTCAGCCTCTCAGTGTTTACCTGTTCTGCTCTGGACCCATCTGATGTTGGTATGGCATCTTGGCATCTGTCTTTTTTTTTTTTTTTTTTTTGGTAATTTTTAAATTCATGAGCAACTAGTGATGAAAGGTCTTGCATGGGAAAAGTTTAGATTAATTTTGGGATTCACACTGCTTATGTGTTTATTAAATAAAACATGTTAATTGTGTTCTTCAAGTCTTATTTGTTTACTAATTTTTCATCATTTTACCTGCCAGTCATTAGGAGAGAGGTCTTAAAATTTCCCATTATAACTGCATTTATCAGTTTCTGCTATAGTTTCATATGTTTTACTTTATATATTTTGAGGTAAATTTATTATTAGAGGCATATTACTTAAGAATTGCTATATCTTTCATTATTATGAAATGAACATTTTATCATTATATAATGACATACTGTATGCTTAAAATTATTTTTAAGATATAGTCTATTGTGTATGATATTAACATAGAGATGCCAGTTTTTGTTCTATTTTTCCTTATTAAAAGTTAATTTTAATTTTTTTCTCTTTCTTTGTTTTCTCATTTCATTATTTATTCTTTTAGTAGTAATCCTTGAAATTTAGATTACTTAATCTATGGTTACTTAACAACTTAAAAAATCTTAAAGTTAATCAGTATAGAAACCCTTCTTCCAAAAAATAGAAGCGCCTTAGAACAAATGTTCTCCAATTGCCTCCTCCCCAAGTTATATTGATCTGTTTTTCGCATGGTAACTTTGGCTTCTGTGCAGAGAACAGAGAGTAAGAAGGGCAAAAGTGGATACAGGGAAACCAGTCAGGAGACATTGGCGCTGGTCCAGGCAAGTAATGATGGTGGCTTTGATTGATGGATTGGATGCAGTAAGACAATTAGGTGCAGTGGCTTCCCAGCATTGCGTGGAATCATAAACGCATCCAAAGGAGCTGGTTTCAATGGGTTTTAAACTACGTAACAGCTAGTATTAATTGAGGGTCTCTACCAGCCCTAGAGTAGCACTTAAAATGGATTTCTCCTTTAATCCTCACAAAAATCCTGTAAGATTTGTTGCTTCACTCGAAAGAGACTTGAGGTTGGCAACTAAGTGCTTGACACCCTAACATATGAGTATGGTAAGAAACCAGGTCGTGATGTGGGGGGCAGAGCCAAAGGGTTGTGGTTTGGCACAGGAAGAAAATCATCCTCTTGAGAAGCAGCGATCTAAAATCACTTGCCCTGCTTTTGTGTGCTTGTTTGTGTTATATTTCAGAGTAAGTTTAAATATCCTTATCTGTCTATTCTTGAAACTACAAAAGTTGGGGAATTGGGATAGTTGTGAAAGTAGAGATGTTTTTTCTTTTCTTTTTTGCTATATTAGGGTAGAGAAAATTTAATTTCTCTATAAATATAATTTACTGTCACATATGGTAGCTATATCTATCATCTATCATTTATCTGTCTATCATCTAGTATCTATTTTGCATTTAATGATTACCTCTAAATTAAGTGTTATTGAAAGTTGTCCTTTGTGTTAAAAAGATTTAAAAGGCTGTCAGTTTCACAATAAATAGTTTTTGGTCAATAAATATTGAGTGATCAAAAATTTCAGTGAGGTATTGATTACAGGCAGTCCCAATTTATAAATAAGCAGTGTTCCCAAAATAGGTTTAAAATTTCATTTGCATTTCAGTAGAAGACAATAATTATAGACAGCATTTAAAAAGTGCCTACTATGTATTGATGCTTTACAAAAATGATTTGTTTCTATCCCAGGAAATACTACCAAGTCTGTATTAATAAATGACTCCCATTTCACAGATGAGAAAACTGAAGCTGAAAGAGGTTATGTAGCTTGCTGGTGATCATACAGTTTACATGTAGCATAGCAGAGTTGGGATTTTAACCCCGGTTAACTACAAGTCTTGGCCTCATTACTCCAATCCTGGCAAGCTCAAGAAGTCTGTGGAAATCATAGATGCAGCTTTAATAGTCCTCCTATGCGATCAGAGTTTACCTGCTCCCCCTAAGCTTTTCCAAACCCGGAGCTCTAGTTGAGCTGTGACTCTTTCTCAGCCCAAACCCCAATTCCCTGTAGGGTTGGAGCAGCCCCCAAACTAGAATTTCTCTAACCCTAGCTGCGAAGTAGAACACATCAGGGGTCAGGGCTGGGTGGAGAATCAGCATCAGGGCACATGCTGTGGGTTAGGAGGAGGCTCCAGTAAGAGCTGGAGACATGAAAGAAGTGAGAGGCCGGGCCGAGGAATTTACACCCCAGGTGTTGGAGGTGCCATGGGGCCGTGGGTGTAGGCAGACCTGTGGCAGGTGCTGGCTGAGAAGGACTCTGTTTATAGGTGGCATAAAAAGGATATTGGGGAGACATTCTGCATCAGAAGGACACAGTAGTTGCCCTTAGATTCCAGTTTTTAGGTGTGGGAATTGTCTGTGTGCTTTTCCTGTCCTTCTCCCTCCCAAGACATCCTACTGGGAAATAAACAGGTTTCAGCAAAATGAAAAGAAAATAAATTTGGTAAAATTATTTAGAACTAGGTCTCCCTACCCCAGGCCTTAATAAAATTTTGTTTATGCTACTCTTGTACCCTAGAGGGTACAAAGAGAGAGACAACGTCTAATTGATTTTTGTACTTTCTATAATGACCTAGACATAATAGATGTTCAATAAGCATAGGATGAAGCGAATTGTATTGAATTCTTGATGACCAACAATAAAATCAGAAATACCTCTTCCTAACAGACTGGATTGAAAATGTTTGGAGAAGAGAGGATGACAACGGTAGACAGCATTGCAGTGCATTCGCAAGGCTGTATCTGCTGGGGTTTTGCTTTCAGCAAAATGTTTCCAATGACTTTTTAAAATCATCAGTAACCTTCCCACCTTTCTGCTGAAACATGGGTTGCTGTTGCCTAAAGAATAAAGTCCAAACTGCTAATCCTGGCCTACTTGGCTCACCAAGATCTGGTCTCTTAAGTTTTTCATCTTTTTCTCTATGTAGGTTCTGCCCCAATCCATCAACAGACTTCCGTGGTTTCAGTTCTGCTGTTAATGTCCTCTCTTGACACTGATTAACTCCAGGGGTGGGTATGGGGATTTTGCCCAAATGAACAGTGACCTCCAATTTGAGCAGTGGGACAGCCCTGAATTAAATGAACTTTATCAGAGCAATGCGCACCTTCGAAATTCTGGGTATGCACTTGTAGTGAGCATGAAATGAAATGGAAATGTGATTTAGGGCCCCACAGAACCCTGAATTTGGTGGGGCCAGGCTACTTCAAGTCCTATGCTTGGCTCTGTAGATCATGAAACATGATTTTAGTCAGCTTACCCCGAGGTAATAATCAGATTTTGGGGCCCTGAGTCACACTAACCGAGCAGAGAAGAAGAGCCAATGCATTCATTGAAGAAATGTATAACTATCAAAGAGGCCAGAAGGTTCACTAAGAGAGCACCTACTATGCTCCCATAGGTTATCTACCTGGGAAGACAGGTTATAATCAAAGAGTTATTTAGTGAGTGTGAAATTGGTGTCAGGGATATTTTATTCGTTTATTTTTCTTTTCTTTTCTTTTCTTTTTTTAAGGTGGGTGCAGCTCACAGTGGCCCATGTGGGGATCGAAACGGCAACCTGGGTGCTACGAGCACCATGCTCTAACCAACTAAGCTAACCGGCCACCCCAAGAGTCAGGAATATTCTTAATGGTTCGTGTTATTGAGTCGTAGGTTAATTTATTGATGTCAAAGAGAATTCATTTAAGGCAGTAATTGACTATTGCGCATCCTCCACAGCCCTGCGAAGAGGGCCCAGCAGCGGTGATGGCCTGTTTGTGCGGCCTCTTCCCCGGACAGCCCTGGAGACAGAACAGATACTTCATCTCCGACTCTCTGCTCTCTGAGCTTCCTGCTGTCACACACCTGATGCTCCTTTACTTGGACTGGCCACGCTGCAGTATGTTAGGTTAAATCTTTCTAGATGCTACTGCATTCCAGGCACGCCTTCATGTGACATGGATCCACACCACCCAAATTGATGTGTGTCCCCAAATCTCTTTATCCACATTTTACAGTCTCTTAGATGACTACTACAGTAGGTAACTTTATTTATTATGTTAATTTACTCCTTTAAAATAGAATGATTATTCTTTTAAAAGGTTAACTTTTTTATATATGTAATACATGCACGCAGCATAAAATTCAATACTACAAAAGAATGTACAGTAAAATCACCATTTCCCTTCCACCTCTGTCATGTTTTTGTTTTTTTTTTTAAATCTCCCTCCAATTTTTTTATTCCTGCTGCTTGAACCTGGGAAGGGTGCTTAGAAAACAAGTTCCAGGTTGGGTTCTTCTCATGTATTTTCTCCCAGCACCCCATACTTTCCCTGTCATTAGCACATAATTTCTTGCTTGCTTGTATCTATTATAGATTGTCAGCTCCTTAAAGAACGGAATATTGTGTTTTGTTTTAGTTCCAGCATCTAGCGCAGTGAATGTGACTTAGTACATGGTAAAATAGATACTTGAATGAATAAATATTATCAGTAACTGACACTAAGTATTTATGATAAAACAGAATAAGGTATTATACTAAGATCATTGTGGGCCAATGCCCCGCCCATATGCCCCTTGCCCTTACTATTTTGGTGCACACAGGACCAGCTTCCAAATGCATTTCTCTGCCTGAGGGCTTTCTCTGACCACCTGAGCCCAAAATGCAAGGGAATTAACAAATCCCTCCCACCACCACCAGTAGCTCTCCACTAGTGACTGATGGCAACTGGGGTATAAATACCCAGTTCCTTTGCTCCTAGGGTGGGATAACTCTGGGGCATTAGTCCTACATTTGTTCCCAGAATTTCAAAGCAAGATTAATCTCCAGTTACCAATAATGGTAACTTGTTTGAAAATGTATTAGCTGACACCAGTGTCCTGAAATTAAGCTTGTTGTCTCTAATTGGCCAAACTTGGATCACGTGCCCATCCTGAACCAATCACTATCCCTGGTCTCCTTGCCCAGATTTGGGTCACATGTCCACTTTTGGCATCAGGGGCAGAATAAATTTCATCAGAATCACAAAGACTGAGAATGAGAAATAAAAGAAAATCAGAGGCCATTTCCAGAAAGTATTGTGATTAGAGGTGGAACAGCCAAAGAACAACCATGTTTCATTAGAGACAGGATCTAGAGACCCACTGAAAAGAGAAAAAAAAATTTTTCATTAAGATTTATAGCTGGTCTGAATTATTTATCAGACCTTCTAAGGAAAATAATATTTCTCTATTTTAAACTTTTCCAGAAAGTATAAAATGAAAGATTCTTTTTATAAAGAAGATAGATATTTTTTCTTTTTGGGGGTGTGCGCATGATAACATCCATCCCCGTGAGGCCATAGGCCAAGCGTTTGGCTTTTACAAACATATTGAAATATTATTCACCTCTGCAAATATACCTGAATGGACTGGATTTTTTGAAATAATATTTAAGGAGTTCTCATAAAGAGAAATATTTTGAGCAGCTGGCCATAGAAAGTTTGAGGTATCAGCGATTCAACACATTTGAAGTTTTCTCACATTGAAATACCCAAAACTTCTGAGCTTTCCTTCCTAAAGTTTCCCTTATTTGCTGTCAGTAAATTCCTCAAACTTAAAGAATTAACCTTCTCACTGAACATTCCTGTTCTTTTACTCACCTACCTTCTACTGTCCTAGGAACACCAAATTTCTTATCAAGTCAGTGTTTTCAAATACAAGAATAATGATAACCCCCATCTTCAATTTAGAGTTTAATTAGTTATGGACTCTCTGCCTAATGGCTGGGTAGCTCAATCTTACCTCAAGACTGGTTATTTGGTAAGTCATCTCTTAAATCAGGATGCATAATAGACATCTATCCTCTGAAAACACATACACTGAGTGCCTTTCTCCTGAGTGGGGCAAACAGGAAATCCATCTACGCGATCCTTAAAAAGTTCAGAGAAGGGAAAGGTCACTTATTATTTACTGACCCATTTTTCCTACTAGGATAGGAAATGTGAGTTAGGAAGCTGGAGAATTGGTTGAGTGGTACTGTTTCCCTGTCTTTGGAGATTAGCTTCGAGGTGGGGCAAATGGAATGACCGTATCTTAAAGACTAAGTGTCCTTCCTGTGTCTGTAGGGATCAAGAGGATGATTAGAAAGAGATGACCAGAAAGAAAGATCAAACCATTCTTCCAAACCGGATATGACATAAGAAATAAAACCGCAAAAACTCCAAAAGTCAAGGAGAGTTGACTGGGAACCCTTTAGTAAAATATTTTAGAGCCCAGAGGACTGGAGTAAGAAAAGAGAGAAAATGTCTGTAAAAGTCAATATATGCAAAATAGCAGCATTCTGCATGCAACATTACATTTTCCTTAGATACCCTCATACAGGAAGCCTGCCTTTCCCCTCAAGTGCTGGTTGGCACGTTCATGTCCCCAGTGTGATTGATGGGGCCACAGTCCAGGCTTGCTCTACTTCAGTCGTATCAATGTAAAGGTGAGTTTCTTTTTACACAAAAAGAAAAGACTTAGTGGGGCTAGTAATTGTTGGAATGCAATTCCAGCTTGACAGCTGTTCCAGATTCACCTGCAGCTGTTGCTTATCTACTCAGAGGCAGCTGGTAACATGGCAAAACACAAGATGTGTGAAAGAAGGAACTAACAGAACTGAATCTCTCCATGCCAACCCTCTACTCCGCAGCTGAGCTTCGCTGGGGTCACGTAATCTCTCTCCATAGCAGAGTTCTTAACCTTGGTTGCACACTACAATCACCTGGGAGCTTTAAAATCTCTAGACCTCTAAGAATCTCGAAGAGTAAGATCCAGGTGTTAATTGTTTGTAAAGCTCCAAGGTGATTATATTGTACAGTTAAGGCTAAGAACCACTGCCTAGAACCCGAGGATTTTTGCTTCACTGTTGGTAGAGTTAGAAGGGATGGAAAATGAAAATATAAAGAATAGAAACATCTGGGGAATGATATAGGTGCAGGGTGGAAAGAAGGGGTTACATTTTTTAAAGACTTGATCACCCTATAGAAGACATATACTTTGGGGAAAATATTGGAGTTAAGAAATTTTAAAACCTGGGGGAAAGATGGGGAGTGGGGGTGAATGTCCTCAATATGGGAAGAGAACTTAGATGTTTTAACCTTTTTTTTGAACAAAAGACAGCTATCATCTGCCCCCAAACACATACACTCTGCATTCCAATTAATCCTAATATTAATATGTCAACTCACAGTTATAAAAAGACGTTCATAACCAGTATGTTATATGGTCCCCACTATGTCCCTGCAAAGCAGGCATTAATTTATGATTTCAATTTTACAGATCATAAATGTGAGGTTCAGAGAACTTAATACCTGACCAAAATCATACCAGTAAGTGCCAGAGTCATAGCTTGAACCCAGGCCTTCTACTCTCAATTTGCCTTTTTTGTCATATTTGTTATGGACTCTGTATTTGTGTTAATGCATCTAAGATGCTGTTAGTTTTTTTTATAGCGTCTTTATTTTTTTAATTACTTTCAGGTGTACAAAACAATGTAATAGATATTTACACCCCTCACAAAGTGATAACCCCCCTCCCGCAGTCTACTTATAGCAACTTTGTTGAGATATAATTCACATACCATGAAATTCACCCTTTTAAAGTGTATACCTTTTAAAATGTGTAGTTCAGTAACTTTTAGTATACAGGTCTGACAATTAAGTTCCCGAACTTATTGCAACAATGTTGCTAATCTTTTTTGATATCAGAGGGATTATTCCTTATGAATTTATACCAACTGGACAAATAATTAACCAAGTTTAATATTTGTCCTCTGGCTTCTGGATTACTTAGAATGGTGTCCTCAAGGTTCATCCATGTTGTAGCATATATCAGAATGTCTTTCCTTTTAAAGCTGAACAATATTTTTATGTATATTACTTTTTTTATCTATTCATTTGTCGATGGACCCTTGGGTGGCTTCCACCTTTGGCTACTGTGCATTCGGCTGCTACAAGTATCTCTGAGATCCTGCTTTCAATTCTTTTGGACATATATTTAGAGCTGGAATTGCTGGGTCATATGGTATTTCTATTTTTCATTGTTTTGGGGGAACCACCCTACTATTGCCCTTAGCTGTAGTAAGCAGTCAGTCACAGGTGCTCACAGTACGCCAATGCATCAGTCTCACCCTTTGCATGGAGCCAGCCAAAGCTGCCTGACAGTCATTTAATTCCAGGCTCCCAAACAATGAGGGGAGGAACGAGCAATCCCCTTCCCACCACTCGCCCTGCTTTTCATAAACTATCAAGTTCATGAAATGTCTCATTTAGAAAAATTCAGTGACTAAAACTCATTTCGTTCTCAGCTGATTGTCTGTTAAGGGAAAAATTTAAACTCTTACTTCATTTTTAATCATCCTGAGAGTCAAACTTTTCTCCATGCTTGAGCAGAGCCCGCTCATGAATGTTCAGAGGAAAGCCTGTTTTTGAATAACTGGTTTCTGCATGTGGCCCAAACAGTACGTTATACACTGAATTTTAGTCAGAAAGGATTCAATTTGCATCCCCTAGTGGTTTAGTTGTAGTCGTGCCTCGAGGCATAGGAATGGACTGGATTTTGTATCACTTTATTTTTTTGACTCGTGAGGGAAAAGGCAGATTGAAGCAGTTTCTGATTTGGAAAGAAGGAGAGGAGTACTACCCATTTCCCCTTACCCTCAAGTGCTTTCTTCTTTTTTCCACCTCTGAAATGTCACTCTCCGTGAAAAAAAGATATCCATAGCCTTAAATTCCTCAATTTATCATGAACATTTTCTTTGCAGAAGCAATGGATAGAGAACCACCATATGAGCCAATCAGCACCAGGGCTGTATGGGAAGGTCATTCGGAACAGAAATAATCTTCCTGTGTTAGGAGACACCCCTCCAGGCTGGCCCCTAAGTTGGGTTCTGTTTGAATAAGTGAATGCATGTTTTCCATGAAAAGTCATCTCCTTCTCAATGAAACTCGTGGGAGGCCACCTTAGAATTCTTTTGTTTCCTAAATTCCAAGACAACAAAACCAAAAAAATCTTAAGTAATGTTTAAAATTTGAACTTTGCCTCGATTACCTACTTTGTGGAACACTCATTTCCTTACTGAAGAGAAATCAGTCTCACCCTCCAGTTGTGCAGAGCAATGTGTGTGATCTTGAAAGTGACGTTAAGCGTGCAGGGAAAACGTTATCCTTTTACAGGAAGAAAACTAATTTGTCCACACCTATGGAAGGCCAAGAACTTCACTCTTCCCATTACTAACTGAGGTCCTGTAGCATAAGTGGATTATTTCAAAGTCCCTATGGGCCCTTGGTGCCACCACCTTTGCCACCGCCAGAATGAACGATGAGCCCGTGGAGCTCTGCCTGTTGTAGGCAAGAGCCCTGAGTTTCTTTTCAATGCACTTTCAGCCTCCTCACCTTTCCTGCCCAAGAATCCACCAGGAATATCCCATCATATTCTCCACCCCTGTTTTCTTCAGCGGCCTCAAGGAAGTGAAGACTCCTAGATCATGGCTCTTCACCCCAACATTCATATCCTTAAGGCTCTTTTAATCCGTAATAATCTGACCCAATGTTTCTTCTCTTTGCAACTACAGTCCCTTCCCATCGCATCCCACCCGCTTCACCCCAGACCCAGCTTCCCTAGTCTTGTTATGGTTACCCCAACACCCCAGGCACACGCTCGCCTCTGGTCTTTGTACTTGCAGTTTCTTCTGTCTGGAACATTTTCTTCTCAAATATCTACTTGGCTCCCTTCCTCACTTCTTTTAGGTCTCTGTTCAAGTGTCACCTCCTTTGAGAGTCCGTCCATGCTCATCGGTCCAAAAGAGCACATCCACGCCATGACCATTTGTCCCTTTATCTGTCATTTTCTTTCCACAGCACTTCTCACTTGATGCATCATGGGCTGTCCTTATTTATTTATTTATTGTTATCTCCTCCCACTAGAACAAAAGTTCTACTTCACTTTAACATTTTACTCATGAAAGCAGTGACTGTCTAGCGTCACCACTTTACAGTCTATTATCATCACTTTCTATGAGCATCATATTTGTTGATCCATATACTCAATAAGTCCATGCACTCAATAAGTATTTGTTGGTTGACATGAATAGTACAGATACTACAAATACAAGAAATGCTTTTAGGCCCTGACTTTAGTGAGGTTTTCTCCAAAAATATGTACCAACTATGACAAGAATTTTCAGTGTTAACATTTCAAAAAATTCTAATCAATATCTAGCAAATATGAATCAAGAACCTACTAGGTGCTAGGCTATAATATTGAACAAAATGAAAAAAAATACTCTACCCTCAAGGATCTTCTAGAAGGGGAGACTGAATAAACAAGAAAAATAAGTAAACTATATAGCATGTAAGATAATGTTAAGTACTAAAAAGAAAAAAGTAAATTAAGGAAAGGAGATAGAACATACCCGGGGTTGAGAAAGTTGAATTTTTAAATAGGGTAACCAGGAAATGCCTCAAAGAGAAGGTAATGTTTGAAGGGTGTGAGGGAGCCAGCAATGTGAGAAGGCATCTGCAAAGAACTTGAGAGCATAGATTGCTGTTCTAGGACAGGTAAGGAGGCCAGTGTGGCTGGTGCAAAGAGAATAAGAGAGAGAGTAGAAGGGGATAAAAGATTAAAGAAGTGAAGGGGCCAGATTATGCAGAGCCTTGTAGGTAGTAGTGACGGGAAGGAAACCTTTGCAAGGATTGGAGCCGATCAACGACTTGCCTTAAGTTTTTCAAGATACCTCTGGCCATTGTGCTGAGAAGAGACTACTGAAGTAAGAGATGACTAGAACAAGGCTTTTATAATCCAGATGAGAGATGAGTGTTTTGAGCCAGAAAGATAGTAAAATAGCCGGTGAGAAGTAAGCAGATATTCAACTCTGAGTTTGTAAAATGCAGGTTTTCAGCCCACCCCAGTGATCCCAATCCATTAGGTCTGGGGTGAGGCCCAGGAAGTTTTAACAAATACCGTGGATGACTTTGTCCGCTGTGACAAACAGTGCTGTGAGTTGCCTGCAGATGGGAACTGTTGATAGAAACAGCTACCGAGAGTTAAGGGTACCTTTGATGGGTACCAGAAGCCACTGCCACCAAAGCAATGGATTGCTTAAGTATCAGAGAGCAAAAAAGCTTTATTATAACAAAATGCTAAAGATCTCCATTATTCTAGAATGTCTTCCATTATTCTAGAATGTCTTCCATTATTCTAGAATGTCTTCCGTTATTCTAGAATGAATCATGCTTAAGGAAGAGGTAGGCCAGGTCTACTCTCTACCTAACAGCTGGGGAAACATGGTCTTTTGTTGTAATTCTTAATTAAGAGAAGAAACAGCAATCTTTTCTAGAAAATTACCCCGGGCTTAGCTCATAAATTCTGGCCTTTGAATGTTTTAAAAATTGTTAAATAATAACTTGGCCCTCAAATGCTTAGCCAAAATGATGTATCCAAAAGAAACTAAGAAAATATTTTTCCCAGGGTTAGTATTATTAACTTTAGACTATATTTGCTGAAACAGAACATGTGGGCAGAGATAATCACAGGGTGTTTTTAAACTGCAAATAAATACCAAGCAGATCAATTTTATGTGGTAGTGACAGATATTTTTCTTAATATAGCTGATTTCATTATAAAGAACTTTTAGGGGGTTGGGTTTTTTTTCCTTTGGCCCTAGAGGATTGTTTAATCAAGGTGTAACTGTATTAGCATGAAATAAGAGTTTCCAGCATTTAATAAAAGCAGTATGTCAGAAAGCACATGGTATTTTTTCCTAAAAACTTAAAAATATCTCTTTATTACTAGCGACCACTTAACAATCCTTAACAATTCAGCTCAATCAATTAAATTAATCCCATGAAATAAAATGTGCAATAGAGATGATATCTGAAATCATTTTTATTCATGGTTAGAGACTATGAAGATCCTTTGACAAGCCCTTAAAAATCTTGTGGGTGATGTTGAAAACTTCAGTGTACAAGTGCTGATTCAATTTTTTAAGGGGGGAGGGGGAAGCCTCCTGATTTGATAAGAGTCAATTCTTCACAGAGAACATGAGAACAGCAAACCCCCAAGCTATACAAAGACTGCTAGAGTTGTCACATGCTCATTACCGGAATTTTCTAATGCCGAACAACTGAGGAATATGAATATGCAAAGCTCCTAGACTATGATCAGCATCTGTCTCTTTCAGCCTCTCCTCCTCCTGGAAAGGAAGTCACTGTGCCCCTGGCCTTCTAAGCTCTGTGTTCTGAATCCCCAATGTAAGCAGGAGAAGGGAGAAGTGAGGGGGTGGGTTGGTTGATTTGTTTGGTTTTAGTAACAAAAACTGAATTTGCCTTTTACAGAGCATGTATTCTCAGATAAATAACAGAATTTAACCAGTGACTTCTCCATTTGCCTACCAGGATTAGTGTACGTGTTTGTCCCAGGGGTGAAGTAGGAGAAATCCCAAGGGCTTGGCATCCTCAGTTGTCTTGAGTGGTCTGCAAGGTTTTGCAGTTTTCATCTCTTTCTGATTTTTTATCCAACCTCCCCCCCAAAAAAAAAACACCACCAAAGCACCATCATTTGCACTTTATATGTTTCCATATATGTCTTTATGCTCATTTCTTTAAAAGCCCCAGTCCTTTCTGAGAATAAATGCTTGTTTATCATCCTAAAACACATTAATTTTGTAATATAAGGATGATTAATCCAAAAAGAGAGCTCTAAATCCATCAGCATTCTTTACATCTTACCTAGTGGTGGATACCCTGCCTCCTCTCCCTCTTATGTCTATAACCTCCTTTCCTTCCCTTCACTCTGCAGAACAGCAACCAAACTATCTTGGGCCAACAGTACCACCTACTGGTCTATACTGGTCATAGTGGGAAGTTGTCTAATGAAATCTCTTTAACTTATGCACAAGCCTTCAACTCCCATGTTCTCTACATTCAAAACTCAGTAAATTGTTTTGGAAATTTCTCTTCAACTGCAAATTACATACCCCCATGATATCTCAGTCACCAACAGAAGCCCCAACGCCACTCATCGTTTCAAATCACATCCCCGTACTGCTCTATTCATCCCTTTATAAGACCCAATCTCGTTCTTCCTACAACACAAACCCTTCCATTATTCCCCCCGGGCCTCATTGCCATCAGCAACATTTCCTTATATCCCCGTCTTCTCTACGTGAACTCCACTTCTTTATTCCCGATGAAATCTGTTCTTCCTGCAGCTGTGAGTAGTCCTCGCTGCCAATTCCGGACGGCCCCCCTTTCCTTCTCCGCAAACAGGGTTGCTTCCTCTGAAGCTCAGCCATTGCTCATCGACTGCTGCACGTGTCAGTCGTCTACGGACTTCATAGTCACTTCCCATCGTTCCTTGATGATCTCATGCTCAGTGTGTCACGCTCTTCATTCTCATGCTCAGTCTGGTACTCTTATTATAATTTTTGGTGATTTCGATATCATTGAGAAGATCTTTGTAATAATTTCACCTCTTGGGCTCTGGACGGCCCCTTCTCTCATGACCTTGCCCGCCACGTCACTTCAGCTACTTGCTCTGATGGTCACACGTTAGATGTCATCACTGCCAGGAACTGCATACTAACGTCAATTTCAGACATCACACACTCCCGCCTCTACATTCCATTTCTCCATCTTAACCTAATCATTTTTTCAGCACCAGGAGAAACACCTGTCTATTGAACTTAGTATTTGTCTCTCACCTCCCTACGTCCTAATTTCCCTCTTTTCTCAATGAAAACTCGTGGTTCAACATACTAATCATTACCGTGCATACAGCTCAATTCCCTTGTTCTTCTCTTCTACCTTCAAATTTA
The DNA here is from genome assembly GCF_004115265.2 of Rhinolophus ferrumequinum. NCBI lineage: Eukaryota > Metazoa > Chordata > Mammalia > Chiroptera > Rhinolophidae > Rhinolophus > Rhinolophus ferrumequinum. The sequence goes on along the minus strand of NC_046301.1, from coordinate 19,562,492 downwards.
CTCATTCTTAGATCAATCCAAACTTCCACCCGCTCCTTCTGGTCCCTGAACTGTTGAAGGTGACTGAAAGAAAACACAGTGATGCTGACAGATCTTACTTCAATCCCTGACTATTAACCTCAAGGGGAGCACTACTGTTGCCAAGGAATTCTACTGCCTTGACTTCTCACTTTCCTCTCTTACTCTCCTAGACAGTTATTTGGCACCTCTCTTCTCTCCTCAGACCTACAGCGCTTCATCCTTTATTCTCACTCTTATTTTTAATGACCTTGCTCTTCATTTTACTTAGGAAATAGAGACAATAAGAAGGACCCTTCTCATGCTCCCACAAACTTTCCTCCCTCTATGCCCCCATTCTGCCTTAGCTTCTGTTACACTGAATGAATTGCCTCTGCTCCTATGTAGGGACAACCCCTTCACAGATAAAATGGATCTCCTCTTCCACTCAAGATCATTTTTCCTGAAGTTGCTTGTCTTCTCTGCCTCACTGATATTCCCCTCTCTAAATGGATCATTTTTATATTTTAAAATAAAACTTAACCTTGAACACGCATGGCCCTCCATATGCTACCCCACCTCTCCGCTCTCCTTCATACCAAAACTCCTCAAAATGGTCAGCTACATTGGCTGTCTGCATTTCTTCTCCTAGTATTTCCTGATCTAATTCCAGTTAGGCTAGGGTACTCTACCCCTCAAAGATTAACATTGATTTCCATGTTGCCAAGCTAATGGTGAATTCTCCATTCTCATCATCCTGCATTATCAGTAGCATTTGGATCAGTTGATCACTCCCTCCTTAAAATGTTTTCTTTGCTTGGCTCTTATTTGTCTTCCTATTTTTCTTATCATTTCCTTTCTGGTTCCTCCTCATATTCTAGACTTCTAAACTTGAGAGTGCCAAAGTATTCAATCCTCAGATCTCTTCTTTATCATTCACTATTCACATGATTTCACTCAGTCCTCTAACTTTAAATGCCAACTATCTGTAGGTAACTCCAAATTTCTATCTATAGCTCAGACCTCTCCTTTGAATTCTAGACTCATACGATTAACTTCCTACTTGGTATCATCATATAGATGTCTAATAGACATCTCAAATTTAATGTATCCCAAACTGAACTCATGGTCCCACCCTTTCAAATGTGTTCCTATCCCTGGTTTTGCTCTTAAAAGTAAATGGCAACTCCATTTTCCCAGTTTCTTGAGTCCAACATCTTGAGTCATATCCTTTCTCTCTCTTTCTTTACTTTTATTATGTTATGGACATTTTTAAACATACACAAAAATAAGATGAACCCAGACTCCTTTTTTTTTTTTTTTTTTTTTTTTGCTCGCACTCCACATCAAATCCATCAACAAATTTTATTTGCTTTACCTTCAAAAAATATACAAGGTCTGACAATTAAGCTCACGAACTTGCTGCAACGATGTTGCTAACCTTTTTCGATATCAAAGGAATTATTCATTATGAATTTGTGCCAACTGGACAAACAGTTAACCAAGTTTACTATTTGGAAGTGATAAGAAGGTTACGTGAAAAAGTTAGACGACCTGAACTTTTCGCCAACAATTCATGGCTCTTGCATCACGACAATGCACCAGCTCACACGGCACTGTCTGTGAGGGAGTTTTTAGCTAGTAAACAAATAACTGTATTGGAACACCCTTCCTGCTCACCTGATCCGGCCCCCAATGACTTCTTTCTTTACCCAAAGATAAAGGCAATATTGAAAGGAAGACATTTTGATGACATTCAGGACATCAAGTGTAATATGATGACAGCTATGATGGCCATTCCAGAAAAAGAGTTCCAAATTGCTTTGAAGGGTGGACTAGGTACTGGTATCAGTGCATAGCTTCCCAAGGGACACTTTGAAGGTGACCATAGTGATATTTAGCAATGAGGTATGCAGCACTTTTTCTAGGATGAGTTCACGAACCTAATTGTCAGACCTTGTACAGACCACTTCTCAGCATCCCCACCATTATAATCCTCCCACCCCAAAATTATTGCTGCAAAAGCCTCCTAACTTTTCTACTAACTTCTTGCCTCTACAGTTTCAACACAACAGCCAGATCATTATTCTGAAATTCATGTAAGATTATATCACTACTCTTTCCAAAATACTCTTATCATCTTCAGAGGAAACTCCAAATTTCCTCAGATTGCTGTGTCCTACATCATCTGGTCCACGGCCACATATCTTATCACTTCCCTGCTCAGACCTTCTGCCTCTGCCTGGTCTCCTTTCTCCTCTAACTCCCTGACTATGCTCTGGCCCCAGGACCTTTGCACTTCACATTTCTCTGCCTGAAATGCCGTTCCTTGATATTCAAGTCTCTGCTCAAATGTAACCTTGTCAACAAGTCCTTTCCCAAACACTCTACATATTAGCATCTTTCTTTATTCTCTAACCATCACTTATATTCCTTATTTTGCTTTAGTTTTCTTCATGTTTCTTATCTTCTCTGACAATACTTATTTGATCGTTTTATCATTTTTCCCACTAGAATATAAACTCCATGGGAAAAGGCACTTTGTTTTATTGTTTCTTACCTAATCTTTTGAACAATGCTCAATTTATAACAGGAACTAAATATTTGGCATACAAATCTCCTTTTTTCTTTCTCTAGCTCTTGCATTTCCATCTTTCCTCTCTTGGTCTTGTGTTTCACTGCTTTCTTAACATTTGTGAGTTCCAAAGTGGCATAACATAGGGCCAAAAAAAACCACATTCAGGATCGAAATACACAATAAATGTGTGAAACAACTGGGTGTACAAATACAGGACTGGTGATTTTGCAATGGGTGTCTCCCCCATCCCAAATTATTCAAATTCAAATTTTAAAAAAGTTAAAATCTCTAAGGCCGCTTTGGCCTGTGGGCCCTGTTCTTGCCATCCTTGTCCTGGCAGTACTGAGCAGCCATTTTATAAAGAAAAAATTTTATCTCTTTTGACATTAAATTTGACAAAATACAAACACACAGTAGTCACTTTCAGCATTTCCTGAAGTTTTTCTCTAACACTCCGTCCACATTACATTAAACCTGCTTTTCTTCAAGTTCTAGCATTTGAGGTCTTTTCTTTAAGTTCTCCTTATATTCTTTCCATTCTGACTAATAGTATACAATTACTTTTCTATTTTTTTATGTGAATTTTAGTATTTTGTATATAGTATTTTACAGATTCTTTATAAGGCCTCAGACCCACCAACATAACCATATAGTGGCTCTTCTTATGGGAAGCAAATGGGATTAATGACCTGTGATCAGGGACTACTTGTCATAACAAGGTAGGCCAAAATCTGTGTGCCACTTTCTAGATGATAGATCACAAGGTAAGAAAATGTGTGATGTCTGAAAATCCTCTGCTTAAAGCTCCTTTATTTAAAAACATTGCTGCTCGTTTCTATGCTTCCATAAGAATAGGGGGCTATTTGCTCTCACAATATTCCCAGACAGGGTAAGCGAGCTGTGTTAGATGTTCATACAGGGCCATAATGTCTGCCTTGCTTAATAATTAAAATGAGTCAGAACCCAACCCCTGACCCTGTCTTTTCACCTCTTCTCTCCAAATCACCACCCAGATAGGCAAACATGTCACACATCCCCCTCTTGTTCCTCCAAAGGCAAAGCCCTCGATAGGTCGGCCCGTGCACCACTCCCACCAGGGGAGAACCCAACTCCACCCTCAGGCCCCAGGTGGCTCAGTGCGGGGACTCTGCTTACTCTGCTTCTTGCTGAGAACTACACTGGAGAGGGAGTGAAGGTCAGCGTTCTCATTGTTCAGTAATTTCTGTTTCGCTGAAATCCTTTATAATCGTGCGTATGCTACCTTGTCTACTTCACTCTTAATAGCACTTGCATGACCCCAAACACCTGGATTTGCATTTCAACCTCTGATTTTTAACACTGTTTTTATTGGAAAATGAGTTGCAAAGCAGCTAGTTAATGAATGAAACTTTGAAACCCAATTCAAGTATAAACTGGGAATATTGCTTCTTTTCAAACAGGACCAGATCTGACCCAATGACGTTCTGGTCAGGCTAGGTCACTTACAAATGAAGACGAGCAGAGCTGAGCAGTCCTCTGGATGTTATCAGTGTAGGCAGCCCCCACCTGGATAAACAGGATTTCTAAAACACATGCCCATTGTTTTCTTCATAAGCATGATTCAATGTTGAGACAAAGACACGTTGCAGGATTAGCCAGATAATACCCAAGAGTGTATCATGGAGAGACCCCATTTAGAAGTGACAAGCATGTCACTTCTAAATGGACCCTGAAAAAATAGGATTTGGCTACTAAGTCCGAAAGAAGGAAAGTGGCCCAGCTGTGAAATATGTTGGCAATAAAACTTCACTTGTTATTGGCTCTGGCTCCTGAGCTCAGCTGTAAGGCTGTCTACTTCTGAGCAGAGTCTTCTGATGCAAACTGAAAAGTCAAACTCTAAGGCTAAGAGGAAATTGTGTCTTCTCAGAGGTCAAATTTGCTGAAACTTTTGAATAAGGTACAAAAGGGCAAGAGGACCAAAGACCCTGGTGAAATCAGGACCCTGTTCCCTGAAGCCAGTGACTGAGTAGGAAAATAATTTCATATCCTCATGCCTGGATTTTAAGTGCAGAAAGCAATATAGTGTGGCAAAAATATGGGGCATAAATTTAATAAAATGAGTTTTATGGGATGGAGCACCGCAGATCTTCCCTAATTAAACTTTATCCTCATGTTAGGCCAATTTTCTTCTTTCTGAGACTAGACTATTTTTTATTTCTTAACTTCCTGTCATTCTTTTTATTGGTAAGGCAATTATTTTCACTAAAACCAGTGCACAGAGCTCATAAAGTGACATTGTTTTGCCCATGCTCTGCATTGTTGAAAGATACAAAGAAAAAATACGATACACTTTTGGAGGGCAGATAAATTGCCCAAGTTTTATTTATCATACTAGCGTGTATCCATGATAATCATTTTAAACCTGGTTTTCTGCATGAAGATTGGGAAAATATTCTGTTTAATGTGGGTAAACAATGTTTGGTTTTGGAGACATTATATTAAATAGATTTGAGGTTAAAATACTAATTCACAGGACCAAAGGAAGATGTCCCCTACAGGTCCTTAAATATATTCTCTTTTGTCAGAAAACTACCTAACCCTGCTAAAACGATTTTATGAAAGCAACTCAAAGTGACTTGCTAGCACCCAGAGATAAAACTGCTACCTGTAACTATATCTGCAGTAAAAATTAACTTATGATACAAGTCACTACAAACTTCTACTATAAAAAAAATGCATATCAAGTATCCTCATTAAATATCCTTTCCAGCTGTTGAAAAGTCAACTAGTTGTATACTGAGCTCTGTCTATTGGTAAAGTAACAGGGCCAAATAGAATTTCATGATTTAAGGCAAAATCCACATAAAAAGATTTTGGTGACAAACTTTTATAAACCACTTGCCTTATTATATTGGTTAATTTTTGACCAAGATAGATAGATAGGTAGATACACAGATAATTTAGGAGAAAGTTAAGAATAATGAGCTCTTGTCCCTTTAAAAATAGTTGTGTTGTCATTCATGGAGGGGATAGGTCAGATAACACCGTTAAATACAGTTTTGCTGTTTCTTTAAGATAAAAGACCCTAAGCTATGAGTATAGTACTATAACATACCGCATTCTTTAAAGTCAATATTTCTCAAGATATCAGTGTATCCTACCTGCTGGGAGTCTATAAAGAAACACCCAGTAGGGTTGCTAATATCCTCAGACTATTTTCTTTGCAAAACTAAGATTGATTTTTGACCTATGGACCACCAGATACCATGTCAGATACAGTTGTTATAAGGAGACCACAAGACTTTTAAAGCTATTTGTCCAAGATGGATTCATGAAGTGGTTTCTGTAAGATTAATTTGCTTTTGTTTTTTTGATTGTTTTTCATCGGGGGAAAAAAGAAAAAGCTTCCAGGGATTTTGCCATCGTAAGGGGGTGGAGAGCTGTGCAGGGAGAAAGTGGAGGTAAATCTAGGAGGTAAAGAGAAGAAAAGAACCTGAAGAAAGGGACTCTATTCATTAACATTATAGTTTTTCTCCTTGAAATAAAAACAATTTAAATATCAATATAAGGGGATTATTTGCTTTGGGCTATGTTAAATAGAACCTAAATAAAATGATGCCAAGTGTTGATTCAATCAGTGTCTTTTGGCATCACAATATAGGCTTTCTTAATTTCCAAAAACAGAATAGGAAAAGTCAAAAAGCGATCCAGTATTCAGGAATATTTTACTTACAATTTTAATAAACTTTTGTTTATGACAAGAGGTGCCATTAAATTACCAGCCAGACATTGATCTACAGCTCACTGGGGACCGGTGTATACGCAGTGATCACTGCTGGGTGGTTCATGTGTGGCTCACTCACTACTCTGTTTATGCGCAGCTACTGGACAGAAGATTAAAAGAAAAAAGTTAGGGCTTCATTTATATCCCACTAGCAGACTTGGAGATGAATCGCTGCTTACAATGTGGATCAAATAACCACAATAACAGGCTTTTAATAATGTTTCAGGCATCTTCAGACGTTTTTTTCCTGTGATTACAGTAGAGGATTATTTATTTATTTATTTTTCGATTTGAAGAAGTGACTGAAAATACACTGGTTGATGGTGAATAGTAGGTTCTTTCCTTTTCCAGTCTATAGGTCAGAGCTTGACACAGAATTGAAGGTTAAGAGACTGGTATTCCTGGGAGATTACCCAAGGAGCCGCCAATTTCCATGTGTGCAAATATAGGCCAATTATTATGTATTTTGGGAAACTAATCAGAACATTGCTGTGAAACTGAGCCTGGATGTGTTTGGTACATTAACTCTAATTATAATAATTAGATGATACATAAGTCATCATTTATCAGTACCATGGGTTAATAGCATTACATTTCGCTGATGGGTGATCTTGATTTCTCCCCCCCCAGCACTTCAAAATTAAGAATGCTACCAAAAAGCTGAGACTTACAGCTCTAAACTGTTTTTTCTTTAAGTTCATAATGCAAATCAGAGCATAGAAATCCTATTCAATGATTTAAAATGTATTTTCATACTGCTTTCAGATGTTGGAAGCAAATACCATTGCAGCAGGATAAAAATCAAAAAGCAATGCTGGCAAAATGGGGCTGTTTTCCTCTCCTAAATGGGATGCAGAGAGCACTTTTACCTTCAAGAACTGGTGGAACGGAGTAAATTCCCACTGCGGCTCTCAGAACTGTTGGCTATAATTCTAACTATGTAGCTGCCTGGCAGAGCTTTGAAAATGTGCTTACTGAAGGCTTGTTTCACTTGCTTTTAGAATACAGGTGACAAGATCAGTGAGCCAGGGAAACCTTAGTAGTAACTGAATTTTTTTAGCATCACTAATAATGTGATAAGTCTGTAGTTATTACCCCCAATTATGTGTGTGTATATATACACTAAAAACTAATGTTGGATAAAACACAAAGGGAAATATACACTGTTAACATCTTTTGAGAATGCAATTCTAGACATATCTATTAAGATTATAAGCGCACACACCCCCTCTCCTAGCAAGTCCATAAAAATAAAACTACTAGCACGTATGGGTGCATATGCAAGAATGTTTATTGTACCTTTGTTCACAGTGGCAAAAAACCAGACACAGAGGGAAAGCTCATCATTAGGGATGTATATAAGTAAACTGTGGTTCATCCATACCATGAAATGTTATATATTTACTAAAGAACATGTATCAAGTTTGTATTAGTTGATATGGAGGGATTTTTACATTATGTGTCTAAGTGAAGAAAAGAGGTTTCTAACATTTTTTTTTTTGGTAGTGGTGAGGTGGGATAGATGAGAGGGAGAGGAAACAGATAACGATTTAACAAAATGTTGAAAAATACACTCTTAATAAGTAAAATACATGTATAATACGATCCTCTTTATTCAAAGTTTTATCTACAGGTCTGCATACTTGTATATAAGTCTGAAGAGATGTATTAAAGGATAGTTAGCAAAGTGTTGATAGTGGTTATCTCAGGTGATTTTCAGTTTCTTCCTTAATTTTTTTTTTTGTTCTGGATGATTACAATATAGCATATTTTATCTGTACCATGAGATAAAAAGAGGTTTAAAGAATTATCAGTAAAACAGCAATTTCAATGTTACAAAAAATTTAAGGAAACACAGATTTTATGTATTCTGTATTTTTATATATTATGTATTCTGTAAAATACAGAATACATAAACAAGTTTTTGAAAGAGCAAAAACTAATATTATATTTTCAAATATAAGGCTTAGTATATACTTTAGATAACTAGTGAAAATATTTTTAATTTGGCAGATTTTTAAAAAATTGCCTAATGTATTTATATTATGCCGACGCGCTATGGCCCAAGTACCAAAGCAGACCATTTGCAAACTGTAATCCTTCCATGGGCCCTTAACACCAACTTGAACATCAGTCAGAAGTGGGTATTCAGGCTTTGAAGTGTGGGGTTTGGATCTAGAAAGTCAGAATGTACCCCCGGAACTTGTTTGTCCCTGGGCAGGAGTTAGGTCTGCGTGCCTTCCAAGGACTGGCAGCCTGCCAGCCCAAGGTTTCCACTAGATTCGAAAAGCCATCTAGAGATACGTGCGCAAAACAACTATGGACTCATCTGTTTTAAAATAACAATCATGTCTACCATAGGGAAGGAGAAAAATCTTTCCCTTTAGCTCTCAATGTTCTCAGCTGGGGTCTCCGTAACAAAGGACAGATGACAGAGAAAAGCACACACATTTATTTAATGTAAGTTTTACATGACAGGAGCTTCATGAGGAAATAAGGCTGAAAGAAGCAGTTAAATCCAAGTGTTTTTATTCTAGGGTTGATGAAGAGGAGAGTTGTAGGCAAATGTGACAAGACAAAAAGGAAGGATTTGAGCTAAGTGCCCACTCTTTGAGATTCCTCTCGGTGTCCCTCTCGGTTTGGACATGTTCTCTCCCAGGGAGGCACCACTCATATGAGGGTTTTATGACCTTCAGGGGTAGGTCCGAAAGTCCTTCCTGCACCAGTCATTTCTCACATTCCTTCTGCTTGAAATAATCAATATATCAAGGTACAATATTTGGGGATAGTGTGCCCTGAACCCCATTTGCTGATCATTGAGGGTGAGCCAGACACTGAGGTCCGTGCTTTCTATCCATTATTTAATTTAATGTTTCCATAACAGGTAGGTCCTATTATCTTTGCATGGCTTGCTCTCTCACTTCGTTCAGATCTCAAATGGCAGCTCTTCTAAACCACCTTCCCTAGCTACCCAGCCTAAATTAGAATTCCTACCCCTGAGGCAGTAGCAGGGACCTTGTGGTTTGAGTCCAGAGCCTCTGAATCTTTCTAGAACTTTTTAGTTAACATTTGTTGAACATATGAACTATTTTTACTTCTCCAATAACATAAGGTCTTAAGCCTCAGCTTCTTTGTCTGTTTCCTTTGTTCTTTCATTTATTCACTCAACAATTATTGTTTAAGCACCAACTATATTCCAGACCTGTTCTAGGCCTTCAGAATGTGCCAGTGAACAAAGAAAGAAAGTTCCTGCTTCCTTGGAGTTTACATTTTAGTCATCAAAATCCTAAGTTCTTTTTTTCCCACAGAGTTTCACGGTTGCCATAGAAGTTGTAACAAATGTAAGCACCGTCTTATTTTCTTTCTATGGTATTTTAAAATGTACATATGTTTCTTTCAGAATAATAGAAATCAGGCAAAACCTTTGTGTGTCACTTTTGTAAGTACTTAATTCTGTACGTGACTGGTGGTTGAAGAGGTAAAATGGACTTATAAGCTAATGACAGAAATGACTATTTAATAAAACCATTGTCCTTATATACCGGGTGTGCCAAAAAAAAACATGTATACATATTACTTGTATTCATCTTTTATTATTGGTATATATTGAGTATTACAATTTTAATACAGTTTTTTCCTTTCTTAAAATGTGTATATATTTTTGACACACTCTATATAAAATCATGATAAAGAAATCAAGGCAGAATTAATTTTGAACCCATTTTTTTCTATTCCTTGGTTGTAGCAATAGATTTTAACACTCAAAAAATGGTTTTACCAAGCCTCAAGTATCACATCCCATACATTTCCATCTTAGGAAAAAAGAATGCTCTGAAACTGCCTATATACAAGTTTTTATCAGGAACCAGAAAACTTGATTTATTTGTTTTTTTAACCCAGTGCTAATCCTGGGTAAGAGTCAGAAACCACCCTGAGTTTCCTAATCAGTAAAATAAAGGTAATAACATCTGTTCCATCTATGTTATAGGATTGTGAGAAGCAAATGAATCCATGTGGGTTGTAATAATTGTAAGGTACTGCATATAATTGTATATAAAATATAATTTTTACTTTGCACAATTTTATGGATACAAAATGGAGCCTCTTAACAATAGTTTCAGAATGAGAAAAATTAAATTTAGTGATAATTTCCAAATACATTCCACTTTAATGAAAGGAATGCCAGACTTTAAGAATAACTAATCTCAAGTCTACATTGATCTTAAAGATGGTATAGGAACAAGAACCTCTCAAGAATTCACTTCACTGCCATATCAAGTTTATAGTTCTTCTAGAATGCCAAAGGGCAAGCTCAAGCTTCTGGGCAAATATAATTCTTTGGCTATTTTCCCTTGATAATTTAACTGGGCAGATTAATATACTATAAATACAAAAAATAAGGTGTTATTCAATGTAGATAAAGAGAAGATTTTGAGACAATAAATAGCACAAGATAGAAACTGGCATTTGTGGGATAATACTTATAGAGGACAGCTCACTTAGGGAAGACTGGGCTTTTTCTTATTCCACATACCAAGGGCTCTCCTAGAATCTACAGCTGTCTGACACACCCGTCCAGCATCCAGCACACCTAACCCACCAGTGGCACAGAGGCCTTTGATCTTCTTTATCTATTGACTTGTTGGCAAGTTCTCCTCGGCTTCTTTGCACAGGGCTTTCCACACGCTAAGCACTAGATGTGTGCTGGGGTTGGAGCCACAATAGGAGGCAGACGTTACCTATTGTCCTACGGGTGTTGGTGACACTTCCTAGAGGAAGAAACACCTAAAGCGAGTCCTGATGCATGAACAGAAATTGTGCAGAAGAGCAAACGTACCGCAGGAAGAGAAGACGGACTGCATGTATAAAAACAGGAAGGGATCCAGATTACAGAAGGCCTCGTGTTTGATGCCAAGGAGCTTGGATTCAGTCTGACTGGATTGGTCTTAAGTTGATCAGTTATATGGCTTCCACATAAATAAGGTTACTCTGTGGAAGATTTGACATGAGAGGGGGCAGTGGTGATGGTGGGTGGTTAACTAAGGAGCCCTATTGGGAGGCTACGTAATAGTTTTACTAGAAGTGACCTCAGTAGCTGCAGGCAGAACAGCAAAATTAATTTCAACAACATCCATCAGGGAAGCTTTTTAACTTTGAGAACGTCCTGTTATCATATAGCCAACGACAGGAAGCGAAAGAGAATATTATTCGTCTTCCTTCTGAATCTGTCAGGATCCCACAAAATGAAATAGCATGAGGCAGGGGGCAGGGATGCAGGCCAGTGGAGAGTTGGCCTTAACGTATGGACTTAGTAAATATTTGCCCTCATGTCTAATTGTGCATGCCAGGCTAAGATAAAGGGACAGATATGAAAAAAAAAAGTGTGGCAATGCAACAAGGGACTTAACGATTGGACGTGGAGAGTGAGGAAGAGTCCTGGATGACTTCCTGGTTTCCTGGTTTGTGATGGGCGGTGACTGGGAGAGCAGTGTTGTTGAAAGTGCTTAGGTTGGCATTTCTCAACATAAAGCTTTCATTAGGAAATGCAAGCCAATAAAAGCAAGAGCAAAAAATCACAGAAACATATAATTTTACACAATGTGAGCTTCTGTTAAGTTGGTACAAAAGTAATTGCAGTTTTCGCAATTATTTTTAACCTTTTAAACCACAATTACTTTTGCACCAACCTAATAATTTAACGTTAAAATCTAGCCATTAATTGAATGATTTATGGCTACTCGGTTTTTATATCTATCTCAATTCTGTTTGGGAGCACATCCTTGGATATTTTCCCTTCTGATCACTTCAATTCTTCTCGCTCAAAGGGAGAATTATGCTCAGGTATAAAGTTCCCTCAGATTGGTAGAAAAATGTATAATTAATCAGCTGATGGGATTCCCAGATTAGAGAATGAAAGCTTTGTAGGCGATGGCTTCTTCTCATCCAATGCTTTCAGGACTGCAGTTGGTCAGTGAATCGAAAAAAAGGCAGTTAGAGCAGGAATATATGCAAACTACCTTCTCAAAGTTTCAGTGTGTTATTGCTATACTTTATGTACATTATACGTGTGTATGTACATATGTGTGTATGTCCGTATATACACTAAAGGTATAAATGTCTATTCATTTTTTCAATCTTTTGATGTAAGGCTTTTCTATTCCTTGGTTGTATTGATAGATTTTAACACTTAAAAAAAAGGTTATTTTTTAAGGCAATTTCTAAGTGTAAGGCTATTCCTGTTCTCTGATTTGCAGCATCTTTCTTGAATCACCACAGAAATAAGCATCATCTACAATTTTCAGTTTCCATTTCTTTAAGTTGCAATCAGAATTGTGGAACAATCTCATTGTAGAATCCTAGGTTTTTATAAATTTTTTCCAATGTTTCGCTGGTGTCTCACACACATGTGGATGATAGCAATTTTTAAGCAGTGCTTTCAAAGCATTCCAGTCAGTCTTCATGAAAACAATAAACCTCTTTCGTTTGTATTCATATTTCATTAGTCTAGGTAACATTAAATTAAACAGTGTAATTCAAAAAACAAGTACAAAAGACATAAACTGGTTTGGGAACAAATACAACCAATTCTTCATAAGAGAATTTCTGCAATATTCTTTAATAACTCCACATTAGCATATAAGAATAACGCCCAAGCCGCTCTTAACTGGAGCTCAGGAATTAGAAACGTCTGGTTGAATCCAGACCCTCGAGTTACTTTACTTGTTGTGTAAGTGGTTTACTGAGTAAGGTGTTTATATATCTGAGCCTTGGTTTCTTGGAAGGTGGGATGGTAGTCATAACTCCCAAAATTCAGTGTTAAATGAATCGCATAGATAAGCTCATCTAAAAGAGCTTCGGTACACCGTACTCAATAAATGCTCATTTTCTTCCTTTTTGGTGAAAGAGAGATATAAATTTCTATCATCACCATCCCTCCCAACTCTTTGTGTCAATATTATGTATAATTATCAAAAGTTCTACTGAATAATTTAAACAGTCAAATCAAACTGATTTAATCCAGGAAATACAGGTTCTTAGGATATGCTTCATGGATTCTCCTAATCACTTGAAAGTGCTATAAAATAAAAAATTAGTTGGTCTCTGAACTAAAACACAGGTGAGTATTTCAAAAGCAAGTAAAACAGGATCAACATTTCATGGGCTCACATACTCCACGCTCCCTTTCCAGTCCCTTTCTATGGTGATGATACCAACTGGTACCAGGCAACTGGAGAAAGAGGAGGGCAGAGAGGAAGGGTCTTCATCACCACAGGCTTATTTCTTAGCCTCTCTTCCTGTACTCCATTCTTCTGCCCTCAAGAAAGTATTACTCTCATGGGGTGATAGAAATATGCCCTCCAAACCTTTGCCAGAGCCCAAATATTCATAACCATCCCTAAAAGGGCCTGTTCTTAGGGCTGTGTGAGCCCAGTGTGAATTCTGTCTGGTCCTCCAGAAACCCTCTGTGTTGGGCTTTTGTGTGTTTTCATTGGAACACTGGGTCTGATGATGATGGGGAAGGTAATATGGGCTATTTTCCCTCACAGAGATGTTATCAGGATAAATGAAATGATATTCATACAGCACTTTAGGATGTTCTTCTAAAATGCACCTTTGCAAATATGAAGTATTCTAAAAGGCCAGTGACTGCAACTTCTATTTAAAATGAAATTGCTGACAACAATTTCAACCCTAGAAAGTAAACACATCAGCCTGAAATTGAAGTGTACTTTGCCGAGTAGCAGCAGGCTGATCGCATATCTGGGCCCTTACTGCAAATAAGGCTAAATCTTAGCATGGAACGCTTGTACAATTCATCCTGCTCTGCTATTTGGCATTGGAAGGCAATGGACTGGTCCTATTGTTCTTTGTGATTCAGGAACATCTGAAAATGTGGCTCAGTCTTAGAAACTCCAAGGGCATCGCAGTCCATCTCGAGAAAGCTAAGATTAGATGGGCATCTTGTGTATATTGACCTTCGTTTCGGCAGGATGCAAGCCTGCTCTTGTAATTAACTATAGTCCCTGGGGGCACATTAAAGCCATCTCATTGGGATTACTCTGAAACTAGATCCAGTGGCTCTCTGGACAACTCGCATCCCTCCTGTGGCCGTGGTCTAGGAATGGGGCCATGCTTCTGGAACATGTTTGGAACTATGTGTGCACAAACACTATATATTACCCACTTAGAATACACTGGGGATTTTTCTCACATTGGCACAGGGCACTGAAATGTTTTACACTCTATCAAGCAAAAGATGGCCTAGGACTACCAGAGGACACATACTAAGTGCACTCTGGGTACAGAGGACAGTGACTTGGCAGCCGTGAAGCCTGTGTGAGCTGGCAGAGGGCCACACCAACAAGGGCACTAGGGAAAACTAGGAAGAAAATGAGTCTTGGGGAGTGCAGCCCTGGTAGATATCCCAGTCAACTAGGCAAGTGAGATCTGGCTGTGGAGTAGCATAGACTAAAGCTGCAGAGACACAGCAATGGAAACACAGGAATTTCAGTAAGAGGCAGAGGTCAATGATGTCAACCACGGAAACAGAACAACTTGTTACACAGCCACAGACATGGCAGCTGCAGTGCACTCACCACTTATAACCTCATTTCTCTGCTCTTCCCTGTGGCGTTCTCCTTTGGCCCCGTTTCCTTCCTGATCTAACCGTGTAATGGCTTTTCTATTTAAAAGTTCACAGAAGAAAAATACAACCAAAAAATAACGAGTGATTTCACTACTGGTAGCTGATAGCATACAAATACACCAAACAAGGACTCAAAAATAATGTGCTTGGTTTGAAATGTTTGAACTTCAGATTTGGAAATTTTGATATTCTTTTTGGATCTGTTCTTAAGTAACTTCAAAGAAGGTGTTAACATTTTGGTGCATCGATATCTATGTTTTTAAAATGAGGAAAATTGTACACTATTTTCCCTCTGTGCAAAAAGATTCCAGAAAGGCATTAGATGTCTTGCCATCATTGTATATTTTTCATTAAAAAGTCTGAGACTTGCATCCTATTCTGTTCCTACTCCCATTCCACAAATATTAATGTTTAGGATCACTGTTGACTTTTCTCCTCTTTAAGGACAGGAAGAAAAACAAAACACAATGGGACAAGAATTAACATTTACTAACTATGAACTCTACCGGTAGGTGCTTTATCTGAATTTAACCTTCATGACAACCTCAGGAAATAGGTATTATTAACCATGACATACTTCACTACGGAGAGGAAAGATCATTTGCCTCTCAGTGAGATAGCATAAGATTTTTATGCAATTCTTAAAAGTAGCAACAAAATCATGTCTTTCTTATGACTTTTGAGAATTCAAGTTTGCCAGATAGTAACACTGTCCCTCGGCTATTCTGTTGTATCAGTGAAGAAACAGACCTATATCTGTGGTTAGGTAATTTACTCAAATCGTGGATGTAGAGTTTGAAGCCTTCAGGTTTTCATGCTCTTGAATTCTTAAGTGTTTTAAAGTAAGGCATTTCAAATGGATTTTAGAAGCATATTCATCTGTAATCACCACTTAGCCTTCAAAATAAATCTTAAGGTGGCTGCCTAAAATGATCAGGAAAAAGTCCTAAAGCATGAAAATGGAATCATTTAAAGCATGTTTATTCTTTCCCTCTTTATTGATTTTAGAGTGTTTGGTTTTAGGAAATTCAACAAGTGGGAATAATACTATCACGTTTGATAGACTCCAGCTGTTTGCAGTGTGGTACCACGTGAGGAGCTATCCGATTTCAAGAAAAAGGGAGATAAACAGACTGTTCACAAAGTACTTTGTATTGCTTGTCCCTATGTTATTCTAGAAGGCAATACAAAAACAGATTTATCTTGTTTTGTGGTTATTCCTTAAAGTCTCGAGGTTTATACTTTGCTTTCTTGGGTTAGGTAGTTGGTGGATTTGGCATGTTTCCTGTAACATACACCTCAAGCAGAGTGACCCAAGTTACGAAGAGATCAAAATAGTAGTCATATTCCCAGCTCTTCATGTAGTTA
This sequence comes from Rhinolophus ferrumequinum, assembly GCF_004115265.2. NCBI lineage: Eukaryota > Metazoa > Chordata > Mammalia > Chiroptera > Rhinolophidae > Rhinolophus > Rhinolophus ferrumequinum. The sequence continues at coordinate 19,546,139 of NC_046301.1, read as the reverse complement.
ACCCAGTGAAGACATGACATATAACCAGAAGAAAGGAAGATCTTATTCTTGGAAAAAATCCCAGTCCATCAGAGCAGAGAACCAGAAATAGATTTTTCAAAAGATATTTCAGTTTAAAACAAAGCAGATGAAAAATTCAGGCTTAGAGCCCTCTGGGGATTTGTCTATAAATAACACTGACATATCACAGAAACATTTATTTTGTAAGTAATGTTAATGATATTCTCAGAACTCTGTGTTTATTGTTTAACACTGTTATCATTTATTGATGACTAATGACCAATAAATAGAGTCCCTTGCCTTTCCTCTGGCTTCTACTCAGTATTTATGGATCAGGCCCATTAGCCTCCTTTTAAAAAGCCATTGGGACAATGCAGCTGGTACCCAGCAGAAGAAGAGATGCAAAAAACATTATCTGTCACTCAAGTAAAAACAAAGAAGTGAACTTGTAAGGAAGATGTGCTATTGTAACCACAAAGAAGTACTTAAATATAAGTACTATGATGACCTAATTAATATTCCTAAATATCTGACAGTATGGCTCACGTTTTTATTTTAGCTTCTATTTCTAAATATTCCCTAATGTGGCTCCATAATTATGGGAATAAAGTGATTGAGATCACTTTAAGGAAAATAAATTGCTCAGGCATTTAGAACGTGGAAATGAAGGAACGAATGATAAGAAAATCTAATTACTGGAAGTAGATGGTAAAAGGAAGACGGCACACAATTCAGAGAAAAATACATTAAAAAGATACAATAATTGAAACATTTAAAAAAAAATTTATTAATTTGTTTGCCACATAAGGAAAGAGGAAAAATATTCATGGAGTTTTCCCTTTTTCTAATCCTAATCTGAAGATATATTTGGGTTATCAGAGTACAGTTATGCTACATTCATTTTGTAGCTAGTACATGTACTCTTAAGAACTTTAAGACTTTATCTTTCAAATGAACTCCTAAACGCTTATCTTGCAATTGTTTAAAACAGCTCTAAATCTCTAAAGGTTTTATACTTTCTTTCCTCAAACTGAATGCTGTATCGAATAATCTTCACTGCTAAAACAGCTTTTCTGGGATTGGAAGTCACAGTGGCACGTACATGGGAGAACGTACTGTCATTAGGAACCATCGTGGTTTGTCCCAGCTCTGTTACTATGCAGCGTGTGATTTTCAGGAGGGGCAGTGGGTTCTTATTGGTAGGTTAAGCATGTTGGACTAGAATTATTTTAAAGTTCACCTCCAGTTTTAAATTTCTAAAATTCCATATAGACCAATCCAAATAGAATTATCCAAGGTTTTTTGTTGTTGTTGTTGTTGTTGTTGTTGTTGTTGTTGTTTGTTAAAAACTCATGGCAGAAACATGGAGTAACTTTCATCTGGAAATGAATGACTTGACCAAGAAAGTCTAACTGTTTGCCTTGTCTGAATTATTTCTGCTTCCCTTGATACACCTTCTCACACTGCCTTTCTTCTATACTATTTTAAATTGTCATAATTCTCTTTAACTTTTCTTATTTCCGTTAGCCATATATCTGCCTGCTGAATCTTTTTTCTATGTTTGTGTCTTTGATCTTTTCCATTTCCTCTGCAATTTGTCTACATTCCAGAAAAGAACAAATAATTATGTCCTCACAACCTCTGGCCACCCAAGGCCATAACTTTCTAGATGCAGTACTAAGTTCCATCAATATAATTTTTTGGCTTCAGGTCTTTATATTGCATTTTCAGGAAAGTGTTGCTTGTGTGGGGTTGATGCAGGCAAATTTGCCAGTGGGATTTAATAATACATGTCCACTCATGACCTAACAAAGCACGCAAGCTGCACCCAGGAGTAGTCAAGTCCAGAGAATTATCTTAGGGTAGGAAGGAGGTAAAAGCCAAAGAGGAAGCTTAAGAACCATAACTTTTTCTTATCTAAGGTAATATAGTATAGAGAGAGATGGGGCAGCAAACTCTTCTCACAAAGGCAAACCTCTGTAACAGGCCAGAAAATAAATATTGTTGGCTTTGCTGGGTGATGCAATCACTGTTCCAACTACTCAATGCTACTGTTGTAAAAACTGCCATTGACAATATGGCAGATGGGCATAGCTGTGGCTAGGTTTCAATAAAACTTTATTTACAAAAACAGCATTTGGTTTTATTTACAAAAACAAAGGCTTTCATTTGCTCACCTCTGGTATAGGATAAATATTAGGCTAGTAATTTGGAGATGTGACTTTAAGAGCTCTGCTTTGATAAACTATATAGATTAGGAAATGCCATTGGTCCAGTTGTTCGATATTATTTTCTTTCTAGGGAAACACAGTTACAACAACCCTTGAAGTAGAAGAAGAAAGTGATACTTCTTTTGGAAGTGTTTCAGTCCTAGGATCCAGGGCCACTTAGAATTCATGAGACAGCTTCAAGATTGATGCTAGAAGACACTGTGTACTCAGAAATAATATTTGTAGATGCCTGGCTGGTATGGCTCTAACCTGTCTTCAGATGCAGCTTCTGGCTGCCAGGTTAGAGTTTTTCTTTCTTCAAATATGAACAAGTTTACCAAATGAAAAAAATATATATAAACAAGTTGAATTTGCCAAGAACGGTAGTCCAATCATAACAGCAAACTCCTGTCTTTGTTTCCTACTTAATAATTAACCTTATAGCTGAAACTGCCGAGGGAAGAAGGTGCATGAGGCATTGTCAACCATAACTTCCAGGCAGTGGTGGAGCTTTGGAGGTGCACCACAGCCTATGAGTTTTGAAGATGTACGAAGGTGATTGTGATAAATGTTTTCCAAGAACTTGATATAGCGGATGGCTGTGAAAAAACCAGTAGGATGACAAACTGCATGTAACTAGCATATGAATGTTCAGATGGATGTTCAGGCCCTTAGTTGTGGTGTTTAGAAATTCTTCAGGGTCTCAAGTATGGCATACAGTGTTTTGGAAGGAAAAATGAATTGTTCAAGAAGACAGATGAATAGAAGTAAATGATGAAAGTTAACATTTTATCTGACCATGGTAACCTCACAATAGATGATGTAGAAAAATAAAAACAAAACAAAATAATTAATCTATCACAAATGATTCAGTTTCTACAATGTCTCCATTGAGAACATTGTATGAGTTGAAAGCAATCAATTGGGTATTAGTCAAGACTAGCAATTCACTTTTTTTATCACACTTTAGAGCAAAAGATTACTGCTTACTTTTTAGTTTTCAAAAATGCACAGCACATGAATTAAGATTAAGTTTGGCTAAAAGTAATAGAAAACTCAAAATAATAGTGATAAACAAGATAGAAGTTTGCTTCACTCTTATATACACACAATCTAGAGGTAGGTCGTCTGGAGCTAGAAAGCAGCTCCAGGGTGCTCCGCCATCTTACTGCTCTGCCAGTCTGGGTGGAAGATAGCTGCTGGGATTTGTCTTTACATCTGCATTCCAGCCAGCAAGAAGAAGGAAGGCATAAAAAGGTGACAGTCCCCTTCCTCTAACGATCTGCCTAGAAATCAGGTACTTCCAATTAGATTCCATTACTGGAACTTAGTCATATGCTCATTCAGCTGCAAAGGAAGCTGAATCTTTATTTGGAGGCTATGTGCCCAGCTAGAATCATGAATTCTACCACTAAGAAAAAAGGAAAGGATAGACAATGGGAGGCTGGCAGCAATCCCCACCACCCATTCTAATTACACAGCGCTTAAGTCAATCAATCAAGTCTATTCTTTGAAATGTGCAGCTTTGGGGAGCACTGTGAACCTAGTGTAATGTACACAGGTCTCCAAATCATAGTGACATAAGGCTCCTCTGATTTCTTTTGGATCTTTGTTCTTTCTTAAATTGGACTTATAATTCCAGCTGATGCCCCATCTTAGAGGACAATCAGAAATATAGCTATAGGTACTTTTCCAAGAGGAGAAAAAAATGCCTTCTGGAGAATTTTAATGTATTTGGCATTTCTCTCAGGAATATGAAGTGGGCAGCCACTCTATAAATGATCTTTGACCTGCCCTAGAGGAATGCAGGCAGCTATCTTTTCCCTGGAAACGAACATTTAAAAAAAGTTACACAGGTAATTATTATATATTCTTTTTTTTTCTGATAATGTAAGGCAAAGTTATATATTTATTTTAAACAACAAAACCTATATTATTATTCATGCTATTTTCCACACATACATACTTCTGAATTTTCCCTTTTTATCTCAGTCATTCTTCATGAATGGTGTCAAGTTATGTCTTTGTTTTTAGCTTAGCTAGTTTTTCCAAGTGCTCTGTGATGTTGTTATCCACATTGCTGGCTTTATTTCTTTTCCTCTTTCTATCCTTCATCATTTATTAATGACACAGATTGTGTGATGAAGAGTTGTCAACATTATCATTTTTCTATATTTACAGGTATAATAACTGCATTGAAGTGGATTTGTCATCTAATAGCCTTAAATGATCTCTCTCTCTCGGGCTGCATTTCCCTCCATTATTTACTGTGCCTCCCAATAGCTTATCATCCACTGCTGTCTACTCTCCTCTTTGTCCTTAATTTCCTGAGACAGATTTCCACTTAAGAGACTGAGAAACTATTAGATGGAGAGTTTCCACAAACCGTGGGAGCATAGGGCTTCTGCAAAGAGACACATTCACCCACTATGGGTTAAAGAAAGAAAGTAGCCTTCCATCTTCCATGCTGACAAACCCAGTTGTTATCAATGCAAAGAGGGAATAATCACATTTGAATTGAGGGAATCTACACGCATAACTCTCATTAACACAAATACAGTAGAAGCTAAGTGCCTAAATTCCTGTGCAGAGAAAAGAGAAGTGGTTATATTCTTAGCCTAATGTAAGACATGGCTTCCTATATTTGAGTTGGAATTTTCATAATGTTTAATATTAGTCTGTGAGTTGTTCTAGGGAGAGCCAATATCAAAGAAGAAAATAGTACTCTATCTCCGTAAAGCATTTTAGCAACGTTGAGAGAAGCGAACTACCAGATATTTATTTTGGAAATTAGCTAGCTAGCTGCAACATGTTTTCAAATTATGTATTTATGGGTAGTATATTGTTGTAATTGGCAAAACCACCATATATCTTTATCTTTGCTATATTTAGAATACAGGAAAATAAGTCAGCATTTCCTTTCATGGTAACAATTTGGAGTTAACAATATTCACTAGTACAAAAAGTATCCTCTGACCAAACCAGTTGTTCTCAAATATACGTTTGTTCAAAGATTACATAACATGACAATGATTATGTCTTTATGGATCTTTTTATTTAATTTGTAATTACTTCAAGTGATTAAAAAGAATATCAGTGACTTATTTAATCTCAAAAGAAAAATATAAAATAATATCACCATGCCCTATATAATTTTCGCAAATTATTCACCAGTGATAAATGAATTACATGGGTTGATTATTGAACCAAACACTACCCCTAAATTATGTTTCTATGCATCATCCAGTGGCCTTTTATTTAACTTGTCATAATGGAATTCTGAACTTCCACTCTCCTTATCAGACCATGCTAAAGATTAAGAATTTTATTTTGTTTTTTTTAAGGAGGGTGCATCTCACAGTGGCCCATGCAGAGATGGAACCGACAATATTGGTGTTATCAGCACCATGCTCTAACCAACGGAGCTAACCGGCCACCCCAAGAAATTCTTGATGCAGTCTGTGGGAGTAGATTGAGATAGAAGCATCATGAGGACATGACAGTATTGGCAAGGTTTGGTAAATTATTACAGTATAAGCAGCCAACTGGAAACATATAAAAATAACTCTGTTTGATTTAGAACCTAAGAATTAACAGAGACTAAATTTTAAGCTTTTCATTTGTTTTTTTATCTATCACTTCGTGTTATTAGATATTCATTAGGTTCAAAGACTCATGTGCCTGGTATGCACGTTGTTACTCGAGTCCATACTTATCTCATCATGGGAGACATTTACTCTGTGTCAACACGAAACACTCAGGATATCTGCCACCAAACAGGTGAATTAGCAGTGTGATATAGAACTGAAACAAATGAATTGATCCAGGAAAATTTTAACTTCTGACACACGGTATAATAACAAGAAGAACAACGATACAAATATTACCAACAGTACTTCCTCGTCACCACCATCTGTTTTTAAGCATGCACTCCCTGCCAGGCTAAATATTTTACATAGGCATTTTTGGGACACAACTCCATGAAGCACTTTTTTAAACTAACGATGAAAGTAAGTCACAGAAAGGTGACGACACTCGCCAAAAGTAAATGGCTAGTGAATGACACTGCCTAAATTTCAAAGCAGTTTCATATTTGTTGAATTACTTGAATAAATGACTACACAAAATGATTCCAAAACTCACATTTCTTAAGCACTTACACTAACTGGATAATTCTGGGTTTAGCAACCAGGTCTTGATTGGGTGGTAAGGAGAAACCGGGCATGTATAAACACACCAGGTTTATTTGTTCTCTGAGTCCTTTTGAATTGGTAAAGAAGTTAAGTGACTCATTTGAAGGTCTCAGCTAATGAGAGCATGGTTAGAACACAGATTTTTCTGACTCCTGCTCCTGTGCAGCTTCCATCCATTACCACTGTACTTCCAACCTGTGATACCTATTACTTTGCAACAGCCACACTCATCTAGGATACCTTGTAACTATATCTAGACCTTGAGTACAGTTAAAGAACTAAAAAATATACCTTCTGTATCACCCATTATAACATAAGACAAATCCTGTTTTTTTTTTCACTCTACATTGTACTCTTTGATTCTACACCAATTATTCAAGTCAATAAACATTGATCAAATATTTACTATATCTCGTGGTACTACGTTAGCTGGCGTGGATGATAGTAAGATGAAAAATCCCACAATTGTTGTTCTTGAGAAGCTTCGAATCTAGTCATAGGAAAGCATATACACAAATAACTTTATGGTAACTACAACAAAGGAGGAAACACACAAGAGGGAAAGATTATTTCTGGCTCGAGAAAGCAGGAAAAGCTTTCATAAAAGATGTAAGTTTTATGTGGGTCAAGATATAAGGGAAGCAATGGCACCATATTTTTGACACTGGTTTTGTTTCTGATACATGTACTCATCACCATAATAACCCATACAAGGTAATAGCCCACAATTATCCCCCATTTTTAGCTGTGGAAACTGAGGTTATATCAAGTGACTTTCCCAGAGTCACATGGGTATTGCAGTAAGTAGTAGAGTTGGTATTGTAATCTTGGCAGTTGAATGCATGGAACTAAGGTCTTAATCACTAAGGTACAGTGCCTGGGGTTGCACTACCCAGAGTTCTGAGGTTAAGCTTATCTAGGTTTAAAGCCTGATCCTAACACTTACCGGTCATAGGGAAAACTTTTACTTTATCTTTCTTCATTTTCACATCTGTAAAATGAAGAAAATAATACATTTTGTGGTTTGAATGGCCAGCAATGGTTGGGGAGTTACCAGAAGAAGACTACCTGGCTAGCCACTAAGGTGTTTACAGTGGTGGGTTCACTGCCATTCAGGGGACATTTCCCAATTGTATAGGCTTAGATGTCTGACTCTTTCAGAATCCCAGAGCCGATCAATCTCAGGAAGTCTCTCTTATAAGCACAAAACCTACTGTGTCCAGCCATAGTGCTATGAAGATATTAAATATTATTGGGCTTTTGCTGTTTTGGAGCAGAAAACCACAAAGTGTAGGCAGCCCCTAGAAGCAGGAAAAGGAAGGAAAATAAATCCTCCTCTAGAAACCTAGAAAGGAATGCAGACCTGCTGACATGTTGATTTTAGCCCAGTCAGATCCATTTTGGACTTCTGAGCTCCAAAACTGTAAGAGAATAAAATTGCGTTGTTTTAAGCTACTAAGTTAGGTAATTTGTTATAGCAGCAATAGGAAACTAATACACGTGCCAGGATCATTCCCACCTTAGAGCGTTTACACAGGTTGCTCACCTCTGCCTAAAGTGTTCATTTCCCAGATATTAGCAACATGGACAGTTACTCCATTATGGGGGTCCAAGTGGGGTCTTTGCTTAAATCACAGCCCTTCAGAAAGGCTTTCCCAGACTACTCAAAGTAGCCTCCCTGTTAGGTAGCACATGACCTGTTTTATTTTTATCATGGCACTTGGCACTACTTGTTACTTTTTTTTAAAATGTCATTATTGGACCACAGGAAAGCTGTAACCTTGTCTCTCACTTTTCCTCATAACTCCAGTACCTAGAATAATGCTTAGCACAAAGTAGTTTCTCAAAAAATATTCATTGACTAAATAAATGAGCATTTGTTCCATGCAAAGCAATGCACATATACTATCCCATTGAATCTTTTCAACAGCCCAAAGAGATCAAATTCCTATTATCATTTATTAAACATAAAGTCCATGAGAGCAATCATGAGATGTACCCATGTCCTTGGCACACAGCAAATATTCATAAATATCGTAAGTAAATGAGCCATATTCTACGAGATTAAGTAACCAATGTGAGAGTTTAAAAGTAAATAATTAGCTACATTAATGCCTGTGGTTTTGATAACCTATTTTTGAAGAATCCCAGAGCTATAGCAGCTCCATTCTCATAAGCTCAAGCTTCCTTTCTACCCGCTTTCTGGACATACCTATTTACATGCCCCACTGACCTTGAACACAAGATATTAACTGAATTTATAATCCCCTTCCACCGCAGTCTACTTTATAAAGATTCCCTGGCTGAGCAGATGGCACTGGCATCTATCTGAAAGATTCTGGGAGTGATTTTAGACTGCTTCACATTCCCCCTAAAGATGACTGGTCATTTGTTTTTTATTCTTCCCATTTAACAGTTCTTATACTAATTGACCTTGCCAGCTCCACTGACTTAGTACTTCTTCTTGAACTATTTGTCTAGAGACTGCTTCTAATCTCTGTAGCAAAACTAGACATGCCATCACTGGCTAGTTTCAAATCCTCCAGTGGCTTCCTACAGTATTTAACAAATCGTTTACCACAACATGAGACGTCACACACGATCTGTACCCTGCCTCGCTCTCCACCCTTCTCACATCACTGTCCTTTACTGACTCGTCTAGCTGCCCTGGTCTTTGAACTCTATGGTGTCAAGCTCTTCCTTGCTGAGCAGTAACTTGCTCCCACCTGTCTATCATCCTTCAGATCTCAGGGAGGCCTTCCCCAATCTAGATTATTTGCAACATCTTATTCTTTTCCTGTCTCAATTTGTAATTGCATATGTTTACATCTGTCTCCCCTACAAGATTATACACTCCTGAGGGAAGGTTTCGTGTCTTTTTTGTTCACAACTGAATACGCAGCACTGACACATGACTGGCACATTGTGTGGAGGCACATTAAACATTTGTTCAATCAACAAATATAATATTTATTGAATAAAGAGCGTCTATCATGTGTCTTTTAGAGAAGCGTGCTTTCACTTGTACAGTTTGGTTGGGATGATGTCAGATGAAGTGGCAGGGGTAAGAGAAAGAAACAAATGAGGTGATAAGGAAGGGGAAAGAAAAACATGACAAGAAAAAATGAGTGAGAGAGAAGAATGATAGAATTATTGAAGAAAGAGAGTAATAGGAAAAAAGAGAAGGTAGAAAGGGCCTTGTACTGGTTGAATGGTGGCCACACCAAAGATAGGTCCACATCAAATATCTGGAACCTGTGACTGGGCCTTTATTCGTTTCCTAGGGTTGCCTTTACAACGTACTGTAAACTGGATGGCTTAGGACAACAGAAATTTTTTTATCTCAGAGTTCAGGAGGCCAAAATTCTGACGTCAAAGTGTCAGCAGCGTTGGCTGCTTTTGGAGGCTCTCAGGGAAAATCTGTTCCACGCCTCTCTCCCAGCTTCTGGTGGTTGTTTCCAGGGTGAAGCCTTGGCATTCCTTGGCTTGGAGACACATCACCCCAATCTCTGCTTCTAGCTGCACATGACTTTCTCCTCTTCAAAGTGTCTCTTTTGCGAGTGTTCACATGACCTTCTTATAAGGACACTAATTATTGGATTTAGGACCCATCTTAATTCAGTATGACCCCATCTTAACAAATTACATCTTCAAGTCTCAATTTCCAAATAAGGCCACATTCTGAGGTTCAAGGTAGGCATGAATATTTGGGGGACACTATTCAACACTGTATAGTTACCTAATTTGGAAAAAGGATATTTGCAAATATAATAAAGAGCTTAAAATGAGACAATCCTGGATTATCTGGGTGAGCCTTAAATCCAATTACAAATGTCTTTACAAGAGACACACAGAAAAGGAGAAGACAGACAGGAGGCAATGTGAACATGGGTGCAGACTGGAGTCTGCCAGACACACGGAGGAGAATGTGATGTGAAGACAGAGGTAGCGATTGGAGTGATGTGGCATAAGCCAAGCAAGCCAAGTTATGCAGACAACCTAGAGCCTCTCCCTAGCGCCTCCAGAGGAAGTGTGACCTTGCCAACCCCTTGATTTTGGACTCCTGGCTTCCAGAACTATGAGAGAATACATTTCTGTTATTTTAAGGCATCCAGTTACAGGTATTTGTTACAGCAGCCATGAGACACTAATACAGGCCTTAACACAACAGAACAGAATTCACAGCGCACTGCATTGTTTTCTCTTAAGGGCCATTTAAAAACAAAACAAAAGACTTTCCCACAAGTTAGACTCTGCTTTAAACAGATCAAAGAGCTCTTAGTAAACCCAAATTTATGAACAGCCATAAAATTAAACCAGCTCAATTTCTGTAAGCGTAATGTTTAGTGATCTTTTAATACGAGCGCATACCTTCAGTGGCTGAGATGTATAACTCTTTAACCTAGTAAGAAATTACTCTAAGGAAGTAATTGTGTTTGTTGTAAACTATCGTGTAGCTCCACTTATCTTGTGACTGCCTGATGATTATCATCAGATTTATCATACCTCATGTGCTTTCTTTTCTCTTTTTCAGGTTATTTAATGTCATCTGCGTTTCCCTATTAAGTTCTTTTTATATCTTAAGAGTCACTTTTTGTTATTTTGCCTAATGTTTAATTAGATGACACTCTGTACTGTGTTACCTTCAACTGGGAGCACAATTGCAGAAACCTGCTTAGTTTTTGGACAGCAAGTCATGCCATCAAGATAAAGCTAAATTAATGGAGGAAATTACAGGATGAGTCTTTTGCAAACTTTGAATACATTCAGAATGAAAGTCTTGCATCACTGAACAATCCCACGAGTCCATTCCAAATCTTAAGTTCTATAGTGAACCATTTAACTATTGGATATCAGACCATTTCAAAAATAACACGCAGCATTTTACTTATTTGGCTGATAATGGAGAGGCGTTGATGATCCTGCGTGGCCTATGTATAGGAAGTCCATTCATGAAACTATCATTGTCACTGGTTGCCAGAAAACACTTGAAGGGAGAAACTGTGGAACAGATTAGAATCAAGCACATGGGGCAAGAGAAGGCAGGAGCCCGGCTGTCCTCCGCCAGCCCCTCACCACTTTTTCCTTGGGGTCCCTGAACTCCTTCCCACAGTGGTCCTGATGCTTGGGTGGGCAAGCTCTGGGGATCAAGTTGAGGATTCACCCACCGCCCCCGAAGGAAGGTTTGATCCCCACCTCCCGTAGGGGACTGAACCCTTGCAGTCCTCCCCACTCCCGGCAGGTGTAGGCAGAGTGCCCACCCTCCCTCGCGGGTTACAGCGGACGCTGGAAGGCAGAGGTCCTATGGACTCGGACGGCGGCTCGGCACCCAATTTTCAACCCATCCCCACAGCTAAAGCTCCCCCCACAAGGGAGCGGCTTTTCTGCGCTGATCACCGAACACATCTAACTCCAGCAGCTTGGGCGGGGAACTAGGAGACCGAGAGTGGCCTCCCCTTTCCCCCGCGCACACGTCAACGCGGGCGTCCGGGAAGCGTCGTAATGCCCCGAAGATGCGCGCCGCAAATAAACCTGCACCCCGCCGCGGCAGCTGCGGACAGAGAAATCCCTGCCCCGAGGGCACGTCAACCCTTCCCGCAGTCTCCTGGCGAAGCAGACAGCTTCTCCGTAGATATGCTCCAGGGGAGCGGGAGGTTGTGCCTAAAGGTTTGTTGGAGAGGGACCTTTGATAAGACTAGGTGGCTGTGGAGCCTCACGCTTCTCCCCGTCCTAGTCATTCCTAAAGTTCCGCAGGTCTTGAAAGTGACAAGCCTGTCGGTCCTACCCGGAGGCTAGCCTCCATTTCCCGATTGTCTGCGCTGGCCGGCATTCACGCTAGGGAACTCGGGCCAGAGCGGTTCTGGCCTCTGTGCGCGTCTATTAGGAGGCGCATGGTAGTGATGGCGGCGCTCAGTGAGGCTTTCCTGTCACTGGATACTACTACTCCCAGCCCTCCTCGAAGCCGCCGGAGCAATCCGCAGGTCTTTAGTTTACAAGTAGCAATTTGACTTGCTTTGCTGCATGTCAAGAGGGACCGTGGAAAGTGTGGAGACGCCCCGGGGATTAAGCGATCGCAGCTTAAAAAGAAAAAAAGCCAAACAAATAAACAAAACCCACCCACCCTAACAAACATGAGGCTGCTGGAGAGAATGAGGAAAGAATGGTTCATGATTGGAATAGTGCTGGCGATCGCCGGAGCTAAGCTGAAGCCGTCCGTAGGGGTGAATGGGGGTAAGTCTGCACCTCCGCAAGCTCCACCGCGATTCCCACTTCAGAACTAATTTTCGAGTCTTGGAAAGGTGGGGAGACCGTAATTGGGAAGTATCTGCCTCTCTCAGGAGCACTGACCAGCGCAGGGTGTCCTTGGCCCTTTTGCTGATTTTTAAATTTGCCAACCCCACAGAGGATTCGGAATTAGGAATAGGGCAAAGGACTTAGAACGCAGGTTACCTTTCCCGAGAATTATCAGTGAGTATGTTTAGTGTCAAGGAGTGAGGTTACTGAGAATGAAACTTATTTTTCTTCCCCTCGAAGTAGCATCCTATCCCACGGGATGGATGCTAGGTTGCCAGGAGTTCCTCATCTATCTTGGAGTGGACACCATTACCTTGTCTATTTCCGACCCCTTCTTCCCCCACCCCCGTTGAAGAAAGTGGGAAGAAACAGAACAAGGGACACCCCTTTTCCCTCCAATTCAGATTCTGTGGCCCACATGTTGGAGAGTGACCAAGCTGACTGACACGTTGCACTTTTTCATTACAGAACACCACTTCCGTGTGCTGCGGGGATTCAGTTACTACCCTTAGCAGCCTAACAGATACAGGCTCTTTTAGACTATGTGTAGTGTGTATTTTGGCAAGGAAATGTAGGCGGACTAAAATCATACTCAAATCTCTAAATAGTGGGAGCCTTGTAATGTGGGGACGGGCATTGGTGGAAATGACTGGAAATATCAATAGCCATTTATGCCCCCCCACCCCAGACAATCATGTCCTACTTTTCATAAACATTAATTGAATTTCTTCAATTCATTGTTGTTTTTTTTTTACCTTGTTTGTTAGTTTCCACGCTATGAACAGGTTTAATGCATCAGTCATACAACAGGTTTAATACAACAGGCATACGAGTACAACAGGTTTAACACATCAGTCAGTCATACAATGAGAAGAGAAGTGAGCACACACTTTGTATGTTAGGAAGTGCTCAGGAGGATATTTGAAGTTATTTGTGCCTTGTTGTTAAAACGTGATGGAAGTGAATAAAATCTCTCAGGAGAACCGTGGTTCCTTCTACGCTCTACTTTCAATACCTCCATTTAGAAGTAGCTTCAGGGAATATTTAAAAGGAATTACTTGAATGAAGATTGTGGGGATTAAAATTTGTTTTGTTATTTTATGTTTTTTTCTTCTATATTCAACTTAGTACAAAATGTGTAATGTATACAACTGAGAATAAAGCTGTTATTCATGGTGGTTTCAACCCCAGAAGGTACCAGTTTCTTCTTTGATGTAGCTTCTCTGTGAGCTTTTGGGAAATTCGTGAAATGTTGGTGTTTGAGGTTCTGTCAAACGCATACCCCTTGTCCCTGCAGTTAGCTGGATAGTGAGAATTAAAGTTAGTGTCTTTATGGTGATCTGGAATGCACACTTGACTCACTCCACTAGTATACTTTACAGCTTTTGGTGTTAGATCTTTTATTTGCTTGGTGTTAAGGTGAAGTTACAGGTGATGTATGATCTTTAAGTTTAGATCTGCAGGGCCTAGGTTTGGTAAAGTATCTTTTATCTTACATTTCGGGTGCTCTGTGTGAAGAAAGGTTGTTGAAAGCTGAATAATTTCCCTAGGACTTCCCTCAGTGGCATATGTGAGATGGATTCTATAATCTTCCTCATGCCCTGGAACTCTGCTTCTTGAAGTTTTGTTTCATTATTATACTTTAGAAATAATGTTTCCCATTCTCACTAGTCCTTATGCCATTAATCCAGGATAATTCATTTCTTTGTTTAATTTTAAAAGAGTAGAAAGTTAAGAGCTAAAAGGGAACTTGAAAGTATTTTAAGCCAACAAGCTTCTTTTACAGTTAAAGATACCGAGACCTGAGGTCAGGCGGCTGCCCCTAGATTAAGTTAGCTAGGTTAGTTAGGGAACAGGAAGAACTAGAGACCAGGACTCCTCCTTATTTCATACCAGTTGCAAAATCTATAGAAATATTTTTTGGTGAAAAATCATTAAAAATGAATAACCATAGTAAAGATGGGCTCCCTGTAATAAAGATCTTTTTCATGCCCTGATTTTTAGCCCAAAGGAGCAGAGCAGAATCAGCTAATATTAGACAACAGTAAACTCATATGATTTCTTTGATAACTTTCTAAAACGAAAGTTAAACAGTTGTTTGGGATTTCTTATATAGGCTGTCAGGTTATGTTCTTGATACTTCTATTGAGCTTTTGATTGGCTTTTCTCCCTGTAAAACCTCTTAAATAAAAACAAACCTCCAAATAGTACCAAGTAATACTTTCACTCCTCTAGTTAGTGCAACAAAAATTTAGGAACAAGGTCTGCTCTTTAGAATAGTCCAAAGCACCTCTTTTGGCTTCTAATTTTTAGTCAAAGTTTCCATGGGCTCTGTACATTGGGAATGTGATTTTTCAGACATTCACATTGACTGGACAATTTTCAGTACGACAGTTTTCCAGATATTCTTTTAAATAGGAAAAGTTTTGGTATTCTTCAGCTTGTTAAGATGCACCTTTCACTTTTACCTGGCTCAATACCTTACTTTTAAGTGTAAGACTGCTGTACTTAAGGCACCACAACTATGATCTGTCCTCCCTTTAAAAACAACCTTCATAGCCAATTGGTGAATTATGGATGACAGGAAATGTATAGATGTGGGAACCCTAAAATTAAAGAAGTTGAATGACTTTCTAAATGGGAGACAGTGTAATCGGTACTAGCCTAGGTAATTTAATTCTTCACTGTTCTTTTTACTCAGTTACATTTCAGTTTTAAATATATAGAAGAAGGTTGAAAATAAACAGTCACAATAGATGTAAATGTATATAGATTCTGAGGTGTCGATAACCTGTCCCATTGCCACTCAGAGCAGCCCTGAGCGATGCATACCTTAGAGTTTACTGGAGTTCAACACTGTGCTATTCATTCTTAGGAAGAGAAAGGCTTACTTCTTTGGAAGTACAGAAGAAGTTTCTCATTTCTACCTGCATCTTCATTTAAATTATTTGTTTTTCCATTAAAAAAAAGCATAACCAAAAACATGCTATAAGCTTAAGTATATTAGCATGAATATCTTAGATTAGTTTAGAAGTGAAATTTACTTTGATGATGAGTAGATTTTATGAGATGGTAATAGTTCCTTGAATTTTTAAGCATTCCAAATCATTACTCTACCCCCATTAAAAAACATGGGTTTTGGAGCTCCAAAATTGCTTCAGTTTTTTTATGGCCAATTTTTCTTTTGATTTTGCTACCCCATTTCATTTTCACTGATAAACATTTTTTTTCTTTTGTTTAAAGGAAAAGTTAACACTTGTATTTCCACTTTAGCTTTATAGACATCTTAAGCTCTGGATCTGTTTATTTTGGTGATATAATCATTATCTTGGAGAGTGCCAGATGTCATTTTTTATAACATAGTTTCAACTATTACCTCTGTGCAAATATTTACCAAGTTTTCATTGCAACCCTGAGTGACTTCTAGTTCCGCATTCACAAGTTGAGTGTTCTGTTAGCATCTCGGTGTCGTGTCTCAGAGACTTTAGGGTCTCCCAATCAGAATGAATTTATTCTTCCCATTTAAAAGGTACATTGTAGGTAGCCCTGGAGGACCCTTACCATGTCCTTTCATGGCTTAGAGTTATTTAGATACGCATCTAATAAAAAAACCCAGTATACAATAATGTCTCCAAGATTTAATACATTGAAAGTCAGGAATCAGTCATTCCACTGAATTACGCCAATTAGTTAATAGTGATTATGTGGATTTATGTATGTGCATGTGAAGTGTGGGAGGAGTTTTTAAAAAATTCGGTGGTTGGCCAAGTAAAGTAGATGCTTCAGGTACCCCCAGGAAACATGCAGTCTAAGTAAAAGCCACATCCTTGCTATAGAGACGCATCTTTAGATGTTTCGTCTCACTCTCATTTATGACCATATCGCTTACTCTGACCCATCCTGTATAGAAATGCTGGAGGCACCGCTGTGGGCAGACCCACAGTTGACAAGAATAAGGTCTCATAAAAAGCAAGGGATTAGAGGAAAACAAAAATGATACGAATTTTAAAAAACAGCATTTAAAATTCCTGGAAAGTATTTACTTTCAAAACCAGTCAGATTCCTGACTTTAAAATCTGCTTCTGACTCCGCTTTCTCAGTTGTTGAGGAAGCATTATTTCTAAGTGTGAGCTGCTGAGACAGATTCACTCACAAATATAAAAATAGTATTTTTGAACAGCCTCTACTGCCCTGATATGTAGTTACATTTGCACTGTCCTTCTCCCTTTTGCTCTCTTTTCTCAGATCTCAGCAAAATGATTTGTATAAATGCCAGATACATAAAAGAATTTATTGCAATGTTTGAGGAAATCTTTGTTTTTTAAATTCGCTGATGTACTACTACAAATGCCTAAAGTATAGTAGTTACTCAATAAATATTTGTTGACTGAATGAATGGTGATTTTTCCTGAGCTTGCAATTGAGCAGTATCTGTAGGTATGGTGAAGAGTTCCAGGGAATGGAGAGGCCGTGAATGCTGTCCTGTTCTTTTGCTTAAAGGGTGTATTAGTTTCCTTCCCTTCCCTTCCTTTCCTTTCCCTTCCCTTTCCATTAGTTTCTTAGGACTGCCACAACAAATTACCGCAAACTGGGGGGCTTAAAATGGCAGAAATGTATTTTCTCACAGTTCTAGAGCCTAAAGTCTGAGCATCATGTTGGCAGGGCCGTGCTTCCACCTAAGGCCCTAGGGGTGAATCTTTCCTGGCTTCTTCTAGCTTGCGGTGGTTGCTGATTACCACCATTGCTTGGTGAAAAAACTCTGGTCTCTGCCTCAGTCTCTCCATGGCCATCTTTCCTCTGTGTGTGACTGTCCAAACTTCCTTCTTCTTGTAAGAACGCCAGTCATTGGATCAGGGCCCACCCTAATCCGATAAGAACTCATCTTCATTTGATTACATCTATCTGCAAAGACCCTATTTCCAAATAAGGTCACATTCACAGGTTCTGTGTGGACGTGAATTTTGGGGGGACACTCTTCAACTCAGCATAAGAAGGCCGAATAGAATGTCAGACATGAGATGATCTTAGATTTTAAACTGCTGGTGTATGCCAGGGTTTCTCTCCCTCAGCACTGCAGACATTTTGGACATGATAATTCTTTGCTGTTGGGAAGGTTATCCTGTGCCTTCCAGGATGTTTAGCAGAACTCCTCATCTCTGTCTACTAGATGCCAGTGGTACCCCTTAGCCCCTGAGTTACAACAACCAAGTCTCTTTTAAATGTAAAATGTCATTTTCTCAGAGCTACATCTTTTCAAAGAATGTTGTTCATTGGTTAGCACATTAGGTCTTTAAGCCAATTGTGTACATGGCACAAAAATAAATAAATATTAGGGGTGTCCCTATTGTATCCACAGTGTTACTGCATCTGGGAGGATGCCAGCCTAACTCCAGACAGGATTTTCTGAAGGGCAAGGATCAAGCCTGTCTGGTTCACTACAGTATGCCCAGGGCCAGGCACAATTTCATAATAATTACGATCTTCACAACGTACTGTTAAGTACACTGTAACTCTATTTGCGTTGTCTCAATCACAAGTGCTCAGTAATATTTGTAGGCTGAATACTCTTGGGGAGAATGGAACGTATGCATGAATGCAAGCTTTTATTTCAGGTATCCTAGAAGAAATTAAATGATATTTGCTAAAGAGGAAGGAACTTCTTCCATTAATTCTCTCCTTTTGGTTTGGGGAATTTTAATTATTATCTCAACACTGATACTGTGATAGGTATAATTAGGACCTATATTGAAGCATGTTGACTATCTGCTGTCCTGTGTGAGAACAGAGTTCTCACATAGGAGAGCAGAGAACAAATGCTTGACTCTGTCAGGACAGTAGGATAGTAGGGCCGGCACTACGATGTAAAGTACCATTTGCCTCCTCCGATGGATTGGTCTTTCAGACCCAGTTCTCTCCTGGAAATTCTTATCTAACGGTAACTCGTTTCTCTCTCTTTAGGACCACTGAAGCCAGAAATAACTGTCTCCTACATTGCTGTTGCAACAATATTCTTTAACAGTGGACTGTCATTAAAAACAGAGGTACTGTCACTTATGGGACACAGGAAAGATGGGGAGAAAAGTTGAATTTGTACTTAATATTTTGAAATTTCAGAATCCTCTTGCAAAGTCGTGTGTAGCTCTAGTTTGAAGTCTTCACGCTCACAGAAGATAACTTGGACTTCAGCAAAGGACTTGGGTCTTGTACCTACACGTTATAGAAACTTCAGAGTCGAGCAGCATGGCCCCCGAGGATGTGGTCGTAATGGGTTATGTTTTTAATACAGCAACTGAAGTGAAGCCTCTACTTCCGGTCTTCCTCAGGTTGTGGTGGTAACTAGAGTGGTGCCTACTGGGGCACCGTTCAGCTGTTGATGTTTCGTTGGGTTCCCATAACTTTGTGTATCATCTTTTGTTCCCAGGATTCATGCTGCTCAAGTGAGAACTTGTCATAAGTTTTAACTACTTTGTATATTTTTAAAAAGTATATTCCTTGTTAGTGTATCTATTAAGAATTAATAAATGTTTTAAGAGAAATATTGGTATTTTTCATACTAAGTCACAACCTATGATGAATGTTATTTACTGTTCCAAGTGTCACTGAACATGGGATTCCTTGGAATTAAAGAAATTTATATCTGAATTTTTATATCTGAGATAGGAATGAGTCGAATTTATCATTCCCTTTTGGCTTACAATGGAAGAGAAAAAAGAAAAAATACCCATCTGCTTTTGAAGAAATTACATAGAGTTTTCAAAGTTGTCATTCTAAGACGCTTATTCTTACATAGATAGGGAAATCTTACTATGTAAGAAGGATTTTTTTTTGGGGGGGGGTGGCTTTAAAACTTAAAATTCTGTTTCTGCATGATATCTTGCCTTTAGTTACTTAAAATTTCTTTTAAGTGTGATTTGAATGAAGACCAAATTCAGTTACCTCTTTTTCTGAGCACTCTTGTAGCTACAGGGAAAAAGTATGGTTTTGCTAAATTTATGTATTCTGTAGTTATCAGGTTGGTATAAATCTTTTCATTGGGGGCATTTTGGATATAGATGAGATCCATGTGTGGTGTGTATGACAGATACATTGTGTCTAAATCTTCTTCCGAAAATAACGGACATGGATGGTATTTCCTAAATATGTCAAATTCCAGTTTTTGTAAATTGTATTGAGGTGAAAGAACTATGATTAGTGCATAGAGGGTACGGGCTTTTCCTGTCAACACCAGAGTTTTGTTGGTCCTCGAGTGTGGGACACAATGGTACAGAAACATATTCGCCACTCCTGGGCTGCTGGGCTGATCTCCCTTGGAGGTCTTCCTGCTGGGCTTGGCTAATGCTTATTGTGGAGCAGCTGCTTGACCCAAGTCCTCTACTTGGGACATTGCTCTAACTACGTCCCCTGGTGGCTGCTTAATAGCTACAGCTGTTACTTAGGCCATGGGAAATCTGGCAAGAGACTTGATTCTCTCCTTAGCCTCTTGCTTACAGCTATTCTGTAAAGCAGCCAACTTCGTGGGATGCAGGAGTTGAAGAAGGAATGTCACAGCTATCAGCATTTCTCTAAGGACCACATTTTTCTGTAAGCACCTAGGAAACCTTCAGAGTCATCCAGCTAATTTGGGTCTAATGCTGAAATGCCTTGATCTTATGTGTTCTCACAGTATCTAAGTAGCCATCAAAGCCATTTCCTTCAAAAGGCCCTTTTGAAACGAATACAGCATTAAGTCATTTTCAAGATCCATTTAACTTAAGATGCCCTAGACTACATCATTGTGTAATGTTAAACCATCTCTAAGCCCTGCTAATTTCCTGGGCAACCAGAGTAGTAAATTCAAAGGTAGCAATCGTGTTGTTATTTATTTTCTAGTTAATAATCTTAAATTAATTTCAGCTGGGACCACTATTTTCTTACCCTATTAAGTTCTAGAATGGTGCATTCTTGCACACAGGAGACTGTAAGTTATTATTGACTTACGTTTGTTTGAAAGCATTTACAGTGGTCCCTTTCAAGTTTGATTTATATTGAACATTTCATGCAGTAGTATTACTCATACATGGATGTAATGATGTATATTCTAAAAGTTGTTTTGCTCATTTATTGAAATTATAAAGAACTTTGTGTTAATACTTCATGCTAAAAAGATTTCATGCTAAATCTTCAGTTTTATGACTGTTGATTTCTAGTTTTTGAAATACTTGTTGAAATGGTTTCTGAAATTTTGTTGCACTGAAGTGAAATAAGGTCACATTTGAGGTGTATTTTATATTTTGCTAACTTGATTTGTCACTTTAAGCGACCGTGCCAGGACCAATTCATTTAAACAAATATCTATCAAGTGCTTCTGGCTACAAAGCTCTGTGCTTGGCACTGGGATAGAAACAAAGAAAAGGGTTCTGAGTAGAGCAGCATATACAGATTTTTGCTTATTTTCCTTATCAGATTTTTAAAGAAAAATCCCATTCACTTAGAAGTAAATATAGCAAATTCTAAACTTTAGGCTCATGCTGCTTGTTTCTGGCACAGAGCTGTGAGGCTGACTCTCAGAAAGTGAATCAAATAAAGGTCAAATGAGGGTTAGAAGGAAATTCGTATGTAATGAAAATATTGTTACATCCCCGTCAGAACCCCTGATTTTCAGCAATTCTTGATGCTGTCTGTGAGACTCCATATCATCAGTATGTGGAGTACCTCCTTCATTTTATTTTAATGGAATTTGACCTGTATTACATGTGAATAAACAAAACGTCACAAAGAATCAACTTTTCAATTATTCATGATGGCATTTATTGGAGTATGTGGCCCTAAATTCTACATGGATCTATATGACTTAGTGCTATTTGGGTTTTATAGTGTTACTTGCTTTTTCTTTTCTAGTGTTACCTTATTTTCTCTTCAAAGTTGTATGTGGAAGATCTGGAAAATATGTAACACTGGGCGTTTGTGACATTATTGAAAAATCTTTCTTAGAAACACTTCATGTCTGTTATTTCCCTGTTGTTAAGAGGTTCCTTCTAAGCCAGCACAGTAGACCCATGTGATTCATTTGGCTGGGTTCTTTACTGCTCCATTATTCTAATGTACTATCAGTTGTTTCTAATTGTTTATTAGGTCAGGTAGTATTCTGTAACTACATTTTTTTAATAACTTTTTTATGATTACAAAAGTGGTATTTCCCCATTGTAGAAAGATAGAAAGATTAGAAAATAACTATTAACATCTGCAATGTTTTAGTCCTTTTGTATAAACATTTTTACACATAGAAAATATTTTGTTAAAAATTGTATACATGTAACTATGTTTATATATGTATACATATTAGCATACATATACACATACACACGCATATATAATCTTATTTTTATATGTGACATTGTAAAATTTTTAATGTAATTTAATATTTTTATTTAATTTTTCTTTATTTACATATATTTAAAAATTATAATTTAGATTTTGTTTACTTTTATGAACATAAATCAAAAGGTACAAAAGTATATATGATGAGAGGTCTTCCTTTTATCCCTCTAACGGGTATCCAGTTCTCTTCTCTGGAGACAACCAATGTTAACATTTTCTGTGTGTCTTTCCAGAGATATTCTATGCAAAACGTACATATGTGTATCTTCACTTTAAACTGTGGTATTTTATACTATTTGCCATCTGATACCTTATTTTACTCAAAAAATATATCTTGGAGATTATTTCATATCAGCACATAAAGAACCCCCTGTTTCTTTTGGTATGCTGAAAAGTATTCCAATTTATGAATGTGTCATGATATATTTTCCTAGTCCTCTGTTGATGGACATTTAGGTAATTTATAAAATTTTGCTATTACAAACAAGATGCAAAGGATAACCCCAAAATATGTAATTTCCCACATTTGGGAGTATATGTGAAGGATTAATTCCTAGAAGTGGAATTGCTAGGTCAAATGGTATGTGTAGTTTAGGTTATGATAGCTAATCCACGTACCTGGAATAGTGGCAGGTGCTCAGTAAATATTTGTTGAACAAAGAGATGAGTTGCCAGATTGCTCTCCATAGGTTACGCCCATTTACACTGCTGTTGATTAAGTAGGGAAAGACTGTACTGCTACAGCCTTAGCCACACTGTTTTTCATCTTTTTTTTTTAATTGAAGTTTATTGGGGTGACAGTTGTTAGTAAAGTTACATAGATTTCAGGTGTACAATTCTGTAATACATCATCTATATATCACAATGTGTTCACCACCCAGAGTCAGTTCTCCTTCCATCACCATATATTGGACCCCCTTTACCCTCATCCACCCCTCTTCCCCCTTCCCCTCCAGTAACCACTAAACTATTGTCTGTGTCTATGAGTTTTTGTTGCTTCATTTGTTTGTCTTGTTCTTTTGTTGTTTTCAGTTTTATATACCACATATCAGTGAACTCATATGGTTCTCGACTTTTTCTGCCTGACTTATTTCGCTTAGCGTTATAATCTCAAGATCCATCCATGTTGTCTCAAATGGTACATTTCATCTTTACTTATGGCAGAGTAGTATTCTATTGTGTATATATACCACATTTTCTTTATCCAATCATCTATCAAAGGACACTGTGGTTGTTTCCATGTCTTGGCCACTGTCAATAAAGCTGCAGTGAACACTGGAGCACATATGTCTACACAGTTTTAACATGGCTTTTAATAGCTCTTAACAGTGTTTATATCTTAAATTATTTAGTTATTCTCCTATCTTTGGACATTTGTTTCCAGATTTCATTGTAATGGGTAATGCTGCAAGGGTCAAGTCTGTGTATAAATGCTTGTAACTATTTTTTTTTATCCTTAGGATAAATGCCTAGACATAAAATTGTGGTATCCACAAATATGAATTATATTATAGTCCTTGATATATATTCCCAAATTCCTTTTCAGAAAAGTTATATTGTTTTATATTTCTGAGACATATGTGAAATGCCTTAATTACTGCATTCTGGCTAATCATTTTACAATTTTTTTTAAATTAAAAAACACTAATATTTCTTTGGTATTTATTGAATGCCTCTGAGTATATCTGAGTGAGATTTGTTTTCAAAACTGCTGTGAGTTCTGCTGGTGCTCAGGTTTCGCTGGGTTGAAACTTCTGATTCAGAGTAAGGATGGCTTCTTTTCTCTTAGGTTTGATCCGTGGACCTAGAATCGCTTCTGGTCTACCCAGTGCCCTGCATTAGACCCGGATTGCCAGGAGTTCCTTAGGGCACATGTCATTAGGGATGTTTTGTGACCAAAATGGAACAGCTGTGTGTCTTCACACAGGGAGATAAAATAGTGAAAGCCAACGAGACAGATCTCAGAAAGTGGTGGTCAGTGAATGAGTCTGAATTAACCTACTGTTTATTAAACTATAAACTTTGGCTAAGGTCTCTGAGGCTGAGGATCTCTTGAATGTCTTACTTGACATTACAGTGCTATGCTTGTAACCAGGGAATCTGTGGCATCTTTGTGCTTTAATGACTGCCTGAATGTTTTATGTAAGTTTTCTACTACTTTCTAAATTTGTTTTATTTCCACTGAATAACCACATAACTCAAAGAAATTCAAATGCAACTGCTTGTTATTTAGTACATATTTAAAGCCCATAGTTTAGCTTAGTGTATCCTTTTTTAGCTGAGAGACTTGTAACATGTGCCTGGTTTGTCATGTTTCATGGGAATTATTTCCCTCTTGGGGTAGCAGTGTGACACGGTGGAAAAGCAGGCGTGGGTTTAGTGGGTTTGATTCTGATCTTCACTGTACAGGAGCTCTTAATTTCAATTTCCTCATCAGTAAAATAGGGATAATAGTATCTACCTAACTGGGTTGTTACGAGGATTAAATGAGGTAACATACATAAGTAGCAAGCTCAGAGCATGCCTTATGGCTGCTATTCAGTAAAGGTTAACAAAGAAATATAATGAGTGGAGTTTGGGGAAGAAGCCATTTTGAATTATAGAATGTTGTTGGGGAAAACATTTTCAAGAATTATGATTTGTGTGTAGCTTTAGTAACATCTTGCCAAATTGAGGCCTTACGAGTTCTGGTGTAATGAACAGAGAGGTTAAGTAGCATATTTAATTCAATTGTAATAGGTCCTGCTAAAATTTTTAAATAAAATTATTATTATTTTTTTAGGTAAACGTACATGTTTGTTAACACTGTCACCAATCCTCAAATCTATACTGGTGTAAAGGTAGTTAGCTTAGTCCTGGTCCAGAATTTTTTTAATTTAAATTCTTGTGGTATATTGTATATTTGAAAGAAATTTAAATATTTCAGAAATTTTATATAAAAATCATAATCTTCATGAATAACTTCATAACAATCAATAACTTTTTTTAATTAAAGTCTGTATCTTATGCATATGCTTATAGGTATAAAATTTAGCTATGAAATAACTCCAAATTAATGAATCTTAGCTAGACTAATTGGGGTGATTATTTTGCAGCATATACAAATATCAAATCGTTGTGTTACATGCCTGAAACAAATATAATATGTGGATTATATCTCAATTTAAAAAACGAATTCATGTAATGTCATTTTAGTAGCAGTCTCTTTTCAGAAATAGTTTTCTTACTTTTATTATTTTGTGTCCATTTTTGCAGGAGCTGACGAGTGCTTTGGTGCATATCAGACTGCATCTTTTCATTCAGATCTTTACACTTGCATTCTTCCCAGCAACAATATGGCTTTTTCTTCAGCTCTTATCAATCACACCCATCAATGAATGGCTTTTAAAAGGGTATGTTTGAATATTTTGAAGGGTCCATTTTTAATGGGCATCTCTAGTGACATTATTATTTCTGTGGCAACTATTTACAAAAGAGCTTATGTGTGGTATCTTATAAGGAAATAAAAACACTTTTAACATTATTCTTTAAAATGGTAATGTTTCATGAAGGAGGTTCATCAAAGAATTTTATAACAGAATCTTAAAATACACCCATATACTTAATCTTAAGGCTCTAGGATAAACGTTTTTCTAGGAATTTAAAAAAAGTTGTGCTGGGATTAAAATGGAAGGGACTAGTGGTTGTAAGATCTGTATGTATGTGTATAATGTACATTATCAATTGAGTCTTTAACTTTTGTGATTTATCTTACCAAATGTATTCGGAGTATAATATGTGCTTTTAAAATATATAGGAAAGAAAAAAAATATATAAGGGACAAACATTTACTTTTTCACTTATTCTGTTTGGTGTTTGATAGGATAGTTGAATTAACAATAGATTTTTATTAGAATTTTTTCTCCCATTAAAAGTGTTGCCATATATTTTACAAGAATTTAATGATTTTAAGAAATTATTTGAATTGGTTTAAAACCATCCACATTTTAGCATCCTGGTGTAATACCTAAAACACTGTACTTAAAGCCTGAAGATTGCATTCCGATCCTGTTCCTAACTTGCTATGTCACTTTGAGGAAATGCATTTAACAGTGTTGAACCTCAGGATTCCAGTCTATAAAATGAGAAGAATCATATGGTTACTACCTGCTTCACAGTGTTGGGTTCATCAGTTGAGATCGCTTATTTAAGTCATTTGTTTAGCTCCTACTATGTGCCAGGGGTTGTTATAGGTACTGGAAAAACAACAGTGGACAATATTGGCCAAGAGCCGGTAGTTTTGCACATTGAAGAGACTCTGGGTGTGATTGTCAATAAAGAAGTAAATAGATGACCAAGAAAGAAATAAGTGATGTGAAGTAAAACAGTACGATATGATTGAAAGTGTTTGGGTGCACAGGCTGGCGATTAGTTTGCAGAGTTCTGGGGGACAGAATGTTCTAGGCAAAGGAAACAGGATGTGCAAGGGCTCCAAGGCAGGAAGAGGCCTGGTATGTTCTAGGGTCAGGAAAGCAACCATGGTGGCCAGAGCCTGGTGATATAGAGGGTGAATTATATGACGTGGAGGTGGAGAGGTGGACAGGAGCAGGTCACTCAGGAGCAGGTCAATCAAGAGTCCTATGGTAGAGCATTCAGGTTTGACTCTGAGTGCTACAGGAAACTATAGGAGGGATTTCAATGAGAAACGGTGTTGTTATATTTGCAAATGATTCTTATGGCTACTGTGTGGAGAATAGATAGTAGGAGGGCCTGAGAGAAAGCTAGGAGACCGGCTTGGAGGCTAGTGTGGTGCAGGAGTTCTGTAAGGAGAAATGGATATATGGAGGATATATTTTAAACTTAGAGCTCTCCGAACCCATGGATGGATAGGATATGGGAAGAGAAAGACAAAGAGCAGTCAAGGATGACTCCTGGATTTTGGGTATAAGCCATTGGGTAATTGATGGCATCATTTACTTAGCTGGAGAAAAATAAGTTAGGACAAGGGGGAAAAATCAAGAGTGCTGTTTTGGCCAGATTGAGTTTGAGAGAATGACCATAAAATTTTACAGGAAAGCATAAAATGCCTCATAAATATAATGACATCATTTTAGAACTACAATGTATGATGTGTATTAGGAACCAATAGTTACTGAGAATATGTCATGTATAGAGTACTCAAGAAATAGGAAGATAGTAACTCATTTTGCTTGTATTCAGGGATCTTGCAATTTAGTTGGATATGTCAGACACACACATACACACACACACATACATATACTCGTGTATATAAAATAGTAACCAACCAAAATGGGACAGCGTATGATTTGTCAGATGACAAATGATTTGTCAGATGGTATAATGAGTTAAAGGGTAAGAGGTTCAGCAAGGATTGTGTACTCCTAAATTAGAGAATTAAAATGTGAGGCATTGTGGGGAAAAAGATAAAAAGTTTTCTTTAGGCCAACTTGCAGAAGGCTGGAGCTCCTGGGCTCAGGACTTTCAGTTTCAATCTATAGACGATGGAGAGTTCTTAAATGTGCTAAACAAGGAAACAACATGCTAAAAAACGGTCATTAAGGAAGATTAATGTGATAGCATTGTACTGTGTATATAGAGTAGGACTTACAATCTCAGTATGCCAAATAAAACAAGCATACAGTTGCCCCCTCAGGATATTAACGTTAAAGGAATACAAACGTAGCCTCACACACTTACGGGAAGCCCTTCTTAGCTCACTTTTTCTCCCATCCCCTCCCCAGTTTGAGTGTTTACTTAGTATGTGAACTTGAGGGAGTTGCAGGCTTCTACATCAGGACTTGGTGTAAGTCATTGAAGTAAATATATTTTGAGCACATATTCCTTATCTTACTGTATCAAAGGAAAAGGGTAGAGGGAGAGAGTGGATGTTTGGAAATGTCCAGATTTGGGCGCAAAGCATTTGAAGGGGGGTGATGGCAACAGTGATGGCACAGAATGGAAAGTTGGTTGTAGTGATTGATTGACGGGTGAGGAGTGAGTGGAACCAACATAACTCCAAAGTTTCAAACTGAAACATTAGGAAAAAACTGTCCCATTGACAGAAATAGGTAAATTGAGAGACAAATTGATTTTTTAGAAAAATACGTAAATTCAACATTAGATATTTTTAGTTTGAGGTAGCAAGTATAGGCTGCTACAAATTTAGGAATGGAAGTTAAGGCTAGAAATGTAAATTTGAAAGTATTCCTACAGATTCAGATATGAAAGTAAGATTGAGAAGAAGGCAGGAGAGACAACAAAAAACTAGAGTGGACTAGTTTAAAAGGTAGGAGATAAATTAGATTGATGATATACCATGTTAACCAAGAGAATATAGTGCTTTGAGAAGCAGGGAGGTAAGGAGAGTGAACATGGAGAAAAAGACATTGGATTTGGTGACTAGGAGATCACTCGTTAGTTTTAAGGTTACTACTTTTACTAGTAGAAGGGACGTAAGTCAGATTTCAGGGGAATAAAGAGAGAATAGGATTTGGGGTCGTGGAGGTGGAGTGTTCTTTAAAGAAGGTCAACAGTGAGCCACCATGAAAAAAGGAGGATTATATGTTGAGGAGCAAATTCAACTAATTTTGAGATTAATTAACTACACTTAGGTCTTCAATCTTCTGCCTCCTCGAAGGTAGGAATGATGTCTTATGTTTTGTTTTATACCCTTGTGTAGTATCCTACCTACAGAAGGCATTATGTATTCAGTGAATAGGTTAGGGATTTTTTTTTTTTGTTTTAAGATAAGGAGAATTCTACTTCCTTGTACATAGAAGGGAAGAGACCAGAAGAGAGACAAAGAGTGAAAAACTTAGAAAAATTGAAAATACCTGAGAGGACCTGTCCCTAGTCTTGGTGGTAGGGGACGTATAGAAGGCAGAGTGGTTGGAAGAGTAGGTAAGTTAAGTCCTCGACCCTGGATTCCAGAATAAAAGTCTAACCCTAAACAGGTGGCTTTGTGAGTTTGGGCAAGTTATTTAACTTCTTTCTTAACTTTAGTTTTCAATAAAATGAGAATATTAATAGTATTTATCTTAAATAATTGTGAGGAATAAATGCATAAAATGCCTAGACCAGTACTACAAATGGTAAATGCTCAGCAAGTAATAGTGACAATGATGGTGATGATCAGAAGGAAGGCCCAGAGATTGGGGATTCATAATTGGGCAGACTAGCATCATTTGGGAAAATAATCCTTAAAAGGAGATCACATCGATCTAAATTGAGTTGGAAATTCCATAAAAGGTGTTTTCTTATGATTTCTGTCAAAATGAGTTAAAACTTTCATTTTTTTTATTTCAGACCTAATGTAAATTAATTGCATAAAGTTTAGACAATACCTTATTATAAAAGTGAATAAAAATCATTTGTAATCCTACATTCAAAATATTAGTCAGATACTCTGTGAACTTTCTGTATGAACTTTCAACTTTAGTCAGGCCAGCTACTCACTATCCCCGGAATGTATATTCTGTATGAATGCTGAGTAATATTTTTTTATTTTTAGTATTAGATTTACAACCCATAGCTTCATTGGTTTGCCATGCAATGTATTTTCTGTCCTAAACTAAGAGAATAGACTTCTTGTCACGATTTGGGTAATAAAAAACCGAGTTTAGAATAGGCACTGGAATTTACTACAACCTGAATTCAAAAAGTATATGATTGTGTCATGCCGATTTCTATAATAAATTATAATACAATGACATGAAAATATCTTTTATGAAATGAAAGTTTGGGAATTGCTGTTTTATAAACAGGAATCAGCAAATGTAAGCTTGTGTTTTGTTGAATATTTTTGAACTTTGGAAGTGGTTTTAAAGTTTTGATTTTGCCAAAAGACTTCCTACAAAAAAAAGTAAGAAAAAGATACGTCAAAATAACCTAAGATTATACACACTTAGCAAATGAGTAACCATTTTGGTCCTCTTTCAATGATTATACTTACTATAACTTGACTGTTTTTCTGAATTATACCATAAGAGCTTAAATAATTTTAAAAATAAAATCACCAAAGCCTGTGGATGGAACGAAAGCTTCTCCATGCCTTTGCAGCATCTTCTGTGTTGCCTCATATACAATTGTCCAAACTCAACAGAGCATGCGCATCAGCAATCACTCTCCTATTTTCCTTTACTCAGCTCTGCTGTTTTAGAATGAATGCAGTGCAACCTATTTATGAGGGCAAAAAGCATACCATTTACAATTGCGTTTTCTTTTCTTTTTCAGTTTGCAGACTGTAGGCTGCATGCCTCCCCCTGTGTCTTCTGCAGTGATTTTAACCAAGGCAGTTGGTGGAAATGAGGTGAGTCACGGGGCTAACTTTGTATAAACGTAGCTAGGTGCTGTGCTTTTATTTTGTATTCCATTTTATGATGGAGTCAGGTCACAGAAGACACATAAGTAACCATAGCAGCTTATGAAAGAAGTAGGGGTTTTTGTATATTAGGATGATGCTAAACTTGATGATAATGAGCGGAATTTAGGATTTCAAAGAGAAGAGTGGGGGTGGGGGAGTGAGTGAAATAGAGAGAGTGATTTTCCTACCTCAGTGGGGAACTGGGAGACACAGGACAAAGAATCCAAGGAAAGAACTTTTCGCCTAAGACTCACACTGAGGATACCCACTATGGCCATTCCTTAGTTCTTCAGAAACTTGTAACAAACTAAATTCATGGAAAAGGCGTCAGTATAAGTTTAATGGCAAGTGAAAGTGATATATGAGGGAGAAATGAGGCCGGGTTTCTAAGTTAAGTTCGAAGAAATTATCCAGCTGCTTGGGGACCGTGGCAAAAGAAGAGTGCTTGTATATTGGGACAGCAGTTGTCCGTTTCAGGAGCTATTCATTCTTACAAGTGGCTCTTCTTGGCTGAAAGGCTCTACCACCTGATACTGAGGGACTTAGCTTTGTAGTAACTTACTTCTCCTTTTCCACTTATATTCCATCATTCAGTAAAGAATACTATTGAATGAAGAAAGATAGTTAAGGGGTTCCCACTTCAATTCATTCTTAGGATTTTGCTTTCTCAGCATCTATTTTCATTTTCATTTACTTTCTATATTCCAAACATATGTATTGAGCACCTGCTATATTCTTTTTAAAAAGAGGTTTATTAAAGTATCATTATATACATTAAACTGCACAAATTTAAACAGTTTAATATTTTGACATCTGTATATACCTGTGAAAGCATCACCGTAACCAAGATAGTGAATGTATCCATCACTCTCAAATGTTTCTTTGTACCCCTTGGGAATTCCTCCTGCCTTTCTTAGTGCCCCTCTTCTCCAGGCAACCACTGATCTGTTTTCTGTGACTACAGATTAGTTTGCATTTTCTAGAGTTTTATATAATGAAATCATAGTTTGTACTCTTTTTTTCTTTTCTGTTTTTTTATTCAGTGTAATTAGCTTGAAATTCACCAATATTGTATGTATCAATAATTCATTCCTTTTTATTGGTGAGTAGTACTGTTTTGTATGGATATGCCACAATTTATCCATTCACGTGTCGATGAACATTTGGGCAGTTTCTACTTTGGGGCTATGAACATTTGTGTACAAATCTTTAAGTGGACATATGGTTTCATTTCTCTTGGGAATACTTCTGAGTGCAGTGACTGGATCATCTAGTAGGTGTATGTTTTAGCACCTATCAACCAAGGGAAGAATCACCAATAAATAGTCATCTATAAATAGCTTCTGAAGTAAATCATTTCTATCAACAGACAAGCAGTCTTTTTTTTTTACCACAGCTGTATGTTTAACTTTTTAAGAAATTGCCACGCTATTTTCTAAAGTTGTTGTTCATTTTACATTTCAAGCAGCAGTGTATGAGAGTTGCAGTGCTCCACGTCTCATCAACACTTGGTATTGTCAGTCTTTTTAATTTTAGCCATTCTAATAAACACCATTCTAATAAACGGTATCTCATTGTGGTTTTTAATTAGTTTGCATATCCCAGTGACTAGTAATGGTAAGCATTCCATGTGCTTATTTGCTATCCATGTATTTTGGAGAACTATATTAAATTTTGTGCTTTTAAAAAAAAATTAGGTATTTTGTTTTCTTATTGAGGAGCTTTGAGAATTTTGTATATTCTGGATACAAGTCCTTCATCAGATATGTGCTTTGTAAATATTTTCTCCCCGTGTGTGGCTTGTTTTTTTTTTTTTTTTCCATTTTATTACTAGTGTCTTTTGAAGACCAGATGGTAGTGGAGGCAGTGAAAGTGGTTGGATCCTGTGTGTATTTTAAAAGCACAGGATATGCTGACGAATTGGATGTGGGGTGTGGCAGAAAAAGAGGGGTTAAGAATGACATCAGGGTTTTTGAGCAGCTGAAAGGATGGAGTTGCTGATATGGAGAAGAGGACTATGTGAGAGCAGGTTTGGGAAGTATTAGTCTGGGTAGACGAGGCTAGGGTATGATAACTAAGAATTCCAAAATCTCAGTGGCTGAGCATATAGGTTTATTTCTTGCTCATGTTACATGTCCCATGTGGGTCAGTGAGGTCTTTGCCATCACTAAAGAAGCCTGGTTGATGGAGGCCCCATGTCTTGAAGGTACACCATCTGGATGGAACACAGAGTATTTTCAGTTGCCACAGCAACTGAAAGAAATTGGAGAATCACAGTGGGGCTTTTCACTGTCCAGGCTGGAAGTAATACATGGCACTTCTGCTCACATTAAATTGGCCAGAAGAAGTCATATGGCCTTACCATGTGTTGTCATTCATGTCATTCATGAGGAGAACAGGCTATTGGTAAATATTTGTAATGTCAGCCATATGGATAAAGATCAAGAGTTTGTGTTTTCGTTGTGTTAAGATGTCTATTACATATCCAAATGGAAATGTCAGTAAGCAATTAGAGTTATAAGAATTGAGAGTGCAGGGGATGTTCTAGCCTGAAGGTATAAATTAAGGCATCATCAGTGAATAAATAGTATTTCAAGCCAAGATCAGATGAGATTACTTAGGGAGAGAGCACAGGTGGAAAAGAGAAGAGGTTCAAGGATTGAGTTTTGGGACCCTCCAACATGAAAAAGTCTGGACAATGAGTAGTATCCAGCAAATGCAACATAGGAAGCATAAAGTGAGATTAAAAAAAAAAATACAAGAGAGAATGGTATCCTGGAAGCCAGGTAGAGAAAGTGTTTGAAGGAGGAGGGTATGATCAGCTATGTCAAATAAGTTGTGTAAGATGAATTCTGAGAATTGGTCCTTGACTTAAGCTTTGTAGAGGTTACTGGTAACCTTGACTGGAGTGGTTTGGGTGGAGTGTGGGGGCAAAAGCTTGTCTGGCATAGGTTCAAGGGCAAACAGGAAGACGGGAATTAGAGACAAGA
This sequence comes from Rhinolophus ferrumequinum, assembly GCF_004115265.2. NCBI lineage: Eukaryota > Metazoa > Chordata > Mammalia > Chiroptera > Rhinolophidae > Rhinolophus > Rhinolophus ferrumequinum. The sequence goes on along the minus strand of NC_046301.1, from coordinate 19,512,733 downwards.
GGTATAGACAACTGTTTTGAGGTCCTTTGTGATACAAGGGAATAGAGAAATGGGGCTGTATTTCGAGGGTGATATGGGGTCAAGATTTTTTTAATGCCGAGATGACAGCATGTTTCTATCATGAAGGGAATCGTGCAGTAGAGAGGTAGCTGATGATTTAAGAGAGAGTGCTGGAGTAATTTATTTGGGCCAGTGGGAGCCAATGGTATCGGGTTGTATGAGCATCAGTATGAGCTTGGACCACTTATTCATAATAACAGGAGCGAAGGCAGAGCGTGTGGGTAGATCCATGGAGATGGGTGGAAGGGGTGCACGTGAGAGTTCGCTTCTGATGCCTTTTATTTTCTCAGCAGCTAAGCATCATGATCACGTAGGTGCTATGAATGTTTGAGATGACAGGAGAAAATGTGCAGTTGCATCTAGGTGCAGAGAGTGAATTAGCTGGAGAGATGGTAGCACTGCCAGGCGGCACTAAGGCCCAGCTGAGATTTAGTCGCGCATATAGAGTGAAGCCAGTCGGCATGGTTGTGTGTTTCCTCTGAGCCGCATTCGGCTTCTTGGTGTATGAATGGAACTGACAGGTAGTTAGATTTACCCGGCGCTTCATTATGCCAGCAATTCTTTCAATTGCCACATAATTAGTGAGATAGAGTTGTTAACACGAGTCTTGGACTGCTATGATTTTCTATCACCTTGAAAGAATTTGAGAAAAGGGTCTCTTTTGGTATATTTGAGACCAGTGTTAATTGGGTTAAAGATGTCATTTATCTCTTTCTTTCTAATGTGATTCCCTTAAGAGATTTAAGACTAAAAAACCTTTCTGCTCTCAAATGGCTTTTGGCAGAAGTTCAAAGTTCATTCATTTTTTTTTGACATTAACATATAGCATTAGAAAGTATTTACATGTTCATTCCCCAGTAGATATTTAAATTATTTACATTAATGTTGCATGTCAATAGTGTTGACTTTACAAACATCTCCTTTGTTTTCTAATATCATTGGTCTAGTTCTTTAAATGTTTATATTGTGCAACTTCATGACTATCAAGCATTGGGGAGTAAACCACAATTTTTTATAAATACTGAAAATTGAGCTTCAGAAATAAAGCTTGCAAAGTCCTGTTTGGTTGTATCTTCTGATGTGAAATGGGTAGACTATTTTATAGTTGTGTCAGGTTATGGAAGAACATGATCTGGAAGTAAAGATACTAGCTCATTTTAAGTTGAATGTTTTTCTAAAATAACATTATAAGGTAACTGAATATAGGCTTTTGTTGAAGTAAATGTCAGGGAAGATTAATCTTTTGTGTAATATGTTGGAAAAAAATCTAATCTATGATGGAAAGTGAATTTATTCGTCCCATGTAAATAAAAAGGCCCAAAAGCTGAGTCCAATGTCAGGTGCCACTGGGTGAAGGTTTTGATTCTACTTCTTCGTGATTCTCTGCTCTGTCTGCCTCACCGTGGCTTTGTGCCCACATGGGTTTCAGCGTGGCAGGAAAATTGCTGCAGCACATTTCTACATTGAACTGTCCTTTCGAACTAACTATTCTTTGCAGTGTTTATGACATGTAAGAAAACTTTTTTCCTTCCAGATTTTGTGTTATTAAACTTCTTTACATTTAGCTTATGCTCTCATATATTTATTTATACATCTTTAATATATATACACATGTTTAGTATATGCTCTCATGTATTAAAGAACATGGGTGATTGTGTAGCATATTTGTATTTAATGATTTGGAGGATGTATGCCGATACACTAGTGTCATTTGGAATAATTCTCCTAGTTTTGGTTTGAAAAGTTCTTGTGTAACTTAGGAAGAGATTTTTTTCCTGTTACTTATATACCTTCCATTTTCAATGCTTTTTCCATAAAACTATTGGTTTAAAGGTTTTGTTGCGGATTGGAAGTTATTGCATCCCTTAAACGCACAGCTTGTACTTGCGAAAAATAATCTTACTACTTTTTGTTGAAGTTAAAAAACAATTTCTGCTTTTAGAACTTAGGTTGTTTTTGTTTCAGGGAGCCAACTAGAATTGATAATAATTTTTAGCAGCAGAAGGAACTCAGTGTGTGTGTATAGCAATGCATATACAGGGACTGCTAGCATATCCTTTACGTATTAAAATGAGACTATTTAGTGTATCGCTGACTGACAGCCTTGTTTTGTGGCTTTTAAATTTTAAACTGCTTTTACTTAAATTTGGAAACATGGTTAGGTTCTTCTTTTATGATTTTTATTTATTCATTCCAGTGTTTTAAACGCAACTTTTCAAAAGTGTGCTGTTGACGTGGTCTGATTGATGGAGATGGTGCTTGTGTGTGTGTGTGGTGGGGGGTTTAGTTCCTTTTTTAAATAAAAGAAAATAAGACTTGATGAACCCGAATTTTATTTCCAAGTATAAGAAAGAAGATAGATCAAAATGTTTTCTATTTTATTCTAACATGGGAGATACATGATAAACACTTATTCTTTGTTTAAAACTGTGTACATTTGTTTGGTTTAAATTTCTGTTCTAAATGTAAAGTTCTGTGGTAAACAAACATAGTTTTTTTCCAAAAGCCGTACAAAAATTTTAAACCTTATGGGACTTGCTAAGGGAATAATTGAATTTAAATTTAAGTGACTTCTGCCTCCTACTAACTCCCATAGGGATTCCTTTAATAAAATAAGGTTCTTTTTCATGAAACTGGAAAGTTATTTCTCTAAGTTTGGAGAGAAAGAGTTACGTAGTTTTCATGCTGCTATAGAGGTATTTTATTTCTCTGTAATTTAGGCTGGTATTTAATGAAAAAGCAAGAACATTAGGGTTTGGGAAAAGATGCACTGTATTCCTTAACCTCAGTATTTCTTTTTTTGCACGCTGAGATAGGAAAGGATTCAGCTACAAGCCATTGCCTAAAAACGTGAAGTCAATATGAGTCTCAATTTTTGAGTACAGTTCAAAAGCTGTGTAACTGTAAAATTTTTTAGTCTGAGCATGAAACGAAGTAGGAGAGAAATATAATTAAAGCTTTCTGCCTTCAAATATCTGAAGGAAAAAAGAAAGAAAAGAAAAGCATTAGGAATCATAATAGATAAAAATCAGGGCAAGTTAAAAAGGTGTTTCCAGTTATATCTGTAAGCAATATTTTATGCTAAACTCTGTTATCTGTGTTTCAGGCTAAGCCTGGTAATTTGAAGGATGAAAATAAGGCACTTTCACCGCTAATAGCAGTTTACTAACTAGAGGCATGTTATTTATGTTGGTTTGTTTATTTTTTTGTTTCTCAAAGTGAGTTCCATAGATCACCCACACTGGCATTACCTAGGGTGGTAAGGAAAAAAATCTGTGTATCCACCTTAGACCTATTGAATTAGAATGTGTGATGGATGGGCCTCAGGATTCTCCTTCTTTTTAAAGTGATGAAATATCAGATCTACAAAAGGTTAAACACACACACACACACACACACACACACACACACACACAGTACAGCATAATAGTAAACACCACTGTACTCACCATCCAGCTGTAGAAATAGAAGGTGATATTCAACCAGCAGTTAAGCACCCACTTTATGTAGACACTCTTTTCTACCAGAGGGAATCAAAGGACAGTAAGATCTGGTGTCTGCCTTTGAGAAGCCTACTTTTAGTGTGACATTACATTATTTAGAATCTCTATTTCATGCTATCAACCTCACAAAAATAATCAAAACAGAGTGGAATGGCTTTCCATTGGCCCATAGCATTAAATTATGGTTTTCCTTTTTTAGTCTAGGAAAAAACAAAATGTGCCCCAGGTGAGTTGAGCCCCACTCAGTTGTGTGGGACAGCCAGGACTTCAGTGTCAGGACGTGGACTGTGTTTGCTTTTTAGTGCCTGTATAGGCACTAAACGGTCTTCTCGTCTCATCTAGGGTTAAGGCAGGATGCTTCTTGCAATGTAAACACATGTAGCTGGCATTTTGATTATATTTTAGTTAGGAGGTTGAAGGATTTTAGAACCCTTTGATAGTCACATAGAATTCCAAATACATTTTAAGGAAAAGCTTTGATTTCAGGTATACGAGAAAGGTAACAGGTTGAAGTGTGTGTGTGTGTGTGTGTGTGTGTGTGTGTGTAATTTCATCAATGGGGTTAGTGCCCAAATCTCTTCAAAGATAATTTAAGAATGTCTCCTGAGCAAAGAAAATTATTACATGTGGTGAACTCTTTAAGTCATAGACGAAGGTCATGGCAGTCTGAGTATATTTAAAAAAGGTTTCCTATCTGCTTGGAAAGCAAATGAAGCGCTCATTACTCACTTAAAGTTATAGCTATGAGAGGATTTTTGCTGGAGGTGAAAGATCAAGATCATCACAGTCCAAACGGAGACAGAAAGTTCAGTTTCTGGCTTATCAGGGGGGCCTGAAACAGTTGCGCGATTATTTTGCATTATCAGTGGGGAGTTGATCTTGCTAATCCAATGCATGAAGATAAGATTCATTGAAACATTTATAAAGGCATTTAGAGTCGATCTGATCAGCACAGAGAGAGACCTGGAAGTGAGATGGAAATCTGATCTGTCAGTCACTTGTCCCAGCTTCAGCAATCGCTTGGCCCTTCTGGGCCTTGCCTTCCTCCTCTGTTCATGGGGGTGGGTTACTGCTTTCGCTTGCAGTGGAGGTGGAATGGTGTCGTGGAGGCATCTTCTGTCGGAAAACTGCTCGCCGTGTTTGCTGAGCTCTCTTGCAAGCTGGCAGATGTACACTTTTTACTCTCTCGCCTCCTGTGCTGTCTGGGAAATAAATTGCAAGGGTTTTCCCTCTTTGACAAATGAAAGAACAGAAGTAATAGCAGCAGCAGCAGCAACAAGACTCTCCACGTCCCTACTGCCCTTCCATATCTACTTTTTACATGTAGTCTCATCCTCTGGCCTGGGTGGCATTCTTAGGATCACTAGAAAGAGTGGGCTGTGCTTGTTTTCAGTTGCTATACAACTTGGTGAAACATACTTCGATTTCCCAAGATTTTTGTGTATAATGTAGAGTTCTCTCATTTAACCCCTCCATGCCTCTCAAATTGTCTTCCATTTATACCACTTTAACCAAAAGTGTCTCCTCTTGGTGGTGGGCAGTGGTTTCTGGCCACCAAATCCAGTGGGCAGTTCTCCGTTCTCATCCTCCGTGACCTGCCTGCCACCTTTGACACTATGGCCACGTGCCTCCAGGGTCCTTTTGCTTCCCTGACACTCTTCTCTCCTAATTTTCTTCCTAATCTCTCATCACTCCTTTTCTTCTTGTCGGACTCCTTTCCCATCTCAATGGGAGTGTCTTGTAAGGACCTGATAGTGAAACACCTCATTTAGCATTGCCAGATTCCTGTTTCTGAGTCCTTTTTGCCTCTGTGAAGTCGTTTGATCCCCACCTTTGGGTCCCTCAGACATAAGTGCGAGTCCTGATCTTGGGTGAGAAGTATTTAAACAACAGCAGCTTCACACGCTGCGGCACAACATCACCACTTTTACTGCTAGGCACCTGACCTTTAGAGCAAAGGATACACTTGCAAAGGCATCAGAGCAGGTGTTTGATGTCTGTTTCTACCACTCCTCGTCTAGTGGTCTGAGCGGTAAGGCCTGGACCTCTCTGAGCCTTGGTTTCCTTATCCGAGGAGCAATAGTATTTGCGTCCTTATTTCATAGAATTGCTTACAGGGATCTCATGAAGTCATTCGCAGAAGTACTGGTACATCGTAAGAAAACGTATCAAGCAAGCATCAGCATTATTATCACTGCAGAGGTTTGGCACTGATGAAATCACCTGGTTTTCTGAGTCATCATCATTGCTGCCTCAAGAATTTGATCTTCTAAGTTCACTAAATCACTCACTTTGTTCATCTAAAACTATATATTTAGCAGTTGCTATAGCTCAACTGTAACATAAACAGTAAATTATATATATGTGTATATATATATATATATATATATATATATATATATATGATAGTTTGTATTTAAACAAATTTACAAGATGGTGGGTTTTTAAATAATAGTAAACCGGGTAATCCTTAGTTTGTATTAGAGATCCTCAATATTTTTGTATAAAAATTTCCAACTATCTTAAAATACTTACTTTAGATATCCAAGAATACTCCTTCTGGAAACTAAAGGGCATGAAAGCCAAATTAGTTATGGGAGGAGGCCTTGGGGGTTTAGAGCCAGATAAGGGGGTACTGAACAGATTTTTCAGGATGTTTCCTCTAAACTGTAAAGCCTGGAAAACCACCCCGGTTCTATCTCACAAACAAAAACAAACCACAAAAACAGGTACCTTTGAACAGTTCTTCATAAATATTGAAAATTTGTTATTATCGAATTCCTTTTCAATATCAAAATGTCTGCATATATTATGAGTACTGTAAAACGATTTATTGAAATAACTTGGCTTATTTTGATTAGTTGCATTTTAAATATCAGACTTCCTTTTTAGGAAGACACCCTGGGCCCTTTAGTGATTTTTAAGGAAACACTAGTTTAAATAACACATTTATAACTTTTTTCTTAATCATATCTGATTGGTGTTCATATTTGTTGTGTCTTATTGTAGAGAATTTGATTATTTTTATGTATATTTCCAAATTCTGGGCATGTATTTTTATCGGTTCTGTGGTTTATCAGTACATTGACTACAGACCAGTTACACATGTATTTGTGTGTATTTACAAATTTGTTATTATTAACAATAGAAGACTTATTCACAATAATTTACCAAACAATGGAGTTATGGAAATATCAATGAATTAAATCTGAGAAGACTTAGCTTTTTAAACTTGACCTGCTTTATCTTCTGTATCCTCTAAGTCCCCAATGGGAACACCCTGCTTAGTGCAATAAGATTTTTCAAGCAGATTATTCTTCACCAAGAATACTTGGATCCAAACTAATGGTCTGAATGTGTTGAGTGGGACTGAGCTGCATTCCAATCGAGTGCCCAGATATTGGACTTGCAGGACCCTCTAAATGATTGCTTTGCATTTTTTTAAAAAAAATACAACCCACAGATAGAAACTGAAAAGTTTCCAAAGTATGGTTACTCTTTGTGTCATTCACTCTCTCCTCTCCTTTCGTCCCTTCTCCCCTTTCCCCTGTTCCCGCCATCTTTCTCCTTTCCTTCCCTTCCTTCCCTTTCCCTCTCTTCTGTCTTGGAACAAAAATTGCCAATCAGTATTCACTAAGTGGATTCTGTGAACTACAGTTTGAAAAACACTCCCCTAACCTGTAGTGGAAATCTGCCGTCCGTATTGCCCGTTGAGTCAGACCGTGTGATCTTCTGGACAAACTTTCTGGCCTTTGGTTGATTCTCAGGGGGATTTCCGGCCTCCTGTTACTTGCAGACAATTCCTTTGTCTTTGCCCGAAGACCACTTTGAGAACTCGCTGTTCCTGGTAACTTCTTTGGCTGCTTGTGGGCAGCTCACTTGACCAGCCTGCTCCTCTAACAGACAACCTCTCATCCCCCAGTCTACCAGTTGCAGTCCTGCCTGTCAGTCAAGGCCCAGCTCAACCACCATTCCCCTGTCAAGAAGCCTTTGCACAGGCCCAGTCAGAATGAATCTTTTCTTTCTTCCACAGTAGACTACTTTCTTTGTACCTCTGTTGTGACTCACTGTTCATCAGATGTTTTTGCATGTATTTGGCTCTCCAACCTGTTTTTGAATTTGCTTTGCAGGGACTGCTTTTCTTTGTATTCCTTTAATGCAATCCAAGGGTACAGTTATGGAAATGGCAGAGGCTTTGGGGAAGCTAGAGAAGGACTAGTCATATAATGATCCCAACAGAGTTGTTAAGAACAATGATGAAGTCACATTGCCATCATTTCCATGACTGTATGTTCTTACGGATCTTCTTATGGATCTACTGTATGTATCTTCAGGGATCTTTTCATACGTTTATTGTGCCAGAATAAAGTGGGATCGAATTGAACAATATGGATTCGACGTATTTCTCACTGATGGAAGTATATTTTAGATCCTATTCAGAGAGCTCATTGTGGGCAGTATTTAGAGATTATGCTCCCCAGTGTGTCTCACTTACTGATCCTTCAGATACGGACTGTGAGACAGTGTTATTACAAAGTTCCCATCTAATTAGACTTACATCAAGTTCACATTGGTTTGAAAATGGTATACTTTCTCCAATAGGCACATCATGAAAGTTTAATTCAGAAAAATAGTCTGATAAATTACCTATATGAGGTAAAGCATATTTATATATTTATACATATGTAGACATAAGAAATAGCCAAACCTATAAGGAATTTTTATTGGTTTATTTGAAACCAAACTGAAGACAGTTTCTGGGAAGCAAAATATCAATGGATTGAGAAAATGCTCCAGAGAATGACCGTTTTGCAACTTATTTTATACATTAGAATAAAAGGAGGAGACATAAACAGGGTTACATGAAATCCATTGGTGGTAGATTAAGGGGGAGGGAGAAAGCTAAGCAGGGGGGAAAATCTCTGGGATTGGATAAAAAGGCAAAATAAGGAAACATACTTCTTTCACATTGGTGGGTACAGGACAATTAATAATTAACATTATAGCACGTAGAGATGTTTGCGGGGAGCAAGGTAATAATGAAGCGTTCTGTGGTCTCGTGCTCTGGTGCGAGGTTGTGCCATGAGGGGCTGGAAAAGATTCTGACATTTCGAAGGTGTATTATCTTAGACACAAAAAGATAATAGACGGGCTCTCTTAAGGTAAATGTTGACCTTTGTCAAGGAAGCCACAGGCCAATGATGTGACTACCCACCATGATTGGCTTTTAGTAACCACAATTCTATGTGGTTACTATTAGCCTCTGGGTTTGTAAGGCCCACCATGCAGGCCTATCCTGAGCTCATTAGGTTTAGTAAGTGGCCCCTTTGTCATCCACAGGGACTAATCTTTTTTTTAAGTGTTTAATGAGTTAGCCTATGAAACAATGCTTTCATCTTTTGTGTGTCCCTGACTTATCAAGGACAAGGGGGACTGATGGGCCTTAACTCTCACTTGAGTTTACATTAAGTCCTTGTCAAAATAAGCCCTTATAAATACTTATTGCATTTGTGCAATGGAGTTCTTAGTATGCATTTATTCTTTTAGTTTCTCCAAAGTTTGATATTTCCAGATCCTTGATAATTTTGGTTTCCAAATGTCCGCTGTGTGTTTGCAAACTTGCTCTTAAAAGCGGGCTACATAGTCACATTTTCATATGAAAAATGAGAGCTGGCATTAAAAGTACAAAGGATCTGCCAGGCTCAAGCAGTCTGTAAAGAGACTACTTGATTCTCTGTAAGTTCTGGTGGTTTGATATCATTATCTCTTTGGAGGTAGTCAAAAATGAAATTTTTGTTGAAGGAATTATGTGGCTCTCTTTATTTAAAAATCTTTATTTTAAAAAATTTTGTTTGAAATACTTCTGATGGTAAAAAAAAAAGAAAAAGCCTATTTTAAGGAACAGTTTGCTTTTGACTGATGAAGTTTTACAACTTTAGGCCCACTTCATTATAAATTGATTATCAATAGAGAAAGAGGAAAGAAGTTAATTGAATTAGAAGCTTGTTTGCTAAATAAAAGACCCTTTTACTCACTGGAAGAAGCCTAACCTCAGCTTTTACAAAGCCTCTCAGGGATGTGAAGAAATAGTAGCATGTTTCTGTGCTTTCCCGATTTCTGACCTAGAAGGGAGAAAAAGGCGCAATAGGACTGACTATACAATGACTCAGAACTGCAGCAACGCACAATTCTGGCAAGCACTCTTAACTTTTGTGGGCAATTCCTCTGTCTTAAGTGGGTTTAGCTATCTGCTAACTCTCATAGTGTGAGATGACCGCAATCACAGGACATGCTTGCCATCAAAATAATGAGACTAGCCAGTGCTTTTATACTGCGTGACATGTCAATCCGTGTTCTCAGTGCTTTGTGTATATTAATTCTTTCAATCCTTTTAACAACATTTTGCTATAGGTACTGTGATCATCCCCATTTTATAGATGAGAAAATTGACACAAATAGAGATTAGGAAACTGGTGAAGGATTATATAGTAAATAAGAGAAGACCTAGGATCTAACTTAGACCAGGTGCTCTGCTGTCCATGTCTGTTCTCCCAACCTTCCCTTTAATGCCAGTCTCTCAGTTAACATTGGAGGTAGGACAGGTGCTAAAAGCTCTCCACCTACATGGCTTAGTGCCCGAACCACCTAGGTGAGAAAAAGAAAGGTTGACTTAGGAATGGACCAAAAAGCCAATAGTTAGGTAAAGAAGGATCCCTAAGAAGTTGCACAGGGAATGATTGCACTACTTGACTGCAGGCCTCGCTTCAGGAAGCTCTGCCCTCTCTCCTCCAGGGCCCGGTGCTGCTTCCCCAGCGAGGCACAGGGAGCACAGAATATTGGAAATGACTGCATATCTCACTGAGGCTGCCTTAGGTGGCAGGGAATGTGTCCTTCTTACTCACAGTCGTGTCCTCTGTGTCCAAGGCAGTATTTGGCATATGTTGGAACACAGTAAATATATGTGAAGAGATTAATATTTTTTGAAGGGATTTGTTTAAATCCAGCCCTATCAGTGTCTTGATGTCAATATGTCTTATTAAGGCAGTAATTCATATCTTGTTTCACTTTGTCCTATGTCAAATTAACTTTTATAAAAAGTCTTAAAAGTTTATAGAAAAATCAAGATACATACTTGGCTGTCCACTTGTAATGTTATTACTTCTCTCAATTATTCACACCTATTGTGCTTTGTTTAAGCATCAGCAGCCCAGCCATTTATATGGTGGCCACCTACAAAATGCTTGGAAGGAAATAAAAGACTTCTGTAATGTTGATCTTGCGTTTTCAAACCTTTCAAGTGTTGAAAAACATACACAGACATTTTAGTAGCTATATGGGACCTTTAGTCTTTTCTCTTTACTTTTGAATGATCTTAAACTATTTAGTCAAGTAAATATCTCATGTAGGAAAAATTGTTTTGATATTAGAAGACATTAGTAGATACTTGATTTTTGTTTTGAATGAATGGTGAGGTAAATTTTCTTTTCCTTATTTAAAATAAATAGTGATTTCCCTATGGTAGTTTCAGTATATATAGAATTAAATATATATATGAAAATACTTCTTTAGATCATCTTTTGTGATAAATGCATCTTAAATTATTTTACATATCCTATGAAATGCTTTTACCTGTATTTTCTCTTTTTAATTTCCCAATAATTATATGAAGTAGGTAGGACTGGTTTTATTATATTATATTATTCTGATTTTTGTAGTTGGTCAAATTAGGGTTTAGAGGTGAGGTGACCCGATGAAAGTCACACAGTTGGGAAGTGTGGACTCCCTCTCCAGAACACTTTCATCCTATTATACAGTATCTCAAGCAAAACAACAAATGCCCAGAAATCAATCACGTGAGAGAACACCTAGATCTTTTGTTGCTTCCTCATTGAAGGTGGATGGCTTGAAATTTTTCAGAGACATGAATGTCAGGGAACTCTTAAAACAAATTCTTGAGCACTTGCCCTTTACAGAGAGCACTGAGCTAATATTTTGAGGAGCGGGAGCTAGAGTATGAAGAGAATCCTGTGTAGTTTGCTTTTACAGAGTTTGGCAATGAAAAGGGGGAAGTTAACAAGAGCAGAAACAGCAGGTGAGCGTGAATGAGGAAGTCAGGTAAGGAAGGAGGGTGTGGAGAAGTCCCTAGAGCTTGAGTCAGGCCCATAGGTCCTGGCTAGAAAATTGGTTCTTGGGAGTGATAGACTTCCAGGTTCTCTCCCAGTGGTTAGGGCATTTTGTGAGAGATCTCCCAGTGGGGTTAAGATAACAAATTGGTTGGAAGATCCAAGAGAATGGGTCTGATGGAAGGGGTGCTGCTCACACATGCATTCCTGGTGTCCTGGTCGATGCATCAGACTTACCTGCATGGGGGAGCCAGAGGCACAGGCTGGCCTAGGAAGCAACGCAGTGTGGCTGACGCTTTGGCTGCAAATGTTGCTTCCATACACTGGGTTGGTGGCGGAATCATAACTTGGCTGTGCCCCACAGCTATAAAATATGAATGGAATAACCAGACACTTAGGTGGTGTGGGTGGGTCAGGGGCACTGGTTCACCAAGCCTGTGTGTTCTATATCATGGCAGTGATGGGGTTAAAAGAAGAGATTGCTATTGCCCGAGCCATCAGGAGATTCTCCATATCCATCTCAGCAACTTTCATTCCCTGCAGGATGAGAAGGAGAAAGCAAAGCTGAGGTTTCCTACTACACCTCAAACATAAGAGGCCTTTTTTCTTGAATTTGTTTTGGTACCGCTGACCCCAAACTCTACCACCAAGAAGCCAATCCCACCCAGGAACACAGCAGCAAATATATCCCTTTCTAGCATATATTATTCTGGTATCTGAAACTGTGAGACACTATGGACATGTTTTTCTTTAAATATCATTTATTTAAATGAAAAGGAAAAATTAATTTCAATGTTAGAAACCCTATTAGAATATACCTGCCTTCTTCCCTAAATCCACACCATTGGTTAAGTTATATAAAATAGTTCCTGGCAACAGATATATATTGCTTACTGTTATCGAGTTAAATGACTCAATTAACATATGTGAACATGCTTTGCAATTACAAAACGTTGTACAATTATGTTATTGATGTTAGACAGCTGGCTTTTTAAAAATTTGTGAATGGAAAGTCTATTGGATATAGTTAATTGTTGATAAATTAATCATTACTCTCTAGACAGTTTATTTGAATGACCTACAGTTTCTAGTCTACTATTGCATTGTCTTACTGAATGTTCTTATTATTTTGTGTTATTATTTAGTGTTGTTATTATTTTGGGGGTTAGGAGTTAAATGTTATCTTTTTCCACCTTGGTTTAGAAAACCATAGTTTCACATGATACCTGAAAAATCACTTATATTTTCTCTCGTCCTTGCCTAAGTTGCTTCACACATCTTTTTCGTTTCATGAGGCTGGGAAGAGAGGATACCATGATAGTGCATTTGATTTTTTCAGTTTGTTCATTTTTTTATCTTTGTATTTTTAAAATTGATTCCTTTACCTTCTGAGATTCCTCCTTTCTCTTTCCTGTCCTTCTCTTTTTCCTTCATCGTTGTCTCTCCCTCTCTTTTCCGGTGTATTTTGGTTCTTCCATTAACCAGGCTTTAACCAAGCTTGGCTCTTTAGTAGGTCCTCGTTCGGTCCTCTGGCACCTTGGTTTCTGTCACTGTCCTCATTGTCACCTCGTCATTGTGTGGTCTCTTCCTCTGGGCATAGCTGATTTTCAGCCCAAGTGCGACATCCTTTTAGGTTTCCAAGTCCTGAACCTGGCCTTACAATGACAAAACTGTGCACTCTCCTGGTACTCTCACGTTTCCTCTTTCCAGAAGCTGTCATGGTGCTTAGTCTGCTCTGGCAGTAATAGTTTCTAGAGGTTTTCTAGGATGGGGCTCGTCCTCATACCTGCTCTGTGGATAGCAGGTGTTTCCAGGGTCTGTGGAATCCCTGAGGCATTCTGTCTTCAGCACCAAGGTGTTAGGAAGCTTTCTCCTGAATGTGTGGCCCTGTTTTGCTGTGACCCCAAGACCCATCCCAAAGCTTGCTGCTGATGTCATGCACCTTTGGGACCTTTCTTCTGTGTGGCCACCTACTCTGTAAAGTGCTGCTTCCAAAGTCTCTTCAAAATGAAACTCTGCAGCTTTATGTGGATGCTGCAGAAGTCAAGGTGATGATGGCCCACTGAGAGGAACTTGGGCTATAACCGTAACTCTCAGAGTCAAATCATATACCGGTAATCGCCTTAAACTGCCTCCTGCATGAGTCTGTACAAACAATTCTCCATTTGATCTGGGAGACAGGCCTTACAGGGAATTGGTTTGGTTCACTCTTTTGCTTCTTTTCCTGCATTTTCCCCCCAGTGGCAGCAAGGGGGAAAGGAAAGGGTCAGGAAAATCACTGACTTCATATGGTCCTCTTACCAGAGGGTAAGGGGAGAGAGGGTTGGTAGATGAGGGTAAACGGGGTCAAATATATGGTGACGGAAGAACTGAGTCTGGGTGGTGAGCACGCAATGTGATATATAGCTGATGTATTACAGAATTATACACTTGAAACCTACATAATTTTACTAACCATTGTCACCCCAATACATTTTAATTAAAAAAAAAAAAAGACAGAAAATCACTGACTTCAGCTGAAACCTGAAGTTATGTTGTGGTCTCTGCACTGACTCAGTCTAAGCCAACACAGAATATTTACTCGTTGGGAGGGTCTGCCTGTTTAATTTATTTAGTAAGTACTCAATTCATACTTAAGGAAATAAAGGAAATTCACTGGGTTTCAAGGAAGTAAGTTGATTCCTGTGTCTGTCTCTGTAATCATGTATTATTTTCTCAGATTGATCCAATTTTAAATTTCTTACTTTTATGATGGTGATTTATTGATGACTCCCATTCTTTTATCTAATTATACTAATCAGATACCACTAATAGTAATGACTTTGTTTTCCCTTTTTAAAAAACTCATTTACCTGCAATAGTAGTTGTATTTAAATATCCTGCTGAATGTATGGGTCAGACACCTCTGGTTGCTTTCTAATATCCATTCCGTCTTCATCTTTAAACGGAAGAACCCTAGCTTCCAGCTGGGTACACTGCCACCAAGCTAAACATCATATTTACTGGATTTCTGGTGTTCTAGTGGCCACGTAACCTAATTCTGGCCAGCAAAATGTAAATGCAAGTATTGTATGTTACATCAAGGATATCTCTTTAAAACTGAGTGGTACCGCTATTGTTTTTCCTTCCTCCCTCTGCGTATTGGAATGTGGATTTGGTGGCTACAGCTTGAGGAGCAATCATAGGCCATGAGACTGCCTGCTAACGATATTGAAGCAGCAGGAATAGCAGTCCCGGTGCTTTTGGCTATGGAGCCACCATGCCATCCCTGGATTGCCTTCCTCTGGACTTCTTTATATGAAAGTGAAGTGAATAACTCTCTTGTATAAGCTGTTGTTATTTGGCATATTTTCTTTTGTACACAGCTAAACTTAATCACGATTAATATAAAATATGAGTGTAATTCTCATAATAGAATATAATAAAGTATACTTAACAATGGAACTACACCGAATATAACTCAAAATAATATGATATTTTTGAAGGCACTTGAAGAGATGAATTAATTCCTGGGTCCATTTGCAACTTAATAGTATTGTTAAAAAAGAAACAAAACATCTCATTGGATGTTTTGAATTTTCTTCCTCTTTTGATTCTCCTGGAAATATAGATTAATATTGAGAAGCAGTTTTGTTACTTAGCAGTGGTATTCCTAATGTTAACTACAAAACTCTATAGACATCTAGGGGAATTTTTAGAAACATTCTTCCTAGAATCCATTTTGCTAATGTGTTTTGGGATAGACTTAATGCTTTTTTTGTTTGTTTGTTGTTTTCATTTCTTGAATGATGGTGATAGGAACGTATAAATTTTGCGATGCTTCTCGCAAACTTTATGCATCTTTGGTCAGGAATAAACATTAAAAAAAATCTCTGAATTTTCATTATCTTTGAGTTTTCATATTATGTTTTTAATATAATTCTTTTTTAAAAATTGTAGTAAATACACATAACATAAAATTTACCATTTTAACTATTTTGAAGTATACAGTTTAATGTGTTACATTGTGTTACATTGTTGTAATCATCCCCATCTAGCTCCAGGACGTTTTCATCTCCCCAAAGTAAAACGCTACACACATTAAATAGTACCTCCCAGTTGCTCCCTCCCCCCAGTCCCTGGCAACGACCTTTCTTATTTCCTGTCTCTATGAATTTGACTACTCTAAAAATCTCATATAAGTGGAATCATACAGTATTTGTCCTTTGGTGACTGGCTTATTTCACGGTAGCATAATTCTTTTGGTTTACTTAGGAAATTATGTAACCATAACTGAATTATTATTGCCTAAGATTGTCTTTCTTGCATTCATCTCCTGAAAATTTTCATCTGTAGTGGAACTTATAATGGATGTTAACAGAGTATATTATGATAAAATAAGGTATAGGAATTATTAACTTATAAAATACAGTACAAGGTAGAAGTCACTGATGTGTTTTTAATATTATAAAGAAAATTAGAACATAAAACTAGGACTTTTATTTTAACAGTAGGTATAACATGAGTGTATTAGATATTTTAGCAATCTGGTGAATTTGCCATCATCCTATATAAGAACATAAATGTTATATTGTAGTGTAATATTTTATTTCGTATATTATCTGAATGTAATAGAAACAGATAAAATGTGACTTTAGGGTAAAATATTAAAATTCACAGATTAAGCAGTTATCCTATCCCACTTGGCTTATATTCTATTTGTATTAACAAATGGCAAATTATTCTTTCTTAGAATGTACAGATTTGGGGGATTGAACAGTAATCTCTGAAAACATACTAAGGTGTTTATGATTATTTGTTGACTTTGGAAAAATATTGATGATCTTTTTCACTTCAAAAATGACATATTTTTCCTCAACATAACTGTTTTGTTTTAAAGCTTACATCACTTTTTCTTGCTCCCGTTTGGTTCCCTCAGAAGCATGTTGCAGAAGTACACGTTAATAAAACCTTTCTGGTAAAGTGGTAGCTAAGATTCTTTCAAAAAATCCCAGTTAAAAGAAGAGGCAGGATAGGGAGTTGGTGTAATGGGAGGCATGCAACTGTATTTGCAAATCTTAGACATTATCCCACAATTTTGGTGTAACCCTTCAGCTGACAATTAAAATCTTTGTTTTATCAGTCATTACCCAACCCTAACAGATGGGTGAAGAATTAATCTGATTTGTATTTTTCCCCACAACTTTCACCTACACATTGTAATAGTCTATGATTAACATTCAGTGAGTTCTTAAAGATGATTGATGGGCCTTAAAGATTTAATGTATACATTCCATTTAAATTATGCCGGAATGAAACCGCAGAACAGAAGAGCTCCTAAGACCCCTGTAGAAATTTGAAGACAATTTTGATACTCTCGTCCACTGGAAAAGAAATCTGTTAATACTGTAATGTTTTTTCCCTTGCCAGGACCCTCCTTGCCTGGTGTCATTTCTTGAGCTCTCCTGGGAGGAGATTAGTCTAAAACAACAAAGTAGCCAGATGTCTGGTTCTGAGAGAGTCCCAGAGGCCAGGCTACGGTAGGCAACAGAAATCGCGTGGGGCTGAAGATCAAAGATACCTGAGAATTACTTATGGGCACATAATATATGTCATTCCCATTATTAACAGTCTGAGAAAATTTGTTTCTCTAATTAACCCTTTTGTTGAAGTAACCTTAAATTTTAGTGAGTATATTTCTCTTTTGCTATGTTTTCTTTTGTGTGGTTTTGAGAAGTGCACATACCAAAAAAAGAGAAAGGAAAAGGAACTCATGTGCTTCATTGAAATCTCTAAGCTGTTATTCATATCCAAAATAGATATGCTATCCAGTGTGTCATCAATTATCTTGAAATAAGTGGGCATTATGGTTCTAAGTTAAAATTACAAATTAATAGTCAGGAACTACATGGTATATACGTACAAAGAGCTGTTCTTAAAAATCCCAATCCTTACTTTTAAAGTAGTATTATTTCAACTTTCAACAGCTTTGGAGTGGAGATTTTTAGATCACAGTTTCCTGGTCTTAAAATGAATTCAGAATAAATCCCAGTGGCGGGAAATCTGTACCTGATTAGTAGCGAGTTCTTTCTTTTCACAGTGGTATTTTAATGAAATGCTAATTAAAAATTTTTGCTGTCCTTTACCTGTTTGCTTTATAGGTCCAATTTTACATTGTTTACACATATAAAAATTTGGAAAACATGAATACATTTGCTATTTTGAGTTAGTCTTAATCCTAAAACCTCTACAAGCTTTCAGCTGAATTACTTCCAAGGGATGGGTAAAAATCTAATTATAACTTTTGATGTCTTCACCTCTAGATGAGAGTATCAAAAGAGAGAACAAAAGATTTTGGTTGGCCTTGCCACTTGTTTTTGTTTTTGTTCAACATCATCATGTAACAACAAAATTGGATACCGGCCTCATTCCTGCTTTCCTTGAGATATAACCATAAACCATTGTTATCCATCGCATGATTAGCCAGCTTTAGTGCTTTTAAGTGCTACAACACATTCTTTAATATCTGGTAATATAAAGTTGGCATAAAAACCATAAAAATGTCTTTAAACCTAATTGGAGATATGTGTTAGCAGCAGAGTGTACATATTTCTTATTCGTTGTGTAGTGGTCAAGGCTTCCTTAACTCCTTCAGGAAAATGAAGCTCTTAGGAGCATTTATAAGGATTAATTGATGTATCTCTTTGTTTCTAGATTTCAGTATTGAAGCAAGAACAAAATTGGCTTCTTGCACAAAGAACTGGAGAGGCAACTGCAGTTTTTTTTTTTTTCAGGGCAGAATTTATTGTTACTTCAGCGACAAAGGGGGGTCTGCGTTTTCACTCTTTACACCTGTGATTCTGTGACTGGCCACCCCGTCGTGAACAATACCATTTGCTGACTTCCAGAGTCTGGTTATTGGTTTTCTACTTTGAAAGTTAAGTCAGTTATGGCCACTGTACCATCAATATTTCTGAGCCTCAATTAATGGCTTATTTTAAGCAAGTCGTATTTAGAGTAACAAAACGCCTCCCCGTCCCACAATATTCTTGTCAATTCTTTGGAGTTGAGTATATAGCAAGACTTGATGTGAGGGAAGGAGAGTCCTAGTTCCAGGACTCAAGTCCAGTGAGACAAGTGGCATGCCACTCAGTTGTAGTTCAGGGGCTGTTCTTCTTCCTCCTTTCACGGGACTCCTCAAGTGCTTCCCCTTTTGCCCTCACCCCCAAGATACACATGCTCACGTATACACACACACACACACACACACACACACACACACACACACACACTCTGAAAATAGAGATTTGCTAAGAAGACCAAAAAGTAACTCCTCTTTTTACCTTTCGGAAGTTGCCTGTGTTGCTGGCATTAGCCTGTTCATGTATTTACCTTGGGTTACTGCATTGGCTATCGGCGCTTTTTTCTCGCTACCCCTCACACTTCCCCTCCCCACCCTTGTCCCCACCTTCTGTTTACCTCAGGGACCATTCCTGTGTGTATATCTCCTCTTTGTGGGGCATCTCTCCCACAACACTGTGCACAGGGAAGTGTTTAATTATGCTTGTTTAAAAAATAGATATTATCAAATTTAAGGCAGTGAAGAGTGGTAGTTTTCTAGTTCCTGTTCTTTATTTAGTCACTCAGTCTTCCTTAGTCATAGATTTCTTTTCATATTATCTCCTCTTCTACCCTGTCATATTGGGTTTCTCTTTTTTCTTAGTCTTTTAGTTCTGAATTCTGTTTTAGCATTCTGTCTCTAGCTTTCCAGGACAGGTTCTAATTTGAAATAAGAGCTAAGTTGTAACAGCAGGCAATTAAGATCTCTTTTTTAAATTCTTTTAATAACTTTATGCATAATGATTTAGTACTTGAGTGGGTAATGAGGTAGTAATCTATAAACTTTTTGTAATAGAATTATACGCTAAATAAAAAATGCTTGCATATAAATCAGTTGGCTTTGTTAAAATGTGATGATTCAATATGTATTTTAATTTCTCTTAATTTTAAAAGCTTTGAGGTTAAGTGTCTAAACCTTTTTTTAAAAAAAAAATCTACGGTGGTCTGAAGGATCTTAAGAGCTACTTATTTACTTACCTTTTTACTTGTTTGATAAATTTCTTTAGTTTCTATTTATATTTATCCTCACCTGAGGTTTGAAGAGCTAGTCTTGGAATTTCTGTTACTGTTTAAAATGGTGGTGTTTAACTCCAAGTTGCCTGAGAGTCTGAGGTTGCAAAAAAAAATAGGATTAGGTCTTAGCAGATAGGAGGATCCTTTCCTTGGTGGCAAATGTGGGGTAACGCACTGCTGGAGAGGACAGTTCTGCAAGGGAAGTTATGTTTTGAGTATAAAAATGATCACTTCTTGAATCCTTGTGACTTCTAACTCTATTGCTAAAAAAAGAAAAAAGAGCAACATTTTAAAAAGAAGTCATAGAAAAGTAAGTGTTGTCATTGATTGTGTCCGATATGAGCAGTTGACAGAAAAGTGGAGTATTTTTCCTTTTTCAAGTCAGATTTACATGATTAAATATGAAATGAAACTACAGCCAATAGATAATCAGATACCTAAGAATAATGTTTGGGAAGCTGAGTTTCCTGAAGATATGATGCTTTGTTATTTTAGCCTGGGGATTTTGCCTGGGGAAAAATGTATGTGCCTCAACAGCTGAAGGGCTATTCAGGAAGAAACAAAGTAAAATGGCATCTATTTCAACGTGTAATTTCGGTATTTCATACTTAATCTCATCCTTGGCAGAAATGTCAAAATACACTTGCTGCAAACCATCTCTGAAGCCGTATCTACACTACCAAATTGAACTGGGTACATAAAGTCCTTCGGAATCAAATCATTTTCCGTGGGGAGAAGAGGGTCCTTTCTAGGTAATTCTCTGAAGGGAAGGGAGGGAATGCTCTAGTAGAATCAAAATGAAGCTGTGGTGTATTTCAAATATAGGAAAATAAAGCCTAAAGAAACTGCTGCAGGGAGAGGGTAGGTAGATTGTAAATTTGGTGTATCATACTCAAGCATAAGTGCAGTTTCTTTCACATCGTTTTCTATTTCCGTTTACTCCCACTTAAATCTGAAATAACACTTTTCTTCATTTATGTTTAGTTTTTATTTTTTTGAGAATTTAACCTCGTCCAAACTCTAATTGCTTGTGCTAGAAATGATGCTGCCGTTCTTTCCCTTCTTTCCTTCTTTACCATCCTTTGGAGACCAAATTATTCTAGCTGCATAAGTTGCTATTTAAGTTAAAATCAAGTTCTTATTAATGGAGTGGCTAGATTTCTGTTTCATATAAGGGCTTTTCTTTTGTTTACCCTGGAGTGGAAGCGTACCCCTTAAAGGAATTAAGATGGTAAAGTCTACCATTTATCCTGTCAACACATGGCTGTTGTTTATTGTTTTTTAATCAAAAATAAAGTTTCTGTATTTAATGACTTGGAAGATGCATTACATTTTGTCAAAATGTAAGAATTTATGAAGAATAAAGAGCCTTTGAAATCCCCAAAAGATCAAGAAGGGGCTGTGTATAATTTTGCTATTTAACACGTATATAAGCATTAATATTTATTATTGAGTTTAGTATTTTGTATTGATAGTTCCATCAACATATAATATAGTGTAATTGTTTAGAGACCGTTAAATAGCTCAGGATTTACTCATAGAAAAAGACAATTTTTTTTAGTTTTTTTTTCTCTTTCATTTGAATTTTCCCCAGGTTGTTTGGTAAAGAGCAAACCAATTTGTTCATAATGAGGACATTTACCTTATATAAAAACCCAGTCTGTTATGTATGGTGGAAATCCAAAGAACAGACAAGTTGCTGAGTGGTCACCATCATCTGTTAATATAATGCTTAAACTATTAATGCTAAAGTAACAGAGGTAATCTTGACAGTGAAAATCACTGCCGTGTGCAGATATGGCCCTTGATACTTAATTTTTACTTAATTACTAGAATGCACATAAAGCGTATCAGGTTGGTTGGCTTAAATAATAGTATTAGTTCCCTAACATTTAAAATTCATAGAAATGTTAGATAAATGCACTTTTGTTTGACTGGAGGATTCATTTTTCATTAAAATAGCCATTCAAAAAACCCAACATATAACATTTCTAGAAACTCACTTTTTGTAGAAATACTTGATCAGTAGAAAATATTTCCCTAGCCAAATTGGTAGCCTTATGCTCTTTTAAATAGCATTATTTGGAATACTTCTAAAAGTATTTTTCCCCATATGTGTCAAATTATGCACCTTCTTTGAAATCTTTGTAAGAGGAAATTTCATCAAGGAATGAGACTACTGTGTTTAATTCACTGAAGTGAATTATAATTTCAAACACCTATTTATGATGTTTTAAAGATGATCTTGTAGAAGGTATAAATAATATCTTTTTAGTGGAATTTAGCCCTTGGCTTTTCCTTATTTGATGGGTATTGTGGCTTGGAAAGACAATACTCCATACAGTAAATCAGAGCCTCCAGGAACTGAACAACATTAAATAAAACATGCATTTCATACACGCAAACAGTAAAAAGCATACAGATGGGCCAGCTCTTTTTCAAAAACATGTCTTCAATAATAATTTCAGATTTTAAAAAATAATTTTGTCACATCTCTTGTGATTCTCTCCTCCTTCACACACTTTCCACATGAGGGGATCAGTGTACACAAAGACTTATGCTTTATGGGAACCTTAGAAGGTGTTTGGATTAGAATTTTAAAAACTACGTTTCAAGACGACGATGGTGTAGGATTTCCCCCACCACCTTTGTTCCCTCGAGGAAATAGTAAATAGTGATGGCTGCCGTTCGGTCTCCCCACGCCTCTTGTCCTCTGTGTGGATGATGAAAGAACCTTTAGACAACGGGTGACCAAGCACTTAGCTTTATCAACCTGGGTGTTTGTATTTGAAATTTGGTTTTCAGGCTCATTCCTGCCTGCTGTAGTGATATGGCCTTTAGACAACAAGACTTTCAAAAGTTAAAAGGCAATAAATCAGTCCCCTGGAAAGGATGCAGAAATGTAGATTGAAATCGTAAATAAGGAAATGCATTGAGTACATTAAGAACAGACATAGAAAAATGGATTTGTCTTTTGTAGTGAGGTAATTGGGCACCACTGCTTGGCAGGAGCGGGTGCCACCGAGCCGGCTGTAGCCGCCACAGGTTGACAGGCAGGTGATCAGGCAACTTCCACCAGGGCCTGCGCAGGAGGCCTCCCTAATATGCTGTCTGCCCTAAGGGCCTATGGGAACGCAGTTGGATTATTATGTTAATGCATGAGCCTGCTGCCCTCTTCCTATCCCAGCTGGGTTCCCTGTTGTTAGGCACTGCTTTGCACTGACAGTGGAGTAATATGCTTCATGATTGAAAGGGCAAAGGGGCTTGGAAGGAAAAAAAAAAGAAGAATAGGTCTGCACAGATATGTAAATGAGGGAAGGAAATCTGTAGGAAGATTTCACTCTAAGTATAGAGAGAAAGTTTATGAGAAAGTTCTTTTTCTCGTAGGCCTCTGTAAAACCATTCATTTCTTAATTACTTTCTCCTCTTGCTTTCCTTCCTAACTCTGGTGTATAGTACATGGCAATGTTTTCCAAAACACATTGGTACCCAGGTACAGTGCTGATGGTAGCACCTATTTTGGCACTTTCATTGCTCTTTAATATTTGTCCCTCAGTTATTGCACTGCATTTTCTACAAGTTATTTTTTTAAGATGCTGAAGGATTTATATTTTGTGTTGATGTCACTTTTATTTCTCTTTATTTTCGATACAGCTTTAGAAAACGGCATGAACATGTATTTTGGGAGTGGGTGGGATGGAGGTGAGGAAATGGTTGGAAGGGGTAGAAGGATTTTTTTGGGGGGGGTTTCTGCATTTGGTATAGGTGGCTGTTCAAATTACAGTAGCGTTTTGTTTTCAGTTGAGGTTTTTAATGTTGACACCATAACAGAGAAAAGAGTGTGGGCTTTGGTCTATAGATCTGTACAAATCCTGGCTCTACTAATTACTGGCTATCTAATTTTAGGTAAATTACCACTCATGTACCTCACCTGTAAAATGGGTATAATATGAATTTTATTATATATACCGTACACAAGATAATCTTTAAAGGTAAGAGGATAATGAATATAAACCACTTAGTCTGACATAGTGAGTACTCATAAATGCTTGTCATAATAATGATAATTGCCTTTAAAACAGTTATAATTTTCAGTTATTAGATCATTATTTTAAGATGTACGACTGTATACTTTCAATGGATCAAAAATTTTTGTCTTTTTCCCCAGATTATCTACCTTTTTTTCACCAGGCCTCACCAAATGGGAGTGACTTTGGCTTCAACCAGAATTTGAGACAAAAATATTCAGATAGACATAATTTTACTTAAAGGGTTAATACTAGGATATATTCTTAAACAATTGGTTTCATAACAAGCCATACTTCAAATGCTAAAAAAAAAAAATTGAGTAGTAAAGAAAATCCGGTGTACTAGACAGCTGGAGATATTTTTAGTGTATATCTAAATTTGGGGAAGTTTCCAAGTATTCCTATATGTGTAACTGTTTCTAAGGCATTTGTTTACTTAAACTAACTTAAAATGGCAATGTATGATTGGGAACCATTGTAACTCTATTTATTGTGTTTCTTACTTACTTAGTTAGCACTGCACCTGTGGCATGAGGTGATGTATGGAAAGTGGATGGGTGTACAGTCCCTGGCACACACTGAGGGATTGGGACACAGTGGTCCCTGTTTTTAGTGTCCGTGAACATCCCATACCAACAGGTCACCCTGCAGATTTAAAAGGAGGAACTTCAGGAAGATTCTCAAGGTCAGCAAATGCAGAAAGTTTGGGTCTAACACAGGCTCCCTAGACTAGTAGGATGGTTACCATAGAGCTGGTGAAAAGGAGTCCACATGATGCTTTCTAATTCTTTCTAATCATTTCAATGCTCCCGGAAACTTTGTTAAAGTTCAAGGTACATGTCCATGTTGTATTAGAAAAGGGACTCCTTTCTAATAGGTAACTGAGCATTTGACCTTACACATACAGAATAACGGGAAAAGGGACCACTTCTGTGGAAGCAATCCTTCTTTGTGGCTATAGCAAAATTCCTTTATAATATAGCTTCATATTATCCATTTAGTTATATCTATATCTCATCTCTATATTTATCTACCTATCTACATCTCTATATCTAGATATATATCTATACATATCTATATATCTATATGCACATATGAGGTGTGTGTGTATATTTGTTTGGTATGTAGATATGTGTGTATGTATATATATGTACATGAATATACATATGTGTGTATATCTATAGCTATATATAATGTGTGCAACTACATGACAGAACCGATGTGTACCTAGGGGTAGGTATTTCAAGAGGAGCTCTAGTTAAGCACCTTCCTTAAAAATGGCATTTTAAAGAATGTATTACGTTTGGACCATAGTTGTTTAGTGGTTAGGACTTTGAAGAAAAGACTTTAGAGGAAGCAATGAGACCATGGGATAGGTAGAGAAATAGTCAAAGGATTATACCTTTGTGTACATCCTTCTTCTCCCACCAACTAACAGTGCAGGCTACGTGTGCTGCCTGTTGTCACAACACAGTGTTACACATCTGCCCCAAACATAGCCATTGTACGTAGAAAGAATCTCATCACAGAGTAAATGATAAACTCTGTTTTAAAGGAATTCTACTTTGAAGAAAGTCTATGTAGCCTGTTTGGCTTAAATAAGCATTTGTCCACTGCTTGGTTTTCTTTAAAGTGGCTTTGGATTTGACACATTCTATACTCCCTTTTCAGTTGAAATGTTCTTGAAATGGGTCACATCTTATGTCAAAAAAAACAAACAAACTCAGTTCCTTATTCACAGGAGGAATTTATCAAATGCTTATTCACTGATTAGTTGGGTTGATTTTGATGATAATACTCAAATTTGAGTCAATGGAGCCCAGTGTTCCTTATTTTCTTGTACCTTTCCTTAGTACCACTCTCAAGGAAGCATTATCTACGAGTCCTTTGGCAGCTTTGTGAGGCTGCAGAGTTAAATTCCAACCTCTCTGACACCAGTGGTAACTTCTCCTGACTACCTTCCTTCCTCTACCAACCATTTGCTCTTCTTTGCACCCTCCCCACATTCTTATTTTATCAGAAGCACATGAAAAGCCAGAGTTGGAGAAATGATGACTGAGTTGAGATACACTTCATCGGAAAGATGCAAAGATTTTGCCAGAGCGGTTGGTTTCTGTCTTCCTAGAAGTCATTTGCTTCTCCAGTGTCTATGCCGTCCCTCTGGTTGGGTTCAATTCAGCCTTTGCTTTTCAGGAGACATTAGGAGCACCCTGAATGGTTATTTTATTTCAAACCCCAATTCTGTTTAGAAGTGTTAGGGCCCACTCTTCCACAGAGGTTTGGAAGAGTTCCACTTTCCCTCTTCCTCTCCCCCAGGACTTCGTTGAGGTTTTTCCCCCAAAAGGTAGTAAAAAAATATTTTTGTTGAATATTTTTCTAGATCTCACAAATCTCTAAATATTAACAAGGAATTCTACAGAACAGGTTATGATTCTAAAATCACAAATCTCTAAATATTAACAAGGAATTCTACAGAACAGGTTATGATTCTAAAATCACAGTGAGTTATATTGTAAAAAATAAACATTGCATTTTAAAGAAGTCTTGCCTCACACCCCAGTGTCCATCCTTCCTTCTTCTTCCTACCTTAAAATGTTTGTTTCTATTTTTCCAAATTTACCAGAAATTTTATCTCTATTTCTGGATCCCTAATTTGGCAAATCATTGAATAATGGTTCTTACCACTTAGTAATGTATTATTAATGATGCTATAGTTAATAGCTCATATTTATTAAACACTATGCTAATGCTTTACATGAATTGTCTCATTTAAGTCTCACAAAATGCTTACAACTAAATAGTAATATTACACCCATTTTCGAGATGAGGAAACAGAGACTTCAAATGATGAAACTAAATTTCATCATGGAGTCCTGTAGCTGTGGAGCTGGATTCAGACCTAGGTAAGCTAAGTCTAGTGCCTGCAGGTGCCTGCATATCTCATGGTTGCTTTGGGTTGTGGCCATGTCTATTTTTGTGCAAGTTGTATCACGTTAGGCACAATCATGTTACATAGACCTAGGAGGAGGGTCATGGATAAATGAGAGAAAAACCATGCTAACAAGATTGGTTTTTTTTAACCCTACTTTTCAGGATTGACTGTCTAGGCAGCTTAGCAACTTGATATTACGTATCCCATACTGATTATTTCAAAGGAAAAAGTAAGAACTAGTCTAACTACTAGTAAAGCTTGGCAGCAAAAGTTGTGTGAATAGTGGACAGTTAACAGGAAGCTGATAGTTGAAGGGGATAAAACACAGAACTTGAATTTGCTTTAGCTTCCTTAAAAATAAACCTAACCTTGGTACTAACAATCTGATAAGTGCCCAAACAGAACCTGAAGGGCAAAAAAGAAAGGTTGCCTAAAGGAAACTGGGAGCAAATTAATAAATCAGATCTTTGTGATGGAGCCGGACCTAATCGCCAGACCCTTATGGAGAAGACATTTACAGTAAGCCTGGCTTTCACCAAGCTCATGGATTTTGCAGAAAGAGCCGATTGTCCCAAGAATGAAATTTCTGGAGGCATTCTATCCAAGCCTACCCCCAGAGATAAAGGTGTCTTCTGGGGCCACAGAAATCCCCACAGCCTGTTTGAGAGGATTATAGTTAAAATGGACAATTGAAAACAGGTGCTCTGTCCTAGACTTTCCTCCTGAGGGCTTGCATTTTTGATACAGACGGACCTTTTAAAAGAGCATGGATTTAAGAGTTCCAATTTCACCCCTGATTCATTTCACTTATTTCTTTTAACTACTTAACTTCTTTGAACCTTATTTTTCACATCAGTAAAGTAGAATAATACATACGTCACAGAGTTATTTTGAGGTTTAAGTGACATAACATTTTTTTTCCGGCCCATAGAAGATGTCAGCTTTTTTTTACTTCTGCTTACGAAGTGTTATTTGGAAGGAAAAGTGAAGTAAAATAAGTCATTTCACTATAAATTCCTGGGTCAGAAAAAAGGTTTTGTCTCCTGCTTTTGTAGAATTTTATGCATCATCTCTCATTTAAGACCCTGTGGGCTCCTCCTAATCTAGGGGAATAAAAATGAAATTCAGTTTGATTAATGAAACCTCTTGAAAGGCAGTTTTTAAACTGTGCTGAAGCTAGGTTAAATGGGAGCCAAGTGGGGCCATTTCCAGGGGTTTTGGAGGTGAAGCAATTTGTTTTTGTACTTGTATCAGTGCTTTTACTCTTTTAAAGCTCATTTCTAGTCCCTCAGGTTCCATAATAAAGTCTTCAGTATTATACATTTTTATTAAACATCTTTTTTGGACTCTAATTTGCATTTCAGATAATATAACAAAATGTATGTGTTTCAAATATTCATTGAATAGCTGTGATTAGAACATGTAATCCTGCAAAAGATGTTAATTGCAATTTAAATTCACCCTGAATTTAATTAAGTGAGTTGGGGAATAGAAAGTAGATGTAAGGAGTAGTTAAGGGAATACATTTTTTTAAAAAGCATCCATATTTTTTCTAAAAAATTGTAAACCTCTTTTAACCTTAAGATTAGAAAGATGAGGGAAATATAGAAGACAAGGGAAAGAAGCAAGTTAAAGGACGTATTAGAAAAATCTTAAAAGTATGTTCACAATTTTGATCTTGAATTTGAGCTAATTGTGGTAAAAGAAGGAGGGCTGGTTGGAATAACTTTCTCATTGATATTCTTAATGAATCTTTCAGTGCATGTTAACTTACTTGGTGTCTAATAAAGACTTCATTTAGTTCAACTGAGATCTTTAAGAATTACAAAGAATGATTGGGAAGGAAGTGGCAGCAGAGTTCTTTCAATCCAATTTTTACCTGATGGTTCAATCTTTTTACAGTGTCCTGGCCAGGGGGGTGACTTATGAATAATTAGATATAATAGGCACTTTGAGTATAGACAATTCATATTTAAGCAGTGTTTTTCTGTAACATTTTATTCTTAAATTTTCCTAGGAACAAACAATTCATTTTAAGATGATTTAAACACACTTTTCCATGCAAGGGTATTATTCCTATTTTTAGGAATAAAATAAAGTCAGTTCTTTATTTTCACATGTGTCTAGAAAAAGAAAATATTTACTTCACAAACTTGTTTTGAATGAGTCATACCATAAATGTGATGCACAAACCACTTCCAGTGTGTGTGTGTGTGTGTGTGTGTGTGTGTTTGTGTGTGTTGTGTTAGTTGCACATCCTGGCTACCTGATGGTCTATGGGTCTCTATAACCAGATAATTTTTTAAAACACAAATTTCAAAGTCATTTGTAATGTTCTCTTAGTAGAAATATTTCATGTGAAAATTCAGGTGGGAAGCTTTCTCTGTTTCAAAAGAAATTGAGCTTCCTTAAAAAAGAATCATGAATCTGACTTTACATGTGGAACAGAGGTCTTTGACTTTACCCGTACTATTGTAAGGAGAAGTTAAGGGGTTACATTTTTAAATGAGTAAATAATAAACTGCTTTAAAGGAAATAAAACTCAGTTTTTACCTAAGATATTATCTGTAGCTTTGAGTAATTATAAATCTTCATCCATTTTGCTTGCAACCTAAAATCATTCTCCATAAATGTCTTCATTTATTTGCAATTTAATTTCCCTAAAATGTCTACTTTGATAATGGCTGTCATGGGTTATTTTTCTAATAGCATAAAATTACTGTTGTTCTTAATGAAATGACTTTTTTTCTTTTGGGTTAGGATCACATTGTCACATAAGCATAATTTTTGACCAGTGGCACATTCAAGGGAAAGGCTCACTCATGCACTGTCCTCAAGCAGGTTGTATTGTGGCATCTCCTAGTCACACAATATTCCAGAATTATTGTATAACATTATACATTCTTACTATTTAAACATTTTTAATAACTTACGTTTCTTATACAAGAGCAGTGTGCATTTTTAGTGAATAATCTAGAAAATATAAACAAGACAAAGAAAATACCATAATCCCACTGGTTAGATAACCATGTTGATATTTTATATGTATCTTCCAGACCTTTTTATCTGCACATATGTTTAATAAAATGAGATCATATGTTGCATACTGTTTTTTATTCCTATTTGTCCACTTGATAATATATTGTGAACATATCTCTTTAGTGTTCTACACCATTCTTTTTAGATGCTCACTATTCTCATGTGTGGATGTGCAATGATTCATTTCAGTCCCGAATAAGTTTTGCTATTAAAAAATAATGCTATGATGAAGTCCTTTTACTAAATCTTTTCTTGGACCTGTATTATTTTCTTAGATAGATTTTTAAAAGTGGAATTTCTGGGTCAAGGGGTATGTATGGACATTTTTAAGGTTTTGCTGCTTACTGTGACACTTCCAGCACGGTTATAAAGGATGTAAAAGCACCTTTTGCCAGAACTCTCATCAAGCATGTGCACTAGTATTATTTTTAAAAATCTTTGCTCATTTGATAATTTTCTTGCCATACTATTTTTGTTTCCTCAGTGCAGTTTGGTCCATGTTGTAAAGATGAAGCATCCACATCATATTTTATAGAAGTGTGTATTTAATAAACATTTTAATTTCATCTCCCTCACCCCCAATTTCTGTTGCTCATATTTAGAGTAAAATCTAGAGGGCACCTTTTAATACGTTGCTCTATTTATTTTTCTTCAACCCTAAGAAATACACATTGTAGTTGCTGACGGTGTTTAACTAGACCTCTTGCTATGTTAGAAATGATGCCTGTAGAAGGATCTGGGGACGGGAGCTTTAAGCTTCTTCTTCTTCTTTTTTTTAATTGTGTCTTAAGATCTTGGAGAATCTGAAGTTATAGAAGAATGTTTGGACTCTTGTTGTTACAGTGAACCCTTCTGAGAGTATCTTCTCGGAATTTTTTTAAAGAAAGTCTTACAGATATAAAACATTTGACCAGAAGAAAGCCTCAGGTTGTCAGAGTTACTTATACACCGTTGTTCAGCTGGGCCTCTTTATTAAATCATCTCTTGGCAGTCCATTAGTTGTGTGCTACAGCTATTGTATGGCCCACTAAGCTAATATACCTTCAATCACTAACAGAAGGATAACCTTAATAAAAATTTGAAGTCGATTTAGTGCTTCACTGCTTGCTGACTAGTGTTTTACGTTGTAGTGCATCTATACAATTTCCATTCCGTGTATTTTTGATATTCACATCTATCTTATCTACATAGCGTATTAGAGTCAAATAAAGATTAATGGCCTAGAGAAGGAAGCGTGTTTGGGAGCTCTTCCTTGTACTCCTGACTCAGCCACTGCCAGGAACTGTGTGATTGTGAGTGTGTTACTTCCCACGTGAGCATCTGTCCAATCTGTACGTATTTGTAAAATTAGGAAATTCGGGAGAGGTTTTCTAATAGTTCTTCCTGTGTTACTCTGTTATTTGTAGAAAATTTAAATTACATTGTGCTGAACGTAACGCATTGAAACTTTGTTTTAACCTCAGCTGTGCTTCTAGAGGAAATAAAAAGAATTGCTCTGTTCTGCCCTCTATAAAACTTTGAGTAATTAGAATAAAAAAAGAGAAAATTCACTTTATTTAATGTACACGTTACAGTAGAAAGCTCCCTTAAAGGTAATTAACTCTAAAAAGAGAATTAGCTTTTAGTACCGTGTTTCCCCGAAAATAAAATAAGACCTAGCCAGACAATCAGCTCTAATGTGTCTTTTGGAGCAAAAATTAATATAAAACCTGGTCTTGTATTATATTATATATTATATTGTATAAGAACCAGTCTTATATAAGATTCGGTCTTATGTTATAGTAATATTAAGACTGGGTCTTATATTAATTTTTTCTCCGAAAGAGTCATTAGTGCTGATCGTCCAGCTAGGTCTTATTTTGGGGAAACACAGTATAAGTACTGAAAAACATTTTTAATTGTTTTTTATTTTGAAAAAATGAAACTGTAAATTATGAAAATAAGCTTATTTTATAAATTATTTAGTAAATTTTAGGTTATAACTATTCACTACTTCATGAAGCGAATGAGGAAAGAATCGTGTATTGTTTTGGAGGGTAAGGGATCATTGTAATTTTCCCAAGAAAATTATATGGTGACAAGATGTCTCCTATTTATTTTTTCAACACAATCATAAAGACATAAATTTGCAAAAATAATTTAGACTTCATCAATTTTCACATATGCTCTCATTTAAAAACAATTCTGATTTTTCTCCTTTCAAGCACTATCTTGTCAATTATTTTTTTCTTACTTTTGTATTAGGTTGGTGCAAAAGTAATTGCGGTTTTTGCAATTATTTTTAATCTTTTAACCCGCAGTTACTTTTGTTATATGTATTATATATTATATTCTTACAATAAAGTAAGCTAGAGTAGAAAATGTTATTAAGATAACCGTAAGGAAGAGAAAATACATTTACAGTATTTATTGAAAAAAAAATCCACTGTACGTAGACCGCACAGTTCAAACCCATGTCGTTGAAGGGTTGACTGTATAATGAAGGCTTGCTGGGCCTTACATTGTGTGGTACTTTATATCTTTGTAGAATACCCCAGGGATTTATATTCGCCATCTCATTTAATCCTCAAAAACTGTATGCACTGGACGTTGTTGTTCCCCTTGAATAAAAGGAAGAAACTGAGATTTAAAAAGTTTTCACAGCTGAGTATGTGACCAAGTTGTTCTGAAACCAGGTCTTCTGGCTTCATTGTCAGTGCTTTTCCTAGTATTTCACAGGGGCCTCTGTGATGATTTTAAATTAAAATAGTTTTTTTGACATGTAATCTTTATCATCCTTAAGTAAGCGTAAAAACAAGGGTATCACTTTTGAATAAAGATAAGGCCATAGAGTTTTTATCCACATTATGTTAGTGTTGAAAATGATGACTTGAAAACACATTTTTACCAATTACAAGCAGAGCTCTGAATCTTAAGTTTTCATAGGTAGTAAGGAGTAATTCTGTAGCTTTGATTAATTTATGTTTTTATTAAAGACTTATTAATACTTATTGACATTTTATGTGTAAACCTCAAAACCAATTAAATATGAAAAAGCTAAACCATAATGTTATATTTTTCTAACTTTTAGAAAAATGTAACATTTAGTTATATTAGTTATATTTTTAGAAAAATATAACATTTTGTTATAATGTTATATTTAGTTATATTTCTCTAACTTTTTTTACTTGAAAAAATTTTTATAAATTTAAGAAGTTAAGTTTATGGATATACAATTTACAGACAATAAAATTCACCCTTTAAAGTATATAGTATGAATTGTTTTAGAAAATATATAGTGTAAACACTACTACAATCAAAATATAGAACATTATTATCATGCCAAAATATTCTTTCGTGCCTCTTTTCCTTCCCCCTACCTGCAATCCCTGACTGCCAGTGATCTGAATTTGTCTGTATAGGTTTGCCTTTTCCAGAATATTTTATCAGTGGAATCATACAGTATATAACCTTTTGTGTCTGGCTGCATTTACTTAGCATAATGTTTTTGAGATTCATCCTTATCGTTGCACATATCAATAGTTCAGTCCTTGTTATTGCCAAATAATATTCGGTTGTATGGATGTATCATAATGTGTTTATCAGTCAATGGACATTCGGGTAGTTTACAGTTTAGGACTGTTACAAATAAAGCAGCTCAGAACATTTGAATACAAGCCTTTGTGTGAACATACTAGTATCTGTCCTTGGGTAAATACTCAGTGTTGGGATGGCTGGGTCATATGGTAAGTATATGTGTAACTTTAAAAGAAAACTAATAATTTTTTTTTTAATGTTGGCTATATCCTTTTGGATCCATTCCAGCAATATATGAGAGTTCTATTTGGTTCACATCCTCACCACCATTGAACTATCACCTTCTTTTTAACTTTTAGCTCTTCTAGTATGTGTATAGTTTCATCTCATTATGATTTTAATGCATTTCTCTAACAACTAATGATGTTGATTTACCATCACATCTCTTCTTTAGTGAAGTGTCTGTTCAAATCTTTAGCCCACATTTTAATTGAATTGTCTTACTATTTAGTTGTAAGAACTTTTTAAAATGTATTCTCTATAGAAGTTCTTTATCAGATATGGTTTGCAAATATGTTCTTCCAGTTGGTGGCTTGCTTTTTCATTTTTTTACCAATGTTTTTGAAGGAAAGAAGTGTAAAATTGTGTTGAAGTCTAATTTGTCATTTTTTAAATTTTAAAGTTATTATTTTTGTATCATATCTGAGAAATATTTTCCTAACCCGAAGTCACAAAGATTTTCTCTGTTTTCTTCTAGAAGTTTTACAGCTTTAGCTCTTACATTTAGGTC
Source organism: Rhinolophus ferrumequinum (assembly GCF_004115265.2). NCBI lineage: Eukaryota > Metazoa > Chordata > Mammalia > Chiroptera > Rhinolophidae > Rhinolophus > Rhinolophus ferrumequinum. The sequence continues at coordinate 19,478,630 of NC_046301.1, read as the reverse complement.
TAAGATTCCTTCTAAATTATGTTGTGTATATGGGGTGAGGTGAGGGTTAAGGTACTAGTTTGTGGGTTTTTTTAAAATTACATATAGATGTCCCTTACCACTTGTTGAAAAGGCAGTCTTTCCCCCATTGAGTTACCGTAGCACCTTTGTCACAAAGCAGCTTTCCATTTATATAGATCTATTTCTGGACTTGTCTTCTGTTCCGCTGATGTCTATATCTCCCCTTTAGCCAGTAGCACACTGTCTTGATTAGGGTAGCTTTATAATAAGTGTTGAAATCAAGTAGTGATTCTCAAGTGTGAGACTTCCAAATTTGTGCTGTTGTTTTTTAAGAAAAAGATTTTCCAGTAAATTTTAGTCATCTTGTGATTTTCTACTAAACATCCTGCAGAGATTTTGATTGGGATTACATTAAATCTATAGATCAATCTGGGGAGACTTGACAATAATGTAGGATTCCAATACATATATCTCTATTTAGGACTTAAACATTTTCTCTCAAATATTTCATGTTTTTGATGTCCTATTGTAAATGGTATTTTTATTAGTTTCAGTTTCAAATTATTCCTTCCTAGTATATAGAAATGCATTGATTTTTATGTATAGACCTTGTATTCTTAAACATTACTAAACTCATTTATTATTTCTTGTAGTTTTTTTAGGGGAGGGTGGAAGGGTTTCTAAGATCATATAATTTGTGACTAAACAGATTTATTTCTTCTTTTTCACTATGTATGCCTTTTATTTCTTTTTCTAGCACTATTGCATGGCTAGGACTTTTAGGCCAGTGTTGGATAGGAGTAGTAGTCAAAGATATCCTTACCTTGTTCCTGATTTTTGGGGGAAAGCATTCAGTTTTTCCCCACCAAGTATGATGTTATCTGTTCAGTTTTGATAAAGATATTCTTTATCAGATGAAGGAAATTCTTATCAATTCTAGTTTTCTGAGAGTTTTTATCATGAGTACATGTGGAATTTTGTCAAATACTTTTTCTCCATCTACTGAAATGATTATATGTTTTTTCTTTTTAAACCTGTTGATAAGGTGAATTGCTTTGATTAATTTTCAAATCTAAAACCAACTTTGCATTCCTGGGATAAACCTACTTAGTGATGATGTACATCCTTTTTGTATATTATTAGATTCTACTAGCTCACATGTTGTAAAGAGTTTTATATCTGCCTGTGCACATGAGGATTATTGTTCTGCAGTTTTTCAATGATGTTTTGATTTGGTTTGGGTAACAGGCTGATGCTGTTTTCATAAATTATTTGGTAAATTTTCCCTCCTCTTGAAATTTTCTGACTAAGTTTTCACAGAATTAATATTATTTCTTCTTTAAATGTTTGGTAGAATTTACCAGTGAAGCCATCTGGTCCTGGAGATTTCTTTGTGGGAAATTTTTTAACTACACATTCAATGTCTTTAATATATAATAGGCTATTTGGATTATCTATTTCTTCTTGAGAGAGCTTTGGTAGTTTGTGTCTTTGAAGGAATTTGTTCATTTCATCTAATTTGTCAAATTTTGGGGCGTAATGTTCAAAATATTCTCATTCTTTAAATATCTGAAGAATCTTAGGATGTCATCTCTTTCAATCCTGATTACTGGTCATTTCTATCTTCTGTTTTTCTCCTATAGCAGAGATAGACAGACTGGATTGCAGGCAAAATCAGGTTTGCTGCTAGTTTTTGTATAGTGAGTTAAGAATGGTTTGTACAATTTTCTAATAGTTAGAAAAAAATCAAAAGAATAAAATTTCACTATGTGTAAAAATTAAATGAAAACCAAATTTTAGTATCCATAGATATTTATTGGAACACAACCATACTCATTATACATTAGCTATGACTGCTTTTGTGCTATAACAGCAGAATTAAGAATTTGTGACCATACGGGCTACAAAGCCTAAAATATTTAATGTGTTGCTGTGATATAATAAAAAATATATCTGGTCTCCATCCCATGTTCTTGGCACAGATCTTCAAAAACCCTTGGAATTTCCTGGGTGATAGAGTCTTTATTATGCTAATGAGGTGACTCCTGATGGGCATCTGGATAACTTTAGTGTGAGGGCTGGTCACCAGAAAGACCAACCACGTGATTGGAGGTTGGACCTTTCAGCCACTCAGCCTCTAGGGAAGGAGAGGGGGCTGGAGATGGAGTTCAGTCACGTGGTCAGTGATTTAGTCAGATATGCCTGCATAATGGAGACCCTAATTAAAAACTCTGGACCCTGAAGCTCAGTGACCCTTCCTGGTTAGTGAACACATTGATGTGCTGGGAGAGTGATGTGCTCTGACTACACAGGAGCAGGGCATGGGAGCTCCCAGACCTCGCTGTGTGTGCAACCCGTATAATAAAACTGAAGGCGTAAGTATAGCACTTTCAGTGAGTGTTCCATTGAATTATTGAACCACAGAGGGTTATGTGACCCTCCCATATTTTTTGTAGCCAGTTGGTGAAGTGTTGGTGGCCTGGGGCCTCCTGAAGTGCAGCTATTTTCTGAAATGAGAGCAGTCTTGTGGAGGACTGAGCTTTTAACTTGTGGGGTTTGTGCCAGTTCTAGGTGGTTAGTGTCAGAATTATACTGCTGTATATTCAGTTGGTGTTAGACCAGCTGGGTTGAAAGGGAACAGTGACCTTTTGCAGAAAAAGTTTACCATTCCCTGTTCGAGAGGTGTATCCGTTTTATTGATTCCAACCCTCCCCTCCCCAAAGAACCAGCTTTGGATTTCATTGGTCTCTGTTGTCTCTCTTGTTTTGATTTCATTAGTTTCTGCTCAAATCTTTATTTAATTTCCTTCCTGTGCTCATTTTGTGTTTAATTTACCCATTTTCTAATTTTTTCATACCTTTGGAATTATGCCATCTCTTCCCATCTTGGTGTTCATGTTTGCAGCTTGAAATTGTCTATAATGGGAGTATTTACAGCACAAAAATCACCGAATATTACCAACTGGTGTCCTCCCCTCACCCTGAGAACCAGCTGTTAAACATTTACCAGCATACTACTTGTAACAGCAATAACACAGCACTTTTTTAATCTTCTCAAGGGACCTAACATAAATAGATGATCTCAATGGAAAGTTAATTCAGAAAAGGAAAGGACCTGCAAGTGAAAAATGTGATTTAAAAGATAGATTTTTAAATCTAGAATTCCAAAAGAGATTACGTACTCTCTGATCCTGAAGTCATGAAGAATAGGATAGGTTGGTTCTATTTGTTAGTGATTTCCGTGTAATCCTTTTTGAGGAAAAATGCCTTGATTAGATGATGTGCAGAAGTCCATTGCAGCCCTGTGAATCTATGGTAAGTTATTTCCCAGAAGATGGTAGGAAAGCTATTTTATTGCTAATGAAAAGCTGATGAGAGAGTTATTGCTGAGGGATTGATCCATTGCCCTCTTAAGAAGCTCTGAGATTCCCAGACCTAACGGGTGGAAAAGAGCAGAAATAATAGTTTGGTAGCTAGAGTCTAAAATTTGTAAGAAACATTAGATGGTTTGACATAGGTTGTCACTTATGTTTTGTGGATGCCCTTCTAAACAAAGTGTTAGGGGAATTCGTGGCCAATTTCTCTGTTGGTGTGCTGAGAGCTTAGTTGATGTGTTGGCATTAAATAGAGCTTCCATTAATTGATCAGAGAAGTGCTTGTTGTATAGCACTAGGAGATATTGGAAAAGCACATTTTAAAGGGGATTTCAGTAGTTCATTTCTGTGCTGCCATAACTCTTTGATCCCATTGATCTTGTATTATAGCCATTGTGATGTCTGTCTTCTAGCCTTATACTGGAAGCATGTACTCTATGGCATTTATTTTTATATTCTCAGTGCTTAGCTTAATAAATTGCTTATAAATATGTGTTGAATGAATGAATGAATAATTAAAAGAGTATTTATTTTATTCCTTTTTGGCAGAACATAGGAAACCCAAAAGATTGAAAGCAATTAAACTTCAGGAATATTGAGAAATTGGCATTTAAAAAAAAGATGTAATATCAATTAATGTGTAATATTTTAAGCAAGAATCATTTAGCTTCATTATAGATATGTGTAAGTGCTTAATAAGCTAGTAATAAATAAGTAATGTGTAGTTTCAGTTTAACAGTTGATATTCCAACTTACACTCACTGTTTGTTCCTTTGAGTATTCAGTGTTAATATCACAAGTAAGATTATTTAGGTAGGTTCTTCTCTTCTTGGCATTATCCTCAATTTCATTTGATGTTGAGCCAAACACCAACCGAGCACCTAATATATGCACAGCATTGTTCAAGGTTTGCCTCAAGTTTAAAGAGAAAAACCTCTAAAATGTTAGTTGTACTTAATATGTAACATTTATTGTATAGTTTTTCCTAATAAATACATAATCAGTACAAAAACCTTGAAAATAAGGAAAAAGTACACAGGACAAAAATATTCGTGATCCCATTACCCCCACGTAACCACTGTTAGTGTTTTGGTGTGTGCTCTTTTGTATTCTGTACCTACAAATATCTGCTAAAAACAAGATGTAAAATAGGCAGTGTGGGAATAACAGAGAGGGTACAGGGAATGTATGGAGATGAGTTCCTTTCTGGTTTTGCCACTAGTCAGTGTGACCTTGGGAAACATTCTTCATCGCTCAAGTTCTGTTTCTCCATAAAGTGTTGTCGTAGTATCTAAGGGGACTTCCCACTTGAAAATTCTCATTTCATTGACATTGAACACCTTTGAAGATTGAGATGTCACAAGAATGCAATTGAAAGTGTTTAAGTCTATATTCATCTCAATTCAGAGGCAGATTTAAAAATCTTGAGCTAATATAAATATTTCCTGCTAATAGGTTTTGTTATTATGAACCAGTTATATTTAAAGTAACAAATTTCTCCTGGAACAAGAGCCACACTCTGAATTGATGAAGTTATTTGAGCTGATAAATATGTTTTTAGGAAAATGTTAAAATGAGTCTTGTAAGCCTTTAAAGTATGCTACCAGAATAAGAAATAAAAGATCACCACTATTTTAAGTACATAGTATTTTATCAAAAAAGCATGCCAAGAAGAAAATCAAAGCAGCTATGTTACTTGATTCTTTTTGCACCTCAAGAAAATTGATTTTGGCTTCCTTTCCCTACTCGGTGCATATTGGGAAAATGTAGATTGGTATGCAAGAAGTATTGCATATTATGCACCAAAGCTTTAAAAGTCTTAAAAGGTATCTGGTTTGTCTTAGAAGGGTCAGTTTTCACATTAAACAATTTTCGTTGAACAGTTAAGATGTCCTTTTACTTTTACCATTTCATAGTAGGATTTTTTTTTTGGTATGCATTTTAACAGTTATTTAAGAGTCCCCATGTGCTTAGAAAGGAATCTGAATATATGTGCCTTTTTTAAAAAGCCTCAGCACAATGTAGGTTATTCCATCAATACCATCAAATGACTGGGAGCTGTAGTCAGAACAATATGTAAAAATACAGCTTGTGAAAGATTTCCTTTATTAACTGTCATCATCCACAGAATATATGTTCAAATAAACGTTGTGTAATAACTAAATTTGAGATTAATAGGCCCCTTAAGAAACAGCAAAGTCATTCAGAATAGTCAGTGAAAAATAGGCTGTAAGACTGCAACATGCACATATTGTCCTGCTTACATGCTCTCTGTGGTGTCGTTCCCATTTATCACTGTCGTCGGGCTCTGTTCTCATTAAAACACTCTTGCACAAAAGCAACTTAATTTTCTTAAGAGGAGAGGACACCTGATTCAATTTAGCACCCAGGAACAGTAACTTGAATATATTTTTTCCTTGCCTGAATTGAGATGAATAGTTATAAACAAGAATAGCCACCCCCTATTTGCTTCAAGATTAAGGATATTAAATAATTTTTTCCATTGGTATCGAGAAATGGACTTGTAGGAATAGGCAAGAAATGTAGCTTACTCTCAGGAAAGCAGCTGGATGTCATTTACTCTTAACTTGCATATATATGAACTTCTGTTCATTCCTGTGATGTTTTAAAAACAAAGAGTAAAGTCATCATTACGATGGTGAATTTTAATGGTACATATTCTAAAATTAATCTTTCTTTAAATTGATGAAAGATTTACTGCTCTAAGCACCACTTGTAGCAGTATTATCGTCTTCATTTAGGTTTATTTGTTGAGAAGGAATATTCAACAATGATTTCAAAACAATACCGTGTGTCACCGAAAATATGTCATCCTGAAAAATTAGGTTAGGTCTTATTTTCGGGGAAACACTACCCGAAACACTACTCATGTCTCCTTTTTACTTCTTAGTCATCGCTGCTTAAAAAATACAGAAACATAAAATAATGGAATCAAATGAAAAATGCCCCTTTAATGTTGAGCATGGTGTATAAACTAGCCTTTTAATTGTTGTCCTAGACATTCACTTTTCTCTGGTATGGTTCAATAGTACTTACATGTGATAGAGAAATGCATAACACAAATTTTACTCGTTATGAGCTTTATACAGTGAAAATAGTGGTAATTAAGTAGTCATTATTAAAATTTCCTAGCAACTAAGGTGCTAAAAGCCAATTAATTATAATTGGCTTTTAAAACAACAGAATAAACTTTTCCTAATTCTTTTTTTTTTAAACGATTTTGCCTTTCTATGGCACTTCGCACAATACCTCACAAGTAAAAAGAAAATATTTTGTTTCCATATTTAATTGAAGCTCCAGGATTGGAAATCAGTCATTGATGTCTTTATGTTCTTTTTTCCAAGCTGAACCTATGCTCAGAAAGGAAATAAATATGAACTGTGGTTTAAAAGGTTGAAAATAATTGCAAAAACCGCAATTACTTTTGCACCAAACTAATATTAAGGCCAGTTTTCCTTCTTGTGAATCAGAGGCAGGAGTGATATAAATTCACATAGTTGAGGAACTTTTCCAGGGTAAGACAATGCAGGTCTGATTTCTAACAGTCTACACCAGTAGTCAATTTTCTTTTTGTTATTTTTTAATGTGTTATGCCATATGCAATGGGAACAAGAGATAATGCTAAGTAAAGCTTGATATGCCTACTCAAATAAGTATCTTAGAGGAAGCTCTTTTCGATTTATCTAACTTGCCTGATTAGCCCTTTATTATTTTCTCCGTTGTTTTGGAACGTGATTGTACCAGTTAGCCTTCGAACAATAGAAACTCAGACGAAAAGTAGCTAAAACAAGCAGAGACTTGTTTTTCTCATTTACCAAGATGCCTGGAGATACGGGATGCTGGCATTGGTTCTGTGGCTCACTGATGCTAGAGTGGCTGTCTCTGCATTGCTTTTGGTCTTTCCCTTCTGGTTACAAGATAGCTTTCACCACTCTAAGCAAGAAGAAAGAAAGAAGAGCAGGACCAGAAACGAATCTCCCTACCAACCCCTCAAGCATTTATCAATTTATGTTATATCTCATTGGCCTAGAACTTTGTTGCATGGCAACCGTCGCTTTTCCTTTTTCATGTGTACTTTTTGCATCTTATTTAAAAAAGTGTTTCCTTTTCTGAAGGCATAAAGATTGTCTCATAAATTCTTCTGAAAGTTTTAAAGTTTTGCCTTCTAAACCTGCTCTTTGATTTGTCTAGTATTTTCTTCTTTAGTATATTGTGAAAGAGTCAGTTGTCCTATATAGCCTTCTCACAGTGTTTGTCATTTTTTTTTATTGTAAACTTCTGTTCTGTGGGGTTTGTGTGATCTGGGAATCCACTTTGGTCTGGACTATGGAAGTGACCCCAAAGAGGTGTTTTGCATTTGTTTCTTTCAGGGCCTCAGGACTTGCCCTGGCCTTTGATCCGTCTTGTCCTTTCTTTGAATGAATCGGTAGTTTGGGATTCTTGAATCACGTGGGCAGTGTCAATTCAGTCCCATGCCCCGATATGATGCAGGTCTAATGTTCCTTTCTTAACTTTGTAAGTGGAGTTTTCTAGGTGTCCTGTTTCATGGGGCAGTCCTTCCGGTGTTCTGCCCTGCCTGCCCCAGATGTCTCCGTTCTAGGTATCACCCTTTGCAGGTCAAAACCTATATGTATTGCTTCATAGGCTCGAATGAGTCAGTGTCCCGGAGCGACTGCAGTATCGATGCACGTGCTGTATTTTACTGCTCTGGTTGTGACTAACTTCTGTATGTCTGCTACCTGGGTTTCTTGTTTCGTTTTAGCCCAAGCATGCATTTAACATGTTGCGTTGCTACTGCAATCTCTTTATTTATTTATTTATTGAGTGGTGGGAATTTGAGGGTCATGTAGTTCATGAAATGCCATCTCTCGTAGTCCTATTCCCCAGCCCTGCTCTGTCCTTGGGCAGCATCTCTGGCAGATCTCATGGTTTTCTGCTCACTTTCAGTTACAAAAATAGTCAAATGTTTAGTAATGGGGGTTGACTTTTTGGTATTAAATAATCCAGGGCAGTCTAGTTTAAAACTCCAAATTCTCATCTTTCCCATCCTAGGCCTAACCTGTGTTTTTAAAATGCAGACAATTATATTTTTTTCCTTAATGAGTATATACACGTATGATAAAAACAGGTTAGGCAGAGCAGTGGGGAAGAGAGCGTGGTCTGTTTCACTTTTTTTTTTTTACCTTCTCACCATCTTTACTTCTGGCCCCTTTAGAGTGAAAACCTGAGTAGGACAAGTGCATTAGGGACAGTGGGACAGTCTTTTCTTACTGGTGCTGTTACAGTATGGCCCTCGGCACTCTCTGTCACAGCAGGCACTCACATGCTATCGTTTTGCTGGGCAGGTTAGGGGATGGAGTTCTTTAGAGTCCACCTCCACTGCTCGTCTCTAAACATACCCTTCATTCAGCCTCTTGTTGCTGGAGTCCCTTTGCCCTGGAAAGCTGCTGTTTTGGGTCTCTCAAGAGGAATCGAGTCTGCCGGCAGTCCTGGAAACACCCACTTGGCCCATATGGAATTGACAGGACCTTCACCTGTCACGCACTTGAAGTGTACTCAGCCCGAATGCTTCCCTTCTCTCCTCGCCCTATGCTGTGGTCTGTTCTTGGCAGCCTTCCCACCTTGGCTGTGTCTGGTCAGGAAGAAAGTGCCTGTCTCTGGTGCACTTACACACCCTCCTCACCCCCATTCTAGGGCATATACTGTGATGTCTCCAGCAACTCTCCCAGGGCACCCTGCTCTTGTGGCAGCCTAGCGAGCGAGTACTTTCTTCCCTCCGTAAATATCCAGCATGGGACAGCAATGCCATTCTTGCTTTCTTGCTATTTCTCCCATTCCCTCTGTTGGTTCCTTTGTATATGTTGTTCCCATCCACAACCTGAGAGGGGTGGTGGATAGGTCAGCTTTCTTCCCTCCTGGAGGAGGAAAAAGTCAAAGGACCTTCTCCTTCTGGAAATTTCCTTGTATCAGTCTCTAGAATTTCAAGGCTTTTCTTACACAGCCTGCATGTGAAATGGTTCCTGGCCTAGTTTTCATGTCTTTTTATAAGTACAGCATGGGTATGTCTGGTATTTTACTTTAGAATAGTGGAATACTTATCACACATTTTCCTTAGCTTGGAGCATGATCAGATATTCTGAGACAACCATAAATGTCGCATTTTAACATTTTGGTAAACATCTCTTTATACATTGACTGGGGAAGATAGGTATGCAACAGTGAAAACTGGAAGTTTCATAAATTAACTTGCAATAGATTATTCACACTCGGTATAAACAATGGATTTCATTTGTTTATTTAATGCACTGATGAAGGAAGGAAAAAGAGGGGCGTTTGTACCAGAATTAGGAAATGTTTAGATATAGTGTTAAAAGAGAAGACTTGGGTAGGATCCAGCAGTGCTCATATATTTGAAGTGCAGTTATTTAAAAAAACGGGTTCATGTTTATGTAACTCCATCGCATGGAACAGGGTCAGGGCACAGCAGTAATGAAAGGTGAAGATTTGGGGCTTACGATCAGGTAGAATTTCGTAACATTCAAAGGCATTCAGCAATGGAGGAGATTGCTTTTATGAGTTAGAGAACTCTGTCCCATTGTTTTGCTGTTTTTTAAAATGCACCTTTTTATTCCAAGTAGGTTATGAAGAAATTAATTCATTATTGAACTTGCTCAGTTTTCCAAAATAATTTAATAAAGAAGCTGTACAATATATAATGAAACATTAGTAAAATACCATATACTGGGTAAAAGTAGGCTGATCCTAAAAGCAAAATATTATCTAAAAATATGTAACATGAAGGAAGCCAGTCTATTCAGTATTAAGGAAACTACCTCAATATGAACCTTTTTTCAGTTAGTGTTGATCTAATTATCCATCAAATGCGATTACACCAAGGTATGCACTTTGCAGACGGGATTCCTGAGTTAATAATGAAAACATTACTGTGCAGGACATTCAGTTAGCACAAGAAGTATTCATTCATTCATTCATTCATTCATTCATTCTTTGACTCAGTAATGTTTATTGAGGATCTACTATCAGCCAAGTGCTATTCTAGGCGCTGAGGATACAATCTTGTACAAATTAGACAAAATTCTTGCTGTAATGGAGCATTTTTGTAGAGTGGAGCATTCTAGATGGGGAATGGGTAATTAAATTTTTTTCTTGCAAAAGAGATGACAATTGTTTCTTGCGCAAGAGATGACTATAAAATTCGTGGACCTGTCTCGGGTATGGCTTCCAAAAGGCAGAGGAGAGGAAATTCGTACCCTAAGGGAGTCTGCTCGGATAACCTGAACCGTTGTATCTTCAGAACAAATTGTCATCAGTAGCTCCTGTTTGATCTCAGTACCTGACGGTTGTGTTCTCTATAGCCATGTTTGTTTTCATACGAAAATAATAGTGGGTTTTGGTTTCTTTTCAAAACCAAATATTCACACGCTACAGATACTCCTGAAAGATGCCCTGGGTTCATCCTGTGGCTTCTGATCCGCCAGCACAATGATGTGTGCCAGCGGGTGTTCAACCTCCAGCTGGTCAGGCAGCCAGCAAGAGCTATCACTAGTGTGCAAAGTAGGGATTGAAATCTTAATTTTATTTTTAGATAAAATAGTTATTACATTTTTAACACAAAGGGATTGAAAATACCAACAATAAATGGCTGAACATCTCCCTGGCCAGATAACCCTTATGAAATATAGAAAAGTAACGTGTTAAAAACAAAAAACCAAACAGGACAGACGGAACACAATAAAAAATAAAAACGACTCCCAGCCAACCCTTTCAACAAATTTAACCATCGTTAGCAGTTTTCTTTGTGATCCTTTTTAGAAAAGATAGTGTTTTTATACTTATCTGTGTATATGTATGTATAGATTTACACAATGGGAATGTGATATTATGATTTATAGTAAGAAGTATATATTTGGACTTCATCCCAGTTCCTTGCACGGAGCTCCTGAAACCCTTGGGATTTCCTAAGTGATGAGAGACATCAAAGGTGTCTTTTGTTATGTTACTAGGTGACTTTTGGAAAGCCCCTGGCTGACCTAAGGATGAGGCTGGTTTCCAGGGGAACCAGCCAGTGATTACAAGGTTGGAACTTTTCCTTTGATTCCTGACCTCTGGAGAGGAGAAGGGCTGGAGATGGAGTTCAGTCACCAGTGGCCAGTGATTCAGTCAGTTATGCCTGTAGAATGAAGTTGCCATGAAACCCCAAAAGGAAGGGTTCAGAGAGCTTCCGGGTTGGTGAACGTCTGGAGGCGTTGAGAGAGTGGCACACTTGGAGAGGGCACGGAGGCTCTGTGCCCTTTCCCCACACCTTGCCCTATGAGTCTCTTCCATTTGGCTGTTCCTGAGTTATATCTTTTTATAATAAAGCAGTAATCTATTGAGTAAACTGGTTTCCTGAGTTCTGTGAGCCGCTCTAACAAATTCATCAGACTCAAGGATTGGGTCATGAGAACCGTCGATTTATAGCCAGTTGGTCAGAAGCACAGGTGACAACTTGAACTTGTGATTGACGTCTGAAATGGGGGCAGTCTTGTGGGACTGAGCCCTTACCCTGTAAGATTTGACACTAGGTTCAGGTAGATAGGGGCAGAATTGAGTTGAATTGTAGGACACGCAGCTGGTGTCTAAGAATTGCTTGGTGGTGTGGAGAAAAACATTGAAGAAATTCTATGCAGTTTTGAAACTTGCTTTTTCACTTAAAATATCAGCCTGCTTTCATATCAGTATAAGCAGATCATACTGATCGTCTTGCTTGTTTGTGTCTTAGAATGGGATAACACTAACTTCCATGGTCTCTTTTTAATGGCTGCAGTGCATTCCTTGGTAACTCTACATTTTATTTAACTAGCTATACTGCTATGTAGCAGTGGTAAATGTTAAAACATTATTTACGTTAAGCATATTTATGTATCTGTATCATAATGCAGAAGTTAAGGAAAGTAAAACTAGATGTCGTGAAAGAAATGCTTATGTTGGGTGGGGGACTAACGTCTAAATCTGTCATTGGTATTGCTTGGTTGTGGTGCCAGGTATCAGATCCAGTCTTCTGTGTCTGCCAGTCCTTGGATTCTGCCAAACGCAGAGTAACTTTGTAGCAGAGGTAGACTTTGGACATTTCTGGCAACTCCACTTATTTCAGCAATTCATAACAAACGCATAGGATAATCTTCATCAGATTTGTTCCTTAGAAGACTAGTGGGACAGAGAAGCGCATAGCTAGATCATTTCAATAGTGTGACAAGTGCCATGGCAGAGGTGTATGCTCAGGATGCTGTGGCAGCATGCGTGAGGACACTGTGTCCACGTAGAAGTGTGTGTGCGTGCGTGTGTGTGTTGAAGGAGGTGATTGAAAGCTTCTTGGAAGGACAATGCCCAAGCTGAGTCACTAAGATCAATGGTAAAGGAAGGGAAAAGGGCGTTCCAGGCCAAGGAACAGAGAGGTAAGAAACAGCATGATGAGTTTGGGGACCTACAGGTAGTTAAGTGTTGTCAGAATATAAAATTTGAGGCAGGAAATGAGATCTCTCTCCAGACAGATCTCCAGACCTGTTCATGGAGGGCCTTGTACATCATGCTAAGGAGTTGGGAATTCCTCATTAAGTCAAAACACATACGTATCTCTTCTACATCAACTAAATTCTCTTTAAATATTTATTATCACTCTTTGAAACGCTGAAAAACATAATTCCTTCATATCCTACAAATGCAGAATTGAGCTATTAGTTTAATTATCTATTGATATTGAACCCTCGATTCTTGGTGCAGTGTCTGATTGTACGTGGCTCTTCAGCCAGTTCCCCAATGATTGCCCGAGCTCACTGCACAAGAGGACCTAGTGATGGTGTAGGTGAGTGAGTTCAAATCCATCGCTTCTGCCAGAAAAACTAAGGATAAGTTGGCTTGTAGTGTCTTTGAGTCTAAGATATCCCGTCACTGTCATCGTTGTCATTTTACAAAAGGCAGGAACACAGCCAATCCACATGAAATATATTGCTTGTGTTTGGGTTAAGAAAGAGAACTGGATGGAGTGCGAGGATGGTGATTTGATTTGATGAGTAATAGTTGATATTTATTTTACTTTGACTTCTAAGCCTTTTTACTGCTAACAACCCATGTTTCTTTTCTTTCTTTTTTTTTCTAATACAAACGGTTAGTGTGGGGACAGAGCCCCAAAAAGCAGTTTCCAGGCTCTCGGCCTCACATAGAAAGGTGCTGGCTCAGGTAGTAAATGGCCATCGACTGTGATTGGATGGCCATCAGCTGTGGCTAGTTGGCCGTCAGCTGTAACCAGTGAGCCATTGGCCACTAATATAACTGCTGTGGCTACGCTAGCAGAAAAATGGGGGCTAGCAAGAAGACGGTGGCTGAGCCTGCAAGCGACGCAGTGAGGGTTGAGAATTGTGTGGCTCCTGTTTCCTGTGTCTCCAACCCAGCCGCCAGCAAGAGTATAGTGGTGTGACTCCCCTACCTATGGCTCCGCGGGTGTTCCTTTTTGGCCTCACCATATCCTGCGTTCTTTTGTGGGGAGCAGTAGCAGAGACCCCACAGGCCTCCCCGCATGACAAATGGCACCACGAGCAGGGTTCCCCGCATGACAGTTAGTTACTAGTATAAGGTGGTTAGTCACCTAGTATAAGGTGGTTAGTTACCTAGTATAAGGTCGGTGAAAGGCATTGGAAAGAAACAAATTTGTAAGAGAGGAGCTCCAAGAGAGGAGCTCATTCCTTTACTAAAAAGAACGATCTGTCTATTTTGAGCACAAAATAGGATCTAGAAATGAACATTGTTTGTGGGGAAGGTGCACTTCTGTGGAAAGGCAGGCAGTGTTCCCTGTTGTCTCACCACAGTTCGTTTCTTTATATCATTTTACTTATTTTTCTCCGTACATAAAACTTTTTCCTGAACCATCCATAATAGAATTCCAGGAAAATATGTTAAATATGCTGCTGTAGTTTACAGTTGTCATCTATAATGTTTTATGTAGCCGATTCTTTTTTTATCACTGCTCCCCTTACAACATGGAACACCATATGCCATTGTCCCTGACACGAAGCAAAGGTTTCCCTGATCTGTGCCTGTGCCTATGTTTATGCCACAGAGGAGCTGTGGTCCGGTGCCATCTTTTATTGATGGGGCCAGCAAAGGAGAAATCTAATGAAATTATCAAAGCTTTGAATTAATTATGAACTTGAATAGGAGAGCTAAGCTCTCTGGAGCCAAGGATCTCATTACCCATGCACTCTCATTGCATCCTCTTCTGGAGCAGAAGGCATTTTCAGCTCCAGCTCTTAGCTTGGCTTTGGACTTTATTCAAACTTGCTAAACTGACATCGTCTTCTTACTGCGATGTGGCTGCTAATGTCCATGATGATTAATTTAATTCTGCTCTAGATCGACAGGAGATGTCAATAGATTTTTCTCGACCCCTCCTTTAGCCTTTTATTTTTTGTTTCTTTCTCTCTCCTTTTCTTTCATCAAATTGGATGTTATACAAGTGTCTATCCTTTTTGAATAATGTGAGAAGCTTTTAGGATTGAGCTGTAGCTTCATGGAATACAGTGTGATTGACTTAAAATTAAGAGCTCCATAGCATCTACTGTGGATATTTAGGTAAGCACAAAGTCAAATATTTCTTCCTTGAATTTTGAACACCAAATAGGAGTTTTTCTTGCTTGTTTCTGCCTTAGAATAGAATAGCAATAACAGCATGGTTCATAATTCTACTGTGTGTTATATGCGAACCACAGGTCTCACTTTGTGGTTGTAGCTCACAGGACTTATGCTCCCTGACACAGAGTAGTTAATGTTTGCTTTACAATTCTGATTTTCCTTTTTCCAGTAATACGAATTTTTTTTTTATGAATAAATCAACCTCTGATTGTTTTAACTCTAGTAGCAAAATCAATAACAACAAGGTTTCGATTTACTATTGGTGGTGATTCTTTGGTAGTGTCATGTAGGTTCAGAGTATCTCATGGCAAGCCATTTCTGCTTGCTTTTGAGACCCATTATTTATGAATTTCTAAGCCGCAGCTCATCTATCTTAGTAAACTACAGGCCACTGGCAATTTTTGTAAGCAGTGTCTAACTTTGCGTTATAGAGTCAATGTTTTAAGGTTTTGAATAATGGGGGATGGGAGAATGATAATCTTTGCTGTTTCTTTTCCTATTCACTTTCAGTGAGTTTTTTCCCCCCATTTATTTTCTTTGTAGGCAGCTGCAATATTTAATTCAGCCTTTGGAAGTTTTTTGGTGAGTAAACATGGTTTAACTTGTCTATTATAACTTCAGCTGTGATTGTTTATATGAAAGATTTAGAGAAATTGGACTTATTTTTATTATTTGGTTAAATATAGAAGTTCTTGAATATTTTATGTGCCATTATCCATAACCTGGAGAAAATTAGTTAACAAATAAAGAAAATGTTCTCTTACAATATAGTTTGGAGGCTTGGGTTTAATATTCCATTTAATGGATTCATGGAATCAATTAAAACACTATGTGTCTCCTTATAGAGGTTATGTCAATATATTGATCATTTAATGAGGTCTTTTAGATTATTATTATTTTGTATCACGGGACTGAGGATTTTGAAAAGGAAACATGACCCAGCTGGTCAGAAAGGGAATGCTAATTTACTTGTTGACATGTCATTTATTTTGTACATTTCACTGTCAAAGAAGCTACTGTCTAGGCTACTTCTGAGAAATCTATCTGAAAAAAATTTGAAATGAGGAAATAACTAATGAGTAATTTGAAAAAAATGCAATAGTTTTTGACATGTGAACTATCAATTGTATGTCAAAAGATTAAAAATAGTTCAATTTTCATATGTAGAACCAACATAATTATAAGGACAATCCTATTTTATCATATTTTAATCATTGTTTTTTAAATAGATGACATAATGAAGGCTTAGTTTGTATTATGAAAGAATGAGAAAGAAACTGAATTTTCTGTTAATTGAATATTTTCATTTGTTCCCTCCCTAAAGCTTTGCTAAATTAATGAAAATAAATTAGAATACTGTATTTTTAGGAACATAACTTATTAATGGATAGGTAGTACAGTGATTTACAAATAATTGAGAATAGAATCAGTGGGGTATAAACTGGTTCATGACTCTAGGAAAAATTTCAGCTACTTTTGTTTAAAATGTTTTTGATGTCACTTATTAGTGCATGTATTTAAATGTAGTTGAAGCTTTTAAGCATATTGTTATTAATACATAGTGTTAATTCTGCATACGGCTATACTGCTTTTAACAGGTTCCAATGTTACAGACCTTTTACTTATGTAGCTAATGCAAAATAATATGTTTGAGTATATCTTATTTTTAAAGAAGTAGTGTTATTCCTGATGCTGTGTTATTATTGGGTTTTAGAAGAGAGGTAATAGAGTCTATTTAATGAAAATGATATCTTGTTCTACTTAGTTTAGACTCAATAATGTTTTGTTAAGTCATCCATTATTGCATGTGTCCAAGTATTATTTTCTGTATGTTGTCACAATTGACAGAATAATATGTTAAATGTGATCTTTCTGGAAGCCAATTTTTATTGTATGGTTTGGGATCATATACATTCACTATCAAAACTCGGTTTCCTAAGCTGGATCTCTTACTCTTATCAAATGTCTAAGGTAATTGAGAAAATAAGGTTGAGGCAATTGTCTGAGTAATGGAACCAAAATACACTATCCCTTATTTGGAGAACAAGCTCACTAGATATAGTTTAAGCTTTGCATTGACTGTCTGAACAACAAACATATCACGAAATTTGTTCTACATGGCCCAATTCTTTGACAAGGTCTAGTGAAGTCAAACTTATCCTGCGGATTCCTTAGGGTTTTAATTATGCCCTTTCACTTCTAAGAAACTGTGCATTCTCACTCCTTAGTTGTCTCTTTTTCTTGTTTATTTTTCATCTTACCTTAATTCAATTAACCAATCAAAAGTATTTATTACTGTCCTGCCAAAACTGAGGTAGTTTTCTAGTAGCTGTTGAGAGTGCAAAGGCATATGACTTGGGTCCCACTAGGTTGTGGAGATGACACATAGGAAAAGAAATGCAGTGTAAACATTAAGAAGTTAAACAAAAGATGTTACTAGATGATGTATGATTGTCAAATGGCAGAGGCAATATGCATCCTGAATTCAAAGGTCAGACAGACAATTTCGCTGAGCTGTGCCTTGAGGTGTATGATGGGACTGAGTTAGTAGAGAAGAGAGGAGAGGAAATGGCAGAGAGGCACAAGTGTCTTTTTCCATTTTTACTTCCGCTTCATTTTCCTCCTTTTTCTTTCCCAAAGTTGAGAATTACCAGGAAGGCTTTGAGAATGAAAATTATGACTAGAGATGTTTTGCTGAAGTGTTATAAAATAAAAAATTTCTATTTCTTTTTTTTCCCTTCTCCGTTATACTTACAGTAAACCTTGGATTATGAAATATGTATAAGTCTGGACTACACCACTTAGAATTAGGTTCAGCTTATTTAACAGAAAAAAAATATATAATAGTGGTGAATATCTGATAAAGGCTTATTTCTCTACTATGTCAAATCTGGAGGGAGGCTATCCCAGTATGATATAGTGGCTTTATGGTCTCACTGTGGGCCGAAATACCAATCTGCCCCCTCCTCCTTCCCGGCATGCAGCTTCCTTCCTCGTGGTCCAAGATAGCTGTTGGAACTCCAGCCAAAATGGTACCCAATAGCAAGGTAAAGAAGTGGGAAAGGACAAAAGAGCTCCCCTAAAAGCTAAGTCTACTTTCTTTAAACAGCATTCCTAGAATTTCAAAACCATACTTCCGATAATATCTTATTGTAGAATTTAGTCATGTGATCATACGTAGGAGAGGTTGGGACATGTGACAATTTGCTAACTGCTGAAAATTGAATTTCTACTAAAGACAAAAGATAACGGGTGTTAAGAGGCTGCTAGCATTTTCTGCATATGAGCAGTGTACAGCAGTTGTCAAGAGTTTGGAGAAAAACATGAATCTCAGTTGGATGACATGAGAAGGCTTCAGGGAGAAGTTGGTACTGGAGTTGGGCTTGGGAAAAGCCTTTATATTGGGGGGAGGGGTACATTCCAAATTATAACCTTCATGTTTTATTTTGTTATTCTGAATGGGCGGTACTTGTTAGAGTTTTGGGAGAATTTTCTTTATAAATGGAAAATATCCACCTATCCTTAAAATTTTGGATTATGGTAAGTAGTATAGTTTCTGGAGTAAGACTGGGTTTGAATTCTTATTTGACTGAATACTAGCCTAACGTATAACCTTCCCTATACATAAAATGGGGTAATAATAGACCCTAAATTATACAGTTGTAGTGAGGATTAAATTGGATGCTTGTATGGTGTGGTGGAAATAGCTACTCTAGGTTTTGTCCAAGCTCTGCCATGAATTTTGTGTGTGTGTGACCATGGACATTCATGAAATGAAGAAATTGGTAATCTCTGACTTATTCCTATGAATGCTAAAATGTACTAATTTAGTGATTATTCTCTGGTTATGAGTGGCCATTTCTTTTTATTTACATAATGGAATCTGAAAAGTATATTTACTTCAGATTACATTAAAACTTTAAATGAAAGTCTTTTATTAGAAGAATTTTTGAAGAAAGAACTCCTACGGCATTCTTGTTGATTTTCAGACATCTGGGTATACCAAATAAAATACTGTACATATTTATAGCTAGTTTAATAATGTCCCAGCTCTAATTAAAACACAGTGTTTTAAAGAACTAATTGTTACAGAAAACTGTTTTTTTTAATGTAGCTAAGCTGGTAATAACCTATGATAGATGAATTCAATTTACATAAATTTCAGACCAAGAGAATATTTTAAAATCATGCCACAAAGGATTGCTTTAAGTTAAAAAGTTAATGTCATTATCTCCTCCTCTCATTTAAATTGTTTGGTTTACAATAATTGTGGAGCATGGTAAGTGTTTTGAGATTTCCCTTGATGAGATCTTAATAAAATTTGATAGTCAACCACCCTGAATAACTCAAATGTTATCCAAACTTATATATATATGTTATATAAAACCATGTATTTTAAGTTCAAACACCTCACATGTTACTTCCTCATCAAAAGAAAGATTTTTTAAAAAATAGATATTAGCAACTATTTGAAAAATATCTATTGAAAAACCCTTTCTTTAATTTAAAAAGATACAACTGTGTTGAAAAAAACTTTAGTCACCTGATTTGGTAGACTTTTAGCATTTTTGATTTGGAGGCTGAATTTGATGTTTCCATGTCTTCAAAAATTATAGGTTAAAATTTAAAAGGAAAAGGTAGAACTTTTTAGACTCCTAGCCGATTTTATTGTTTTCGGTAACTCCTGATCTTAAAGGAAAACCCTAGTGAGTGACAAAGTTGATCATGCCGAATCGAGTTTCTAATACTATGTTATACAATATGACAGCGATTCATGGCAACATAAATGTAAGCATTTCTGAAACAGCCACAAAGAGTTATAGCCAAGTTAAGTCATCTTCATGAATGCAAAACACCTAGTCTAAAAAACATCTGTAAGAGCCATGGTTTACTTTCTAAATCTCTTCACTTAAAGTATTAAGAAATGGGTTTCTTTTTTTTTTTTCAGTTAAAATTTATTGGGATGACAATGGTTAGTAAAGTTACATAGGTTTCAGGTGGACAAGTCTGTAATATATCATCTATATCTCACATGGTGTGTTCACCTCCCACAGTCAGTTCTCCTTCTATTACCGTATGTAAGAAATGGCTTTCTTTTACATAATTTTCTCTTTTAATACAGTCACTGCTGCAACCAGAAGCTATTCTGAGATAAATAATTTTGTTTCTTTTCATGTCACACCAAGGGTTAAAGGAACTCCTGCCTTGAGTTGAAGGACTAGCCAACTCCTTCAATGCAGTGTCTTCCAAGTTGAAGGGAAGGACTTCTTCCCTTTCCTAATTGTTTTTCTGTTTTCCCTCTTTGCGTTGGCTGGTCTGCCATTACTACCAAGCTTTGTAGAAAGATTTGAATAGTTAACTGATGCTGATGTAGCTGCTGAAAGAAAGAAATCCCAAACACAAATGGCATGTTTCAATAACTTGGGCTGTATGTTTATTAACTTATTTTATTTTTCCTTTCTTGTACAAAAATATAGTCAGCCACCCTTAGAATGGCCAGAGAGGAAGCACATTAACATGCTCATTGATTGATGGGCAACACTGCTTTTTAAAAATCAGAGCAAGAATCTCAAGTACTCACACAGAGGATTAAGGGTGGTACCAGATAAGACTCAATTGTTAATTTGGTTTTCCTTTCATCTAAATCTAGGATGTCAGTTTTTAATTTAGTTTATATTGATGGAATACTTATTTTGTGCAATACTTGAATGCTGCGCTGATTTTTTACCCTTAATTTGCTTAAAATCTTAACCAACCCAAATTATTCAGTCGAGATCTTGGTTTTCCCCCAAAAGCTCATGACTTGTTTATAAGACAGGTTTTTGTTTTCCTTGTTTATTTTTTATTTTTTTAAGATTTTATTAGGGAAGGGGAACAGGAATTTATTGGGGAACAGTGTGTACTTCTGGGACTTTTTCCAAGTCAAGCTGTTGTCCTTTCAATCTTAGTTGTGGAGGGCACAGCTCAGCTTAAGTTCCAGTTGCTGTTGTTGCAGGAGACATAGCCTGTCATCCCTTGCGGGAGTCAAACCGGCAACCTTGTGGTTGAGAGGATGCGCTCCAACCAACTGAACCATCCAGGAGCTCAGCGGCAGCTCAGCTCAAGGTGCTGTGTTCAATCTTAATTGCAGGGGGCGCTGCCCACCATCCCTTGAGGGATTCAAGGAATCAAACCGGCAACCTTGTGGTTGAGAGCCTGCGCTCCAACCAACTGAGCCATCTGGCACTGGCCCATGTGGGAATCGAACCAGCAGCCTTTGGCATTAGGAGCACAGAGCTCCAACCGCCTGAGCCACCGGGCTGGCCCTCATTAAGTTTAAATGCCAGAACAAACAACTGAATTTTTAAGCAGTATTCAGTATGTTCTTGTAGGATGTTATTTCAAGTTCATAGTTTCTACTGTTAAGAACTCAATAAAACCAGGATTTAAAATCACCTACCTTAGGCTTGAAAATATCTTATAAACTATGTTCAGACAATGGGAAGCTGGGTTCCACACTTATAAAATGGAACCCGTCATCAGGGTATGCATTTTGTTTTCTCTCCTCTTTGGGCAAGTAAACATCATAAAAGCTGGATTGCTGAGAACAGATTACTTTCTCTTTAAAAACTACCATTAGTTATATATATATATATATATATATATATATATATATATATATATATATATAATACCATTTGTTTATTTAGCACTGTGGCACAAAATAGGAAAATAGGATATAAAATGAGCACATGAATACCCAGTGTCCATTAGACTCAAGGCACTCTTCTAGATACTGAAGCAAATCCACAAAACATAAATACGTGAGAAAATAAATAACAACAGAAGGTTAAAGAAAGAGGGAAGACAGAAACTGCCATCAATGCAGTGTCTTCCAAGTTTCAGGCACCTTTATGACTTTTGCCACGTCGACATATTATTTGTATTATTATGTTAAATAAAACTCATTTTTTAAATTTAAATTTATTTTAAAACAAAACTCTATGTCAACAGTGTAAATAAAAAAGCAGTCTTATGCATGGAAGGTAACTGAAATTAAATCAAATGGAAAAAAGCTAATATTAATTGTAGCTAAACTCCGCTGCCTTCACAAGGCTCTGAGTCCCATGCCTGACCTCCTTTTGATGAAAAGTGAAGTCAGCACCAGCACCAAACTAAGAACGGTCCCTTCCTGCAATCTGAAGGGTTGAAAAAAATTTCTTGAAAAGAGGGTGAGTTTAATCACTAACTCTCTGTCCATGTGTCCTTTAAGTCATCTTGCTTTGACTTCTGCTTGGGGCAGCACTCTTCTTACATTTTGGGAATCACTGTTCTCTTAAGATCATTTCTCAATCACTTCATCAAAAGGATGAACTAAAACCATTTGGGGAGTTCAAATGAGGACACCCCAAATCAGGGACTCTGGCAATCTGAACACGTTTGGGTTTCTTTCCTTAGAGTATTTTCTACATAACACTTATCCAGAAAAGCAGTATGCATGTGTGCCAAACATATTTGTGGAGTGAAAAGTATGTTATAATGGTTACATAAGGAAAACCCTGTGATAGCTGCGTTTGGATTTGTTTCTAAAACAAACTCTTAACTGAAGTACAGTCATTGTAAATAAAAAATGGTCTTTGTTACTTAATAAAAATGTATAGAATCCTTACCTACTCCATTTTAGCAGCATAATGCTCTATGCTGTCTGACAGAACTTGTGTAGCAAGTAAATGCATTAGTCACAGTGACCATTTTTCTTGCAAATTTGTGACACAGATTTAATTATAGGAATGACCAGCAACTTACAAATCTAATTTTGGTGGAGGCTGAGGCAACTTTTTTTTTTTAAATTTTAATAATGATGGATTTTTTTTAAAGCATTAATTTCATTACTATTTAAAGAAATCTAGTGGTTTAGAACTAGCCAATTGACTGAAGTTATTTTATTACCCTTTAACAAATGCCACATACTTTCATTTTAATTTTTGTCAATTTTTTAAGTGTTCTCATTCCCAAGCTAGAAAAGTACCTGCTCCTATAACCATTTAAGTAAAATAAACAAATATAAATGGAGGAGGCAGGATATTTGTAAAGGTCTCCTAAGAAACATGATTCTACCGTGTTTCCCCAAAAATAAGACCGAGCTGGACAATCAGCTCTAATGCATCTTTTGGAGCAAAAATTAATATAAGACCTGGTATTATATTATACCCAGTCTTATAGTAAAATAAGACCTAGTATTGTATTATATTTATCATATTATATTTATTATATTATATTATATTATATTATATTATATTATATTATATTGTATTATATAAGACTAGGTTTTACATTATAGTAAAATAATACCAGGTCTTATATTAATTTTTGCTCCAAAAAAACGCATTATGACTGATTGTCCGGCTAGGTCTTATTTGGGTGGAAACACGGTATTTATTAAGGTAATATTTGGGGGATCTTAGGGTAATAGTGTGGTGCGCCAAACAATTGAGATTCCTGCCTTCATCTGCATTACAGATTCTTAAGATGAGAGCGTCACATCATATGGCAGGGGGGTAGAGTGGGAGGAGGTAATAATTTTCTATTATTAATATATGTACCTCATGACTCAGACCCCACTGCCTTTCCAAAATAAATCTGGACACGTGGAAAGAAATAGGAGGGCATGAAGATGCATAAACTGTATACACTTGTGGATTCTACCAACCCAAAAGAACCTCCCCTTGAATTTCTTGTCTTTGTGATGAAAGCAATGTTAGACATCTCAACTGCACCTCGGACTCAGGTTTCAAGTAAACATTTAGCACTTCTGAAAAACAATGCTCTGTGTTATTGGAAATGGCAGGTGATAGTTTGGCTGAAATTAAAAAATCAAACATCAATTTTATTTTTTTAGCTCTGCGTATTTGCAGTTTGACCTTGTATCAATTTATTAATTAAACATCTGTGGACTTCCTACTATGTTCTAGAATTAAAATAAATCAAAACAAAGAATAGTAGATGACTCTTGGCATTAAGGAGCTTAAAACTCCTGAATTTAAATGGCACTTTTCACAATGTGATTCACCAAACAAGCAGATTCTTGATCTCCCTGAAATGATGATTTGCCCCACAAAGGAAAACTCTCCCATTTTTATTACACCTCCACAGAAAACTGTTATTTTATTTAAGTTTTTGTGTCTGCCAACTTAGATGTCTTTAAAAAGCAGTTTATCATCTACCAGATTCATATTTAAGTACATCAAAAGCTGACTTAGGTACTCTACCATATATAACTTATTCTGTATGAGCATTGTGTTTACAATTAACTTCTTAAAATATAATTGTTATATATGATTGTTATAGAACTTTTGATAAATACAGATAGAACTAGATAAAATTACTATTAGCATTTTGGTATATGCCCTGTGTATTTTGTACGTGCAGTTACAAACGTGGTATTACTTTGTATAGACAACTTTATTTTCTGCTTTTTCCCCTTTAACAACATATGTGAGCATTTCCTCATATCTGATTTCTACCCCGAGAACTTGATTTTGATGTATTGAATGGATAACATCATGTGTAATATTCTTTTGGGTGGAGTATTGCTATTTAGTTATTTCCCCACTGATAGACATTTTGGTTGTTTCTATTCATTTGCTATTCAAAAAAGGTGCCACACATTTTTGGGCATAATTATTTGTGGTCCTCCCTTTTAATTATCCTGTTTAGGAAAACTTCCTAAAAGAGGAATAATTGGGTAAAATGCTACAAACTTTTAAAAAATTCTTGATATTGCTAAATTGCCCTCCAGAAATACTGAACAAAATTGTTCTCCTAACAAGAGTGTGCAGACATACTACTTTCCTTTATTCTCACTAACTCTGGCTAATGTTTTTAAAACATGTTTTAACAAACTGTTAATTTATCTTGATTATAATTTTTGATTGAGAAGTTGATCTTTTCTTATTTTTTTATTGACCATTTGAAATTCTTATAAATTATTTGTTCATATACTTTGCTCATTTTTCTTATTGGGATGCTGATTTTGGTTTCAAAGAGGTACTTTGTATGTTGAGAATATGAATATTCTACTACATATATTGCAAATATTTTTTCCTGTTTTTCTTTAACCTTTTAACTTTTTTGTGTGTGTGCCTGAGGGGATGATTTTTGATTGACAATTTAAAATTTCATTGTCAGATTTATTGAGATACAATTTTATAAATAAAAAGTCACCTATTTTAGATGTGCAATTTTGACAAATGTATACACAATCACTTAAAGACCACCTCACTCAAGTTAAAGAATATTCCCATCACCTTAGAAAGTTCCTTCTTGCCCCTTGGTAATCAGTCCCCTCCCCCATCTGCAGCCCTTGACAACCACTGAGTTTTTTTCCTGCCCTTATACTTCGCATTTTCTAGAAGGTCATATGAATGGAATCTCACAGTATGTAGCTTTTTGAGTCTGGCTTCTTTCACTTAGCATATGCTTTTTTGGTTCATCTGTGCTGTTGCATGTATCTATCAGTAGCTCACTCTTTTTTATTGGTAAATAATACTATGTTATCAGTTTACCAGTTGATGAACTTTGGGTTGTTTCCTGTGTTTAGCGATTAGGAATAAAGCTGCTGTGGGTATTTGTGTATAGATTTTTGTGTAGTCGTATTCGTATGTTTTCATTTCTTTTGGGAAAGTACCTAGGAGTGAGATTGTTGAGTCAAACCTAAGTATATGTTTAACATTATGGAAACCACCAAACCATTTTCCAAAGTGGTAGTACCATTTTACATTCCCATCAGGAATGTATGAGGAATCCAGTTGCTCTATAGCCTGGCCAGCCCTTGGTAGTAGCCGTATTTTTTATTTTAGCCATTCGGGTATATAGTGGTATATCATCATAGCTTTAATTTTTATTTCCTTAGTGTCTAATGATGTTGGACCTTTTTTTTACATGCTTATTTGCCATCTATATATCTTTTTGGCGAATGTCTGTTCAAACATCTTGCTCATTTTTTAAAATTGGGTTGTTTTCTTATAATTGAATTGTGAATTTTTAAAGATGTTTTAGACACCAGTCATTTATCAGATACATATTTCGCAAGTTTCTCCCACTCTGCAGCTTGTCTTTTCACTTTCTTAACAGTGTCTTTCAAAGAGCAGAAATTTTAAATCTTGATTAAATCTGCTCTATATATTTTGTTTATGTCCTATTTTAAAAATCCTTGTTTAACCCAAAGTCACATGATTTTCCTCCCAAGTTTTCTTCTAGAAGTTTTATAGTTTTTGTTTTTAATTTGAGGTCTGTGATCCATTTTGAGTTAATGTTTGTATATGGTGCCATGTGTGAATTGGGATTCATTACTTTGCATATGGTTGTAGAAATTTAAAGTTTTATGTCTGTCAGATGTATCCATCTTTTCCTTTGTGGATTTTCTTACAACCTTTATACTTATAAAGCACCTAGACATGCATTTTCATTTGGTTTTAAAGTTAAAATACATATATATCTAATATATTTTCCAAAAGCAAAGCCCATTATTTGAAGGCTCAATTGTTACAAGTAACACTTTGAAAGCACCTTACCTGATTTCTGGTATCATTTGCTAAAGAAGTCAGTTTCTGTTGTTGCTGTCCCTACTGGGTTTTGGGGTTGTTTTTTTTTCCCTATGTAAGTGCAGCTTGGTAGCATTAACCTCATATCTGCATGTGATATATATGCTTGTCCCTGAAAATAATTAAATCAGTATTCATAACTGTTAAAAACAGTTTCTCTATCTTAGGACACTACACGTGACATTAATGCAATTACTTAAAATTATTTGTTTGAAGTGTAAACTGGAGATGTACATAGAAGAGTGATTGAAAATTGTAGAAACCTCATTTTGATCTCTTATGCATTTAATTTGCAAATACCCACACAAATTAACTGTAAAATGTGTCTATCTGAAGGATTATGAAGTAAGGTGAATAGCTCTCTTAGTAACAGTTTCAGATAATAGACGACTTGGTCTAGTGATCAGTATTGGTGGTTTGATTTTTTTATCATTCAGGTAAGCTCTTATAAGTAGTTATTTTCTAAAATATTTGTAGGTTTTCACTTGTAAGCTTATGTGATTATATTTATCCATTCACTTAGGAGGAATAATGTTTGTTAACATTATTGTGCTTTTGGTTATTTCCAAGAGCCAAAGAAGTATATCCTATCTTTTTTCTTGCACCCTACACATTGTTGTGAGATAAACTCTCTCCACATACTACCTTTACATGTCACTTCTATTGTCTTCAGTGGCTCTTAACTGCCCACCACCTGATTGGCCACTCAGGGATCCTGCCAATGCAGCTCCGTCCTCTCTTCTGTCCTTCTTTCATTCCCATATTAACTGTTGGTTCACTCTTCTCTTTCTCCTCTAACACGTGGAACACTTTCCAGCTCCCACGCCTTTCCTTGCACTGCTCTCATACTTTCCATATCCTATCTATCTATCAAAAGTCTGTCTACCCTTTGAAGCAATTTCTCCAGCTTTTTTTTTTATGGTTATTCAGGTCTTTTGATGACTTTTTCTATCTAGATTATAACTGGTTAGTATAGATTGTAACTGGTTAGTTTAAAATTCTGACTTTTTTTTTTTTATCTGTAGCACTGCCTGTTATCTTGCTCTGATTTTTTTCTAGAATACTATCTTCTATCATTTGTTTGTTTGTTTGTTTATTTATTTATTTATTTATTTATATTATGTTTATCGTCTGTCTCCCCCAAAGCTCCAAGAAGGCAAGTATTTGTTTTGTTTGGTTCAGTTCACTGCTCTATCCACAGCACGTATAATATCTAGCACGTGGTAAGCACTAAAATATATTTGTTAAATGAATAAATAGAGTTCATTCAATCAATGTTATTTATCCTCTCTTCATATATCTGAGATTATAAAATATCTTGTATAGAATAAATTCTTAAAATTCATGTTAATTACTATAATTATATGTTGAATTCGTTTGTGAGTAGTCGCAATATCACTTTCATGGTTATCAACCAGGTTTTCTTGCTTATGTTACAGTGATTTTAAATTGTAAGGTTTTATTCTCAATAAAACATATGCTATAGCCATAAGAAATTTATATTGCTTTATATTCACAGTATTAATTTAAAATGGGGATGGAAACTCATTCTCACATCTAACTTTGATATTGGGTAATTTGTAATATTTTCTTCTTATAATAAACTTTTCTGAGTAGATTCGGGCAGATTATCCCTGTGTCATAGATTACCAACCCATGTGCTCTTATCATTGAAATAATTGATTTTAAATATTAGAAAGGTTTCTGTGAAAAATTGCTGCAAGTGTGATTACTACATGCAAGGTGTGATCAAAAGATACAGTGAATGTTTAAATTTTTAAAAATTTATTACAGTAAAAGACACATGGCCATTAACCCCCATCAGAATACTCTCCCTTACTTCAAACACACTTATCCCATCGTTCTTGCCACTTTTTGAGGCAGTTCTGAAAGTCCTCTTTCGTGAGTATCTTTAGTTGCACTGTCATGGCTGCCTCGAATCATTTTGACTTTGGGGAAGAGCCAAAAGTCACATGGTGCCAGATCCAATGAATAAGGTGGATGAGGACACACCATAATGTTTTTATTTGACAAAAATTGCCATATACCAGAAGCGATGTGTGACATGGAGCATTGTCATGATGGAGGATGATTTAGGGCACACTTTAAAACACACCTTCTCTCAACCGTAGCTCACACCCAACTGACTGTACCAAACAAGTTGAAACCTGTCGCACACTGTTCCTAACGTTGGACCTGCAGCTTCCCATATTGAAGATCTCTGCCTTTCCATTCGGGAGCAGCATTCACAATATTTTTTTTTATCATACCTCTATGTTGAAAGAGTTGGAGATTTTTTAAAAGAGCATATAATAAGTGATTGCCATTAAATGGCCTTGTAGAGAACTGGTGCACCGTTGGTATTGAAGAAGAATATTTTGTTGTTAAAGTTTATCCTTTAACAACTTGTGAAATATATAATATAATTTTTAAAAATGACAAGTGAGAGCTGAAATCTATGCAATGCTGAAAAAGAAATTGTGCAGTATTTTAGAGGTCAAAGTAGAAGTAATATGAAAAATCGAAGAACCAATTCAATGGTATATAAAAAGTAGATAAAATTAATATCTGAGAAGCATTAGAAATATATAAAATAGAAATGATCAAAAAAAAATAAAGGAAAAAAAGCCAAGGTGATAATGAGGAAGCAGATAACTTGAACTTGCAACATGATATGACAGCAAATGACAGCTAATGCAGTTCCTTCTTGAGAAGCATCATGTTACAGCCCTCTGCACTTGCGTTTGGTAGGTTTATAATTCAGAATATTGCTTTGACTTTGGTCTTATCTTGTCAGAGGTTAAAATTTGTTAAATAGGATATAGAAAATAATAAAGATTTGACGGGTTGGAGGAGCTTTGGAGAATGACGTATATTTCTAAATAAAGGAAAAAAGAAAACACGGAATTTTAAGATACTAAAGAAAGGATGTGTAGTTAATCAGACATGACTTCTTAATGGAAAGTTGGTTCCATTTTCTTATGGTAACCTAAAAAATACACTTGTGCCATCTATATTTGTTATAATAGCCTAATAAGCCATTCAGAAATCCTTATCAGTAACTGCTGAGGTATACATATTTGGAACAGGACAGCTTTTCAATCTTTTTAATAATTAAAATCAGCAATAGGAAAGGTTATTTCCGGCTTACCAAAAAGGAAAAAAAAGTAGATTTGCATATTACTCTTTCTCTTTTCTTCATTTACTTGTTTTTTTTAAACAGAAGAACAAAAAATGAGTAATGATGATGAAAAACATTAGAGAAATGTAAATGTAGAGGCTTCCTGCCTTTTGTCCTTAATTCATAGGCATTTTTCCTAAAAGGTGGTTCAATCCCGATTCTGTACCTAAATGTCTATAGAATTTTGGATCCTTATCTAATTTCAAGCCAAACAGTTGCTGACATGAAAAGGTTAAATTTCCAGCTCTAAAAAATATTTAATGGAAACTCCCATTAATGAAGACAAGTAGTTTTTTTAAAAAAAACAAGCTTTAAGTGTGTAACCGTAGATAATATCTAGATTAGGAAGACTACTTCCTCTTATAACAGAATACAGTTGTTCTTTTGTATGAATTTGCAAGATCTATTTGCAAAGTAGCATCAGGCTCTCCCTAGGAAGTGATATCAACAAGCAATGCTTTGTCTTGAAACAAATTTCCATCATGGCTTTTTTTCAGATCCTATCAGCCTGGTGCCATGATCATTAAGGGTTTTCTAGTGACCAAAATATCGTAAACTAATGAAACTCTCAAACAGCATTGTGCATCTCGGTTCCAGATATTGTTGCCTTTCATTTCTATATGAGAACTCTCAAGTAGTGAGTCACCTAAATATATATATTTTGATATGTATTTTTAAAATTGCAAACAAGCTAGAAGGGGAAGTTTATTTCCTTAAAGGAGATTGTTGGATGTCACTTAGTTTTTTAAGGAAGTTTTTCTTTCTCTCCTGGAAATCACTCTTGATACCTCAAAGATCTGGGACTTCTTTTCTTGACTTTAGTCTTCCTTTGGCATGATGCCACCGCTAAGCAGAATCATTTCCAGTAATATTACTAGGTTTGTTTTTCCTTTGTCTGTCTGAACCATCAATTTGTAAGATATTGAGCTCCTCGTTACCAGGGATATAGGTAGCATATACTTTGTAAATTTACTACTGCCCTGTTTCAGAAACTGATTCTGTGGCTACACCTCACAGAGATGGACTCACATTAATCATACTCATAGATAATGATACATAAAGCAAATTGTCAATTTTTTTTTAATTGGCAGTGGGGAAAATAATTATGAGAAACTCTTAGACACTTGGGCTGATGTATTCTTTCCTCATGGTGAAATTCACATGAGAAGGTATTTTAATAAGTTGATTTGGTGGAAATGGAATTAGAGGAAGGAAAGGTAGAGAGATAATTCCCAAGTTTGATTCTATCAGGCTACTGTAAATGAATGTGTCTGGCTCCACAACAAGGGTATGTTGCCCTTGGAAACAGACAGTTCCATCATTTGGACCAAGTATCTTGTTTCCCAGATGGTACTTAGATAGGTGTTCTTAATAGTTTCTCTTAGGTACTTTCTCACTGCATCCATTGCTGACTGGTTTCCCCTTTTATTGACCCACCATACCTTAAAGTGAAGTCTTGCTGACATTGAAACCTTTCTAATGTTTGAAAGTGATTTTGCATTTCCTTTATTTCCAAGTTCAGAGACAGAGGTGATATGCTAGTATTTCCATTTTGTATCATCTATACAGCTGAACTGACCAATATAGTAGCCACAAGCCACATGTGGCTATTTATAACTTAATTAATTAAAATTAAATTAAACAGTTCCTTACTTACACTAGCCGCATTTTAGGTATTTTAGTAACCATGTGTGTTTGCTTGTTACTGTATTGGATAATACAGAATGTTGAACATTTTCATCACTGTAGAAAATTCTTTGGACAGCACTGAAGAGAGATGCTTAATTAACAAACTATTTTTGTAATTATCTATTTTAATATACTTTGGTGTCTGATATTTTTGGTCTTAATTTTCATGCATTTATTTCAGATAATAGCCCAACATACTCTTCCAGTCTTCACTAGTGAATTTGAGGTCAATCACATATTCATGTTGAGCTGGACAGAGATTTTTGTTGTTGTTAAGATACTAGTTGGTTAAGTATCCAGCACATAAGCATTTTGTTAAAAGTGAGAGTAGATACAGCCCAACAAGGTCAGGGATTGTGCCTGTAATGCTCATTGTTCTCTCTCTGTATATACAGATGTATTGACAAATGAATTTCATTTGCAATTCTGCTATACTTACTGAGAGTACTATCTGGAATACTAAGAAAAAACTCTAGTGCACAGCCAAAACATTTTTAATGGTCGTATTATAATTTTCATAATTTTGACTTCTGATAATGGTGTGTGTGTATATAAATAATGTTACACAGAGGGTGCCAAAAAATGTATACACATTTTAAGAAAGGAAAAACCTGTTAAAATTGTAATACTCAATATATACCAATAACAAAGGATGAATACAAGTCACGTTTGACTTCAGCAATTACAAGAGGTGCTCAAAGTGGTTACTACCAGTGTAATTTTAATACAGTTTTTCCTTTCTTAAAATGTGTGTACATTTTTTTACATCCTCTGTATGTGTAAGTATATATACACATGTATGAGTATATATACATAAATATATATGTATGAGATATTCTTTAGAAAATAGTATAATGTTGTAGATAGAAGTGTCTGAAAGTCAGTTCATTTTTAGAGTATGAATATGATTTTATGTTTAACTTGTGTGCCTTCTTCTGCCTTTAACAACTGTTCTCACGAGGCTGTTATAATTTTTTTAATCTGCTTCAACCCCATTCACTTTTGAAGAAGCGATTTTCAATAAAACTGGTCTTTCTTACATGGTAGGTGGACTAGATGAGTGATTTTCTAACATTGGGATTTCACTGATCATTAAAATGTCAAAAGACATTTTTTTTAATTCTTTATTTTGCTAAATAAGAACTCCAACTGTATGGTTATCATCTCATGAAAGAATGGACATTTAAACATAAAACTGAGAATGTTGTATTTCAGACATTCTTGAATAAATTTAGTTATATGATAGTCATGCTACATTCTTCTTATTTTTCCCATTTATTCCTTTAGAGCTTTTGGCTAGTCCCAAACCTAAGCTCTTCAATGTTGAAATTACCAACTTCTCTTTGCTGGTTTTCTTCTTCATTGATCTCTTGTCACCTGTATTTGGTATTTTGAATTGTAATTTTGATTTAGATTCTATGCTATTAGTTAGACAGACTGTCTCTGTTCAAGGAAATCCTATAATACAGTATAGTCACAACATTTGATAAGTGATTTATCAAAAAGTTATTTAACAGTTTTAATCATGCCAGCTGTTAACTGAATTTTCACTTGTCTAACTCATACTCTGAGTTAAGTTGTCCAAGTTATACTCTATAGAGACTAGGAAAAAATGGATATCTCTTCCAGAAATGCAGGAAGATGAAAACAAATGAATAAAGACAAAATAATTTGTTAAGCATACCTAAGGATAAACTTTCAAAGAAAAGTCTCTTTCGGGAATATTTTTGGATAATATAGCTCACTTGTCAGGAACTTAGAATTTTAGGGGAAAAAAATATGTCATTTGGAAAAATACGTTTTTTAAGGTAACATTTAAAAATATATAGTATGTATATAATTTTTACTTGTGGAATTTTTATATGCCTGGTGGGCTTGTGAAAGAACTCCTTGGACTATATTTAAAAATATGCACTCAGATATATATTTATTCATCGATATTTCTATACACAATCGTTCTTATCCATTTCTAAGGTCATTTTTTATTGCGTACTTTTAAGGTAATGGGTTCACTGTAGCTGCTGAGAGAAGTACAAACATGGCTCCAGGCATCCAGAGATGGCTCCTCCTCTCCTCAGAGAGCGTAGAGTACTATTAACTGTAGTTACTACACGTATACAAAAGTATGTGTAAAAGAAGGGCTATAGCATGGCCGATTGGGAATACCTCTTAGAAGGGCTGGTGTGAGAAGAAGCCTGGCAAAATGGATAGAATTTGGGAAAATAGTGATGTTTATTCCAGGGGAATCTTACTGTTACTGATTTTATATGCAAAAAA
This sequence comes from Rhinolophus ferrumequinum, assembly GCF_004115265.2. Classification (NCBI taxonomy): domain Eukaryota; kingdom Metazoa; phylum Chordata; class Mammalia; order Chiroptera; family Rhinolophidae; genus Rhinolophus; species Rhinolophus ferrumequinum. The sequence continues at coordinate 19,444,822 of NC_046301.1, read as the reverse complement.
TCTATCTAATTGGATGAGTTTATGGTGAATTATAATGTTAGTGCCTTGTCAACAAAATATGATGTAATCCAAAAGAGACAAGTTATACATAGGAGGAGGCCTGGTCTGATATTGAATTTCTGCAAGAAAGGTGGAGTTGACATGAAAAGCCTCCCAATGCATTATTAGACTTTTTTAGTTACACTTTTACAGATGATCAACCTATAGTAGTGTTCTTTTTAAGTAAATGTAAAAAATATATATTTTTATGATATTAATCTTTGCTCCTGTTGAAAAATAGCTTTTCTTTTAAAAAAGTTTAATAAGTAAAGACTTCATTTGCTTTTATCAATATTATTGACATCTTAGCAGAGTCCTATTAATTTTGGCCAATGGTGTGGTCTGCAAATTATGTTCTACTAAATACAAGAATTAAAGAAAAAGGCTGATGTTTCATAGAACTTATAAAGCATTATATACGTAGTTGGGAGAGAGTTATACCATACAGAAGAAATTTTCCTTTTTGTTCCTTGTGTCTTTGCATTTACATAACTATATCTTTTGTATACCTAGTCCTCCCCTAGAAATTTTTTTGTATCTCTATTTTTTCAAAGATAAATTAGATCTTGGTCTATTGTTAGTTTGACTTAGTATTCTAAATTCTTTTCAATACCGAAAGCTACTTAAGGACATGGACATGCTCTATACATATCATTGAATTCAATTGAGTTACCTTAAGTTGAGTGACAAAGAAGAATATAAGACACAATTTCTGTCTAAGAGACTCAGTGTAATCGAGTAAATGAGACATGCATGAGTATAGCACTTGGAGAAAAACAAGAAAAAAATAATCAAGTGCTTAAATGTGTGGTAACATCAATTAAGAGAGGAAGAGCAAGGCAGGGTAAAGTGATCAGAAAAGGATTCCTGGAGGATGTTAAATGTAAGATCTTGAAAACTGAGAACAACCCAAATGGAGAAGGTCAACCTAAAAGTGGATACGGCCCAACAAGTTCAAGGATTGTGCCTGTAATGCTCATTTCCTCTCTCTCTCTCTCTCTCTCTATATATATATATATATATATATCTATATATATATCTATAAATATATATAGATATATATATATTTATAGATATATACATATATAGATATATATATATACACAGATGTATTGGTAAATATAGTACCTTGTACATATTAGATGATCAATATACGAGGTGTGATCACAAAATATAGTGAATGTTTAAATTTAAAAGAATTATTGCAGTAAAAGACACAATGCCATTAATACCCCTCAAAATACTCCCCCTCACTTCGAACACACTTATCCCATCGTTCTTGAAGCAGTTCTGGAAGTCCTCTTTCATTAGTGTCTTTATTTCATTCTCCACCATGACAATGCTCCGTGTCACACATTGCTTCTGGTATGGCAATTTCTGTCACATAAAAACATTACGGTGTGTCCTCATCCACCTTATTCACCGGATCTGGCACTGCGCGACTTCTGGCTCTTCCGCAAAGTCAAAATGACCATGACAGGAAGACATTTTGAATCAATTCAGAACATCAAGGCAGCCATGACAGTACAACTAAAGACAGGAAAGGGGACTTCCAGAACTGCTTCAGAAAGTGGCAAGAACGATGGGATAAGTGTGTTCGAAGTGAGGGGGAGTATTTTGAGGGGGATTAATGGCAATGCGTCTTTTACTGTAATAAATTTTTAAAGATTTAAACATTCACTGTAGTTTTTGATCACACCTCATAGCATGAATAAATGAATGAAGGAGCAGTTGCAGTCAAGAGGCAGTGAGAAGAGGAATGTTTACTGAAGTCAGCCAATTTTTTTGGTGACTGGTGGGAATTATGTGAGACAGTGTTATGAAGAGCCTCAAATAGGAAGTTCAACTTGAACTTGATACCATGTAAGGCATTACTGAGGAGTTTTCAAGGAGTATATCATGTCAGAAGTGGTATCTTAGGAGAAATGGTCTGGCAACAGTGTGTGTGTTGGTGAGTTTTGTATGTGAAAGACTGATGTGTAGACGATTCTGAGTCTAGACAAACAATGATGTACGCCCTGGCTAGAGCCTTTGAATTTTCTTACAAAGAAAGAACCACAAGCAGAAGAGAAAAAGGGAAAAACTCTCTTAGTCATGTATTTGATTATTTGGACAGCTAATAGTAACCTTGTACTTAGCTAAGTAACCTTGTACTTACTGTACACAACGCCCTGATACAGAAGGAGTTTCACTACCAAGCTTTGAAAGAGGGATTCCTGCTTCCCAGCACTGTTAAAGAGATTAAATAAGATCCAGTCCCTAAATTCTTAGCAGAGTGTCTGGCACGTTAACAAGAGTTTATAAATGGTAGCTGGTATTATAATTATCCAGCTTATTTTTTAAAAGGTGCCACCCTGACCCTCTCCATCCCTATGGCCAAAACCCTCTCTGTAATCCTATACCTAAACTTTTTATCTAGTCTCTAGATATGATATTTTCCTAAAACTCTGGTCCCTTACAAACATTTTTGATTAGAGATTTTGAAACTTATACAGAGTAGATCAAATTATAGTAATGAATCCTGTATACCCATCTGTCAGCCTTAGTGGTTGTTAACTTCGCCCAGTCTTATTTCCTGTACCCCCCATCTATTTTCTGCATCTCAGGTATTATTTTGAAGCAAACCCACGTCATCATCTCATTTCAACATGAATCTAATTGGTAAGGGCTCTCTCTTGGTTAAACGTAACTACACTGCCATTTTCCTACTTAGAGATTTTTACTGGCCAAGTTTTTCGGGAAAGAGTCTGGGGTATCTTTATGGTAGAAAAGCCAGGAAATGGAAGGAACATAAACAGACTGAGGACTCAAAGATCGTAGGATTAATAACTGTGGTGTCATGAGCAAAAACAAGGAAATGGTCGAGTGAACTGGTTACGTTGGATTTGATCCCTATAGTTCCGTGGTAGGGCTGGGACATCCAATGGCCGGTGTCCAGGGAGGGACATGGCTGATGCCTGTTCTTTCCTCATGAACTCATGAATGAAGGACACATGGGTCTTGATATAGATTCTTTAAGAGGAGTGACCAATAATTCCCTTTCCTCCTTTTTTTTTTTTTTTTTGGTCTTTTTTAAATTTCTGATCTCATTCTTTCTGCCTTCATCTCACTACTGTTATGCCCCTTCATTGCAAAACACTTTTTTGGTATATTTTATAACCTTACTTTTCTATTAATTATGTTTACTTGAGTTCATTATGTTAAAAGACTTATTTTCTTCTGAAAAATAATTGTGCCCTTCTGGCAGTACTTAACAGTCAGTGATGATTAGGATATGAATAAATATTCAAATGGAGTATTCAGATTCAATTTTGATTTTATAATGATTTCAGCTTAAGATATTTTTCAAAGTGAAAGTATAAAATAGTATCATAGGCAAAGTTTCACTCATCAAAGGAACATATAAATAAATGCCACTGATTCCTGAAATTAAATTAAGTCCAAAAAATACCCATAAATTAATAACTTCAATTCTTTAATAAAAATTCTTAGCTTTCAAAATATCCCTTCCTATTTCACTTTTGAAAATAGGGTAAACAGTTTAGCTTACAGGCCAAAACAGACATCCTAGTATTCTTTTTGATGCTTGGGTGTCATCACATTAATGCTAGTCTGAGTTACATGTATTTATCAAGAGCAAAAATCAAGTCTCATTTTAGGACTTGATTTAAGTCCTGCAGTAGACTTTCCCATTAGCATTAGAAACCCTAAAAATTAGAGATTTGTATAGAAAGTGGAGCTATAGATGGCTTGGACCTACTTCGTCTTCATGACACACTCATAATTATTAGCCAAGGGATCCATGCTGTTAACACTGGACACTGTTTGAATGTTTTGTGATAATTTATAGGGCTGATTATTCCAGCCTCAAGTGCAGCCTTAGGAAGAAGAGTAGCAAATGGTAAATCTTTATGACGGTCCCTGGAGCAGCGTTTCAGTTTGAGGCTCTGAGTTATGTGGGTCTCAACCTCTTTCGCTCCCTTAGCCCTTCCTGTAGCTCATCATCGCCATCATCATCCGTTCAGATAATGCCTTTTCAGAAATCACAGGTCCCCGGAGAGGAGAGAACGGGGAGAGTCCTGTTACAAGCACACTCACTGCAAACCTTTCACCTTGCTGTCAAGGTGACAAATGTTTGTCCTTAAGGGAACACTGGAGGTTAAATCACCAGTGTTTTTCTCACTTATCTTCTCTCCCATACGACCCAAGCTCTTAGCTAAATTTATAGCAAAGAGAATCTCAGAAAATTAGGTTACTCATAACCTTTATGGACCTTGTTCAGAGATATGTTTTGTGGAAGCTCAAAGTACTGACTATGTTATATATTGTCTAAGTAATTAGAATTTGCTAAAAGTCATTATATAAGTATATTTCCATTCCAGGGCTTATTCAGAAGGAAAAGATTTGGGAAGGAAACACGTAAATTTTGAGAGATAGTATTGGGAACTTTGCAAATATAATTGTGATAAGGTAAGCACTACTTACTTTACATCAGCGTATATTAAGGGTGTGTACATCCTCGCTTAGATGGGCATTAATGCCACAGATAGAAGTTGTGGCCCATTCCATTCTATTCTCCATCTGGAAGTGAGAATGATCTTGAAAGATGTAAGTTGATCATGTGATTTTCCTGCTTAAAATCCTTCAGTGTCTGTTAGGATAAAGACAAAATCCCTTACATATGGCCTACAAAGTCCTATGTGATCTATCTTTTGCCTTCCTCTCCAGCTTCATCCCATGCCACCTTCTTCTTCACTCCCAAGGCAGCTGACATTTGGGCCAAGGCACCTGACTTGTGGGCCTACTTGCAGTTTCTCCAGTTCATTCATTCACTAAATACTTCATTGAACTCCTATGCTGTAGTGAGGCTACAAAAATGTACAAAACAGACAAAAACTTGTGGAGTCTACATTCTAGTGAAGAGATATAACAAGTAAAAAAAAAAAACCATATATATATATATATGTATATATCACTAAAACATACAATATATACCAACTATGTATGTGTATGTGTGTGTGTGTGTGTGTGTGTGTGTGTGTGTGTATATATATGTATATATATGTTTATATATATGTCATATGGAGGAAATGGAGAAAAATGAAGGAATGAAGGATGAAAGGGAGGCAGATAGGAAGGAATCTAGAGGGGTTGAGATTTTTAAAAAGAAGATAGGTGACAGTCTAACTTAGAATGTTTCAGCAGATGCATGAAGCAGTGAGGGAGCAAGCCATGAGGGTATTTGGGGAAATAGTGTTCCATATAGAGAGAACCCAAAATCAACGCTACTGAGGCACAAGAAGGGCCAGAACAAGGTGGACGATAAGAGATAAATTCGGGTATGTAACAAGGGGCCAGATTACATATTGAGGGCCTTGTGGGCCATTGAAAGGTCATGGGGTTTAAATCGGAATCAGAGTATATTACTCGCCTTGAGCTCTCCTAACAAAATGCCGTGGGCTACGTGGCTTACACAACAGAAATGTATTTCTCATACTTCTGGAGGCTGAACAGTCCAAGATGAAGGTGCCAGCTGATTAGGTCCCTGGTGAGACATCTCTTCCTTGTAGACAGTCGCCTTTTTGCTGTTTCCTCACATGGGAGAGACACTACGAGAAGGGTGGGTGGTGAAGATCAGATCAGATACCTGGTGTCTCTTCTTCTACTCCATTAAGGCACCAGTCCTTTGGATTAGAGCCCGATACTTATGGGCTTATTTCACTAATTACCTCCTAAAGGCTCTGTCTCTAAATGTAATCACATTGGGGGTTAGGGCTTCAACATAAAATTTGGGGGAGATACAGTTCAGTCCATAGCAGCCGTGAAGACCTTTGAGAATTCTGAGCAGAGCCATAGCATCTCACTTGATGACCACTCTGTTGGGGATGAACTGGAGGATTAAGGGCAGAAGCAGGGAGACAGGAAATGTTGCACTGGCTCAGCCCAGAGGTCACAGGGGCTCCATCCCGGGTAGTAGCTACTGAGCCAAGATCACAGCAGCCCCACAGGCTGTTACCTGGATTGTTTTTATATGGATGGCACCTTGTGGGTTTCAAAGCTCTTTTACATACACGTATATTTTCTGCAGCAAGCACCACACTTCTTCTGTGAGGCAGGCACAGTATCATGAGGCTCAGATTTCAAAGGAATCTAATTCTGGAGTCAGACGGACTGTACCTGTGTTCCTTCACCATGCCTCTGATTCCTGGGAATAGCAACTGTGCCAACCTTGTGTACTGTTGTGTGGATTAAGAGAAATATCCCATGTAACATGTTTAGTAGACTGGCACGTTAATAAATAATAAATATTAGCTGTCATTATTTTTCTCATTTAACAAATAACGAAATCGAATCAAAAAAGTCAATTAGTTTGTCCAAACTCATCTAGCGAGCAATGAGAACCACAGCTAGAACTCAGTTCCTATTATTTCTCATGCACTCTACTTCACACTATATCATGTAGCTGAAGGAGTTCCATTTTAAACCAGGGGATAGTTCAAGTTAGAGAATGTAGTAAGTTTCTTTCTTTTAAAATATTCTCTAATTTGAACTTTTCAGTTCTCTATCCTGACCTTCACTCTTTGCTTCTGATGTTAATTCACGTAAGTAGGATTTCCTCATGTATCTGTGTACTCATAAAATGTAGCTTTTTGGTTCCTTGAAGTAGTCCCAAAGTTTGACCCTCCTTTGGATTAAGTTATGCCTTTTCTAGAAATTGCCTAATTTTTTCTATTGTTTTTTTTTTTAACAGTTCACTCTTTGCTATTTTAATTAGGAATGATTCTGAGACTGCTGAATTAATTATTTAAAGAGGTATCTGCTCCTCCTCACAACTTTTTCTTCTGTTCCTGCCCAGCCTCCACTTTGGGTATTTTCCTGATGAGTAGTACACAGGTTCCTGTAGGAAGTCATGGCCAAAAGTACATGCAGATTCTTAAGTATTGTTTTCTCGGTGAGTTCTGAACACGGATGAACTTGATGTCAGCCCCTGGCAGAATTTTAGAATAGGCTAGAAGAGTTGTGCAAAAGCCTTCTGATTAATTCTCAGTTGCCATTTATTTCAAGTGGCACCTTGCTGTCTCCTTGCTAGGGCACATGGGCATTTTTGGATCCCCTGTATAGGAGTTGTACTTAATGTTCATTTATCTAGAAACCTCTTTTTATCAGTGCTATACTGTTATTTCCTAGTCATGTTGGGCAGGGCCCAATGTGAGACTTCCAGGAGTTTCCAGCTTCCTCAAGGCTAATCCTGAACAAGCTGTTGACCAACTCCAGGGTCTTGGATTCTGGATATTTCTATTTCACCATCCCTTCTAAACAAGGACCTTAATATTTGACCTCCCTTTCCTGCCCTTCCCCTATATCTCTCCGAATTTCCCTTCCTGCAGTTCTAGAAGCATAGCCTGCTTGCTCCCTGGGCCGTTAAGTGTTCCCTTGCATCATATCCTGAATTTCCTCTTTGTGGTAAAGATTAATGTTTAACACTACTGGATTTGACCCTTAATCTGTAGAAAATCCTTTTCTCTTCCAAGGACACTGAGACTCTCTTTCAAGACTCTTACTCACTCTAGAAACTCAAATAATCCTAACTTGACTATCTAAACCAAGTAATAACTTTAATGCTATAAATTGTGTTCATGCTGCTCTGGGTGATAAGCCAAATGGCTTAGCCCAAATAGAAAGGCTACAAGGAATAGTTTTATATTTGAGTTAAAAAAATATATAATTTAATATGTTCATAATATTCCCGTTGCAGATTTTTTATTTCACAAGCAAGATTGCTTTAGCAAACTTCAATTTATCCTGGGTAATAAATTATAACTTATTAGGAGCAATAACCTGTAGTGAAGAGAGGCATATAGAAGGTAAAATACTGAAAATTGAAAGCAAGAAAAGAGACAACAAAATCATTAAGTATGTTATTAATAGGTCCCCTTATTTAGGGATACATAGTCTTACCTACTTCACTAATACCTGAGGGGATCAATATATTACACGGCAGAGAGTTTAAACATATAATTTTAGTTGTAAGCTGTCAAGAAATGATTAATTTTTGTGAAACTTACATTTTTATAACAAGGTAGAAAAAAATGATGGTGTATACTTGAAAGACTTACTTAAATTCATTACTTACTTACTTACTTTGCATTAAAATGTCATGGTATCTTAAAAGGATCATCTCTGGCAAGCTGAGACAATTAGCTTGTGTAGAAAATGTTATTCTAGAATAATCCTAGATTTTTTTTCTTGCATATATTTTAATGAAATAAAGTTTAAATGGTTCTTCAGAATCCCTTCCAATTCCATCTGGTAGAAATTTTAAAACTTCATGTATTTAAAAAATATTTACTGTGTGTGGACTGTGTGCCTGGAGCTGAGCTAGACATCCCGAGTGGAGGGCTGAAGGCGCCAAGCATCATCCTTGCCCAGACGGAGTTTACATTCACATAGGGAGTGGACAACAGATACAGTAATTACACTGTAATTACATGTTATGAAGGAAATAAGCAAAATGATGATAACCGGAAATTGTTCAGTTTAGTCCAGTTCTTTCCCCAACTACTCCCATTTGCCCTCCTCTCCTAGGATGATTTCTTTCTCAGAGAACTCCAGCCTTTCAGTGTTTTGCTTAGATCCTCTGTATGATGTTGTTTAATACAAGGGATTAAATCATGGGAGCCATTGATGGCAGATTGGTTGACAGGCAAAATTTGGCTGATGTTTATATTGATAAACATAAAACTTTCACATAGGTGGTGTTAGGCAAGGTAAGATAGATGGACATCGTTTTAATAACAGCATAGTAACAAGCTGAGAAGAGATATTTGTGTACTTTACAAATGGTGTCAATCATTGCATTTAATTTTACTTCCCTTTCATCAAAAGCATTTTGCAGAGAAGTGAAGATGCTATTATTTTTGCTGTATAAAATTAACATTAATGTTTGAACGAGCTATATGCAGTAAAGCATTAATTAGTAACTGGTTTTAAAATTGCCTTTTGATAAGAAAAAGGAAAATACCTTTTGGAAAATCATGTGAATGACTCCCTCTTTTAGGCCACGTAATATATTCTATAATGTTAGATGGACAGAGTAAAGATAAAAGATGACCATAGAGATAACAGCCTACTTCACAGCTGACTAAAGCAGGTGTTAGAAATGCAGATGAGGAGTACTGACTAAAGACTATACAAATTCGAAGTGAAAATGCCACTGGTCTGCATGCAGCGTTCTGCTCATATGAAGTTTCAGGGAATTAAATTATTCATTTTACTGTGTGAACTAGTTCAGGAGTTAGGGAAAAGGTGTCTTTTACATTTAAACTGCTTCTTCCCCTTCTTTCTTTTATCTGCACTCGACAAGCAAAATCAACTTCATTTTGTAAGTTTTATTCCAGCAAGTGAGTCCTTACAACTCTATATGAAAAAATATATACTTAGGAAGTGACAATATAAAACAGTGGAAGCTAGAAATTATTTTTCTTCCTCAGTCTTGTTATAATGAAAGTCACTAAAGACAAGTAAATGTGAAAGTAATTATCTGATCATCGTTACCACCAGCTTCTCCGTGAAATATTTCTCAAGTGCCTGCATGTGTGTTATTCTGGGCTAAGTAAGAAGATTTTTTAAAAAAAATAAGCCACTCCTTCTATAATCTTATGATTAAGAGTCCTAATTTTTAAAGGTAAAACAGATTTTTAAAAACACGTAATATGTAATTTTAAAGCAGTCACATTTATGGGACATATCACACTTCCTGGAATTATTTCGACTTTCATTTTGGCTTATTTTGCTTTTTGGTCTCAAGGGCTAGCTGACCTTTCGATAGGGCACTTCACTGGTACCTAGAGGTGGTACTAGTATCGAAAGAAGAACCTGCATTTGGTGAACTCAGATCACTTTAGGACACTCAAAGAGGTTTTGTGTAAGGCAGGAAAACATGAACACTTAACCGTCATTTTAAGGTGAAGCTATGAAAAAGATATGTATGTATGTATTTAATTTATTTATTTGCTTACTTATTACTTATATAGAACCAATTAAGAAGCTGTAGTGCTTCTTAAATCCTTTGAAGGATGATGTAACTTTGTTCCAGTTTTAGTTGGCTTTGTAGTTAGAGATTTGGGGAAAAGTTTTGAGATCTATTGCCTTTAATTGGCAGACTGACGTATGGAGAACAGTATTAGATCTGGAGTCAGAAGATCTGGATTCATTTTGTTACTCGGTATGTACTCATTTTAGGACTGTAGACAATTCATCTAACCTATTTGGCCTCTTTTTTTCCTCCTCTATACAGTGGGGAAAATAATAATTATACCTCACTTATCTAACTTCACTGGAATACTGTGAGAATCAGATAAGACAGTATGTGTCAGATGCTCTGTAAAAAAAAATAAATGTTCTTAAAAGTTAAGTGGGTTATTGCCATTTGCAATTTATCATTGTCAAATATATGACACATGACCTCCTTCCCATTGGAAGGTACAAGTATGTTATGAAATATTAAGATTAATTCATTATTTTCATAGCAAAAGATATCACTTTTTGTGATCCCTTACTAGTGAACTAAATCTACTAATTTGACATGTAATTCAGATATTAAGTTTATACCATTGTAAAAGGCTTAAGCACACATAATAGTATCCCACAACACATGATTCTTTCTGCCATAGGCATTTATAGCTTTAAAATTTATATAATATATGGGCAGCCACTCTATTACTAGGGTTTTTGACTGGTTTCCACAGTGTGGATTAACCCAGCGCAAAATTATTCTTTGGATTCATATCATTGGTTTCAAATGTGCCATTTTCCTCCGTTAGAAAATTAAGGTATGATTTACATACATTAAAATTCATTCTTTTTTGTGTGCAGTTTCAACAAATGCTTATATGTGGTCATGTAAACACCACCATAACCGAGATGCAGAACGTTCCATCACCCCTAAAGTTTCCCCGTGTGCCCCTTTGGAAACATTGCCTCTATCCACCCTCCCAGCCTCTGGCAACTACTGTTTTCTGTCCCAGTCATTTTGACTTTTCCAAAAACACCACAGACATTGAGTCATATGTTATGTGGGGTTTTGAGTTTGACAAACCTGACATTTTTGTTAATGCATCATTTTTAAACACCATTTTTTTTTTTCTGTTTGGAAACAAAAATGTTTTTGCGCTTATTTTTAAAAGCAGATTTCCAAAATTGCATTTTTGGGGTGTGCTTCTCATCTATTGTGAAGCACTAGTTGATGTTTTGGGCCCATGTATCTATAGAGAGGTTGAGAGTACCTACCGTGTTTCCCCGAAAATAAGACCTAGCCAGACCATCAGCTCTAATGCGTCTTTTGGAGCAAAAATTAATATAAGACCCGGTCTAGGTGTTATTTTCAGGGAAACACGGTAAATACTCCTGAGCCTTTGCTTGTACATGCCGTTCTAACAGTTCTCTCTGTGTGTCCTGTATATGTTTTTAAAAAAGTTAATTATCTTTAAGAACGTATGAAAAGATATTTGCTCTTAGGTTTTCAGTTCAGAGGGTTTTTTAAATAAAATAAAAAAAACGAACAAACAAAACAGAAATGGGCTCATAGATACAGAGAACAACCTGATGGTTGCCAGGTGGGAGGGGGTTGGCGGCTGGATGAGAAAGGTGAAGGGATTAATAAGTACAAATTGGTAGTTACAAAATCGTCAGAGGGATGTAAAGTACAGCCTAGGGCATATATAATCAATAATATTGTAATAACTATGTATAGTGCCAGGTGGGTACTAGACTTAACGGGATCACTTTGTAAGTTATGTAAATGTCTCACCACTCTGCTGTATACCTGAAGCTAGCATAATATTGAGTGTCAACAGTAATTGAAAAATTTTTTAAATAAATAAATATAGATTATAAAGTGAAAAAAATGTTGATCCAAGCCCAGTGTTGTGAAATGAGTTGTGCCCCCCTCCTAAATTTCTGTGTTGAAGTCCTAATCCCCAATGTGACTATAGTTGGAGAGGGGACCTTTAAGGAGGTAATCAAGGTTAAATAAGGTCCTAAGGGTGGGGACCTAATCCTATAGGACTGGTGTTTTTATAAGAAGAGGAAGAGATACCAGGGGTGCTCGCCTACACAGAGGAAAGGCTATGTGAGGTCACATAGAAAGGATGGCTCTCTGCAACCCCAGGAGAGAGGCCTCTGCAGAAACCAACCTTGCCGGCTAATTGATCTCAGTCTTCCAGTCTCCAAAATGTAGAAAATGAATTTCTATTGTTTGAGCCACCCAGTCTGTGATATTTTGTTATGCCAGCCTGTGCTGACTAATACACCTTAAATGTAAGGATTTATAGGGGCTATAGGAATTTCTACATAGCAGCAGAATTACACAGCACTGGCACAATGTGCTAAAATTTCTAGAAGACTTTAAGTTTTGCGCTGTGAAGCATGCAATTGAAATTAATAGCATTAAACCTGGGGTCACCCTACTAAGGCTCAGAGTGGTAACTCACACTGTTGAAGGCATTAAGTGATAATAAGGCATTAGATAATCTCGGAGGAGGAGAGGGGCTGATATTCCTGCAAAGCTGAGAGCTATAGGATGCTTCAGAGAAAAAAAAATGACTTAAAATCTTCCATCTGCTACTGTGCATCAGTCAACTTGAAGCAATATAGATTTTTTTTAATCCCCGTTGATAAGAAGATAGGGATCTTGGTTCTGATAAGAAGATAGGGATCTTGGTTCTGATGTTCAACAGTGTAATCAAGCCCCCGGCTCTTGCCATCTCTGTGCTCTGCCCCACTTAGCTGCTGCTGGTCCTTTGTCCTCAAGCCTTGTTGCCTCCTGGTAACAAGATGGTTGCTGCAGCGTCAGACATTGTGTCCTTGTTCCAGGTAGCGTGGAAGGGGAAACACATTGCTAGAAAGCTTCCCTCTCACCTCTGTCCTTTTAACAAGTAAGAACAAGCATTGCCCAGGACTCTGAGCAGACTTTCTCTAACCTTTCATGAGCCAGAACGCAACCACAGGGTTACTGTTAGCCGTAAGGAAAGGAGAAAGGTGGTGCATCTCTCAAAGGGAGCCATGCTTCTTGACCTTCTTCTTTCATGGCACAGAGGGAATGATAACATTTGTACATCCTGGGGGCAAACAGAATGCCCCCGTCGCTCCAGGCCCTGACAGTTCAGCAATATCTTGGGTGTCTGTGGTACATTTGAGACTCATGATAGTTGGAACTGACTAGTTTAGACTGATCATAAGTCATATCCCAGATTGGACCTATTGTTGCCCCAAAGTAAACAGGGTTCTGCTAGCATATATGGAGATAGAAATCACTGTTAGGTGGCAATTAATTAATAGAGTCTGGCACAGTAGCTGTTTACTTCAGTAAATTATATTCGATGTTGGACTATGTTGTATTTGGATTTGAATAGATGTCCATCTGTTGTTCTCAGAAGTTACTTTTTTCCCCTTTAATAATGAAACTATTTTATACTGTGAAACAGGCTTGGAGCTGAGGAGTTGATTTCTTTTTTTCAGGTCTATTTGCAGCCTCACTTGGGGGACAATGACTTCTGCATACATTGAGTTATCTAGTAGTTTGTAAAGGCAAAGTGGGGGTCAGGAAAGAGTTCATCACAAAGGGAATAGGTTTAAATATGAGAGACCAAAGTTGCAAGGTAAACTCATCAGAGGGATCCTAGGAACCAGGCACTTAGCAGATCGGTGGTAGTTGGCTTCTTATGCCGTACATGTCAAACTGCCAAGGGTTCTCTGGCAGATCATTAGGACCCCAGTGTATTTGATCAGTGCACCCTGGGAGTTGTCCATAGCAGAGAGTGGAGGTCACGTAGGAGCTACATCAGCAGTGAGTTTTAGGGACTGACAAGGCTTTACTCTGCAAAGACTAGTGAAGAACTTATGGATGATGATGTGAAATTCTAACTCTTCTATATTACAAAATGAATAGATGGAGTGTCTAAGGTAGAAACAGGAGATTAGTTTATACATTAGGTATTTAGTGAGGCATGAAAACCAACTTTCTTCTAGAGCAAGAGTTCCTTAGCCTGGAGACTTGGAGTCCTAGTAAGTTCTGAAAATTTATATTCAAAATTTATACTATAATTATGTATGGATTTTTCTAGAAAGAAAGTCCATACCTTTCATCTTATTTCCAAAGATTAAGGACAGAGAAACTGTTGAATGCTGAAATAACCTAGACTTGAAGCTCTTTTCCAGGTCTCATTAGAGTTATTTTAAGAGAATTGCAGCTTCTGATTGTTCTATGACCTGAAAATCTGTTTAAACCGTAATTTTTCTTTGATGTAGAAAGTGCTTTACAGTATGTGCAATATATGACATAATTAGCTTTATGGAAAAGATATGCTTTTCTCCAAAATACTCAGCACTCCTGAGTTTACGAAATTCAGTTTTTCTCTTGAGAAAGATAAAAATGTATGTAATGACCCAAATTATGCATTGTTTTTGTAAGTGGTATTGCAAAGGAGCGATAAAACTTCCTTTTACCTCCAAGATTCTATAGAGCTAAGGGTAAAGTAGTATAATAGTTAAATGCTTAATATTTACTCGTCCATCTATAATTTGAATACCCAAAGTATTTGGATATTTACCTAGATAAACTTTTAATCATAGCAAAACAGTAATAAATAGATAATAGATAGATAGATAGATAGATAGAGTGATATAGGTATATCAAAAAGAACTATTTTTCTCTATTATAAAACAATTCTCAGTCCTTCATTGCCTTCAAAGTTATCCCTTTCCTTTAGATGTGTGTGTTTACATAATGTTCCCCCTGTGGATGAAGCTGACAGCATTTTCCAAATTGATTTTCTATCTGTAATATTCCAACCATATCTCAAACCTCATTAAAGCCCTTTTCATCATTTCTCTGACTTCATTATTTATGGCAGCATCTCCAAATTTAGTTTTCTCAGTAAATTTCATTATTGTGGTTACCAATTCATTATAAAATGATCAGAGGAGTAGGAGGGAAGAGGAAGGAATTGACATATGAGGACAAAGTGAAAGATTAGGACTCTTTGGCCTGGGAAGTAGAAATCTATCAAATCATGAATGGCATGAGTAAGGGGAACATGGACCAACATGGTAGATCTGCAAATAGAAAAGTGAAAGGGCATTCTTGAAACTCTTGAAAAATAAGAAGTAGAGCTACTTAACAGGAACAGAAAAGCAAATTTCAAAGCTTTGGGTGAATTTATTCCAGGATCCCAGGAAAAATGCTCTTGTCCCTGCCCTTTTGTTCGTATTAGACTTTCCTCCTACCTGAGTCTTGCCTTTATTTCTCTAATTAAGTCATCCATCTTTATGTAGAAGATGAACCACGCCAAACGGTGATCCTAATTTGTGGGGAGGATGGCATGGAGTATACGAGTAGAGGGATGGGAGGACTGCTGGACCACCCAGGGTTCGTAGGGGACCAGTAGCATGTTACGTCAGGAGAGACGTAACACGAGTTACGTCAGTGTAGGAGAAAGTAGGGCTTTCCTCCCACCTGGAGACTATTCTTGGCTGCTGTTAAGAGTAGCTTATGATCTCTTAGAAAACACTGATTAAGCACAGTCAAATGACTGTCTGACTCCTTAGCAAGCAAATTTTAGCTGTTCCAAGTCTTGGGGCCACTTGATATTTGCAATTTCTTTCCTTTCATTGATAGCTTCATTTTTTTCTTTATTCTTTTTGGTGTGTTTTTCTCATTGCTAATCTTCTTTGCACTTTTATATATAAGTATGATTCTTTAAATGTCAACATACATTTTATGCAATCTTTATTACATAAATATTAGTTCATTTCTATTTCTTTTGTATTCTTCTTCTTTTAATATCTATGAGGGCAGACCCATAAACGTATGTTTGTAGAGACGAGGCGCTCTATTCACAGTCTGTCCTTCTGTCTGTCATCATATGTGAACTACAATAAATCCAATGGGACCGGAAGCTTAGCCTACTTTTTTTGGTCCCTTGGAGTCAAAATACTTGTGGAAAACTTCCACAAGTCTGGGAATAGTGTTCTGCTCCCTAACAAAAGCTCAGGTGCTAAAATTCTGAGCTCATATCCTTAGTTATATACCAATTCCTACCACAGTGTTTTGCATCTAGTAGGTGTTCAGTAAATATTCAATAAGTGTGTATTGTATCGGTGACTTAATAAATAATTCAAGATCCTGCTTTCCATCCCAGCTATTTGCACTAAAACATAGAAACCAGAATAGGGTTAAATGTGAGCCTCTAATCGAGCCTCCCTAGCACTGTACTTAGAACCTGACTCTGCTCTTATCAAGGTCACCAGTGACCTCTATCTTGTCAAAGCCACTGGTGGTTTCTCTACCTTTGTCGTACTGCAACACTTAGCGGTACTAGATATAATTGATCACTCCCTCCTTGAAGCATGTTTTTCTCATTTCCACGATACCTCCTTCTCCTGGGGTTTCCATCTACTTCACCGACTGCTCCTTCTCAGTTTCCTATGCAGCTTCGCTGCTCTGCTTAACTTCTAAATGTTAGTGTCTCAAGGCTTGGTCACAGGTCCCAGTTTTTTCTCTGTCTACAGTAACTCCCTAGGAAAGTCCGTCTAATCCCATGGTTTTATGTAACATCAAAATGTGTCTACTACCAAACCGATCTTTTCAGTCCTAATTTCTCCCCGAAATACCTGGCTCGTATATCAAAATGCCTACTTTATGTCTCAGCTGGGCTAACTAATCAACATCTCAAGCTTACATATGCAGAAGAGTTCTCGACCACCCCCCACCCCACTCCCCACCCCGAAACCCTTAAACTCCTTCTCCCTCATTCCTCCTTTCAGTGAAGCGCGGCTCTGCCTATTACTTGAACTTACGACTATTTCTTGATTTTTCTCGTTCTACCATCTCCCCTTCCCCATATCTAACTCATCATCAAATCCGATTGGATCTACCTTTAAAATACATCTTGAGTTCATCGTCTGTCTTCATCTTCACTGTCACTACCCAAACCCAAGATGCCATCAACTATTGTCTGTTGTGCTGCAATAATTCCCTAATTGGCTCCCCTGCTTCTACTCCAATCCCCCTAAAATTCTGACTTCACACATCAGCTAAGCTTTTTAGCTTATAAACCTCACATTGTGTCACCGTCGTCTATCCCAACTCTTCCCTGGTGTTCAATCTTCTGGTGTCTTCTGTGGACCTTAAGAGAAAACAGATTCCTTATCCCGACCAGTAAGGTCCTGTTATCTAGCCCTGCCTTCTTCCTGTGGCCCCATCTTGTCCCAGACTCCCTGTCAGCACACTTCAGCAACACAAATACACAAAGCCAGTTTTTTCCTCAGGGCCTTTGCATTAGCCATCCCTCTTTCTGGAACATTCTTTCCTTAGGTCTTCACTGGATCAGCGCTTGTCATTCAGGTATTAGTTCAAATGGCACCTCAATGCTTTCCTGAGTACCTCCCCAGTACTTCCTATTACATCAACCTGTTTTATTTTCCTCAAAGCCGTTATCATCATCTAATATTATTTTGTTCGTTTTTCTATTGTGTGTCAATACTCACTAGGGTGTAAGCTCTGAGAGTAGTAGGTCTTTGTCTCCCTTTTTCACTCCAGTATCCTTGCTGCTCACCTAGTATGTGCTAAATAACTGTAGCATAAATGAATCGTTTTCCAGGACTCAGCCAGAAGAGGAAGTCTGGGGGTTACGAGTTTGGTCAGTTAGAGGTCTGTGATAGTCATTCACATGCAAGGCTGCACTTTTCCCACCCTGGCTCTTTTGTCTCTCTCCCTTATTTTTTCCTTCTTCAGGTTGGACTTGTCTTTTGTTTCCATCTCTAAACAGACTTTACAAAGACACATTTCATCCTCCTTGGCATTTTACATCACCCAGAGAGTCTTTTCTACAGGAGAGTAATACTGTGCTCCATAAAGCTGTTTCTTATTATATCAAATTAAAGGACTTCCTGATCACCGGTCCAAGGCTTGTCTACTTTTCTTATACCAGATGTTCCACTGTTGTTACAACAGTGTCATCTCGTATAGATTCACCTTTGAAGTTTCTGGTTTTCTGGATCTTAATTTGTCTTCTCTGACTTCTTTTGTGATAAAGAATTTTTTTGATACCTCTTCTCTTACTATATCTTTAACCAGAAAGATAACCAAATATTTAAGCTATAATGGATGCCACATACTCAGTGTGTGTGTGTGTGTGTGTGTGTGTGTGTGTGTGTGTCTACGTGTATATAACTATTACCATTTTCACATGGCTCTTCCTTATATCCTAATTGATATTTCATTGCCAAAATAAATATCAAATTGTAGAATACTCATTTACATAAAGAGATTTACCTATTTTTTTCAGTGTAGAATACAGTCTTTTTTATTGAGAGGGTCTAATGGAAGAGGGGTTGTATTCATTCAGAGGCGTTTGCTCATGTACACACTGTGGGGACAGAGCCAGGAGAGCAGTTTCCAGATTCTCGGCCTCACGTGGAAAGGTTCTGGCTCGGGTAGTAGATGGCCATCAGCTGTAACCAGTTAACCATTAGCCACTAATATAACTGCTGTGGCTACGCAGGCAAGGGGATTGGTTGGTTGGTGGTTGGTTGGTTGGTTGGTTCGTTGGCAGGTTGGCAGGTTGGCAAAGAAGTGGACGGCGGGTTACAGATCGTGCGCCTCCTGCTTCCTGTGTCTCCAACCCAGCCGCCAGCGAGACTATAGTGGTATGACTCCCCTACCTATGGCTCCGTGGGTGTTCCTTTTTGGCCTTACCATATCCTGTGTTCTGGTGCGGGGAGTGCTTCATCCTGTTTTTTCTTTTTTCCAGCTTTAGTTTCCACTCCTGTTTTGTATTGTTAAGTCATACTCCAGAGAGTTCTTAAAGGTGTTTCTTCTCTCCCATTTTGAAGCTACCTCAGATCTGCTCCCTATACAATGACTGCACAGTTGGGTATCCTGCTGCAATCTTTTATTTGCTCTTGAACAACCCACAGACTTAGGTTTCAACACCGCATTAGCATGAGTGGACTGGCCATTCGGAAGGACTTATGTTTCATGATCTCAGTCTGTGACCTGACGTTCAGGAGTGGTCTTACTTAATGAGACACCCCATTAAGCAGGGTGTGAAGGAAAAGTCAAGCTCGTTGCTGAAAATCCTAGGCTGCTGAGCAGATTCTTGCTGGTGTAAACTAGAGCATAGTCATGGTTGTTTTCAAGCTAAAGGTTGTAGTCCCACAGTAAAGATAGTTATATATATTTGGGGGTTGTGTTTCAAAAGTAGACCTATCTTATCCCGAGATTCCTGGATGATTTTGGTGTGACTTGTAGAAGTTAAGGTGGAAGAAATTCCCAGATGTCTGAAAACCTTTCTGACATTATTTTCATTGACAAACAATGTGCAAGTGGCCTTGTTTTCAATGAGTATTATTGAATCCACATTAAACCATCTTTTAGTTCTTACATCAGTCTTAACTTTATTAAAGTCAAAAGTAATGTTTAGGGAGGGTAAAAATCATAAATATGCTTCATAAATACTTAAAAGAACAACAGAGCTCCTAGTTGAATAGAAACCTCACTTAGAATTGTAGTTTATCTTTGAAAGAAAAACTTCTGGGATTGAAGATAAACAGGTTTTAGAAAAGAAATCAAATATTATGGCATTTGAAAATCTAATTTGGCATATATTAGATTAATGCCCTGTAAAACCTGAAACTCTGAATTTAGTTTACAGAGTGTTTGACTTAATTCTCTTGTTTCTTTTTCTCTTTTTTCCTGTTATTTATGTTTAAATCTTGGTGATTTTGCCTTTTATAGGTTTAAACATTTTTAAACATTTAGTACTGAATTTCTAAAGGGGCAGGTTCCTCCTTGCTTTTTTCAGTGACCTTTTGAAGAGGTAGTACATAGGAATTTGTGTGTGTGTGAAATGAATATATGCATAATCCCACAATTTCACCAATGTACATATTTTTTGCTTGCAAATAAGTAGGGATTTAAAAATTTGGTACATAAAAAGCAAGGTTAATAAAGGCCTTTTCATATATTCATATCGTAATATGTTTTCTTAAAAATATGCTGCAGCTTATTGAACTAAATTTTATTTTGACTTGTGCCACACAACTATAATTCCTTCAAACTCATGTCAATATACAGTATATTTAAGATGATGTCAGCAACAATTCTTTCTTTATTTAGAATAATGTAATCTAAAACTATCAACATTTTTACTTTCATGAGCTTTTGACTTTCATACCATAATGCATGAAATAATACATTTTATTTAAAGTTTTTGGTGAAATGTCCATCACTGGAGGAAAAATTTATTTAAGTATGCTCCTTCCATGTAAACAAGCTTTTCTACCAGTATCTGTGTGTCTTTGAATATTGTGAGCCCTTTGAATTACTTTCGTTTAATTAGTTATCTTTTTACATAGAAGTTAAGGTAACGATCCCCTTTTGTGGTCAAGAACTGGATTAAGCAGGGTGATTACGCTGGGGAACGAATATCCAATGATATCAGGCTAATTATCTTATCAATTCTCTTCAGATAGACATGAATGAGCAGCCTGCTGGATAGTTAAGTAGGAGCAGAGAGAGGAAGGAATAAGTAATATTGGGAGGATGCAGAAGGAAAACACCTTGTGGAATGACTTCTAATGAGAACAATACATGATGCTTAGCAAGGCAAAGAATAATCAGTGTCTCAAATTCATGAGCCAGCTTGGTATACTTTTATGAGAACATCTTACTGATTTTTATGAACGTTAAGTTCTATAAAGTCCAAAGTGAGCAAAGGAAAAACAAATGACATATATGGTTATCTACAAGTACAGGGTAGGATGGGAAGGAATCTCAGGGGATAGAAAATACATTGAAATATTGAATAGCCAAAATACTAACACCCCTCTAGCAAAATATTCAGGCTATGCAATGTATATACACTTGTTTTGGTTTTTCACTTAAGTTATTACATTTTAGCACTAAAAAGCATGTCAGATGTTAGTATATGTTGAGAGCAAATACATAGTAGCACCTGACTCTACTTGACTCACAAACAGCCATGTTCATTTATTTGTGAAGTGAATTCTTCTGTCTGTTATGTGCATCCATTATGAAAAGTGCTGTGGGGGCGGGGGGGGGGGCGGCAGAATTTAATCAGACAAAGAACCAGCCCTGAATGAACTTGTACTTTGAAAAGGGACATATGTGCATGTAAATGTAAGACATACGTGATAGTAGAAACTGTGTGCTTTAATAGGGAATCGTGTAATGGGGGGAATGTGACATGGTAACGTGGAGTGAGAGCTAGGAGATTTGGGGGGGAAGATGGAAATGGTCAGGAAAGGGTGCACAGAAGAAGTAGAGGTGTTGCCCGTCGGCCAGTGCTCCCTTCTAACGTTTCTGTTAGCCGGAACAAAGTCCGTCTGTCTCTCATGATGGGTTATGAAAACTACAGATTATTCATTTTATAATCATGGAATAAGAACATGATCCCACGGATAAGAAAAGTGACTTAGAAGGAAGATTTCCTTGACTTTTTCCCAGGTCTTCCATATTTCCATTTATTTACATGGTTCCCATTCATTGTGTGTGAACATAGTGGACTCTGAAAGCTCTCCAAATGATATTTTGCTAAAGATAAGGCTACAGATTTTTGTCTTGGTGTCCTTACATAAATGCTGATCTAATTATAATTGGCCTTTATAATTTGTGATTTAAACTATGATATTTGTACTCACTGAAAATTTTTCATGGCAAGCTGCCACGTCAATGCTTATCAACCACTTTGCTATAGAAAGGTAGAAAGGGAGAATATGAAACAAAGCCTATTTATTTTGTTCTTCAGTTGTAGCAATAGTAGATAAAAGATTCAATGAGGTAAGATGTTGAAATAAAGACTTAAATCAGGTTTTCATTCACGTTATAACCATGGATTATGAGAATTTAAAATTTAGGGCTGACTTTGACCATTCCCAAGTCAGTACAATTGGCCTTACATAATAGATTTAAGAACATTTACAGTCATTCTGATTAGATTTCCTAACATCATACAGAGTGATACTACCTGCTTAGATGCAAGAATTAGCTGGATTCATTGAGGTAGATCTTCTATGGATCTTTGAAATAATTTTACCCAAATTATACATAATTTTCAGCGTGATTTTTAAATGTGTTTATACTTTGAAATTGGAGTTGGGAGCCATCAAGCCTACTCTGAAAGCTTATAGAACTGAATTTTCAAAAAGTGCTCTGAGTAATTGCTCTTACTGATAGGTTTCAGTATAGAGTTAGTTGTACATACCACATTGCCATTCCCTAAAGACATGCTTTATACATTTCCTGTTCAGATCATATTCACTATGGACTCAATTGGACTTCATGTAATACCGAAAAGTGAGTTATGCCTATTTCAGCTTTCCAAATTCAGCACTTGAAAATAAGTAGCAGCTTATTATCAGCATTTTTAGTCAGCCTTTTTCTTTGTGTTGGAAATGACTCAGTGGGTCATGCACTCATTCATTCAACATTTGTTCGCCTCTGTGTTCCCAGCACCAGCACGCTATCTTAGTGAACACGGTCGACACCCTTTCTGCCTTTATGGAGGTTACATTCTAGGGTGGAAAGCAAATATTAAGCAATTGATTATATTGTGTTAACCAAAAAGCATAGGGTATGAAGAGAGAATGTCTCAGGGGACCACCTCAGTGAGCTCCTCTTCCTCCATTTATAAGCTGTATGATCTTGCATATATTTATTAATCTTTCTGGGACCTATTTTCACATCTATAAGTGGAAGGCTAACTTCGTGGGTTTGTAGTGAAACTAAATGAAAAGCAAATGCATGTAAAAAGTTGGGCACAATGCCTAACGCGTAGTCACATTTAGTAATTATTATCTATTAGTTTTTTCGTGGGGGATGGGGAAGTCGGGAGGATCAGGGAAGGCTTCTCTGAGCGATTGACTGTTCTTTTTTTCCCCAAATCAATACATGACTTTTATTGCATCTTTAAAATGTCACAAATAAGTCTGAGGAATCACTCGATATCTTGGCGTTTCTGTAGCTGAATAACTTACGTAGTCAGATCTTATTCATCAGTCTGCTGAACTGTTCCTTTTTCAGAAACATAGATACCGTCCCAAAATTTCTGATATCCTTGTTTTTAACTGTTGTGGCTTGTTGAATCAAAGCAGCTGAATTTGATACAAGTTCAATATCATTTCCTTCAAGAATTAACTCGTCTTTCTGGGCTTGAGATACTGAACAAGCAACTCTTGTTGAAATCTGAAATTTCTTGGGTAAAAATTCATCAGCAATTGACTTTTAAGCTGAGGTCTGAACAATGTAGGAATTTGCCAAGTGGAGAACATTTTATGAGAAAGAACACCATGTTCAAAGGCCCTAAGGCAGGATTGCCCATGATGTTTTCAAAGAACTGAAAGAAGGCCATTGTGCCTGGAGCTCAGAAAATGTGAGATGAGGCTGAGGTAGGCTGCGGTAGCTAGATCATATTGGGTCTCGTGGGCCTTGTTAAGGAGGATTTGGGGCCTTATTCTAAGGGCAATAGGAAGCCTTTCCACAGGGGAATGACATAATTAGATTTGAGTTTTAGAAAGATTGTCCTGGCTTTAATATTGAGAATGGTTCTAAATCTTTCATCAAGAATTGAGGGTCCAGCTCATCTCTAAGGGAAGTTTTGGGGGAAATAGTGGTGGATATTTTTGCTAGTATCACCTTCTTAGGTGTTGGTCTTTGGGAAAACAGTCAGTAACATAATTTATATTGTCAATTGTAATTTTTCAGTAAATCTGGGGATCATCAGTATGTGAGTGTGTGTATGTGTGAGTATACTAATGTGCATATGTACATACATACACAAGTATAGAAAGGGTGTCAAATGTATACATATTTTTAGAAAGGAAAACTCTATTAAAATGGTAATACTCGATATATACTGATAACAAAAGATGAATACAAGTCACGTTTGACTTCTGCAATTATAAGAGGTGCTCAAAGTGGTTACCACGTGTGTCCAGACACTTCTGATTACAGTGAACTACTGCTTGAGCAACGTTGACCAAAGTGTCCACTTGTATACATTTTTTTGGCACCCCCGGTATATAAACACAACATGTGTATGTGTATGCACACACGCACACACACACATATGCACATACACATATATTCTGTCTCCCAACAGGGAGAGAACGCAAAGTGTTTTGTTCTCCTATTTTCTGCCTCTGACCATTCAATCTTAACGTTTTTGAGTTATGGCATATATGTTTAAGAAATGAGGGTGAGAAAAAATATTTACCAATGCCTTTAATCTTTAAGGGCTAATGACATACCATGATGGTTACTCTTCATATGACACTGGAAACGTTACTGTGTTATGCATAATGACTTCATAATATAAACTCCAAAAATTTCAGAAATTGTAGATAGAGGGAATCCTGTGTTGTTCTCTGTGTCATGATGAACACAGCAGTTATGTGTGTATACAAGAATAGATCACACCAAGCATCCCCTGAGCTCCGTTTGCAGACAAGTCGTATCTCCACCATGACAAAATTCCCACAAGATTTTGAATTATTAATGTCTTGGAATCTGTGGGATTCAGCAGATATGTTCAGTGTTATTGATGGCAGCAAACTTTATCTCTTTTATTTCTGAGACACATAATGAAATAGGGAGTCCCGGGAAAACCAGTTAGTGTGTAGGGTAATTTTATAGGGGCCAGTGGGCTTCTGCCTGCATGTGTATAAATATGATTTTTCTGTCTCACAGCAGATTGCATGGTAGATTGAGGGAGAATGGACTGGCACTAATTTATGAACCCTTGCAGCCTTCTCAGTGCAGTACAGCCTGTGAGGGCAAGATGTTCTAATTACCCTTACTTCACAAAATGAGAGCTTTTAATGACAATTACTGATTAAAGTTTGGGGTGTTTGGGGACCTTTGAGAAGATGTAGTGACTGTCAGAAGAGAGGACTTCATCTGTCTTTTGTGTAGCTCAGTCCTTAAGAACTGACCAAGCTACTCAGTTAAATCCATCTCCACCGCCCCAAATATTTGAGTGAACTATGAACGGAGGGGCTAAAGAACACTTTATTTCTCAGCTCAAATTAGGTCGCCGAGTTCAACAGCTCTGTTTGCTTTTAGCAGTGTTTTTACTTTGTGGTTTTTTTTCGTTTGTTTGTTTTTTTCTTTCATGATGGTCACACATGCTGCTTTTCTTTTTGGTAACAAAAATAACCCATGGTCCCGACTGCTCTTTTTAGACGCATTGATTTGCAGTCACAAATGGATACCTGACATTGTTTTCCTCTTAGCACATTTTCAGTGTTCAAATTTGGGGGCGGGGGGCAATATTTAAAAGCTCTGGTATACTTTATATTAATATTTATATGAGAATTGTAATAAAGATAAAAAATAGAGATAATTACTAATTGTTGTACTCAGGGCATGTGTTTATATGGTCTACATGTCCTTTTTTGAGCAAAACAGATTTTCTTTATAAAGTCAAGATGACATATTACATGTATGTCATCTTTTTGTGCAGAATTAAAATTTTCAGTTGCACTACACGTCAACATTTGACTAACAGGATGATTGTGCCCTTCTAGCTTCAGTATCTATCTCTGCCCTTAAAAGAAGATAAAAGTAGATCAAGGTTTATTTATTCGTCTGTTTCTTTTTCCCTTTCAAGATGCTCTAAGCATTAATTTCTCCTAAAGCCCCTCTTGCTTTTATATTCTTTATCTTTACAACTGTTGATTTCCATTTTTTGGCATTTTGAATTTTGTCCCTTTGTATCTGCTAAATCTGACGGTAGAATTAAAAACAAAAAGTACTTGCAATGCAGACAAGCTTAAACTCAGTAAATTTAAGTATAACTGGTTAAGCAGGAAGGGAAAATGGCTCATGTTTTCTTCACTCCTCTGGCTCAGAACCTTCCCAGTTCTCAGATTCTGATTTAAATACCTATCTTTTAGTCTGTGTCCTTCCCCAAAACTCTCCAATGCCTAGCCATTAATAACTATTAGCTTTAGGAATACTACAACCAATAATTGAAACCATAAAACATTATTATTGCCTTTGCCAATTTCAATACAATTTCTTGAAAACAGGTATGTTTGTAACCAAAAACCCAATTTTCAGGAATGTACTCATTTATTCATTCAAAGAGCTCACACATGTTTGTTGATTGATTATTCTGGGTAAGGTATAAAATATGAATAAAAAGAGCCCTTCAAATCCTAGAATAAACTCTAGGATGTCTTCAACAAATTTTACTACTAAAAGATGACACCTCATTCACATTTTAGGGATGTCATATACTATTACACTTTTCATTATCATAATCCCTAAAAAGTATGTTTTGAGTTCCCATAGGTTGCCTTCAACTAACATTTATTGCATTGAGTAAGGTAGGTAACTGCTAAGCGCTTTCACGTCCGTCCTCTCACAAGTTCTAACAGCTGCCTGTGGAGGAATGGCCATCTGTACTTTCTATCTGAGGACACTGAGGCTCATAGACGCTAAGTTCAGTGATTTGCCCAGAGTCCCATAGCCACGAGGCCAACCCACCAAGACTCCTAATTCCAAATCTGGAGTTTATCTACACAACTGCCATCCCTCCCTCCTGTTATGTTAGAAGCTGATCCCCTGACCTTGGCCATAAAGACACTGAGATTGGACCAAGGAGACTGACATTCTTCCTGGGGTGTTGGTCTACTACTTGTCTTGGCACTACTCATTGCTTTTAAAAGAGTTAATAAATCTCATTAAGAGTGTATGTTCAAAACTGAAACACAGCAGTGGGAGAACGTCTGTGTAATTCAGGAAAATGAGATTTGATTACAATTGTTCTGTGCACTAACTTTTTATTCTGCTTTCATTTAAAGAACAGAGCTTGTCAGTTACTTTGGCATCAGAATTGAAGAGAACTGAAATCTAGCCCAGTTATTTCAGGCTCACAGTCCTGGGCAGCCAGGAAGCCTGTGATTGGGCCTCTGACTCTCAAACCTACCTGTGCCGGGAGCCAGATCCTCTGTTTGATAACAAAGGCCCTTACACTGTACTCTGGGCCAGAGCTTTTTCCCAGGTAACATAATACTGTTTAGCAGGTTCCCCTCTAAGAGATTTTGGTGGAATTGCCAATTACAGAAGCGAACTAAAATTACCTACTCGTCACCAGAACCCCTCAAAGAAAAAGGCCCTTAATTCTGCATGTATTTCATGCATGTGCTTCTCGAAGTATTACTGCTATTCACGATAAATCAAAAAATTAAAAGCCAAATCAATGAATTATGGAGTGCCAAAGATCATTATGTCATTTTTTGTGTATTAACAGAAAGAATCAGCTTTTCTTTAGTTATCTGTTATCAAGTCTGAGTTATCTTTTTGTTTCTTTGTTTTGGTTTAGATTTTCTGTTTGTTTGTTTGTTTGTTGGCTTACTAATTGAATACATATATGCTGAAGCAGGCACAGATAACCCAGTTTTAAACAAGTCATTTTACAAACGTCGTTGAACACCTACAAATATGAACAAGATAAAAATCATAAGCAACATCCAACCCATGTGACCCTGGACATGTGACCCTCGAGCTCATCTCTCTGTACTTCTGTTTCCTCTTATAGTGTGGTAATAATATCTACCTCATAAGGCCATTGTGAGAATTAAATGACACAACATATGTAAAGTGCCCAGTCTTGAAAAAGAAGGACCTATTTTATCAGGGTTTTCATTGCTAAATTAAGTGGTTTATGGAAAATCACAAAGAGTCACTGAAAGGGTCAGAAATAGAATCAAAATCTCCCTCTGATTCTGTCACAAACATACATGGATTCAGTGATTTTGCTGTTTGATTTTGCAGATGTTTATTGAGTGTCTCTAATCTGCAAGTTGCTATGCTAAGCTCTGAAAAATACAAATTGCTACCGGACACACTTCCTGTCCTCAAGTACTCGTGGACTCCTAGGGGACGTGAGACACACATATACATAACTGGGGGGCCAAGAGGAAAGGAATAAGTGGTATAAAAAGAGGCACAGACAACAGAAGGAGAATTAAGAAAGGAAGGCTTCATGGATTAAAGGACATTTGAGTTGAGCCTTGTAGTATGGATAAGATTTAGACATATGGAAGCTAGCCGAAGTACATTCCAAGGAAAGGAAACAATAATGCACGATAGTCTGCAAGTAACAGAATTTGGAGGGTGGAAGTTTGAGAGAGAGGTGGCAAAGCGTTAATAATTAGTAATTGGTGAATATAGGTGAAGAGTGTGTGGATGTTCATTATATAATGCTTGGCAACTTTTATGGAAGTTTGAAATTTAAAAAACGTGGAGGGAAAATATAAAAATACATAAGAAACTATTATAATCAATAAACAAAGGACAAACTAGTTAAAAAAAAATGGGCAAAAACATATGACAGGAAATGCTATCGGCGAATATAAGAAGAGCCAATAAATAAATAGAAATATGTTCAATCTATTAGGAGTTAGAGAAATTTAATTTCAAGCACTGAGAGCATACATATACACATACACATACACACAGCTGGCGCCTAATAAATGCTCCCTCAGCATTAGCTATTATTACTTTGCTGTTGTCATCGGTAACTTCTGTGTCGTGATTATTATTCATAAAGCGTGCAGATTCTGGAGGAGACTGAGAGGAAATCTCAGCGACATTAGCAGTCAGTTGTTTTCCTTTCTGAACCTCAGGTTTCTCAACTATAAAAGGGGACAATAAAGGAATCCATCTTAAAAGGGGTTGAGAGGAATAGTTTTGTTTTTAATATGGAAAGCACTTGGAACAGTACCTGGATCAAAGTAATCATTGTGTAAATATTTACTCTTACTGTTACAGAACCACTCAGTCGCCACGAATCAGTTTGAGTCAATTAATCTGGCCTAGCTTCCCACCCCCTTCTGGATACAAGATTGTTAGTACAATCTAAAGTGGTCACTGAAACGGTAACAAATGCTCACTTATAGTGTGTGATAAGGGAGCAGAGCACAATAAATAAGAAGACAAATTGAGCAATCAACTGTTGCAGAGGTCTGCATGTAAAAAAAAAAAATGTTGCGGCCATGCAATGGGAAGGTGGTTGCCAAGTTCTTAGAAGGTACCAAGGAAAGTTTCATCAATACTGATTAGATTTAATCCTCCTCTTTTTCTCTCCCCAATACTCATCTAATTTTGTCTGGAATATTTTGAATCTCTGTTTGAAACATTTTTCTGGAAGGAGACATTATTATGTATTAAAAAACGCTCCATACTTAGGACTATTAGGTTCCATTGAGAAGATCTTTTGTGCCAGCTTTATAAAGTAGCTTTATTACGTGGTTTTCAATATGCCATGTTAATTCCTGAAATGTTGGGTTCACTGCCATTCACATTGAATTGAAGAGCACAATTCAAAGTCAATTTTTAAAAGAGCTAGATCTCACCATTTAATACTATCCGTTGCCTGATTCTCCTTCAGTAAGTTCGTTCATTGAGTGCCTGCCATGGGTCGACCCTCTACTCATCACTAAAGATACGAAAATGAAAATAGCTCTAGTGTTTCTCCCCGCCCCCAACCCCTTAGACTCGGAGTGTATATAGTCTATTGAGTGAAGCAGTCATGAGCATAAGTAATTGCGACATGATGTAAGTGCTGTGACAGTGTAAAACCCAGTGCTGGCACAAAGGAAGGAATGACTGATCAGAAATAGACCACTACACACAGGCCTTAGCAAATTTAGTTCTCCTCCAGGAGAATACCCAATTACCAAAGTGCCAGAGTTACTAGAAATCATTCATAGGTATTGTTTTATACTATTGCTGTAACTACATGATGTGTGTAATCTCTATATCATGATAACAGAACCCAGACTCCTTAGATTTTTTGCAAAGGTGACATCACAACCTTTGCAACAAAGCCTTTTGTTGGATTAGAATTTCTTCTTATCCCATGAATTTAGAGAGATCAAATGCCTTCTCTAATGACAGGAGGCATTACTCTTTCTAGGTTTAGAAATCATTATTTCCCATGTAGTCTTCTGTAAGCTATTGATACTATGCACGCAATGAAAGAGTCATCAGTGTCCCCTTTTGTAGATTTTAGACTTTAGGGCTAAGTAGTCTTATGGCAAGTAGAGAGCAGCATAGAAAAAGGTATGCTATAAATGCTGTCTAGGTGGTTGGCACTATGGTCGTCTGTCTCAGGGGCCAGCTTCTGCAAAGGGCTGTCCAAGGGTAGTTTTAAGAACAATTGCCTAGGGCTGTGTTGGGCTGAGTGTGTTAGAAATAGAACTCACTCCTGTGGAGGAGGGAAAAGAAGGCCTCTCATCCCAGAAGAATTATGGCTTCTCTTTATCTGATGAAAGAGTGGCATTGACGGAGTACAGAGCGGATGATAGCAAATCTTGCTTGTCTCCAGTGAAGATTTTTCTGTAGTGGGGGGGAGGGATTCAAATTGTGACGTCTGTTTGGGATGAGTTATCTGCAGTCTCTCCCTATCCCTGGAGAGAATGGGGATGACTAATTGAAGCATCCCGTAACAATAATTGAGACAGATTGAAAGGGGAAAGGAGTGATTAACCTTGAGCCTCCTCCGGAGGCTTCGCCTGGTAATGGTAGAGTAGGTTTCTGGGGCTGCCTCAGGAGCTCATTGTCACAGAAGTTCACATAGCTCCTATAATTAAATTTCAGAGAAATATATTTCCGCCCCAACTTAAGTGTCAGTGACTTGTTGCTCTGTTTTACATCATGTCATTAATGAAAACTCATTTTTGATGGCTGACAACCAGAGACAGGTTTGCTCAGAAGCTAATGGACCTTAAGCTTTTGGGTTCCTCACTTGCCTGGGCTTCTTTTAAGGCTCTGGATCTAATTTTGCATTCCTTTCTTAAAGAAGAGCTCTCAAATTGTATAGGCTTGAGGTCCCACGAAACCTGGATCTATCCCTGCTGATAAAAATCCCAACTATTAGGTTGGTGCAAAAGTGACTGCGGTTTAAAAGGTTAAAAGCAATAGCAAAAACCGCAATGCTTTTGCACCAACCTAATAGTATCAGTACGGAATCTGACATAAACCAAAAAGTTTTTCAAAATAAAGGCCAGCATTTGTTCACTCCTTGGGGATTCTGGAACTGTTTAAATTTAATAAATGCTTAGATCTATATCTGCTTCCTCCAAATTATCTACTTTTTGAAATTCTGGGAATTGAGATGAGCAATGTACTAGCTAATTGCATGCTTTTGTGCGTATAGTGATTATTTTCAAAATGTAGTGTCAGCAATGTTAAAAAAGGAAAAAAATAGAAAAAAAAACCTTTGATATAGTAATACAAAGGTACAAGTTTATAGATTTCTGTGTACTGGTGCAAAAATTATAAATAAGAAATTAATAGATTAGTTTTAAAAAGACTCACAGATTTCCTATATTCTGTGCTGTGATAAAATTCAACTTTACTTTTAGCAATACTTAATTCAGTTCCCCAGACATAGTAGGTGGTCTGAAAGTATTTGTTGAATTGAAACTAAGTATGTGTCGTGTATTGAATTGCTTTAAAACTAACAGGAAATGCTAGCAGAATCTGTCTGGTTTGAAAAAAAATAAAACACCTGATCATAGTGGTTTACACATTGACGGCAAGTAACTTTTATGGAGCAAACCTCTACTTTCCCAGAAATCACATGATCACCCATTAGCATAATATCACAAACCTGCTACCACCTTATAACTTGATTATAAGTGATTGCATGATTAACTCAAACCTCCTATGTGCCTTATCTGAAAATTCACATACACTTGAAAGATCTGGGGTCTTTTATCATTATTTCTTTTTATACTGTTGTAGTTTTTGTTTTCCTCGTTTTGATACGGTTATAGATTGACCCAGAGAAGTTATAACTAATGGAGTATGCTTGGGTTTAGACAAAATTTTATTTGACCGGTTATAGATTTGTATCTGAAACTTA
Source organism: Rhinolophus ferrumequinum (assembly GCF_004115265.2). Taxonomy (NCBI): domain Eukaryota; kingdom Metazoa; phylum Chordata; class Mammalia; order Chiroptera; family Rhinolophidae; genus Rhinolophus; species Rhinolophus ferrumequinum. Next base: position 19,412,822 of record NC_046301.1, on the reverse strand, counting down.
CATCCTTTGGATAGTTTCTTCTCAATGGATATCAAATTTTGCTCCAACTGCTTTCTAAGACATAGGAGGTTGACTCTCTTTTACTTACCCACTCATATTCTGGTATACACACACACACACACACACACACACACACACACATACACACACACACGCACACAGTTATTTGGCAAGCAGATATTTGTGTAGTACGAATCGCTGAATGAACTCTGAACTGAAAAATTTGGCAAGAGTTGGAGCCATTCTTCAAGCTCTCAGGAATTTTACATCTCTCAGCTATGAGTAATATATCTGATTTAATACTCAGTGGTGGGATGGTCTAGAAATACTCAGTGAAAGAGTACAGCCTAATATTGCCATGCTCCCTGGAGAGAATAAAAATATAGAAAGGAATACATTGATTTAGAACAAGTACTTAATTGCTACCCTGTTTCCCTGAAAATAAGACCTAACAGGATAATCTGCTCTAATGCGTCTTTTGGAGCAAAAATTAATATAAGACCCAGTATTATATTATATTATATTATATTATATTATATTATACTATACTATACTATACTATACTATACTATACTATACTATACTATACTATACTATACTATACTATATTATACCTGGTCTTATGTTATAGTAAAACAAGACCGGGTCTTATATTAATGTTTGCTCCACAAGACGCATTAGAGCTGATTGTCCGGCTAGGTCTTATTTTCGGGAAAACACAGTAATGTGAAAACTGCCCATTGAAAATATTTTCTTATGGCTAAGATAAGAGATTCTCAAGATTGGGGTTTTCATTTCCAAAGAAATTTATTTCTCACTTTCCTGATCTTCTCAGCTGTTCAGGCAGCTTCACAGGCAATTAAGTGAGGTAAAATATTTGTTTCATTTTAGGCCAGCTGTCTTCGTTTTGAGTACACATATATTCTGCCAGCAGCAGCAATTACAATATTAAGGTAACCAGTAACTTTTTAATTGGAAGTCTTGTTTTTCAATGACTTGTTTATACTGATAATCTTTCTGAGGCTTCTGATAAATCTTCATCAATAAAAGATGTATTCATTGGTTAAGCATAGAGCTGAAGCTGCAAATCCACATGTTAAACTAAAGATTGTCGCTCTTGATACTAGTAAGGGATAATTATTGTTGAGAACATAGTAGCCCTCTGTGTAACAAAGACTAATTTGAACGTTTTGAGCTGTTGCACCAGCATCTATCTAAACAAATAGGACCCTAATGGTTCTGAGAGCTAGAAGGTAGAATGAAAGTAATTTGGGCAGCATTCCTAAGTCTGCAGTTCTGTTAGGCCCGTTCAGACTCTCCACAGGAAGCGGACATTGAGGTCAGAAGTTGGGTCAAAGCCTTTTAATTGTGAGCTTCCATGATGCCTCTGGGCTCGGGTCAATAACCTGAAAGGCTCTGTTTGCGGGCCTGGAAATGGTATATTATGGGGGCTCAGGTGGCCTACTAGACTGTTCTAATACTCAATTGTAAGGAGCAGATTATCTGCTTTGCAGATTATCTGATCTTCTATCACCAGCCTTCCCGTTGGGCTTTCAGTTGCCAAGGATGAGGCTAAATGTGAAGTGTGGGAAGTTAGGCACAGTGGACTCTGTGCAATCCCATTACAAAGCCAAATATAAATCAATCAACAGGCACTGCTTTGTTAAATGACTTTAGGCTTATTTGGTTTGGCATTTTCTCTATCTTAATCTGTATTCTCTAGAGTTGCCTAAACCCCATTTACTTTACTCTTATCTCCTGGAAATCTTTAGGCTAGAAAAAAACATATCATGAAATCCATGCAAAATGGAATTACTCAAATACCTTTCCCTGTTCCTTGTTCTCTATAACGGCGGTATAGTGTTACGATGTAATTTAATTTCTTCTCTGGAAATTCATGGAGTCGTTTCAGCCTCGCCTGTCCTTGGTGCCCTGGTAATCTTTCTTGATTGCGCCCCTCAAGGCAGCTGTGGTTCAGTCAAAAGAAAGATTGGGTATCTCTGTGGGTCACAGTTTCTGTGGATTAGGAATTCAGGCTGGATTGTGAATTATATTTTTATCAAAGACCAGAATATTATCATTATTCTCCCATTTTTCCTGAAACAGAGAGAGAAACGAGGGAGATAAAGAGGGAGAAAAGGAAAGAGGAAAGGGGTGGGAGGGAGGGAACTAACACAAATGGTATTTTGGCCAGATATAAATTACGATAATCTCTATGGTTAGGCAGGTCGTATCCCTGATAAATTGTTGGGAAGGACTTTGATGCCCTTCTTGGGCACAAGAAAGCAGTCCCACGTGCCTAAAAGCAACATGGCAAACTCTTACATCCTGACCCTTGTTCCCATCACTAGATCATGCCTCGCTCCCAAAGCACTGCTTCCAAAGCCAGTCTTTTATCCCAAAACATACACTCGTATTTTTTTTATGTTCCTCTAGTCCTTGCACAGATGCTCTAAGAATAAAGAGAGCATTGATTTACCAGTGAACAAGTATTTTTGGTTCCAACAACCTCTTTCCGTCCTTTAAAAAAAAGAAAAGTCAGTTTTGATGACTTGGTTTTATATTCATTGCCTGCTTACTTACAATACTGGCATATATGCCTGTGAATTTTGAATATTGTTGGCAATTTTAAAATCTCTTATTATTCAGTAGATATTCATTTCATAGCTACTTTGTGCTAGGCACTGTTCTAGGAACTTGGCATACTAATAACAAATTAATAAAACAGTTTTAGATTTCTGTCCTCATTGAGACAGACACTAAAAAAATAAACAAGCACATTATACTGTGTGTCCAAAAGAGAGAAAGGAAAAAAAAAAACAAAGAGTTAAAGGAGGCCAGAAGTGCTGGTGCGTGGGTGTGAAGGTTGCGATTTAAGTAGGTGATGAAGTTGGCCTCCTTTAGGAGGAGCGAAAATCGGAGGGCCACGATGTAATCAGTCGCGAAGATTTCTGGAGAATATTCCAGGCAAAGGGAACGGCCAGTGCAAAGGTCCTGAGGTGACAGCATCCCTCTAGGTATGCTGGACCCTGTTCTTATAAATTGAAACTAGAATGCTTTTCCTAAGATCAGTCTTTCATTGTCAAGCTCCTTTCTATCCTTACTGTTTGTTTTTGAAATAATTTAACAGTATTAGAAACGGAAGGGTTCTCTCTTTGTATCTGTGTTCCTAGAAATGACAGCACACTATTTTCCAACATGCAAGACATCCTTTTAAATGTCTTGCATTTCCTGAGAAGTAGAAATCTTGGTATTTGTTAGATACTATATTAAAATAATTTCACGTATCGAAACAAATTTAGTTCTTTTAGGAACTTACTTGAGTACACCTTAATTTTTTATAATAACACTGGGAGTATCTGTGTTGTAAGATGGAAGAGGAAAACATGTATTGATCACCTATTATATGACAGGCTAAGTACTAGGATCTCTATACATGTTATCTCATATGATCTCTACAATACTTCTTTGAAGTAAATGTTATTGTTTTCATCTTGTATGGGGTTCAAAGAGATTAAATAATTTGAGCCCAAAGACTCAAATTAGAAAATGGAGAATCTACTCCAAACCCAGGTCCCTTAGAATTCAAAGCCCACTTTCCTAGGGGAGACCCCATGGTAATTTTTGTCTCATGTATTTCCCTCACTTTTCACAGGTAACCAATCAATACGTCCTGTTGATTTTATCATTGAATATTATCAAATGTATCCATGTTTTTCTAACTCCACCACTAAGGGCCTGGTTCAGCCATCGTCTCTCATAGCGTTGCTGGTTTTCCGGCTTCCCGTTTGAGCAATAGTTCTCAATCCTGGCTATTTATTAAAATAGCTTGGGTGCTTTTGTTTTTGTTGTTGTTGTTGGTAGTGGTGTCGTTGTTGTTGTTTTTGATTGCTGATGTGTAGCCCTCATTCCAGACCAATTAAATTAGGATCTTGGTGTAGGAGAGTTTAGAGATTGATATTTTTTAAAAAGTTAATAAATAAATAAATAAACAAAATAAAAAATAAAAATAAATAAATAAAAAGTTCCCGGGTGATTTTAATATGTATTCGGGTTTAAGAGATATCATTAAAATCCCTGAGTGGTTCCTTCTTCTCAGTATAAATTCCAAACTTTTAATATCACACTTTTTGACCTGGTTCCTGGACTTACCTTGTCAGCCTTTTGTCTTGCCCTGACCTTGAATTTATTTGTAAATCACTTAAAGTTCTTTTTATACTATAACTTTAGAGGTGTTTATTTCTATTTCTAATCAGCCTTTATCTCCTCTAGGACTTCCTGTCAAATAGTGATCAACAAACCCTTAGGTGCACTAAAAAACTATAAATGATTTTAATAAACAATTATTTTGTGAAGCCAGTAGAGCTCTCTGATAAGGCTGGTTGATATTCTTTCAGACAGACCTTCTAAAAGAGCAAACAGACTCAGGCAAATCAGAATTTAGATCTTCCTAGGAATTTAGCTCTTCTTATTGAGGCCAGGACGAATTACTTCTCAGTTCATAATTTAAATGTAACTGAGAATAAATAATGGTGAAACAACTAATTTTGGCAGTGTCGTCATATGTGATCTGAGAAATTGGTATTTTCTGTTATAGAAAGTTAACTTGCCTTTATCATTCCTTGCTCTTTTATGCCGTCATCCTTACAAAATACTTTGCTAACTAATTAAGAAAGAAGTTATAATCTTATAAAGATTTCCTTTAAATGAATCAGAGAGTTTTTGTAAGATTAAAAATAAAAAAAGAGGCTACTGCTTTTTTGAATCTGTTATTACTAGATAAGGTACATGTCACTTATTCAGTGGCCAATAAAAGAGAAACATATTCACCTGGCTTCTGAGTAGACTACAATGAAGGTCTCCAAATTTGGCTGTGCATCAGAATAACCAGGGAAGCTTGTGTAAAGATGCAGGATTCCCAGCTCCACCTTCAACTTGTTAAATAAGAATCTCAAGGCAGAGACCCAGGAGTCTCTGTTTTTTATCAGATCCCCAGAGGATTCTGATGCACAGCCAGGTTTAGGAACCACTGAATCGGAATAGATTCAGCATTGGGAAGAGATACAGAGTCGCCTGATAGAAGTAAGATACTGCTTTTAGATTACTAAGTAATTGGAGGCCTGGGAGTCAGAAGGCAGAATGAGAAAAACCACTGTCCTGACCCACACTTCCATTTTCCTTATGCTTGAGCTATCCCCAACCATCTAGAACTCACCAATCACCAGTAAGAGGTCTCTGGTGATAACAGCTCTAACAGAGTAGCAGTAACATTTATTGTACATGAGGCCCTGTTTTTTAAAATGTGTGTGTGTGTGTGTGTGTGTGTGTGTGTGTGTGTGTGTTTACAATCATGCTCGCAGCATATGTCCTCAATTTGGCTCAAATAAACTCTTATAAAGTTTTATACACACACACACACACACACACACACACACATATGTATATAATTTAATTCAGTACTCAGTATACCCTATGACAGGGCGGAACATGAGCAAAGTGAAGAGCTACATAGCCAAGTTATTTACCCCAGGTCATGAACCTAGCTGACCCCATAATTCCCACTCTTATCCACTCTGCTCTGTTGCCTCTAAATGCACTGCGTGCTTTATTTTTTTTAACCATATACCTTTTACAGCTCCATTTTTTTTCTTCAAGATGCTTCCTTTGCTAAGAATCCCTTACTTCCCATTCTTCTCTACAAAGCCCAGTCTCAGCTTCTTCCTTTCTTCGGCCCCTTCTCCCATCATTTCACTGCCTTTAGACCAAATGAATTGTTCTTGCCTTTGTATACTGGAGGAAAGCAAACTAATATTTATTAGCTATCAACCAAGGGCACTATGTAAGACAAATAACATTATGTCTATGTTATATGTGGGTAAAATGAAGTTTAAGAATATGGGTGCCTTCTCAAAGAAACCCCAATATGTGGCGAGAGACAGATTTGAACCCCAGTCTAATTCCCACGCTTTGTGCCATGACATGTTGTTCTGTCCTTTGACATGTTATTCATATCATGTCTGTTATATCACAGCACAAATGAAAAAATGGTGAATTCCCTGAGGGCAAGCATATTATACCCATCTTTGAGACCCTATTGCCAGAAAAAGTGCTGTGCGTAAAATATGTGCTCTGAAAGAGTTTGATGAATGAATTTTGAGGTTCTTACAGTAAACCAGATCTGGAGAATTTTTATGGTGCTAAGTATAAAAAATGGCAAATGGTGGTTAACTTTAATTTCTCCTTCTTCAAAGCATACAGATTGCCTCACAAGCCATCAGGAAAATGCCAAATTAACCTCTTAGAGGAGTTACTAGATCCTATATCTCTGGCCATGATGTGATTTGGTGGCTTTATTTGCCTTATGATTTCTCTATTTTCAGAGTAAGTAGTTGGAAAGATACATAAAGATGACAGAAAGAAAGAAAGAACAAAGCAAGGAGAGTAAGAAGAATCATTTAAAATAATTTTTGCTTTTACAAAGCCAAGTTTTCTTCCATGTAAAGTACTTCTGAACTCTTTGGGGGAAGATAAAAACAGAAAAGGCTGAACGTTGGAATTTGTTTCGCATGCTTGAGAATTCTACATTCTTCTCTTTGTGCCCTGCACTTTTAACGTAGAAACAGACAATTCTGACTTGACCTTAAGTGCCTCACCAATCCGCTCAGGGGACTCCCTTTAGGAATATAAGCTGACACCACCTTGCCTGAGCTTCTTTCAATCAATAACATGGCAGGGTACACATGATACGAATAGGCAGCCCGATAAGAAATAAAAGCATATCTGTTGATACAAATGGAGCGATAAATGGACTGGTTTCTATCCAAGGACTTTGAAGGGGAAATCAAGGAGCGAAAAAGATGGCCAAATGTGAATGTGTAGCAAATTTATTTTTTTTCTAAGGGTTGATTTCTCTTTCCTTACTTATGCTCAGAAGAAAATGGTCAAGTAATTCTTTGCCTAAAAGAAATTTGTTACTCTGATTCTTGGAACAAGTCTCTTGGGAATGTGCATTTTGTGACTGTAAATCTACAGTGGCAAAATTGTGTTAATTTGACTAAACAGAAATATTAACCATATTATATCAAATAACTGCCAGAAATAATTCTCTACCATGCCCTGTGACTTTATTTTAATTGATTTTTTTTCCACTTTCGGCTTCTGTGATTTTTGTTTATTCTGACACATGTTTATTAAATGCATAAGGAAAATTGTTTTGCAGATTATTTTTACTGCTGTTATCTTGTTGAAATTGGTGGTGGGTTAACTCTTTTTCCTCAGAATTTCAATCTCTTTCATTTTTCGGACTTGATACTGCTGATTTAGCTTTTTCGTCCCACTAATGCGTTGTTGTCCACATCAGCAGTCTACAATTAAGCTGTATGTTTAGCAGTATCATTTGATGTTTCACAAAGACTTGAAAGTCAAAATTGAATATGATTGATTGCTGTGAGATATATTAATATTAGGATTCCTGAGCTATGTTATAGAATAAATCATTCACTGTAACAACAAAGACAATGCCTCAAACATTACTCGTTTTATGTTCTCTCAGGCCTTAGGAATAAGCCTCGTTTGTCTGCTATAGAGCCCTCATATTATACGAATCACAAGGTGAATGAATATTCATAAAACATCATGTAGGGTAGTAGAATTTAGTTGTCAATATTACTAGCAAAGATGTATTCAAAAGAGGATAACCTCATTTCCTTTATCAGCCTTTCTTTTATTTACCTTGCTAATGTTTCAATGTGAAGCTATTTTCTTATTTTAAACTACATTTGTTCAAAAAAAAAAACCAAATAATGATAATGTTAACCAACATTTTTTAAATGTTACTAAGTGCCAGGAACTGTACTATGTATTTAGCATGTGTAAGTTTATTTAATCCTCACAGTAACGCTAAGGTATGTCAATACTGTGGTTATCCCCATTTTATTGAGAAACTGAGATCCAGAGAAGTTAGATAACTTGCCTACAGTTACACAGTTAGTAAGTGGATGAGCAGGATGTGAACCCAGGATGTCTGATCCAGGGCCCACGCGCCTAATGTAGTGTACCTGACAGAGGACTAGATGAGAGATAGAGACTTCCCCAAAAAGCTTTGCTGTCTCATTTTGGTGATACTAACCAGGTTTCCAAACATTCGGTAAAGCCTTGTAGGAGACAGACTACTAGGTAGCTGAATAAGTGTCTCCTGATAGGTGTTGCAGGTATTCAAGAAAAGGCCCGGGACTGTATATGCTGGGCAGCTTTCTGAGTAACTTGTCATTATCACTTAAAACTGAGATGCCTAAGAAAAGCTTGACAATGTCAAAACACCGAATGTTAATTCTGGAAGTAATTTTACAGACTGCAGTATCTTTATGTTCACATGTGATTCTGCATACTGATCTGTGTCTTCTCTTACTGATTCTAACTTACTCCCAAATTATTTTGAATATTCACACTTTGGGGGAAGCTTTCCTTTTGTAGTTCTTTCACCTGTGGCATAGTTGAATTTACATTTTGTAAAAATGTTACACAATACCAATTTAGTATCTAGTGGGCTTATTGAAGAAGGGAGGAAGGGGCACAAAATGTTTTCTTTTATGATCTTTAATTAAGTCTTACTCCTTTAGAGTTTTAGGCTGGACAAAACGATCCTTTGTTTTCTTCAGTGATTCCACTCAGTGCAGGGTTTCTACCTATGTAAAAATAACAACTCGCTAATTTAATGTCAAAGCCTAAAGTGAATTAATTTTACATCATTCATTGGTTGTCAACAGCTTTGGAGATTTTTTTGGCAGGTCTGGCCTCCGAAACAGTATCATTGACAGAACATTTGTACCGTTAAGCCTCCAAACTCTTAGTCAGCTGTCAACACATGGGCGCTTTCTGGAGCCAGAGTCTCTCACGCTGAGAGCACTGCCTGCAGCTCCCCGGAAGCTCATTTTACCAAAAGGGTTGATTTCTCTTCTCTTACCCTTGTTCTCATTTCGTGTTAAAGCCTGCTTAAAGTCTGCCTTTTATCCTGAAAAGTACACAGGCATGTGTCATCCCTTAAACCAGTGTGATGTTGAGGTAAGGGCTCTAAAGAAATGCTAGACATCTTAGCGAATAACTAATTAGAGGGGAGTCTGAGAGTGTTAATTGTGAGCTGCAGGGTAATGAACGCTGAAACAGAAGCTTTCTGGATGTTTCCAAAAATTGGGTCAGTGTACTGAGGTGGAATTTAAAGGGTTTGTTGGACTGCGATAGATTTTTTTTAATTGGCTTGTGTCACTTACCCCAATTCTTTGATTGAAGGCTCATTTGTTGTTGACTAAGTGTTGTTTAGTTGTTGTTTGTTTTTAGTGTTTCTCTGCCTGAAGCCACTTTGGGGATATTTATTTATTAGACGTAATGGGTGATGAAGGGTGGATAGAGTAGCCTAAAGAACTAGAGGATAGCGCAAATGTTGGACCAAGGGATGAATTCTTTAGCCCACTACCACCAACATAGCACAATGAAGCAGAAACTTCCATTCATGGAGGCTCTGACAATTTGATTTTCAACGATTCTTTTCAAGTCAGATTGCAGAAAAGAGCTCCCAAATTTCATCATATGGATAACATTACAAATCATTTTATAATGGAAGTGGCATTCAGTGTCTCCATTGAAAAGGACTGCGTAATCAATTGGCGTTTCGTGGACTTGCCCTATCTAATACATTAGTAACTAACCACATGTGGCTAATTCAATTTCAATTTAAATTGATTAGAAAATTAAAGAAAATTTATAATGTAGGTCCTTCGCCACAGTTCCGGTGTTTAATAGCTCCACGCGGCTCGTGGCTATTGTACAGAGCAGTGCAGAATGTGGAACTTTCCACCATTGCAGAAAGTCCCATCGCAGAGTGCTGCAGTGGACAAGAGTAGGGAAAGCCAGTGGTCCACTGTATTCTCATTGAACGACCAACAAATCACAAAATATTTTGCCAACATTTTTTAAACTAATATTTGTGGAGCGCCCACTAAAAGTCAGGCATTCCGGGCATGCCATAGGAACAGTAATAAGCACAATAGGTCACCCCTCCCCTCACAGAATGTGCGTTTGGTGGAAAAGACAATTAAACAAGTATTAACAGAAAATATGGTAAAGGTTATGATAGTAGAAGATAGGGAACTGTAGGAGTACGTGGTAGAGACTTTCATTCCTTCTAGGGATCTCAGGAGTGCCGATGCCTGAGACATGAGAAGTCAGTTAGAGAAAAGGGGTATGGGGAGCAGAGAGTAGAAAAAATACGTTCCAGGCAGAGGGAGCAGTAATGTACAGACATCCTGTACCGAGAAATAAGCCGGTTCATTTGATGAACTTATGGGCAAGTGGGGTGAGTGACCTGATAAGATTTGTAGGTTCTTTCCTTATGAAATGACTTGGGGAAACTTACTCTTCCTCTTTAAGCTTCAGTGACTGCATTTACAAAGAAAGAAAAATATAGTACCTCCCTCGTAGGGTGGTTGTAAATATTAAATGAGATTGTGCTTATAAAGTATCAAGCACAGAATAAGTGTTGTAGAAAACTTAGTTATCGTTAACTTACAGGGGCCACCTTGACTGCATGTGGAAAATGGATTGGAGCAGGGCTTGACTGGGGGTGTGGCTACTACACAGGGGCCAGGTACAGCCATACAAGGGGAAAAGAACATTGGCCTAGCGTAAAGTAGTGGCTGTGGGAATGACGCGAAGCAAATGCATATTGGAAAATTACTTTAAAAGTAGAATAGAGTCCTTGGTGGGTGTATATGTACAAGGTGAGAAGGAGAGACGTTAAGGATGACTCCTAGGTTTCTAGCTTTGGACCATCGGGTGGGTACAGAAAGACAGATTCCAAATCCAACCTTGTACAGTTATGGAAAGTCAATTCTATGGATATGGATGAGCTACCCCTAGGTAGTCAGCGGCAGAGTAGACTGGGAATACTTCTAAATTCCTGCCAAGTACAACACACAAACTCCAATAGCAGATAACCATTTCTAAGAAAATCAAATTATAAGAGAAGCCCATCTTTGCGTGGATTGCCTTAGGGTGCTCAATATATATTCAATGATTCTGTATAGTAGGTATGTCATATATATACCTATACATACATATATGTAATGAACTTAGCTTTGAAATCAAGAGTGCCTCATATATTCACCAGGAGGATTGTCCAATAAAAAAAGACATGATATACTTCTCAAATGAATCTTCATAGTGGAACCAGGTGCTCTAACTTACTAAATGAGCTATACTGTAGGGTGCAAGGAGAGAACAGTGTTACTGTCCCTCGTTAGCACCCTCTTCCACTTGCTCTATGAAATCATTCTTTCCCCTTTTGGGTTGAAATTTCAAGATGAACCCATAGTTTTTCTGGTCACTTTCAGTTATTAAAAAGTCCAATCCACTAGAACACAATACAAGAGAACATCTTTTTAAGGCACAAGAACGTAACTATATATGAAAAGATTGATCAATTACACTTCATTAAAAATTAAAACATCTGTTCAACAAAAGCCAACATTAAAAGAGAATAAAAGGCAAGCCACAGAGTAGAGAAAATACTTAGAATACACATGTTTGTCACATATCCAATAAAGACTTGCATCCAAACTATATAAGTAGCTCATACAAATAAAAAAAAATGTATATATAGGTGACAGAAGAAAAAATGGGCAAAGATTTGGATGAAATATTTCATAAAAGGTGATGTCCAGATCTTCAATATGCATACGCAAAAGGGCTCAGCATCATTAGTGATCAGGAAAATGCAAATTAAAGCCTCAATGAGATGCCACTGCACATGCATCAGAACGGCTAAAATTTTTTAAGATTTTCAATATCAAGTATTAATACAGATGTCTAATAACTGAAATTCTCATACATTGCTTGTGGAAAATGGTTTCAAGTAGTTTGGGGAACTGTTTGGCAATATCTGTTAAACCATCTTGTAGCTATGTAGGGATAGCTACATAGTCCAATGAGAACTTGCCCCAAAGAAGTTGCTTCTACCAGTCTTGCTTCTGCCTTCCATCTAGAGCTTGAAAGGGAGAGCTCAGTTACTGTTTTCAGCTAGAGGATAGATGGATGGTTCCTGTGCAAAGAGAAGTCATCATTTTACCAGCTCTGTCTTCTTTGCCAGTTATTTGAGGCTCTTCTAAATGAAATGAAGCATCGTGAAATATTAGATACTGTGCAATTGTTTTGTTTTTTCAGTATTCTACTTTAAAACTATTTCAGGTGGGAAAAGGGAAGATTCAGAAATACAAGTTTTATCAGGTACATACATGTTCCCATGCACAAAGATTATTGGGACTTCCTGGGTGATTGCAAATAACTCTGTGAATCTCTGTGTCCATGTCTAAAAATAAAAGATAAATATTACCCGCTCTATATTATTGCCATGAAGGTAAAATAGAAAGGAATTGTGCACATTCATAAATATACACATGCATATATACATATGTGCATACATACATACTGTACCTATATTATTCAGAACAAAGTAAGTGTGCAATAAATGTTAGCGCCTTTTTTTCCCCCCTGGACTATGTAACCTCTACTCCTTTTCTTTCGGTTATAGGCTTTGGTTAGAGCAGATAGGGGCAGGACTCTAGGATTCATTATTTTAAAAAATGTGAGTTTATTATTTGGAAACTTTAATAAAGGTGCACTATACTTGAAATTAAACCAGATGTGGTAAAATAAGCATAGTCCTAGAGTTAGAAAGACCGGGATTCAAATCCCAACTCCACAACTCCCAGCTATTCATTCATTCATCACGTTTATTTAGGCCTAACTTTGTGCCAGGCACTGTTGTAGTCACTGAGTCTACAGGGGCGAAAAGACAGGCGAGAGTCCAGCCTCATGGAAGGAACTTTGTTGGGGAGTGGGGATGGGTGAACAGTACGGGAAACAGACAGTAAGCAAATAAGTAAATATAATGTCAAGTGGTGATAAGTTCTGTGAACAGGAATAAAACAAGATAAAGGAATAGAAATTAGTAGGGGAGGGAAGCTCGAGAGAGAAAGAGAGAGACTTAGACAGGCTGGTCAGGGAAGGTCTTATAAGAGACCTGAATTAAGTAAGGGAGAAAGATCTAGTAGAAGAAAGTAAAAGAGGACTTTGTAATATCCCAGAAGCCAAAGGAACAAAGCATTTCAAGAAGATGGAAGTCAAATTTTGTTGGTAATGGAGTGATAATGAGTGGCCATGTGACCCCTGGGCAAGTTATTTACTTCCTGGGAGCAATAGTCAACAATATATTTCTGAGGATTAAGTGAGATAATTTATGTACAGCACCTGTCACATAGTAGACAGGTGACTGAAGATTTCCTCCACATTTTATGTGTGTAATGAAAATATGAATTTAAAAATTCATAGTGAAGGATATTTTTAAATGGTCTCAATTTGGCTTCTCACTAAATTTGCAAAATATTCAATTAACGATGTATGTAAGCCAAAATTAGAAGTCAATAAATTAAACTATAATAGTTGTGGAACTGTATCTTTGTCTTTTATAACAGACTATATAAGTAAGAGTAGCTAATTTGATATGTCATGTCATGTGTTTTGTGTCATGTGAATTGCAATATCTTTAAATATGTTGGAACTCTTCACATTCAAACTGGCAGAAATCATTTGTTTAAAAAATAAGAGCTCAGAAAATCAAATGTTTCAGCATTCATGGGGATCTGTTTTGCTAAATTACAGTTTCTATGAATGATCAGCAAATTACTCCCATTTTAAATCTAAGAAATAAGGCAACTGATTTGATTTTCATCAGTTGCAGTCATTCCCTAATGCTTAGCACTGATTTTTAAATATGCTTTCAATTTTACAGAATTTGGCTGAATAATATGACATGTGATCTAACGTGTATAGGAATGACAAAATGAAACTGTTACATTCTCTTTAAAGTAATATGAAATTATGGTATCTTTGTCTGGCTACCTCACAATATTTACATGTCACCTAAATTATTTTATAAAAATCAGGCATTAAAACTTCTACCCAGAAAGTGTGGAAGAATGAGGATATACTTTCAAGCACGTGTTTAAATTTACATAAATTTAAATGATATGTTTTTATGCACTGTAGTTTCCTCCAGAAGAAATTTGTATGCTTTTTGAAAGCACAACTCTTACTCTTAGATGTTTAAAAGCATGTCAAATACTTTACAGGAAAGGACATAAAGTCATTTTACTTAAAGTAAATCATTTTTCCAAATTTTCTCAAGCACATTTATGTAGGTACTGAGAGAGCACGAGAGTTCTTTTTCCTGTTTTAAATACAAAACACGCCAGCTGCTACCCCAGCTATCCACTAGAGAAAGGGAGAATAACTAAATTTCTGCAGCAATGTGTAGAACTAAATTTATTGAAATCCCAGTGAAAGCTTGTGTTGTGTTTGGTATAATAAGGAAAATTCCATAAGATATCTTAGATTGCATTTTCTTCGTGGTAATCTTCATCGGCCGTGTGCTCCCCGGTCAGCATGTAAACATGCCTCATGCATTTAGAAGGAAAACCCACACCTCAGAAGCCAGCCAGGTTTGGGGATTACAAGACGTTTTATTTCAAATAATATGATTACTGCTTGTTGTAAATACTGAATCCACTGAATTCGGTACCGAGAGGTTGGAGCCTGATGCCCCCTATTAGTTATTTTTCCCGAAATATGTGAGGAATGAATTTGTCTTCTGGAGTGTGTGGTTTTGATGAACGGATGTCAGCCTTTCTTGTATCTATTTCTGAGGCGTTTCCCCTAGTTATAGTTCTGGTTTCCTTTCAAGGACTTCTCTAAAATTCATTTTTCACTTATTACGAGAGGCGACTATATACATATTGAGGATTCCTCCTATTTCCTTTCAAAGACCTTCCTCTTTCCACCCAGCCTGTGTTTTCTAAAAGAAGACACAATCAAATGTGTTTGTTCCTCTGAAGAAATCCCTGACAGGCCCACGACACCAGCTACTGCTGTAACTGTACATTTCTATCCATAATTGATGACCTGGGGCCCCGCAGGCAGCACCAGTCCACAAGCCATATAGATTACCATCCAGTGAGGGGTTTTAGGTCTTTGCATTTTCCATTTCTGAATAGAATAACTCCTTGCTCAATAACAAAAATTCCAGAAGGAGTAAGTTTACTATAGTAATAAATATTCTTCAGAGAACAAAGCATTTGCCAGCAATAGAAGATTGCGACAGTCTTTTAAGATCCTAACTTTATTACCCTATCCTCCACCCCAACCATCTCTCAACTTAGCAGCCCTGGTTTGGTGTTGCTGACGTTTTGGTAATAACATATCTTTTTAAGTTTAGTGCTGAGGAAAGTTAAATTCCAAAGGACACTTTCTGAGGTATTCCTCAATCTAATTGCCCTTTCGGTTTCTTTGATTTACTAAAAGATGAGGAAACGGGTAGATATACCTGCTTATCTTTTCATGAGGAATTTATGAGATTCTTGTCACGGGAGCAGCATTTGTTACGTCCTACTCACTATGCCTATCTTTTTTTGTCTAAACACGCTTTCTTGCCCTTAGGCCTTTGTACATTCTGGTCCCCTCCTTCCCAGACCATTTTCAGGTACCCTCCACCTCCACCCTTCTCTTGGCCATTTCTGCTCCTCACTCTGGTCTCAGGCTAGATGTCACCTCCTTTGGACTCCTCACTCAGTTAGGTTAGATAAGCAGCTTCTCCTCACCCCATTATCTGGCCTTGGCCTTTTTACTTTGTCACAACTAGACTGTGACATCTTAAGGTAGAGACCAGGCCATCTTTATCATTGTTTCCCCAACCTCTAGGATATGCCTGGCATAGAGTACGTGTCCCATAATTATTTATTCAATGAAACTACAAAGATACTGATAATATAAAATGGAATGTAAACATGATGATATGGAACATTGGATTTTAAATGATACATTGTTAGAATTTGTGGTATTCCTAGATTTTCATTTTGGTTTTCTTATAGTGATACGTATTCTTAAGAATGCTGTGACATCATAAAAATAGATTTGAATTACAATTATGTTTTGCATTTAAAGACTCATGAGACTAATTTGTAATTTCAGATAACTAGGTTAACTAGGTTAACTAGGTTAATAAACCCTGTGTTAGTTAAGAAATAAATAGCTGAAAATTTTTAATTCAAATTAAACCAAATTGTGGAGGAGGACATATATCTATTTAATTCTGAGGGTTTAGGCTGGTTGCTTTATTTTGATTCATTTCCTTTTAAAAAAATATGATCTCTCAAAGGGGAACGAATTTTTCTAAATCCTAACACGTGTGCTATCTCATTCTGGCTATCTGGAAGAGAACTTCATTTTTGTCGTTATTTCTTGAACTGCCTTTGTACTGTCAGAACACAAAATGCACAAATGTCTTTTTCTCTTTGAACCAATGAAACATACAAAGCTACTAAAGTGCTAATGCAAAAGTGGCTGTTTGTTGGGTTTTTAAAATACTTTTAAATTTCAGAACACATTCCACAGTTCCCCATTAGAGTTAGTGGTCTGGTGGCAAATTAGCTTCTTCAAGTTTGTAAATGAGTTGTTGATTTTTATGGGACATGCTTTTGAATTCCAACCTTATAAATGGAGATGAGGCCCACAAACTACAGTGCAATGTTACCAAACTGTTTGAGTTCATATCCTGACCTCAAAAATTACTGTTTGACTTTGGGCAAATTAGGTAACCTCTGTGTGCTTTGATTGCTTCATCTGTAAGTGGAAATAATAATTGTACCTCTCCATGGGCTTGTTTCCAGAAGTGTATAACACTTGCAGAGTACGTACAACAGCGTCTGGCAGGTATGTTCAATAAATACTACCTATTATTGGTATTATGATTATTAATCAACCTTCAAAGTAAGAAATCGTGTATTCCTTTGTTCAAAAATATTAAGTAAGCCCCTACTATGTCCCAGGCATTTTACAAGATGGAGGTACTGTACTAGGGAATATCAGATGGAGTAAAAATAAGCATGGTCCCTACCTCATAAAGCTTACATCCTAGTGGAAGAGACACCAATGTTAATTAAAGAGTTAAAATAAATGTAAGGTCGCAACAGTGCTAAGTGCTGCAGAGGCGATCCACGGTATCATGAGAGGGCGTATTCAGGGGAAATTGATATTGGCAGGAAGGCATCCTTGATAACTTGGAGGAAGCTAAGATCTGCAGGTGGAAGGGAACAGCCCAGTCAAGGAAATGGACCAAGGGCCCCATGGCTGGAGCCTGGAGAGCCAGATGGAGAGTGGGGAGAGATGGAGACGGAGAGAGAGGTAGGAGCAGATCATACAGGATGTTGTCGGCCATGATTGGTCTTTAGAGGCTGGTGGGAACCCAGTGAAGGATGGCATTTCCATATGGAGACTGGGTTGGAGTTTCCCACAGTGTAAGAAGTAAGAGAAAGTGAAGAAAAATGACCCCTTCCTAGACATAGCATGGATCATAGGCTAAATTTTAAACTCAAAACATTTGCCATTGCACCCTCCTGACTCCCTCTCTAGTCCCTCTTCTACTTGGGTCATTTCACCTAAGCCCGTAGCTCTCATGCTACTGTTTACCCTCTGCATCAAGCTAGTCGGGCCCACCCGACCCAGATAAGTGCTTTCTGCTCCAAAGTTTCTTCCTTTCTTGCTTCTAACACAGTCTTATTCTGATAGAAGTTTTGGATTCACATGAGTTAGACTAAGATGTGAGCAGCTTACCTCAAGAACAGTGTTCTTAAACTTTTTGGACTCCTTTACATTCTGAAGATGTGTTAAGGACCACAGAGAGCTTTTATTTATGTCAGTTATATCTACCTGTGTTTACAATATTTGAAATTAAAGCTAGGAAATTATTCATTCATTTACAAATAATAAACCCCATGATACGTAAACATAAATGAGTGTTTTTATGAAAAAATAACTGTATTTTCCAAAAGAAAAACAAAAACTAGTGAGAAAAGGATCCTTGTTTTATATTTTGCAAATCTCTTTAATGTCTGGCTTAATGCAAGACAGTTGGAGTCTTATATCTGTACCTGTATTAAATCTTTCCGTGTCGCATGTCCTGTAGCCTCTGGAAAACTCCACTGCACAATTGTGAGAGAATGAGAGTAAATAATGTCTTAGTAGTCTCATGAAAGTAGTTTTTATCTCACTGACCTCCCAAAACAGTTTTAGGGCCCCATGGGTCCGCAGACCACACTGTAAGAACTGCTGCTCTAGAAGAAGACATGCGATTTAAAAGCAAGATGCTTTTTAAGTCAAAATCTTTCATCTGAGATGTCATTTCCAGCAGTCTAAAAAGTGAATGGAAAGAAGCCAGGCAGTGTGGCTGTAGTCTATTTCTGCTTTTCAGCAGTTCTTCCATGTTATCTGTGTTTGAACCCATGAAATTCTCTAAAAAGTCCAAGTGATTTTCAGTGTTAGCAGAGACTCTTATAGTTGTCTAGACAATATTTGAAATTCCTGAAACATGGTATTTTTGCCCTGATTACTGGGGTGAGGCTCATTCCCTATTCGGAGGAAATGGGGATTCCCTTATGGCTTCCTGTAAGCATCAGGTCGCTTGGCTTTTCTGGCACAGCCTTGCCCAGAAGACTGCAGCTTCACTGTCTTTATCGTTCAAGAAGCACTGATTTTTGAGGTGTAGCCCAAGTCACAAGAGAACTGTCAATATCCGTGGTCTCTTCCAGTTCAGAGACGACATGATTTTATATTATATGGCACACAAGCTCTTTCAGAAGACAGCTAAAAAATTTTGGTACGATGCATCATTTAAAAATGAATTTGGTTTCTCTCATTGACAGACTTGAAGAATAATATTCCTTTAGATGTGTTTTGTTGCCTTTGTCAAAAACTTATTTTCATTCCTTGTAACCATCCCTTGCACCTATAATCACAGCTGGTACCTATAATGTAAGTTCTACAATCACTATCAGTGAGAATAAACTCTGCCCTGTTTTCTTTTATGTTAATCATATATTTCTCTCCACACTATTAGATACTTCATTGTAGCCCCCCGCAATCATAAAAGTACCTGCAGGGAGAAGAAGACCATGGTAAGGGGAAAAGTCGGCTCAGTCTGTGCTGTTCTTCAAACCAGGAGCTCATCACGGAGAATTTGGCTGTTCAATACCAGTTTATGTCCCAAATCAGTAGTAGTTTCTACCTTTAAGGAGGGACACACATTTGTGATTAAAAAAAAAAGTCATTCTAGAAGGAAAACTGAAATGTCATTTGCACTTCTTCATTTGAACTGAAATTCTTGGGTGCTTTTTGTAAGATGTGTCACTCATAGATAAATGGTTGGGGACATGTTGAGCTTGGTCAGAGGTCACAAATGAGTGTCCCACAGGCCTCATGCAGACGACAGATGTGCTTTCTTTGGCCTGCAGAGTGGTGTGTGTGTGTGTGTGTGTGTTATTTTTTCATCTGAATTTTGAATACATATACTCTAGGTTGCTTTCTAGCTTGCCCGACTCCCTGTTATCTTACATGTGGCCTCACTCATACATTTCAGTGTCAGTCTGACCACTGTCAGTATTTTAATTAACAGCTCTACAAGTAGCCACATCTAGGGAGAAGAGGAAAAAAGGACCAAGAGAACCCAAGAAGGTTACAATATTTACTGTGACATAAGAAATCACCTAATCGAAAATTATTTGACAAGAACATATAATTGCTGATTTTTTTATTCTTGGACATGTGAAAAAATAACTTTAAAAATAAGCGAAAATAACAATTGATTGAAAAGCATGCCTCAAAAATGACATTTATCATATAAAGATGTTTTTAATAGCTTAACATAAGAGTTAGGGTAGGTAATTATGAAAGGGGGTCCTGAAAGAAGTCATCTAGCAAAACTTTGCTTTTGCATTTCGTTACTTTTATTATTTATATGGCATTGGTTTATCTAGAAAAAGTACTTAATGTACATTTAAATATATAGAATCAGCCACACAACTAATTTATCAAGTGCAGAAACTTTGCTGTTGGTTTATCTGGAAGGTCCCACAGCACCACCTAGTGCCTTGTATTTTATTTTGCATAATATTTTTGTAAATTTAAAAATTCTTATCACATTTTAATATCAAATGTAGCACTGAAATACATATGTAGTTTAAGCAGTATTATAAGTAGAATGAGATAAAGTAATTCTTACATGTTTAATTGATAATCTTAAGTGGAACTCAACAAATATTTATTGTATAGCCAAACTATTATAAAAATTGACTGATAAAAATTAGTAATATTTTTAATTCACAACCAAAGTCATTCTTCAGAAGATTGTTACATTATATAGGATTAACTGAGTTATTGGTAAGATTTTTATGTAAATCAGATGCTGATTCCTTTCATTCTTTTTATTTGCTGCTTTATAATAAATTAAAGGTCCTTTTTCCAGGCTTCTTTTTGAAGTCCATGAATTCCCAGTCTTCATAGATTAAACTACATTTATTTATACCCCACACCACAGCTCTTATCAATTTGAGACCAAATTGTAAAGCCACTTTTAAAGCGAATTTTGAGGTACTTAGAGGTAGAATGTTATAAATACTTATACATTAAAAAATAAAATGCGTCAAATAAAAAAATTACATGAATTTATATATTCTTTTATGAAAAGCACTCCAGGAAATATACTGAAGTATGAAAAAAATAAAGCCATATGCACAATACTGTATAAGTGTGGCTTGTCTTAAGAAAACTGTATAAATTTGAATAATTTAAGAAGGATAGATGGATGCATGGGTTGGTAGAGGGATTGGTATATTATTTTCTCAAAGGAGTTACAAGGCACGGGTAACATGCCTGGAGATAGTGGGGTGCTAGAAAATTTTACTTTTCATGTTTTACTTTTCTATACATTTCAAATTTTTCCAATCAAATTCATGTATTACTTTAAGGTCAATAGGGTTCTTTGAGTATTAATATTATGAGCCATTTCATTTTTCCTTGTAATATTTCTCTATTAAAAATAAAGCCTAATTTTTTAATAAAGAAGAAAATCTAGCATTATAACACATGGTAAGCTTCTATTTTATAGGCTTACCTTTTCAGAAGGCTTTATGACGCATTATTTTGTTTTCCTTTGGGGTATATGAGAGCCAAGAAGGCACAACATTTTGTGAGATTTGTCAAGCTGTGTCCTTGACTTCTAGAATGTTATCAGGCACACAATAAGTGCTGAGTAAATAAGCATTAAATGAGTGAATGAATGAGAACATATCACATTGTGTCCAAATCTATGTAGTAATGAGGGATATTACAGAATTTCACTCTATCTGCATGTATGTAAATATATGTAGATACACTCTTATATCTGATGTCATTTAAAACATGAATACTTATAAATATTATTTCAAAGTTTATAAGAACAAAGGCATTCAATTTTACTTTGAGGTGTTTGTTATGCCCTCCCCACTCCTTTTCTGCCTATTCTTAATAAGACTTTATGCATTCGTGTTAGCTATATTTAGAACTTGGTCATAATGAAACTCAATCTAAATGTTTAGTAAAGATCAGTACTCTCATCATTTACCTTTTATATTTCAGTTACTAATAATTCTATCAGTGACATAAACGGTTGCTACTTGAAAGTTCCTGCGATCACTTATATTAAGCATAAAATGCTAATTACTCATTATTAAATATACTCAATTCCTAATTACATATTTAAAATTTGATGACATTTTATAGCTACCTGTTAGTGAAAATCCATTCATAGGCACTAAATTGTTGTATTTTAACATACAGTGGTGTACATGGATTTTTTTTTCTTTTTCTTTAACTGTCAAAGTGTGTAGAAGTTGCCCTCTACTGGGGAACTAGAAAAGTTATGTTGACATAGATTTTCAATTTCCTTAAAGACTCTTAGTTAAATTCACTGTGATTTACCAGACGACCACTTCTTGCTCTCTGGCACGTTTAAGTTCCAAAGATGTTGAAGTGGTTAGCATTTAAAAATATGCATCTGATGTGGATATACCTACAGCTATTCCTGAGTGGAAAAGTTGACTATTCCGTCTTAAAAACTCCTTAGTGACAACACCCATCCAGAAGTAATTGTATAGGAATGAGTCTTTGTTGAAACATTAAGGAGAATTAGCTGGATATAATTATACAACCAAAACTGAGTCTGGACTGTTTTTAGAAATTCATCATGAGAATTTCGGGATAAAAGTCTAAGCACTAAAAATATTTCATCTAGCTCCTTTGCATTTTCCTGGGTCATAAGGTGAAATTTGATTATGCAGAAATGATTTGCCTGTGTTAATTATTGAACTTTTATACCAAAAAAAAATCACATGATCATAAAATGGCAAAGTCTATTTATCAATTCTAGTAAACTAAGATCGTGTTCTTTCTCACCTCATCAATGCTTTTTCTTCTGCTGCCAGGAATTCTGTCAGACTTTGAGTCACACTGCCCTAGAGAGGTTCAGGGTCTAGGATTCATCTTGTTTGGACCCCAGTATCACATTGGATGTTTTTTGTCTCTTGCCCACTGGTATTTAATAAAAATAAATGTGTTATTAAGGAGAAGCCTGTTTAAAATAGACATTGATGGCGGGGGTGGGGGGTGGGCAGTGGTCAGGAAAGAAGACTCCCGAAAGTTTGCCCGAGTATGAGAATCCTACTGCCCCTGCCTGGGTGATGCGGGCGCATATGTGGAGCAGTGTTGCCCGCCTGAGGAGCAGACCTTTATTAGGGCCACCGGTTAATCCACCTCCTCCCGACTAAAGCTTCTCTGAGTCATAAAGGGCAGGACCGGTTTTCCAAGCTGTAGGAATGGCTCTGGCTAAGGGGTATTATTGAAACCAGAGTAAATCAGACCATTGATATATGAGACAAGGCAAGTGGAGTGCAGCTGTCTCCATTCATTTTGTCCGTTTTTACACTCAGTATTGATCGTCACAGCTAGATCTAACAGCACTGTGTGCTGTCATTTAGACACATCCAAAAAGAATAGATGAGCTGTGCCAAACCCGTTCATTTCACATGTGTAGACACTCATCTGATTTTTTGCTGTTATTTGTTTTATTATGGTAAAGGTCTGTTAGGAGTCTGAACGCTAGTTTTGAGTCAACCGTTATTTTGAATGTCTTATTAACAAGAAAATCATTTTACAATTTTCTAGACGTTTGTTTTAACATCTAGAGGCCTACATTAAAATCACCTTCCCCAAATCTCCCACAAATGACTTTTTATTGCCTCCCTTCTCTTTCCCCACTAAGCCTCATACTTTCCCTTTCCTCTATCTTCCACATCTCTACCTTGCTTTTGCAAAATTTTGCAAAACTGTTCTCTCATAGCTTTGCTGGCAATTCATGAGCCCTTTGGAAGGGAAGGGAACACCTGTTCCATGCTGTGATTTCCTTCAAAATACCCTTCTGTAGTTTGTTCTGATTTTATCTGTCCTTTTTGCTTTATCCAGACAATAAATCATATAGTACTGAGGAATAGTTTTCAGTCTTCATATGTGAGTTTTGCTCTGCTCAACTGTTTTATCGGAGGCAGTATGGTGCCCGAAATAAGAGACGGGCAGGGAATTTGAGACACTTATTGTGCGAGTCCTAGTACTTCCACTGACGCTGAGGCTGTGTGTGACAGACACCAACCACATCCTTGGGCCTCAACTTTGTAATCTGTAAAGTGAGATAGCAGAGTACCCCCTAAATCCCTTTCAGCTAGGCTTCTCTGATATCTCTAAATTCTCAAAGAACTCTTAACCACTATGTAGACACAGAATGGTAGAGACCATGGATTCTGGAGCCAGATTTGCATGGCTTGCTTCTCATTCTGCCACCTATTGCTTAGGGATTTTCTACAATTCTTCTGTCTGTACACCTCCGTTTTCTACTCTGTAAGATGAGGATCGTAATGGTACCTTCTACCAAGTTTTTTTATGGATTGAATGCGTTCACGCATATAAAGAGCATAGAGCAATTCCTGACACCTACAGAAAAGGCATTCAATAAATATCAACTAATCTCATTATTATTACAAACATAAGTGTTTTAAAGCATTTCAGAAAATGTGTGTTTTTCATCCAATGAACATGGTGCCCCCGGAAGGAAACATTTGTAGACATGCATCCATGCATTCATTAATTCAGCAAAAAATGTATTGAGTGCCTAATATGTGCCAGGTACTATCTGTCACAGGCATCAATGAGAAAAATGTCAGATATACATTAAATCTTTTAAGCCAGTTGGTAATAAATATTCAGTGTCATTCTAGTGGCCTGAGAGTGTTACTTGCGGCATCCTTTTCATATATTCCTATATCACTGGCAGATTGTATTGTGATATTTGACCCTGTTTTAAATTTATATTACATATTTTATTGATTTCCTTCAATCAATATCCTGAATATCTTTTTAAGTTTCCTACTTCCTCCTTTGCTCTATTTTTTTTTTTCCTGACAACTTTTCTTCCTTTGTATCCTCTCTTGACCTCTCATCTTTTGTTTTTATTCCTTTGGCTGGTATTCTGCCTCCTGGGACTTCCTACAGCTTAGCCATGGTCTCTATAAGCCTCCTTCTTTCCTAACTATAAGATTGGGATAATCAATGTACTTATTGGAACTTTAAGGTAGATAATGTTTGCAAAGCATTTAGCACAGTTCCTAGTACATAATATACCTTAATAAACATCGGTTATTGTTAGGATAGTGGTATTTGGTATCACTGAAACAGTGATTTTGAAGCAAGAAATGATACAAGCTGAATGTGTAAAACATTCAGGCCATGGGAACTTTGGCTGACCATTGGGTTATTTGGAACCATCCTCCTGACATTTTCAGAGAGCTGTGCTTCTTGTGTATAATGTTTGTTGTACTACTAATAATCCTTAATAGGCTACCACATATATTCCTAGGGAAAATAAAACTACAACAAATCACACTGTAGCTGTGTGCCCACAGTACAGACTTGAGGCCAGAATGAACCTTGGTAAATCTTTCCTTAGCCATGAAAGCTGATGGCAGTAAAACAGAAATTTTGACTTGCTTACCTTTTGCTGCCTCCTTTCGTCTAATACGTGCTCCACAGATAAGCACTTTTATGAAGCTCCTTGGGAAAATTAATTATTGCATGTTAAATCTATAAACTTAGAAGACATTTATATGATAGATTCTTGGAAAACACAGAAAATTCCCACATCCATCTTGCTTTAGGATTTAATTGTATTTCAGATTATTCTTATAACTCTTAATCTGGATTAAAAAAAAAACGCCAATTGTTAATAGTTTTAATACAGGTCTGTGCATTTACATAGTCTGAAAAGGTTCACTTTTTTCAGGTAAAAAGTAATAAGAAATCATGAGCTTCAACACCGGTTTTCAACATTAACATATATTCTTAGGTTGGTGCAAAAGTAATGGCGGTTTTTGCAATTATTTTTAACCTTTTAAACCACAATTACTTTTGCACCAACCTAATAATTAATAACACTATATTATTCCTTCTAATTTGTAATGTACATGGTATTCCTCTTTCATGTTCTTGTGTTTATTCTTCTTTTCTTATGCAGCTCTGAATATGTGGACCCGAAACTCCCCATATTCTGCCTGCTGTTCAGCATTCTTAATTTACCTCTCTCCACTTCCCTTTGCTTCCATCATCTTTGGCAAAGAGAACCATCTTCCGATTGGAAATAGTTAAGTAAATATTGTCAAAAGGAAAGTATGCTCACGATAAGCAGACTCTATCTGCTGGCCCAGACAAAGTACCTCACAGGGTCCGGAGAAAACTAACATTTGACATTGCTGAATCACTGTCTTTGACAAATCATAAAGAAAAAGAGTACAATCGGTAGCTGGACATGTGCAAACATCAAAAAGGGAAAGAAAGTAGATTTTACACATTATTAACTGGTCCTTTGTTTTCAGTCTAGAGAAAAATTGAAGAATGGGTAATTAAGGAGTGTGTTATAGGCAG
This sequence comes from Rhinolophus ferrumequinum, assembly GCF_004115265.2. Classification (NCBI taxonomy): domain Eukaryota; kingdom Metazoa; phylum Chordata; class Mammalia; order Chiroptera; family Rhinolophidae; genus Rhinolophus; species Rhinolophus ferrumequinum. Next base: position 19,386,884 of record NC_046301.1, on the reverse strand, counting down.
TGAAGGAACAGGCTGTGATGCTTAGAAAGCGGCACACATTCGTGAAAACCAAGTCATTAGAAATAAAAGTTTGTCCCACTAACTTTTTCCTTTTCTTTTTTTTTTTTAATTATAATTACTCATCTAAAACAATACTTTAGAGCCAGGTTTGACTACAGCCCTTGGGACTAACTTGACCATAACCATTTGTTTACTTATTGTCTGCGGCTGCTTTGTAGCCATAACAGCAGTGGTGAGTAATTGCAAAAGTCTGTATGGGCACCAAAGCCTGGAATGATTATCTGGCTCTATACAGAACAGGTTTGCCTACCCCCGATCTAGAGTCTGAATCAATTCGTTTTGGATTTTAATGTGCCTGCAAATTACCTACAAATCTTGTTTAAAATGCAGATAATGATCCAATAGGTCTGAGTAGGGTCAGAGATTCGGCAATGCTGCTGGTCCACAACCACAGTTCAATGTCTTGAGGATGTAGGTTGCAAAAAGATGTTGACCAAATCCCCCCATTGAAAGAGAGAGAGCGTTATGCACTGGAAGTCAGTTCAATTGGTTAAACTCTGACTTATTTGAATCATAGTGTCTAAGGATCAATGTCATCTTCAAGATAAGTTTTTTGGGTCATTTGAAATTGATTTTCTAATTATCATTTCCTTGTATAAGGACGTTGGCTCAGTGATGGTATTTGAAGGGAGTAATAATGAGCTTGAAAGCGCAAATGTTTAGATGACCAATAACAACAGGGTTGGTCTGCTGAACATTTTCTCTATTGGAAGACAATTCTCCAGGTGTCTCTCACATTTCTGTACCTCTTGTGAGCAGACACTGACTGCGCATGGTTCCCAACTATCGTTTCAAGGATGTTTGTATAATGAACAGCCTTGAAAGACAGACGTAGCATCTCCCCCTGGAGCAAAGGGCAGGTTTGCTTACGACCTTAGAAGATGAAGATAGTATCTCCCTCCAAAGCAAAGCGCAGTCCTACTTTCGGCCCATTATTAAACATTTGGGTTCCCTAACCTCGTATTCCCTTCCTGTAATGCAACTCAGTACATGTGCAGCATCTATCTGACCCCATCTGCACCACCACACTTACTTGGGGGCAGGAACTGAGGCCAACATCATACTTAGGCTCCTTTGGCTCTGACCCGGGAGACTTGTGTCTTCTTCCAGCGTCCAGGAAATGGTGGTAGGCTATTTGTTATTTTCAAGTACGGTAAAACCTCAGCACAGTCACAGTTTTAGAGATCCTCTCCCATCAGTCTCAGCACAGGTTTCCAATCACTGACTTTCCCCTTTCTCTGAAACTGTCTTCCCCGCATTTTAGTAAAACTCTTCGCTTTATACTTAATATAGAAAATAGAAGCTCTCAGATGAAGTTTCCTTCAGCTCTCTGACATCCAGCATACAAGTCTGTCTTCATCTCTACCCAGTGTCTCCTTCTCTCTCCTTGTACAGTGAGGAGGTGCCAGACCCTCCAGCTGTGCACTGCTTCTTCCTCGAGTATAAGGCACAATCACTTCTCTTTACGAACTCTCCATCCCCCTGCCCCCTCTTGGTTCTTTTCTGTAAATTGTTTAAATCTTCAAGTTTCTCCTTTTAAAACAAACTGAACAACGATACGGCCTTCACAGACAACCCCAAAGACTTCACAGAAACTTCCCTGGAGTTTTACATAAAATTCCACTTCAAAACGACCGAAGTTTTTCATGGTTAGACTTTGGAATCCTTTTCGCCTCCGCACCCATGATGCCTGATACATAGTTAGCATTCAACAAATGCTTGTTTAATTAAATGTGCATCATTGAGACAAGCCAGCTAGTACTATTCCTGCCATGGGGTCACCACGATCCAGGAATAGATCCTTAGCTTTGCAGATTCGGAGACTCACTGTCATTAGCACACCCAGAGTGTTTGTGTTCTGGAAGACTGGTGCCAGCTACTCAGTGTGCTCTCTTCCTATCAGAAACCGTACTTGGAAAATACAGTTATTATTCAGCATCTTCTTGGCAAGCGTGGACTCAGACCAGAGAGCATTAACTGGATGTTTTCAGTGGCTGGCGTTCCCTGCCTCTAATAGCCTGATGCATGTATCTTTACTATGGTGAACTGTCCCTGGTAAATAAGCTAGAATGCTCATGTCAGCACCTCTTCCCCTGGCAGAGATATGGACTTACTGAGAAATGCTTGATTTGGGGATGTGAAGGCACTTCCTCTGTGAAGGTCCTAAAACTAAAGAGGAAAGTACAGACGGAGGAAGGGAAAGAGGCCCCCACCAACCAATCAACCCCCACTTTCCTGCGCACGGCCCTTTCCTAGGCTCCTAATGCCTCTTTCTTTCTTCTATACAGTTAGTCAACTATATATTTTGGCACCATGTTTATCAGGGCATATTCTCTGCAGACCATATACCCTGATCATTTTGTTTGAATTTAGGTGTCTCCAAAATGCCCCATACCACCCCGTATACTGACAACAGGACAAAATGCGAAGACAACCTGGGAATTTGGCATCAGTCTTCCTTTTCTTTTTAAGTGATCTTTGCATCAGATACACACACAAGATTCAGACTAACAAAGTGGCAAAGTATAATTTTCAAAAGTTGAAAATACGACTTTCTTACAAATATAGAATGAACACATATCAAACCTTTGTTTAACTGAATAATGAGGGACCCAGCAGGATGGTAAAGTTGGTTTCAAGGAGATTATAGAAATGGGGGTTGTGGAGTCCATCAGAAAAGCATAGCACAGTAAGTTTGCCAAGTTAGAGATAAAACTGGCTAATACCCACGGGGTAATGAAACCATAACCGTTGGGGTTATTTTTTCTACTGGACAGATATTATTTCTGTCTCTGAGGGACACAACTTTGTAATGTCACATGGAATTTCACAGTCTGGGCCCTACTCAATAGTAAATGGAAGCCAAACGATGGTGTATTCCTCTAGGTAATTAAATCACCCTTGGACTGGCCTGTTAGACCATACTCAGGGATGACACAGAAAGGATATGTAGTCCTCTTCGGCGTGATTTCCAAGTTTTGGTCAATTTTTATGAAGCGAGTGCTGTGGACTCTGAATTCATCTGGATGAGCTAACGTCTGAGGGAAGGTTCAGGCCCTCCCCCAGGAGGAAGAGTGGGAGAAGACTTCACGTGGGGACCCACATGCTCACCTCATCATTATTCTTCAAACACAGCCCTAAGGAAATAGTTTAAGAGTGCAGAGATTTTATTCACACCATTTAAAAGCAGCTGTTAAAAGGCCATCACAAGGAAAGAGGGGTAAGACATGCCCTAAGTCGCTCCAAGGGGAACACAGGGCCGCAGCGGAAGTGGTTTGGGATCAGTATAAGAGATTCCTCCTTGCCCAGGAGTCCCCGCCAGGGCAGTGTGTGCCTCCAGGGCAAGGACTTGTTGGCTGTCTGTGGGATCTCTGGCAAAGGTGCAGCCGTTGCACCCTCACAGAGCAAGTGAGGGCGATGGTCGGAGGCTGTCACACTTCCCATGAGGACTGGACCAGGGTAGGTCTAAGATCCCTTGCAATCCCTTTACAGATTCTGTCATTCTGTAAAAATTGAGGTATTGCCTCTTAATTAAAAAATAAAAAGCACCTTTCCCATTCAATATCCTGGAGACGGAAGCCTAAGAAGTCAGTTTCGGTATCTGTGTGATCACAATAGTTGTTGCAGAAAAACCTTTTGATAACATTTAATGTTCAAAAAAGAAAAAATGATAATTCACGTCAGTTTTGCCCTTTTTACAAGTCCTACAGTTGAGAGAAGTGCATTCACAGTTTTGTTGTTTTTGTTGTTATTTGTGGGTTTGGAATTTGTATTTTAATGTGACTCAATCTCAGTGTCTCAGATTTGACACTTTTTTTTTCCCCTTTCCACTAAAGTCATTGAAATATATTCACCCAATCGTTCACATCAGAGGTGTAAATGGATTTTCTGAAGGTTTTTTGAGAGACAATCAAAGCCAGTCACTTTGTGACTTGAATTCTTCAGGTGTTGCAATCAGAAAGCTTAACACACCATCCCAATTGCAGGATGCTAAAACTATGTCTTGACCTTGAATCTGCAAGGAGGAAGGTAACATCTCTTGCTAGAACTGTTCCTCCACCACCTCTTGGTTTTGTCCATTTGTATAGGATTTACTTGGGAAAAAGAAAGAAGAAGGAATCAAATTGAGTCGTCAGAGCCTGAGAGAAAGCAACATGTTTATTTGACTTGCCAGTTTCCAATGATTGTTGTTGCAGTTTAAATTTTTAGGTTACCCTTTTTATCATTGATTTTCTCAAAAACCTGACTTAAAAAAACGTATCAGCCATGTCACACAAAAGCTTATTCCTCAATTAGGCATGTCATCAAAAAGACATACTGAATTTGAAGCTCCTATCAAGTTTACTCTTAAAATGTAGCCCGGAGGAAATAGGGTAAGATTTCAAAGATTTTATTTACACATTCAGAATCACAGGCTCTGGAGTCAAGGAGAAAGATTGAATTTTCAGCATTGCCTCTTCTAACTTTACTCAGTGTCTCTGAGTCTCCGTTTCCTTCCCTAGTAGGTGGGGAAATAATAGTACCTACCTCATAGGGTTCTTGTGAGGATCACGTAAGATAACATACACAGCGCTCGGCATATTATCTGACATAGGTGCTCCCTCAATATTAGCTATTATTATTTTAACAGGAATTCTAACATCGTCACCAAAACTTTACTTATGGTGATCTTGTCTGGATTCATGGCATCGTGGCTAATTCATTTCCTAGTATAACTGAAAAGCAGGTTTCAGCCTAATATAACAATTCCTCCTTAGTAAATGAACTTGAACAGCTACTTTTTAGAACATAATGAGGATTCTCGAATTCAGAATTAGAACATACATCTCATTCGCTAAGAAATTTTTCATATTTCAGAAACGAATATTCTTGCAAGAACTGCAAAGAAATTGTTGTGTCTCCGTGACAATCTGTGACAATAACTTGAAATATTCGGGCAGGGTAACCTGCAGATAATAGTGTTCTGCCTTCCAGAATAAGGTCATCTCTAAGAATTAGTTGTCAACTTGAGACCAAGACCAGAAAGCAGCTAATCACTCCACATATGCCAAAGCAGAACTCTGGAAAACACTGCAGTGGTTGCAGAAAGCTGCTATAGTGAAGTCAGGTTTGGATTTGGAGTTAGACAAAGCAGGCTCAAGTCCAGACTCTACCATGTATTTGCTGTGTGACTTTAGGCTGGTTGTTTGGCTTTTCTGAACCCGTTTCCTCGTCTATAAAATGAGGCTATTATGTAACTTAATCCCTTCAAGAGGGGAGGGTCAAATTTTAAAATTTGTGCTGAAGCGAAATATCACTAATGATACTGGTATTATTACTGACTGTTACTATTCCGCTATTGCAAAGGAAAATGAATGGGCATCAGGAAGTACAAGGGTCCCCATATATCACATATGACACCAGTGTGGCTTCAACTCCTCGAATACAAGACAAATGTCCCCAGAGTAGTGACAGTGTTTAACCTTCTTCCTGGGTGAAAATCCTTATCCTGTCACAGGTATAATACCTTATTTCTCAGAAATGGTATTAATGTTATTGATATACCAAAATTAACATTAATATAAGTTTATATTTCTTACCTGAATTGAGGTGAATTGATAGGTAACAAAGGTAAAACTGGTTCGGTTATAAGCCAAGTCATATCCCTTCTCCATATACTAAATTATTTACCAATTCATTATGCCCTCGCTTGAAGTTCTTCACTAGTTTGCCATTGTTGACAGGATCAACTCCAAGTTCCTGGCCTGCAGGTGATCTGGTCTCTGACCCTGCGTCTTTACACTCTCCTTCCCACCCTGCTCAACTCTGTATCTGTGCGAATTCCCTGCCCTCTTCCTGGACTGTCTGTACCCCCTTCCTGCTGGATCAGTTTGCATTAGTTCTTCTAAATTAATAGAACAGTGCCTGGCATGTGTGTGTATGTGTGTATATATATATGTATATTCAATAAATATTTAAACAAATTGACTTGAAATCAGATGCCTCCCACATAGACTGAGACAGCCAGATATTTTCATCTCCATATGATCTTGTAAAGTTTGAAATTCTTCCTAAAGTCTGAATATTTTCCATGTCATTGAGGGAGAGTACCAGTAGCTCTTAAACATCATTTTGGCATTTTGCACATTGAGCTCTCCTAAAGGTGCTGATGAGAACCTGTTTCACAGGCACCAACGGAGTCAATAAGCCACGATACATATTTTAATAAATAGATTTTAAACTATCACACTTAAATTAAAATATGCATTTCCTATTGCCCTTTGCAAAAATTTGGACACTCAAGAAACATTTCTTCTATTATTTAACAGTAAAACAAGCCTATGTGTGAATATTGACATGCGTATACGCCTAAGAAAGTCACAGTAGCAATGTTTATATAAGGTAAGCCAGTTCCTGTTAGGCCACAGCCAAAAGAATGTAGTTACTGTAATGACAAAGGGACTTTATAAAGGACTTCTTTTCCCAAAATAATGACGTGGTACCATACATAGATCGTGGGTACTGTCTGTTGTGGGTATACTATCTGCCTGTCTGTCTCTCTCGCACACACCACACACACACACACACACACACACACACACACACACACACACACAGGCTCTGGCATTCTAGAGTCCCAAGTGGAATTCATTAATGAAAATATGAAATACTTTTCCTTGTATAAATCATAATGAAATGTTGAGAGATAAAGGAAGAACTAAGGGCAAGTTATCATCTCCTGCTTCGCAGTGAAACCTGTCATGTTAACTCCCAACTCAAACACCTCGTTTTAAACATTTACCTTCAAGAAACCTGAAAGCTTGTATCCGGCCTCATCGACAACAGCCTCAAACGGTTCCTTGTCATCACAGAAAACAAATCTTTTGCTCCTTCCTGCCTAGGGGAGGCAGAGGGACCGAGGTGTCCTCTGTGGCTAAATTAGATGAAAGACTTGCCTTCCACCACGGAGACATGGAGTCTAATCAAGTGAAATGAGTTTTGAGATCCCAGCTCATTTCCTAGGAGAGATCCGTTAACATTACAAAATCACGGCAGCTCATTCATCACAGCTGACGTGGTCTTTGCTCAGGAGAGGACCCCAACTGGGACGAAACCACCTGTCTTCTCTTGAAAGGGGGCACTTTATCCAAGTTAGAGTTGAAAGCCCTGGAGTGAGAACGCTTGCCAGCTTCCACCCGAGTGATACACAGGCGATGGGGAAGGCAACTTACGTCTTACAAAGGGAAGATGAGCTTAGGAAGATTGGTGCTCGTAGTTTTAAGGATGCCAGATACGAATACTGTACTAGAGACGCTAAGGCATGATGGTGGGGAGAGCCACGATTGGGGTTCCCTCTTCTTTATCTCATAGGTTTTATTAAACAGAAGTGAGAAGGATAAGAATTTCCATGCATCAGAGTTTAAAATGACAAAGAGTGTGTCCCGATTTCCATGCTGATAAATGATCATCATCTCTTTTATGTCTTTCAGGGCATCGTTATAACACCCGTACTACTGCTGCTTTTTGTGAGTATTTTGATGCTGTCTTTAATATCTTTTATTAAAAGTCACCTACAACTCTTTAAGAAAGGTCATTAGCATGAAATTGAAATTTGAATCCTTTTGTAAGACTAGGCATCACAGTTTGAACAGTTCTTCTCGTTGAGCTGTACCAAGTAATAACATGTGGACACAAAGAATCCCTGGTTCATGATCCAAAGACAGCACCAAGACCCAGTTATTAGGGTCTTGGCTAAATCATTAATTATTACAGATTAATGACCTGTGACATAGGTCACCAATGTGCTGCTCTTTATTTTCCCATTGGTAAAACTAAAGTGATTACTAGTGACCCAGTGTTTGACAGGAAGAGCCTTGAACCAGAGGACCAGAGGAAGCTTCGGTTCTAAGGCCGGTACTGATAGTAACCGGCTTCTTCCTCACTTTTTCATCTATAGAACGGGAAACATAATACCTACCCCAGACTTCCTCCCAGGGCTAAGGAAATGTGCTTTAGAAATAACAAATATAAGCTACTGGTTAACTAAACAAAAATTGTTCTGAAAATAAAAAATGCTAATTAACTGTCTTATTTCTTTTGGCACTAAGCATATGAGAAATTAGATGAAAGATTATAATAGAAATTAATGTTATCTCATGCTGAGAAAAGCATATGTAATCATGAATGATACCTAAAATATTTTATGAACTGTGCATTTTTCATACACACATCTCCCAAATATAAATCATTTCACTCATCACTGAAATGGAGTGGGGATGTGTTTCTGGGAGTGAAATGTAGCTGTTTGACTAGCACTATTTGTCAGTGAGTTAAAACTATGGGGAAAATTTATTTAATTATAGTGTAATTACCCAAGTTGCAATTCAATTAGAGTAATAGAGTGAGGGACCTCATTTCTTACAAGCTGTGTAGGAAGTGGAGAGGGCGAGATATACTACTAAACAGTTGGATTCTGCATCTTTCATGAAAGACATTACCTTCAAGTAATAAAGCTTAGCCTTACCAGCCCTTCTGAAATGCTAGCACCATTCCGACAAGGTAAGAAGAATCAGATAATCAGATGTCTTCCTTCAGCATAACAAACTTCATTAGTTCAGGATTTGCAGTGAGTCAACTTGAAACGGAAGTGAATATTGATTTGCGTTCGTTTGGAATACCAGACTTGGTATCTGCTCACTAGGTCTGAGGAACTAGGATCATCCCTTAGTGTTTTTTTCCCAAGACCCGGGTTCTCAGTTTCCCAGGATACAGGCCAGTCTGAGGTCCCCACCTGCAGTGGGTACAAGAACTAGTATAGAGCCAGGCTTCTACCGTAGTAAGTGTATTTGTAGTAAATGGCTGTCTAGCCTAGGTTGTCTCCATTGCAGAAGAAATGGAGAATGGCATCTCTTATCATGTGACTTAAGAAAATCAGGGAAAAGTCACAGCCACAACAAGAGGGCCAAGACCTAGGGTAGCACTTTTGAGTATCTCAGGCTGGCATCTCTGGGACCCTGTTTCAGCGCGTGACTAAAGACCCTGATGAGAGCTTTTCTCCCTCTCCTTCCCGTCTCCACACCCTAGAGGTTTTCTCAGCTGGGTACTATCATGGCATCGTGCTTTTGCAAGCTTCCCCCACTCTTAGACCCATAGGCTTGCGAGCTTTAATTGGTTCCACATTTTTAAATAATAGAGCAAAAAAAAACAGTAGAGAAAGAGACCCCAAGACCCTCAACTTAAAAGTTTAATGCTTCCCTTCTGAGCGAACTGGGCTGTCCCACTACGTTCGATGACGTCGTCACACAACATTGATAGGTATTTTTGTGTTGTATGACTTTAAATTGCATGCATCGTGTATGACACTTTTTGTCTCTTCAGGTTGTTGTGCATTCTACAAACAATGGTAATTGCTTAAACACTTGGGTTACCAGGCCTCAGTCACTGAGCAGGACAAAAACCTGAGCAATTTAAAACATTCCATAAAAGATGTAGTGGTTTTGTATGTGTGTGTTTGTGTGTTTGTTTGTTTTTGTCAACACCCCTGTTATAGGTTGAATTGTGTCCCTGAAAAACATATGTTGAAGATCTAACTCCCAGTACCCCTTTATTTGAAAACAGGGTCATTGCAGATGTAATTAGTTAGGATGAGGTCATACTGGTGTAGGGTGGGCCCTAGTCCAATATGACTGGTGTCCTTACAACAAGAGAAGTCAGAGACGCAGAAAATGCTGTCACAGCAGAGGCAGAGATGAGAGGGCTGCTTCTGCCGCCCTAGGAGCACCAAGGATGGCTGGCAGTGCTGGAGAGAGGAGGAAGAATTCTCCCCTACAGATTTCAGAGGGAGCGTGACCTTATTGATTTCAGACTTAATAGCTTCCAGAACTGTGAAACAATATATTTCTGTTGTTTTAAGCCACCCAGTTTGTGGTGTTATGTTACAGAAGCCAAAGAAACTAACACAACCCCTGAAAATTGAATTGTCTTTTTAAAATCACATCTCGAAAATGGAAATTTCTGGATATTAAGGTGCAGTAACTAGTAAAGGCCATTTTTGTAGATGCGATCTCACTCCCTGTGTTCTTAACCTCTGCTCAGAATGTTCTCTTCACCATCTCTCTCCAGCTGAAACCTCTCCTCTGGTTCATGTTTCTGTTGCAGGTACCCGTCACATCACTGAGCGCAAAAATGGAGTAAGGTGTCTTTCTTGCACCTCATTACCAATGTCAGATCATTTCCCATGCCTCTTCCATAAAATCCCCTACTTCCTTTGAAGAGTTCGCCAATGCACCTGTCCTACCAGCTACTGCTGCTTGTTCCATGTTTCCCCGAAAATAAGACCTAGCCAGACCATCAGCTCTAATATGTCTTTTGGAGCTAAAATTAATATAAGACCCGGTCTTATATATTATATTATGTTATATTATACCCGGTATTATATTATATTGTATTATATTATACCTGGTCTTATAGTAAAATAAAACAGGGTCTTGTATTAATTTTTGCTCCAAAAGACACATGAGAGATCATGAACCAACTGGGTCTTATTTTCAGGGAAACACGGTAATTATCAGTAGAACCCCAGGTCACTCTCTCTATGAGGTCAGAAAATGTTAGCACCTTTCCATTGTATTATTCTTTTTAGCAGTGTACTTGGATTAACTCTTGAGGTTTTCAATATTTACATAGTTGATCCTCCCAGTACCCTGACTGCTAAATTCTCCACCTTTTCACCAATAAAGCTGCCTTCCCACTTCACCTCAGCCAACCACCCTTATATATAGTTAGACCCTTGACTTTCTTACTGCCAGGAACTGCATCTTTCCATAACCCTGTTTTCAAATGTCTTCTCTTACCAACAGTTCCTATCTTTGTGACTTATTCCCCAAATTAAAAATTAAATTCTTCAAATCTGCTAGAATGGCCAAGTTACTTACCCTATCACCTTAACAATGCCTCTAACTAACCCACCCTACCCTAAACCCCTTCCCCTCGCATCCCACCTTACCTAGCCTAGATCGCAGCATCCATCATGTAATTAATTTATTGCACACGCCATCAACAACCTTGCTCATCTCTTACTGCTTCATATTTCCCTGCCAAAATGCCAAGCCTGCTTCAAGTCTACAGCTTTCTACCTGGGTATGGCTGGAGTAAACACTATCATGCCGACTGGTCTCATTTGAAATTCATGACAACTAACTAAAAGTGAGCCTGGCAATCTGACTACCTTCTTCTAATGAATTCACATTCCCACTCTCTAGAAAATCATTTCACACCTTCTCCTTTGCTTTCAAATCTCCAATGGCTCTTCCCTTTTTTTCATCTTAATTGATGCAGAAAGGAAATTAGCTGATGAGGAAATTAGAAGCAGCCAGAGGAATTTTCTAAGATGTGACTTACCTGCATCTATAGTCTTCACCTTCTCTCCTGTTTCTATAGGTAAGCTGTGTTTGCTGCCAGCTAAGCCCAGTCCTAGTTCTGCCATCTCTTATTGCCTACTTAACAATATGAGTCACACAGATTTCCCTCTTTCTCCCATATTATCAAATTTTCTGTTTCTACTGGATCATTTCTATTAGGATATAATATTCTGTAATATAACACGTCTTAAAAATAAAAATTCACCTTGTCCTACCTGCACTCCATTTGTGCTCTCTTTTACAGCAAAATTCCTCAAAAAGGTTATTTAACCTGTGGTGAAGACAGGAAGACCAGTTAGAAAGCTAGTGTAGTATAACAGCAAGAGAAGCTGTTAGCTTGGAAGTGTGTTTGAGTAAACTTGGTCGGAAGTAGTTGGGAGCAGAATTCGAAAGAACTGAGAGATCGAATGAAAGTTATGGGAGAAAGATAAAAGTCAAGGATGACTCCAAGCCTGTGCAACTGGAAGGATGGAGTTGTCATTTGCTAAGATACAGAAGATTGTATGTTTGAGTAGGTTGAAGGAACTCAAAGAGTTTAAGATTGGACGTGTTTGGATTAAAATGCCGGTTAGACATCCAAGTAGAGAAGTCAAGTAAGCACTTGACTATGTGAGTGGAATTCAGTGGAGATGTCTGGGCTAGAGAGACATAATTGGGAGAGGTCAGCCTGGAGATGGATTTTTAAGTTAGACTGGATGAGATCACAAAGAGAGTGAGAATAGAGAAGGAAAAATACCAGTGGACTGGGTTTAGGGGCATTCTAATATTAAAAGTCAGGAAAGAAGAGCAAGGAATGTGTGGTATGCTCGGGAGGAACACCAAGAGATACCGGTGCCCTAGACGCCTAGGAAACAACGTATTTCTAAAAGGGGCGAGCAGTCAGCTACTTTAAATGCTGGCAATAGTTCAGATAAAATGAAGTCTGAACATTGACCACTGGTTTTACAAGACAGGGCCCTTGAGGACCTTCACAGGAGCTATTTCAGTGGAGTTGTGCAGGTGAAATCCTGATTGGAGTCAGTTCAAGCATGAATGAAGGAAGAGGAGTTAAAAACAGGTCATAATAAGTTGAGGCAGTTTGTTCTACAGAGTACAGTAAACAGAGCAGTACCGAAGTTAATGAAGGATCAGGAGAGGATTCTGTTTCTAAGGTGGAAAAATTACCATATTTACATTGATAGAGTAATCCAGTCAGAGAGGGGAAAGTTGATACAGAAAAAGAGGGGAGAATTCACGGACTCGTGTCCTTGAGTAGGAGAAAGGGGGCGAGCTCTAGTGCATAAAGGGAGAGTGTGGCCTCCCAAGCACAGAGAATGCATTCATAGTAATGGGATGGGGAGCAGTAGAGTAATTTTTATCCAGTAGCTATAATGGGTACTTACTACCTAATCCCATGTGAAGACATGATTACCTTCAGGGGTAGGTATTATCCTCACTTTATATGAGAAAACTTAGGTTCAAAGAGGCTTCGTATAATAATTTGTTGGACACTACACAACTCCTAAAAAACATAAGGCACTTTGAGCCAGGGTTGGCCTCCCCTTGATGGTTCCTTCCAGGGTTCCTTCCAGAGCATGCCTGCTAGGAGACAGTTTGTTTTAAGACATATTATCAGCACTCAATTAGTACTTCTTGAATATTTATATTCTAGGTAACAGAGACCAAAAAAAAAAAAAGAAGAAAATAGAATGATTGCCTTAAAGAAACTTAAGACATTTGGTTAAACAAGAATAAAGAACGATGAAGAAATTTGGAGGAAAAAGTAACTGCTAAACTGTGTTATTGAGACTGAGTTTCATAGGAGTTCATAGAAGAAGTCTGGGTTGGGGAGAGAGATCAGTGGCAACTTTCGAGGTTACAATCATAATTAGCTTCCCTAGTGATTAGCTACCTGTGATAAAAAAAAAATCTTCAACTCGATCCCATCAACATGAACAAGACCAGTGAATACAGCCATTAGTGTCATGTACAATGCTCTGATTATTTTTTATGATATGTTCCCAATGATGATTGCATAATTGATGGTCACACATGTGTGATGTATAAAATTATACTAAAACATAAAGCTATCCATTTGATTGCCCCAGTCAGTCTCACCACCTGTGCCCAGGAGTGTTTGTTCCTCAAACAAGGCAAGACCAGTCTTCGGCTCTTGAACATGAGAGTAGCTTTTTTCTGACTATGTATATAAATCATGCAGAGATGGTTCTCACACAGAGAGAATTTTGTGAAGCAAAATAATCTAGAATCCTTTGTAAATGCTTGTGCCAGGGCTCACCCAGACCTTTCAAACCATAAGGGGTTAGGGGGAGCACCTGGTTAGCCATTTCCAAATGCTCTAGAGGTGACATTGGTACACTTCCTGCCCCTCTAAGGACCGCTGACCCGAGAGGCCATCTCCCCTGCTGGTCTGGGACCTCTCAGATGTAAGGGAGGCAGCGACACTGGGTGAGCACAGGTGCAGCGCTCTCTTGACCAGGCTTTTCCCTTGTCCCTTGGTCCCCTCTCCAACACCAGCTGCTGTTGCTCCCTGAGCAGGTGGGGTCCGACCGGATTTAGAAGGATGCTGCCTCCTTGCACCACCCTTGGGTAGGTCCCCAAGGGTAGAGCACTCTTTCCGAGGAGCTTAAACATTTGCTCTGCCTCCCGGACTCTTCAGCAACAGTTGGCTCTTTGGTTCATGAACCAAACTCATGCTGACAAGACCAAATCCTGTGGTCTCGGAATTGGGAACAAGGTTTGTGTCTAGATGCCTCTGAGTATTTCAGCCTCCATGTCCTGGAATTCCGTCTCCCCACAGCTTTCCTCTTTGTGTTTATGATAAGCCAATTTACGATTCATTTGGACATGTTTCACTAAAATTTCTGTGTGGTTTGAGTAACCAGAACTTACGATTGTATATGGTTTTTCTGTCAGTTATTGGAAGGTAATCTTTTCATTTTATATTTTAAATATGCATATAACAAAAAAGAAATGTTTTGCCTATTTTTATCTTTAAAAAAGTCACTTGAAGCCTATTTTGATCTTTACTTCTCAGAGAAGGAAACATGCCATGCATCTAGTTTATAAAAAGGATCCTTTCCTCTGCTAAATATATACCTTCCCAATTAGGGTAGTAACCCAATTTTAGTTTGATACATGCAGCTGAATCAATAGGGCTGTTGAACAATCATATTCTTAATTTTGATGAAAAATACAGTCATTTTTACATTGAACCTGTCAGCTGGTGTGCACGCAACTCATTAATTTTCTGTAAGTAATCAATTTATTTTGCATGTATCCCTGTGACAGAAGGGGCAGCAGGGGTGAAAGAAAGGCTCAACTGGAGTTTCTGGGGAAAAGTGGAAATCTGAAAGTGTCCTAGAGCCTGGGACACTCTCCCTTCTCCTGTGTGAATGCTTCTTTTTGTGAAGGGAAGAAGACAAGTACATATGAGGTTGTCTGTATGTGGGTGCAAGAAAGTCATATCCAGTAGTAAGCCAGGCCCGTCTCTTCCTTCTTTCCCTTCCCCCAGGGCTGGGCTCTGTGTGCAGCGTGGGGCGGGTGGAAATGGGGCAGGAAGTGAACAAATCCTGTTCTGTGTTTGAAGCAGCTTCTTCCTGCTTTTCTCGCAGAAGAGATTTAACATGCATCATCCTACAGTATAAACTGTAAATATGTATTCTTATTTTTCCCTGAATGTGATGTTAATGAAAGCGAAGACCAATCATCAAGGGTGAATTATTTAATACAATAATGTTTTAATAGCTGAGAAGAGACACAAACAGTGGAGACGCCTGTGGCTAATGGATTTCCCTGGTAGGAGATGAAAGGCTGATTACACAGCAGAGCAAGGGAAGACCCGCTGTATTAATGACAGTTTACAGGTCAGCTCACTTACAGGAGTGGTTTAAAATGCACCATCTGTTTTCTAATTGTAGGTCGGTAGCTATGATTTTGCAGTCAGTCAACATCTCTTTATCAAGAATTGGTACTTATTTGTCTTTCTGAGTCTTGTTAGTTTGGCCCCATAGTATTTTACTGACTGGACCTCCAGATTGTTTCCAAATCAAATAGCTTCTAAATTGAATGGATTTTAGCAGCCAGTCCTGCTTCCATTCAGCCTTTTCCCGCCAAGTTAGAAAATTGAGTCCTAATGCCCTCAGTCATCCATTATATGTACTGGATTAACTCTTTCTGATGCATCTACCTTGGTGCTAGTTATGCACCATCGTTGAGAGAGTTAAGAAAATGGTCACTCAAATAATTTTCTGGGTCTTGTCGTTAAAAGCCTGAACCCCCCTTGAGAAAGACTGCACCATCATATAGGCAAGAAAAGGGGACCCCAACTTTGGCTTCCACTCCTGTCCCTTTCCCCACTTCACTGCTCTAGACCTTCTGTAATTAATACGCAGTAGAGTGTACGGACTAAGTGTGAGGACTGTGGAGAAGCGCTTCTAGGTTTAGATCCTGGCTCTATTACTTTCTAGCTACGTTGACCTCATCCAAGTGGTTTAACTGTACTCTGCCACTGTTACCTCCTGAAAATTGGGGTACTCTTCAGACCTACCTCAAGGGGTTGCTGTATTAAATTATTCAACACACATTAAGCATTTAGAGCAGTGTTTGGCATGCAGAAAGTACACAATAAATGTTCCCATTATTATTATGAGACAATTGGGTGGAAGGCCAGGCTGATGATCCTTTCTTGGGTCTGTGAATTGAGTAGGGTTTTGTTACTTACCTGAAGTTGGAAGGATGGAAAGAAAACATTGTCCAACTTCTTTTTCTGCCTATGTATTGTGGTCATTCAGTCACTGAACCCACACTTGTTGAACACCTACTATGTACTAGATATGTGGTTCTCAAAGTGTGAACCCCAGCTCAGCAGCACCACCATCACCTGGGGCCTTATACGATATGCAAATTTTTACCATCCTGCATCCCGCCCTGTTCTTCTCCCCAGAAGATGTTCTGAACCAGAAACTCTGAAGGCAGGGCCAAGCAATCTGTGTTTTAACAAACCCTGCAGATGTTTTCGATGTGCTAAAGAATAACCACTGCCCTGGATGTAAAGCACAGTTACTCTGCTAAGCACCGGGAATATAAACATGAATAAGACCCTGACCCTGACCTTCAGGAACATACACAGTCTACCGGAACAGACAGATTTATAAACAAGAGCAGCCAAGAATCCTGAGAGGTACAGTGGAAATACAGATCCACCACAGAGGGGTGGCCAAGTTTGCATTTTGGGAGGAGGGTTTGGAAAGAATTCCTGAAGAATTCCCAAAGGAGTGATGCTTGAACTAAGTCTTAGAAAAAAAATGAGAACTTTTCTAGTCATAGGTGGGGAGCAGGGAGGAGACATTCCGCAGAAGGAGCAGATGTGCATTTGGTCCTGGGTGAACCCGCACGCGGACCACGCCTTTGAAACACCTCCTGGACAGGAGTGAAGAGGGGAAGTGTTTACTTCACTGTTGGGTCCTCAGTGCCTGGCCCACAGGGGGGCACCAGTAGATATTTGAATGATTGGAAACAAAGGTCCTAAAGTCCCACATGTTTAATTTTCACCGAATCATTTCTTTCCAGCAGAAGATACTAAACAAAGCTCGTTGTGAGTTTTCTGCTTGACAGCACTATATTCCTGAAAGAAATGAGCCATTGCTTAAGGAGCTGTGACTTAAAGCAGGGGTTGGCAGTGTGAGATCTGGTCACCTCTAAATCTATGGCAGCTCAGTGAGACCCCAAGTACATGCTTCAGACAAGCTTATCCTGAACCTGCACCTTTATCCAAATGTGCAAATTATTGGTGCTTCCTATAAACACATTGGCCTTTCCGATAGAAACCAGGCAGGTTCCTCATTAAAATGTGAAGAACGAAATATCCCAGGCAGCATATTTCCTTCTGGTTTAGTTAAAATCAACTCTGCGTGCAAAATGACTGGGCCTTGTACTTCTTCAGTCATATTCTCAGAAGCTACCCTGTGCCAGATGCTCGCTCTTCTTTCTTCTGGATGCCAGGGCATGTTTCATAGCGTCAGAAACTTCCCCAAGGGTACCTTTGCATCTTCACATTGACCCCAGTGACAGGTCTGGTGGCTGATTCCAAAGAAAGGATTATGCCAAATGAGACCCCAGTACTGAGGTCCCTTCCTTTCAGATCCACTTCTAAGGGAGCCATCCTGCGGGATTCCCTCCCGTCTCCCCCGCCATCCCTGCTGAACCTAGTCTGGCTTTGTGTTCCCAGTTAATTACATCCCTGGCTAGCTTGTTCTGGCCTCTGATCTGACAAAGCCAGGGAGTAGGGCTGCTCTAACCAGTGTCCCTAATCTGGTGGATCAAAGATAATAGGTGTTTCAGAGGACACAGGAACCTTGGAGATCATGGACGACCCCCCCCCCACCCCGACCCCATAGCCCTGTGCACTGTCTTCTAGGAACATGAGGCTTCCAAACATTGAACATGCATACCATGAATGGAAATTATTAGTAAATTACACAATATTCTTCAAAACCAAAGTTGAAATAGGTTTTTCTTTACTTATCTCCAAATTTGGTCGTTTAGATAGAATCGGGATTGAAAATAATCCCCAAAATTAACTTAATAAATGAAGTCACATTTTAACTTTTTTGTGCGTTTGATCTGAGTTTCCTGCTCTGTAGAGATTCTTTCTGGTTAAACCAACCGGCCTTCCCAGTGTAGAAGTATGATCGCAAAGCAGCTTTGGCTCTATGTTTTAGAAGCCAGCCAGCTTCACATCATAATGCAGACAGTAGAGAGATTCATTACAAGTCACTTCTTTCTGGACCTCAGTTGTCACATCTTTAAAAAGAGAGTGTAGGACTACAAGTCTTCCAGGGCTAAGATTCTGTCAACTTTAGGTCTTCCCCTTGCAGCAGCATTAAAGCGCTAAGGACGGGTGGGGGGCGGAGAGGTGAGGGCAGAGAACATGCACAGGCCACCTCGCTGTGCTCTTTACACACACACACACACACACACACACACACACACACACCTCCTTTTTGCACACGGTTTCTGTCGTGACTAGATGCCCTTTGTTTCTACGTGTACATTAGAATTAGCTGTGTTACCAGTGATGAACAAGTAGAGAAAAAAGATAATACCAAGTGATTTTATAATACTACATGATAATAGGAGGCTCTTAAGTATACTTTTGTGTTTTTTTAACTTTAGGGGAAAAAGGGATATGATTTTGAATAAGAGTTTGTCACTTTTTAGCACCTCATGTTTACAGATTTCTTCATTGGTTCATTCTGCACAGGTTCATTCACCGGCAAACACATCCTCTGTGCCAGTTACTGGGTTATGCCCTGGGCTTGCCTTGGAGGGACGATAGCTTGTGATGGTTCTTCACTACAATATCTTAGTGCCAAATTAAATAATAAAGTTGAGTTAGAAAAAGGAACAGGGCTATGTTAGATCATTCATGCAATTCCAGACAAGAATTGCCGCCTTTAACCTGAGGGTTACACCCTGTATCCTACTGCTTCTCTCCGAACATGGATGGAGCATTGAGCTGGATGGCTTTGAACTTGAAAACTTTGTTCTTTAAAGTTTATTTTTCTGTTCATCCAGTGAGTGCTTCAATTGGCTGGAAAATATGTTTTTTCTTTATTTCAATCCTTGCTCTCAGAGCATCCTTGCAATTAATATTTGTAGAGAGAATGTATTAGTTAACTACCTTGTGCCTCAAGGATATAGTTGCTCTAAAATAGGCTGAAATTATTACTTCTTACTACTTTGGCTTTGCATAAAAAGAAACATCTAACAGCCATGTAGCATTTAACAGACCAGGAATCCTATCTGTTCTTCATGAGTTTTCACTTTTCCTGCTTTACTCTCTTCATTTCTTTAGTTTATCTTGATTGCGAAGGGAAGGGCTAGAGGCTACCATTTTTATGGGTTAAACTGCCAGCCGGTGGTCAGTGGTGCAGGTAGTATTAAATGAATGCAGGTCACTGATGGGCAAGACATATATTCTTGGCATTTTGAGTGCATGTAGATTGCGGCTGAGGATCGAGGACAGAATTTCATAAAGTACTCCAAGTGGTAGCAGAAGATGTTTGGTAAACCAGTTGATGCAGAAATCAATGAAAACACTGATCCCACATCGTTTCATCCTGAGCTGTTGACTTTATTTATCTACATATTTGATTTATTTTATTTAATATCCTATGCCTTCCATCATTACTACCTCAATGTTTTCACGAAACTTGCTTTCCAAAGGGTATTTCCAAGTTTAAGTAAACTTTAGGTAAATATGAAAATTGAGGTTTCGTCTGCTGGGGAAGAGTGAAAGTAAGTTCCCAGGCTCAGAGAGATCACTATTGATTGTTTTGGAGAACCTGGTTGCAAAAGGGACTCATAGAAGAGATAAACATCTATGGAACAGGCTAGTGTTTGTCCAGAGAGGTGTGAAAAACATTAAAGTTAATAGGAAGATAGCACTTCTTGGTGGTTAAGGCTAATGTGAGTCCGCGACTGGGTCCATAAACACTGTTGTGTGCTGCTGGCAATAGAAGCCTTATGAAGCTCAGGCTGCTATCATTGGCAAAGAAAGAACCCAAAAATGAGGAAGGAGAAAAAATAGGATTTAGGAACAGCTTTAAGATATACAAATTCAAGAGAGGTATATTGAAATTTTAGGTGGAAAAATAAGTCATGTTCCAGCATTTCCCATTTGCTAGACTTTCTGTAGGAAGAAAATTTAAAGAATATGGGAGTCGTTGACTTTGCTTTGAAGGACTAGTACAGTTAGAAAGCATTTCATCTGCATAAATAAAAATATCTTGATAAGAAAATAATGAAACATACTTGTTTGTCTTAGATATCTGCAGACAGGTGAAGTGGAAATCACATAAATGACGATTATAAGTGAAATACTGTACCATATGATTATAGACAGTATGAACACAGAATCACTTTACTCCTCAGAAATGGATTTAATAATAAGCAATTAAAGTTAATTGCAAAATAATAGTTATCATTTTACCCCAATCTTAGTCTCCCAATAAAAATTATATATTGAACTACTTAATAGTAACTATACTTGCTCTTTGTATATAGCTACCAAATTTTGGGTGTATATGAGAGAGTTAATTTATTGCATGATTTAATGAACAGCAATATTTGATAACTGATGCAAAGTAACCCTGACTCCCTTTATATTTTTGTTTTACAGCTTGGCTCATCCTCTTCTGTGCCTTTTACATCTATTTTTTCTCAGCTTTTTATGACTGTTGTGGTTCCTCTCATCATTGGACAGGTAAGGTCTCCAGTTCTGTCTGCTCTTTATAGATCAAATTGTGAATTATTGGGAAATGTCAGGACAATTGAGAAAAGACATAGAGGAAGAGACCATTAAATGAAAATGTAAGACTTTAAAACACCGGTTTTATCAATCACAATAGTCTCATCTTTTTATTTTTTTAGTTAATAACAATATGCTTTACAGATAGCTATATATAGGGACACGTACGCAGAATCTTGATATTTTTTTTTTTAATTTATCATCCCTTCTTCGTAGATATGTAGCTAGCTTGAAAACATTTATCAAGCCGATTACCTTATTCGGCGATTTCCAATAAGGTCTCAGCATTTCTAACCATTGCTGGGAACAAGCATCTGTCTGGCCAGCTTCTTCACAGACTCCTCCACCAGCAGTTGTATTTGTGATCAGGTAATTGATAAACATTTCATCCTATTAGCGTTTAAATCGATCTTAGAAAATTTAGTTTCCTTTATCATTCTTATTGAATTGGACTAATGGAATAAATTTTTATATTTTAACTTCTTATAACAAGGTAATAATAAGCACTTAATTTAATTATAAGTATATACATTTTAATACAAGGTTGTTTTCTTACTCATAAAATTTAACATACTGCTCAACGGTAGGTCACTGTGTACAAGGATGATTAAGTGTGTGAGGATAAGAGGATGCTAGGTGTGGATTTAAGGGCAACTAGACTGAAGACTTGGTTCTACTTTTATTTGCCATGTGACCTTTGGCAAATCATTGATCTCCTTAGCTCCAGGTTCATAATTTATTAAATCGTATAACCATACTACCCATCTGAAAGGGTTTTCGTGAGGATTAAATGAAATATAGGTGGGTATAAAGTTTTTGTCATCATGGAACCTGACACAGGTAAGTGCTCCCTAACTTCTGTAATCACCTCATTATCAAATTCCCTACAAAAACTAAACAGAAGGCAACTCGTTGAAATATTACCTACAAAAATTTTATGTAAATACCAGGGGTGTCAAAAAATGTATATAAGTAGACACTTTAGTCAATGTTGCTCAAGCAGTAGTTCGCCATAATCAGAAGTGTCTGGACGCTGATGTAACCATTATGAGCACCTCTTGTAACTGCAGAAGTCAAACGTGACTTGTATTCATCTTTTGTTTTTGGTATATGTTAAGTGTTACAATTATAATAGTTTTTTCTTTTCTTAAAATGTGTATATCTTTTTTGACACTCTCTGTACTTATCTTTTGTTTACTTGTTAACTATTTGCCTCTCGCATTAGACTTTATGCTTCATGAGTACAAGAGCGTTTGTTTGTTTACCCAGAATGTGCACCCATTAAGTATGTGTTGAATGAATGAGTGAGGGAGTGAATGAGTGAGAGTTCCATGATCAATAAGGGAAATGCTGTGTCTTATAGAGACATAACTACTCACACCTGCCCTTCTCAGCTCTAGACCATTTAAGCTGTGGATAGTATTCATTTAAACCCATACTCATTTTCTTGGTTCTGAAAATAATTTTGTATACTATCTATGGCTCATTCATTCTTCTTTAGTGGATCTTGGAAAGAGCTCTATTAATAATAAGTGTTTGGTTTAAAACCTATGGACAAAAAAAGATCTTTGTCTCAGTCATTCAGTCGTTTTTTGTTTTTTGTTTTAATGTACAGGGATATATAATTTACATAATTAATATTTAGCCGAAGAGAATAATGAATTGTTACATCGCGTGTCCTTTGCATGCCCAGTAGTAAAGTGTTACAGTAAATTATAAAGTAGTAAAGGTATTCAAAAAGTAGTATGAGTGTTTTTAAAAAGGACTCTAAGTACCAAAGTACTTTAATTTTTTTTCAAAGAGGAAGTCTATATATTTACATCTACTGGCCCCCCTCTCATGTTCTAGGATAGGAATTATTACATCCTCATCTCCACCTCTTGAAACCACCTTGCCTCCACCCTTTCCTACGTCCATGCTCCCTTACATCCAGGCGGTCAGTAAATGCCACTATTTCTGCCTCAGAAATCTTTCAGATCTGGCATCTGCTACCCCATTCACACCGCCAGCGAGGATGCCACACCCTCATCGTCCCTCGTCTAAATTATTGCACCTCCCACCCGGCTCTTCTCATTAGGCGTCTCTTCTCATTTCTATCCAGTGTCTTTACTGCCTCCAGGGTAGTAAAAACAAATCAGCTTATGTTATTCCTCTCCTTAAGAACTTCCTTCGTGGCTCCCTGTTGCCCATTCCTGTGTGGCCCTCAAAGCCCCTCACCATTGGGCCCCAAGCTGCTTCTGCAGTGTCACCTCCTACCATACCTTCACATAGGCTTCTCCTCTGCCGTGCTGTGCGCACGCCCCCCTCCCTGCCCATGCCCCTGTGCTCCTCCATGCCTTCCATCTTACTCTTCCATCTTTTCTGCCAGCAAACTCTGCCTCATTCCTTAAGACTCAGTACAGAGATGCCCTCTGATGTGCAGTCAACCTGCTCTGACTCCCCTGGCCTAGACTAAATTCCATGGTCTTGATTCATATTTATCAGGAGAGATTATAATCTATCTGTGAGCTTCCTGGAAGCAGGAACTATTATAAGTATATTTAAGAGCAGAATTGCTAGTAGTGTGTGCGCTGTATAAAAAGACTGGCTAAAGAAAACTTCGAATTTACCCTCACGGAGCCCCCAGCAGCCATTTTCCCTAGATCTCCAGCTTGCTAAAGAAAAACGCATCGTTGTCCTCATCTTGTTTTAAATTCATGAGCCCAAATTTAAAATGCTGTTCAGCACTTCCTAGAAATCTCTCTGTAGTTCCTTAGTGTTATTTTACCCTATCCTCTGTGTTCCTCTAAGTCCCTTTTACTTCACCTGACGCTCTCCCACTTGCCCATTACACTCGAGCCTCCCTGACTTTGATTCTCTTTCTCATACGTGCCCCCTTCATCCTGCCTTAGAAACTTTGCATTGGCTGTACCTTCTGCTTGGAACACCTGCTCACCTTTCGCCTCCTCAGAAAGACCTTTCCTCACTTCTCCAGAAGCGTCACTGTCACATCATCCAGTTTACACCTCTGCTTAATATGGATCTCTATCTGCTTCTTGTGTATTTGTCTTCTTTTTTTACTTTTTATTTGTCTCCTCTAACTTGAAGGCCAGCTCCATGAGACCGGAGAATTTGTCTGCTCGTTTATCTCCGTGTTCATTTGTGATCGATTGACGCGGCCAAACCACGTGATGTGGTCTTTGAGGCTCTTGTAAACAGTGCTCTTAGGTACACTTCAGAAGAAATAGATGCCAGGCAACGTCGCCTCATTTCTCGATTGTGACTAGCGGTGCCACATAATGAAAATAAACATTTCTATAGATTTTTGTAGGCATCTTTTCAAGTGAGATTTTTATCCTTACTTTTTAAATAAACAGTAGGAACTGGAGGGAGAAGAAAAGACCAGGAAGGAGAGGCTGAATGTATTTTCCTTAATCTTTTAGCGATGATGAAACTTTGTCCTTCAACTTTTTATCTATATTTCTGAGAGTGACTTTTATTTTATTTTTCTGTGTTTTCCCCATACAATACTTCTTTTTGTTTGAAGTCATAAGCGACTGTGATGTGAGCTGAAGTCTAGTTTGATCTGTGGCACTTCCTGGCTCCTAGGCCTCGTTTTCCCCCATTGTAGAATAAGGAGTTTACTATTTTCCAACTGAAGATGCTATGACTCTGGATAAGTTTAGTCTTTACACACATGGTCGGGAAACTGCTTCTGATGTCACTTCTAGAAGGAAAGAAAATGTGTGTCATAATAATAATTCTTCCTTTCTGATAAATCCTTTTAATAAATCTAAGTGCTTGTGACAAATACTTATGCATTTTTGAAAGATTTACAAATAAATGTTAATGACGTACAATTTCTACCACGTTTGAAAACTATTTTTCAAAACAGCACACTAAGCCCCACTTTTTTCCTACAAGTTAATAATAAAAAGCATGTCTATCATTTATTATCCATGCATTCTCTTGTCTCATTAGCGAGTTATTCCACAGATTGGCTTTTCATATTAAATAGTCTTCAGCTAAAACTGAAGTTAATGCTATGAATGCTAGTAAAATTTTGCACTTATAAAATTATATTAGGTATGAACTCTTCATTGCTTCACCTGAATTGTGCCATGGGATATACTGACAAGAAGTGTTGTGACAGAAACATGACCAGACTAGGACCTGGAAATAAGAATAGCCATTACTTACCATGTACAGGCCCCGGTTCTAAAGGATTTTATATTTATTTAATTACTTAATCCTCATTACATCTACTGTTATATCTATTTTAGAGATGAGGAACAGGGAAGGAAAGGAATTTCCCCAAGAGCACAGAGTAAGGGGTAGAGCCAGGATTCCCAGTCTGGCCCACGTGGCTCCAGAGTCCGTACCGTTAACCCCTGTGCCGTGATCCCCTCAGGACATAAAAGTCATATTGCAGCTTTGTCACATTTTATGTAAGTTGTTTGGGCTCTCTGTGCCTCTGTTTTCAACTGTGAACTGAGCAGGATAATATCGGTACCACCTTTCTCATGAGAATGAGATGAAGAAATAGTGGGGAAAAATTTTTCGAAAAGTTAAGCAAGTGATGGGTGCTTATTGTATTCATTTATTATTGTTGTTTACACTTTTTACAAAGTGTACTATATTAGTTTGAATCTAGTCAATATTTAATGCAAAATATTTTTAAAGAAAAATGTTATATAAATTGGATTTGATTTTATATCCCTGACTATACCTTTCAATGGAATATTAATGATAAAACAAAACACTTTATGAAAATTTATGGATTCAATGGAATAGCCGATAAAAATTGAAGAAACAATCTGAAGACACCTTGAAGAAAAATAAATTTTAAAATTCAGATTTAACATGAAAAAATACCTATCATATATCCCTACTCAAAAATCAATTTATAAATGTAAAGACAGAGTGGGAGAAAAAGCAAGAAAATGCCCTCAACAAAATGGAAACTAAAATGATGAAAAAAAAAAAAAAAAAAAACCAACAACAAAAAAAATAAATAAAAAAATTAAAATAAATAAATAAATAAAATGATGGATATTACATTTGTTCATTATCTCAGTATGTTGACATTCTTCACCTAAGATGTGTTAATTTTCCAGGTTTCCAGCTTGGAGATCATGCAGTAATTGATATGTGTTACTCAGCTTATTAGAAGTACAGGGATTCAAATTTAAGTTTCCCTTTATCCTTTACTGGTGCTTAATTTAAAATAAAGCAAATCAAAATGTAGAAGGTGAGACAAAATAAAGAGCTGTGGAAGATTATTTTCCTTCTCTCTTCATATGGAAAAGCAAACAAGTTAATGAGGATTTGTCACTTAATTTTGAATGCCTAAGTTTCTCTGAGCTGTGAGAGCAAATGAATTGGTATAGATTCTGAAGGAAGACACAACTAGCCCTCTTACCAATATGCCTTCCCCCCACCCATCTTGACTTTTTTTTTCCTCCACAAGAGAATTCTGAGGCATCTATATCAGGTTTTGTTGATCTGTCTCTAGCAAAGTCTTGTTTCCTATAAGGTTTTAAACAGTTCTATACGACAAAGAAGTTTGGAGAATTAAAAAATGACATGGATTCTTGACAAATGGAGAATGACGGCGTGAAAAGTATAAATGGCTGAACTAAGAGAAGATGAGATTTCCTGGAGTTTACATCTGAAGCACATCTTTGAGGCATATCAACACTGCTTCACTCATTACTTTATGAAACATTTTAACACTTTTCTGGCTACACAGTGCAAAAGCAGCTGCTTTGTGAAATTAATTTTAGAGGAAGATGGAAAAGCTTTATGGAGGCTGGCAAGATATAAAATGGTTTACTTAGAAAACACAGATAAATATCACTATAAGACTAAAAACAGTGAAAGACAATCTGTTTTCCTCTAGGGTTATTGTTTCACTTGTCGGTCTGTCCAATTCCCAACTTTCTAGTTGTTTGCTCTATCAAGATTAAGGATCTAGCATTAAAGCATTGATGTGTTTAAAAGAAATGCATTTTAGCTAGGAGAATGCAGGACTCAGGAGCCCCTGTTGCTTGCCATATTGAAAGAGTCCTACTATAATGTGAGACTCTGAGTACCTTGTAATGAAGAAAGAGATTATTAGCTTAACTAAGTCAATTGCTGTTTATAAAGTTGATGATTAGAGGCTTGTCTTGGTTTTTAAAATGGCTTTGGCTTTCTAGTTATACCTCATTTATATGAGGTGTGGTCAAAAAATTCAATAAAGGCTGCTGCCTAGTACATCCAACAGAACGGCAGGGATCTTCAATATGGGAAGCAGCGCATCGAACCTTAGTAACCAGTGTGTGACAAGTTTCAACTTTTTCCATGCAGTTAGTCGGGTGTGAGCTACGGTTGAGAGAAGGTGTGTTTTAAAGTGTGCTATAAATCATCCTCCATCATGACAACACTCCATGTCACACATCGTTTCTGGTACAGCAATTTCTGTCAAATAAAAACATTACACTGTGTCCTCATCCACCTTATTCATGGATCTGGCACTGTGTGACTTCTGGCTCTTCCCCAAAGTCAAAATGACCATGAAAGTAAATGCTTTGAATCGATTCAGGGCATTGAGGCAGCCACAACAGCACAACTAAAGACACTCACAAAAGAGGACTTCCAGAACTGC
Organism: Rhinolophus ferrumequinum; assembly: GCF_004115265.2. Classification (NCBI taxonomy): domain Eukaryota; kingdom Metazoa; phylum Chordata; class Mammalia; order Chiroptera; family Rhinolophidae; genus Rhinolophus; species Rhinolophus ferrumequinum. The sequence goes on along the minus strand of NC_046301.1, from coordinate 19,359,484 downwards.
TTCAGATAGTGGCAAGAATGAGGGGATAAGTGTGTTCAAAACAAGGAGCAGTATTTTGAGGTGGATTAATGGCAATGTGTCTTTTGCTGTAATAATTTTTTTTTTTTAATTTAAACATTCACCGTATCTTTTCGTCACACCTCATATTTATTTGTTTATTTTGTCAGAGGGGGAGAAGGTGGTAGTGGGAGAGAAAGACACTTACTTTTGGAATTAGGATCATACATTCCGTAACCTATTGCAGAGAGAGGACTTTTGTGTTTTTAACCATTTTATGTTAAAACAAAACAGCATCAATTTCAATAACTCCATGCAATTTCCATTTATTTTATTTCCTAAAGGAGTTGAGTTGTATTAAATTTGGGCAGCTACCAGGTTTATGCTACCAAACACAACAGGTTATGAAATGACCTTTTCAATGAAGACCCTCTGTAGCCTTCCAATAAGCAGCTACACCCACGGTGACATACCTGAACATGGAGCCGTCTGGGTCCCTCGAGTGCTGTTATCCCAAATTTATGATTTAACTCTTCAGTGTATCACACTGTGTGATGGACTGCTCTTCGTTCTCTATACTTCACTACATTTTAATTGTAAAGAAAGAAATGAACACTAGATAAATTACTGTGGTGTGGGATCAGTTCTACATAAATAATTTTTTTTATACATCCAACTGTAACTTTAATTGCAAGATCTGCTTTTTTGAAATAGTACACACACACACACACACACACACACACACACACACACACCCCACTCTTTTCCCTTCGTTCCATGCCACCCAACCTTCATGGTGTCGTACCTGTGTCTTTCTTGTACCAACGGGTCAGCTTTCTGTCAGGAGTCTGTTTATTAACACTGGTATTTCACTTACTGAGTCCTTGAGAATGGGCAAAGTTGATCCAACAGTCATTTGTTCAAAGGTTCTCTTGAGAGTGGTTTATTTTGTTCTTGAGTATCTGTGAAGGTATGCTCCCGGTGTGAATTAAGCCTTTTTAGTGACAGAGTAGAAGATGACAGAATCCCATCAGCCTTGTCAGAAGTTCCCTGACCTCATTATTGCTAATGGATCATGGTAATTCAGCCTGTTGTGAAATCTCATGTTCAATTATGCAGGATAATGAGTGACTCAAAACTTAATATGTCTCAACTATAGTCCTTATTATAGAGCTTGTTCAGCTTCTTTCAAAAGTGAAAGGTTTTAAATAGAGTGGTTCACGTATATATCCAAACGAAAGTTATCACCAGTATTCAGATTGTCCTGATTTTAAATATATGATTTGGTTTTTAAAATGAGAGGCTTACTATATAAGTTTATATTTGATTGGTCCTTTTATAGGAAAGTTAGAACAGGTTTATTCATTTTTAAGTTCTAATTCTGGAATTCTAAAAGCATACAAATGGCATTTGTCTTTGGATTCACAAAAACTCTAGATATTCAGAGTTTGAATTATTTAAGCTCCCATAACACATGCACTTTTGCTTTTCAAGCATGAGTTATAATTTAATTAAAAACTTCTGGTGCATTGCTAGCATTTTAAATATTAATATGTTCCATGGATCATTTCCGATTATCTACTGTCTTGAAATTCTTGAAGATGTCAGGTTTTTAAGATTCCCAAAGTTGTACTTGGAATTGTCTGTTGAGGCAAAGGGGACTGTGATAATTACACACATCCATTAGGATGAGCAGAGGAGAGAAACTTTGGGGAGGCTTAATGGGCATGTCTCAGTGACAGCTCGCAAAGAGCATTTGGCATGATTAAGGATGGATTTGAATGCCGTTGAAAATACACTCTCATTATGGACACCAGTGCAAGTTGCACTACAAATGTTAAATTCCCCAGAAAAAGAGTGGTGTGGCAGGGAAGCTTTGAAATCCACCGTGGCCATCATCCAAATGACTCTTCTTTTGTGTCTTTCTGCTGTCACGATCACTTTGCAATGCCCAATTCAGCTCCCCTCATCGCTGCAAAGAAGCAACCTGTTGATCTCTGTATTTCAGATTGTCCGAAGATACATCAAGGACTGGCTTGAAAGAACAAAACCTCCTTTTGGTGCTGTCAGCAGCTGTGTGCTGCTCATGATCATCTACACAACGTTCTGTGACACGTTCTCTAACCCAAATATCGACCTGGATAAATTCAGCCTTGTTCTCGTATTGTTTATCAGTAAGTTGGAAGATGGCATATCCTTGCTACCCGCTCGGTCTCCTCAGTCACAAAGCAGAGCAATCTGTGTCCTCTGAATCCATTTTGAATGTTAATTTGATTAGAAAAGAATGCTTAGGGTCATATGTACTCAGTGACTTTGTCACGTGTATGTGTTCTTTCAAAAGACAACAGCTATGCGCTTACGACATAGTCTCCTTTGTGTTTCTATGTCTGATTCACGATAGTTGATGACAGGTGAAAGAAGCCAGAACATACGTCAAATTCAAACATTACACTGAGCACTTTTTTTGCCATATTTATTTTATTGTAACTTTAAGCTAATCTTATTCTTTATTGTGAATTCAAAGTAGGATTTATAATATATGATACTATTACTTTATAATAAATGGCTGAATTGGTTAAAACATGAATATTTACATCATCTTTCTATTAAAACATACTCAAAGTAATATCATTGCATTGTAAGAAGTCGCAGACTATAAAATGCCAGGCTCAACAATTTGTTTATGTATCATCTATGGCTGCTTTCAATTAGAAAGGGAACCGAATAGTTGCCATAGAAACCATATAGCCCTCAAGCCTAAACTACTTTTTCTGTGACCCTTTAAGTAAACTTTGCTGACTTCTGCTCCAACCTAGAGATGGCAGGAAGAGAATGGGTGTCCCTAGTAGGTAGGCAGCGTCAACCACAGAGGAGCTCAGTCTGGATTTATAAGTCATTTAATCCTGGCTATTTCACACATCTCAGCCTCCATCAAGTTACAGGCACAGCTCAGAACAATATTTTTAAATGTAATAAGTAATTAAAGCATTGGTTGTTAACAACAACAACAAAAAAAGAAATCTTTTGTTTCATTTATCCTATAATACCAAAGGCAGCTTTTGGTCATTTTAATATTGAAGAACCATCTGTTATTAAAATCAACATGAGTTATTCCAAAATATTTACTATATGCTCCCTCATCTATGTTATTTGCTATAAATACTCACAGTATAAACCAGGTCTTTCTAAACTGAACAAATTAAATAACCAAATCATAAATCAGAGGATTCTAGATTTGCTCTGAGAAGATATAGATTATATCTGGGGGTATCTTCAATAAGACAGGTTGAGTCCCACTCATTTAAATGATGTTATCAGTGTAGCAATGTATGTGTGTGTGGTTGGTGTTCATTTGTTTTTCTATTTGAGTCCCCATAAGTTTCAGAGGAAACTAAGCATACCAGTAAATATGCTACAGATACTGCTTTTACAGTGCTAATTTAGATTCAATCTTTTTTTTTCTTCAGTATTTTCTATCCAGCTGAGCTTTATGTTTTTAACCTTCATCTCTTCAACAAGGTAAGTGATTTGGTGTTTCCTGTTGTTAGTTTCCTGAATGAGGAATCATGCTCTTTACTTGATTTCTATGCCACTACCGTGCGGTTCTCGTTTTTCTCCTGTCTCCCCATCTTTCTCCTGCCACCCTTAAGTTGGGGACATTATGAAAGGGTCTGTCCTTGGCCCTTGTCTCATCTGTTCATATCGTGTGCTTAGACAACCTCCTGCATGCCACTCGAGCTGTCAGCTGTCAGCTGATGATTTTCCAGCCTAGACCTTCCATTCCCATGTTTTTCCTGAGTTCCAGCACAACTTACCACTGACCATTTAGATATCGTCCCCTGACTGTTAATAAAGCCTCAGACTCAAGATTCTCAGAATGGAATTAATCTTTCCCCCCAACACTTTCTCTTTCTCTCTCATTTCTTCACTTATTGCTAATGTCACCACCATCCACAGAGTTACTCGGACTAGAACCCTTCACATCATTATTTTTTTTTAATCTCTTAACCCTACTTTTTGTGCCTCCCGAGCCATTTCCCTGATTCAGGCTCTTGTTGCCTCTTCTCTCCTTAGACTATTACAATGGATATCTTACTGGTATTTTCATTTCTAGGCCTAACTTTTTTTATGCATTTCCTCCTGCTTCCAGTCACTCAAGTTCTAATACGAGTGCTCTTGTTCAGAGATTTTCAGTGGTTATCCGGTGCCTGCAGAATGAAGTTCACTTTGGGGGGCTAAGAGCAAGGCCCGTTTCATGAACCACTGCTAGCAGTCATGCCATCTAAGCTTTAGGTTGAGGTAAAATCTTCACTGTCCTTTAAAAGCACCTCATGCTTTCTCATTTCTGTTCTTGGCTAAGGCTGTCCTCATGTCAAAATTGGTCTCCGTAGCCTAGTTCATCTTTTCTGTTCTGAAAGGCTCACCGCTAAAGCAACTTCCCCCACCAGGATTCTACACGCAACAGACATTACTTTAGCCTTTGGTATGAGAGAGTTACCGTAGGAATGCCACAAGTACAAGATGATTCCGATAGTGGATTAGTTTACAAACTAGGTATATGCACTGATAACTAAGTGTCCTCTTAGTGGTACAGTAAGCCAACCTGTAGTCAGTGCAAAGAAGGAAGCACTTCCAAAGACAGTGACAGAGCAAGGCTTCGTGGAAGAGACTGGGTTTGACATGAGTCATAAAGAATGGCTAAGGGGGTTCTTGGTGGGAGAAGAAGCAGCAATGCAAATGTGGGTGCACGCATGCGCGCACGCACGCACGTGCACACACACACACACAATAAGATATGGTGGGACAATAAGAGTAGAGGAAAATTAAAACTAGTAATAGCGTCCGAAAAGGTACGCATGGGCCAGCTTGCCAGGCCCGTGACCACCAGGTGATGGCAGTGTGTTGGCACGAGGGTAAGGGCCTGGCTGTTTATGAGGCCTGAGGGTGTCGGAGCAGTGGATGGCTGAGGCCTCACATTTGGCAGCTGGCTCTTACAGCACTTGGTATGGCAGGAGGCTGATTGCAAACAGTCAATAAAAACGTATCGATTGCTGTAATTTGAAGCATTTTCCAAAGCCTGTGATCATGATTTATGAGTAAGAGTAAAGCCTGAGGCCATTAAGTCACAGAGCAAATGTGACTTATTTGGGTAAGTCTGAGAGTAGGTACTGTTTTTAACTTCCTTTTGTAAATGGTTTGTTGTGGCACCTTAGGAAAGACGTTTGCGTTTCACTGGCCGTTTGCTGGTCTTTGTGGCAGTAGTGATCATAAGACCCACTCATCCTGTCCCATTAGACTAGGTGGGATGCAGATATCCTGTCAAGAAAACTTCTTGAAAAGCTCAGAATCCCCTACAGATTTGCTAAAGGGGAGGCGGTAGTATCACAACTAGGTGAATTAAAATTGAAAATGTTCAGCCTAGAGTAGACTGGATTTAGGCCTTGTGGTTTCGAGACCCTTCTGTTGCCTTATTCTACCTCCACTGAAGTTCTGTTGCATTTTTAAACTTGGCCCAATGTCACACGGGCATGTGTCTTTGATAAACAACAGAATCTGGAGTGGCTATAATCACACTCTTGGGTAATTGTTGTGTAACCCCAAAATATTTCATTAAAATTTAGGGATTTTTTTAATTGTACGAAATTTAGAAGATGGTTTTCACTTTGGTTTTTTTCATGCTGGGAGACCCTATAGCACTTGAGGATTTTATTGGAAGAATGAAAAATACCAGCATTTATTGATCCCTGTTTTGTGCCAGGCACTGAGCTAGGGATGGTGCCCATTATTTCGTGTAAGTCTGATAGCATAGGTTATGATACCATGCATTTTTGTTTCTATTTTGCAGGTAAGGACCCTCATTTAGAATAGTTTAGTAACTTGACTAAAATCAGATTTTAGTAGGTTAGGAACTTACCCAAAATCTCATGGCAAGTAGTACACCTAGAGTTGAAATTCATTTGCATTTGACATTTCCAAAGCATTGATCCATGCTTTTTCTATTGCACGAAACTACTTCAGTTACTGTTAAAACTCATAATACTTGTTTTGGTTAGAGAATGTGGAGAGAATGTTTAACTGGATTCTTCAAGTTCACATGGAGGCACAAACAAACTAATCAAAGAAAACAAGAGCTGGAACCGAGACCCATTGGTTTATATACTGTTGAGTTTTATTTTATTTTCCTACTTTTTGTTCCTTCCTACTTAAAAATCAGTGAAATTGACGTGTGGATGTTTTTTTCTCATCTTTTTCTTACAAATTCAGTAAATCTAAAAACCAACCCAAATATCAAGACATAAAAATCTGAGCATAGAAATCAGCCTTTTTTTTTGTATAGTACACCACTGACCTCTGATGATGGAAGTTTAGCATAAACCAGGAGAGACCCAGCCTAGAAAATTCAACTTTCCTTCAACACTCTGTTTACCTGGTTAACATTTCTTAGATTTACTGACCTGATATGTTACCATTCTAGTGTCTGGCGTGTGAACCTCTTCTACTCTGAGTATTTAAAATACATTTGAGCGTTACTGTTCTGTGTTCTCATTTCTCTGTCTATAGAAAAGTGTTCAGGTTATAAATTGCAACTTTGCTGTCAGACGGACTTGAGTTTCAATCCTACTTAATAACTTGGTAATTTTTGTCTGTTTCATCATTTATAAAATGGAGACAGTAGTAGTATCTATCTTATAGGGTCATTTGGAGAATTAAATAATAATGCTTAAAGTCCTCAGCATAATACCTAGCATATAATAAGTGCTCAATAAATGTTAGCTACTGTAGAATATTTATTATATCAAAATAGTTTATATTATTTCAAGAATTAATTATGGAAGAAAGGGAATTATAATTTCTAGCTTTACAATACATTCTTTTTGATGTGTCTGTGTCACAGTTGCTAGAAAATGAAAGTTGATTTATCAGACCAATAGTCAGTCATCCATACTGACCTATGCTTTCTGAAACTTTGGAAAGCTGTCAATGTTTAAAAAAAAAGTGTTGAAAAGGCTTATAAAAAGAACAGTAGTTGGGAGCCCAGAGTTAGGTAAAGGGGAGAAGAAGAGGAGGTAGAAGAAGGAAAAGGGGGTCAAATACATGGTGATGGAAGAACTGACTGTGGGTGGTGAACACACGATGTGATATATAGATGATATGTTATAGAATTGTACACTTGAAACCTATGTAACTTTACTAACCAGTGTCACCCAAATAAATTTAATAAATGTATATACACTCATTCATTCAACACATACTTAATGGGTACACATTCTGGGTTTGTAATGGTAAACAACTATGGCTCATGTACTCATGAAGCTTAAAGTCTAATGGGGGAGGCAAATAGTTAACAAGTTGAACAAAAGATAAGTACAGAGGGTGCCCAAAAAATGTATACACATTTTAAGAAAGGAAAAAACTATTAAAATTGTAATACTCAATATGTACCGATAACAAAAGATGAATACAAGTCACATTTGACTAATGCAATTACAAGAGGGGCTCAAAGTGGTTGCCATCCGCACCCAGACACTTCTGATTATGGTGAACTACTGTTTGACCATTGTTGACCAAAGTGTCCACTTGTACACATTTTTGGCACCCCCAATATATATATGAATATTTATATATATGACAGTTTGGTAAGTTGATGACAGAGTAATGGAAACCTAGAATGTCACTTGAGTGACAAAAGAAACCATTAACAAGGGAAAAGGAAGAAAACAAATATTCAAATGTTTGTATAGGTCTTTTAATCCTTATCAGTACATTTTCAGTCAGATGTCTCAGTGGGCCTCTCACCATAGCCCTGGGAGAGAAGGAGGGTGAGAGAAGAAGAAAGGGAGGGAGGGACGGTAGAAGACAGTGTCCTTAATGGTAAAACTCTCACCATTTCAGAGATGAGCCGACTAAGCCGCAGAGCTCTGGGTAATTTGATTAGTGCCACTCAGCTAATGACAGACGAGGTCATCTCCTAAAATGAGTAAAGACAAAACACAGGAACAGAGGTTAACAAAGAAAAGTACTTCACATGGAAGTTTCCTCTCCTAAAAACAGTGGGCTTAGACGGAACTCTCTCAGAGGACCTTCTCTGCTCCACATTCCGTGATTCTGCTCGTAAAACTTTCTGACATGTTTTCCTTTGTGGGCGCTGCAAGGGAAGGCAAAATAAATATTATGTTGAAAATGCTGATTGAAAGCTTCATAAGAGAGAATAAAAAGACCAGTTCCGAAGAAAAGGAAATAAACATCTCAAGGGAAGCCAAAGTGATCAAAAGAATTATAAAAACAGGATAAAAAGCAAATCAATATTAAAAAGAGATAAGGTAGAATTAGAAAATAAATAGTAATGTGATTCCTTTTAAAAATGTGAACAGGCACAATAGAGATGCTAATCCCTGAAAATAATGATGGTCATGACTGTTTAAATACAATGTGCAGCACTCTTCGTTTCCTGTGGATTGTCATGACTTCCCACCAGTAAGCAGTCCCTTGACAGCGTCTGGCAGAGGGAAGGTTACTTAACAAGATAGCTGCTCTCATCCATTAAATTTTGTGGTGTTTTTTGTTTTTGTCTTTGTTTTTTTTTTTGTTTGTTTCGTTTTTTATAATTTCCTTCTCAAAAGAAAACTTACCTCCAAAACTGGGGGGCAGCCTACTTACTAGGTCTGTGACTTTAGGGAAGTTGTTTAACCCCTTTGTGCTTCAATTCCCTTTGTGCAAAAAGCAAGGCAATGATACTCCCTACCTTATAAAGCTATCCTGAGAAGGAAGAAATACCCGAAGCAAGGTGCTTAGAAAAGCGCTCAATGTTTATGGCTGTGGTTATACATCACCGTCATCATCTTCCTCATCATGAATGGAAGGTTAAGTGAGTGTCGGCTCTGTTGGTTTTCCTCAAGATCCATGATGTGAAGCAGTCTGCTACTTTGAAAAGTATAAGTCAGCTCTGCTTAGGGAGAATATTATTCTTAACCTTAAACATTGCATTTTTGTTTACGGATCCTCCCTCCTAATTGACAGGCTTTGTGTCAGTAGAACTATACGGTGGTGTTTCAACTCACATCAGGCCAGAAACCTCCCAGTGTGGGCCTAGCTTTTCTCCTTACATGAAACAGAGGACAGTCAAGCGTGACTTGCAAATATCCTCTTTAACCACACTAAGTGCTGCTCTAACCAATGGCAGCCAGCACCGGGTTAAATGAGAGCCTTCTTGGCCAGAGAGATTTTGACACACTGGAAATGTGCTATAGTCTAGAGAAGAACAAATATCAAGCAGAACAAAGTTCGCCAAAGGAGAAATGTATTGCCAGACGCTCTTGGAAGAAAACCAAACTGCACAGATCCAGATGCAGCAACAATTGGTTATAACAAGGGCAGCAAAAGACCAAAACAAAGGCCTTGGTGGTGTTACGAACACCACAAGCATTGCTGGAGGACAGCCCGGAACTCGGCCAGTTGGTTAGGCTGCCTGTTCCCCCATCACCGGGGGGGATTCATTCCTGTAGAAGTGATTTACTCACTGTGAACTGACTGTACATCATATTCCCCAACTTGCCCACTTCGAGTCTTTGTAATTTCTCAGGTTCCCAGGCCTCAGTATTACTTCGAACTCTGTGGAGGAGTGAAGTGCCTCACGCTTCATAAGAAAGTAAAATCTCTGATGTAAATTGCCTCCACTTTCCCATTCTCTACCTGAAAACTCGTCGTATTTTTCACTCACCTCGTCTTTTGTTTCCCACGCACAGACTATGGGAGACACCCCATCTCAGGCTAATGCCCTCAGTCTTGTCCTCACAGGCCCATTTGAGGAGCTGGCTTCATCAGTTGTTTCTAGTGGCTGCATCTTCACTCTCTCTATGTAATCATGTTCACATCTCCCATGACCCTTTCCTTCTCTTCATCAGATTCCTTGAAAACATGTCCTCTCTCATGACTACCAATTCAGTACACTTACACATCAGCTCCTAGGCCCCCCGGCCCCCAGACCTCACTGGACTTCTTCCATTCCCTATTTCCATTAATGCTTTACTGCTCCTCTCAGTCGTATATGCTTTAATTTCTCTTAATTCCTCTTCCTCTCACAAAGCAACAATAACAATAAAAATATCAACCAGTGTGTATTAAACACCTCCAAGTTGCCAGATTCTTGATGGACATTGGCATTTATCCTCACAATGACCGTTAAGAGTCAGGCAGTGTTATACTTGTTTTATATACAAACAAAAGGATGGTCTGGGTTTAAATGCTGGTACATTTGCCCCAAAATCCTGTGCTCTTAAGCTGTCGGGAGAATATTTCATAGAGATCACTAGGCGACAAGTTCTAATTCTGTCTTCACGTCTCTTGCCACCATCTCCTGCCTTCACTGTGATTCTTCCGGCCCTTTTCCCTCTCTGCTTCCTGCCTAGCCTCATCATCTTCAGTCTTAGACCATGCTGTGTGGTCACTCCTCTTCAAACTCCTAATCCCATCTTATCCACTCCACACTCCTTGTCACAAGCTAATGTCCCTGCGCACAAGTCAGCCTGAGGAATCTGTCCTTTGCCAGCTGCTCCCACACTCGCGTACTTCAGTTTCGCTATTCCTTACCTAAAATACACATCTGCACGTGTCTAAGTCTGTTCTTTGAAGCCCAGATCAATTGTTAGTTCCTTCAAGAAGGTTCTCTACGTGCTCCATCATCATACCAGACTCCCCTGCCAAGCTTGAGATAATCCTCCTTTTCAATGCCAAATCTGCCTTCTCTCTCTGTCTCTCCCTCCCTCTCTCGCCCTCCCTCCCTCTGTCCCTCTCCCTCTTTCTCCGTCTTTCTCCCTCTCCCTCCACCCCCTCTCCCCCTCTCCTCCTCATTCTCGATCTCTTTCTCTTTTGTAGAATATATATCTGTATTCCCTTCTTCCATGCATTTATAGAGCCTTACGTAACTCCTTTCACATTGAGCCTACGTGAGGAATAAAGGGATCTAGGAATGTGTCAGCTGTGTAGTGCAATGTTTAAAAAATAAGAGTGGTATCACAATAAAAATATGAGAACAAAATGTAGGAACAGTAAGGCAATCTTATTGTACTCAAGGGATACGTATCCACACAGAATCCTCAACTGAGGTGGGACACCAAAAATGCGGTTTGGAAAGCTATCAACGAGCTGGAGATAAGACTGTTGAGGAAGCGTAAGCATATGTGACTTTCCAGAGGAGAGAAGACCAAGGACAATGAAATATTTTCTTAACATATGTACAAGAAATGGGGAGGAAGAGGAGAAGATGGCCCTTCCCCTCTCAAGCGAGATTATGACAAAGAACACAGGATGTGGGGACCTATTTAGGGAAGATAGGTCCCTATGCACATTTTCTCCCAACGAAAGTTACACATGAGGCTGAGGTTAGGAAGGGAAGTGGGACCTCTTTATTTAGAGATCCTTAAAACTCGGATAGATTGTGACATCTGCAGCTATATGGGTGCTGGCAGTTTCCAGCACACTTTTCCATTTGCTGGCTCTCTTGTCTGAGTTCAGGGCAAAGAGTGAAGAGACACACTATGTCTTCAAACCCTGATTCTGCAGGAAGGAATCCTTTCTAACATAACAAGGACACAATAATAATTACATTTCTAACCTTTTTCCTGGTTCTCTAAATCTTTATACGAAAATAGAAATTTGAATATGATATTCACCTGTACCGATCCCCCTAACATATAATGAATGGGCTTTGATTAAGTGAGATTTTCTTTTTTTATGCCTAACATACTATATAACAATAGTAGAATAGTAGCATAGTTTTAGAGCATAGACACAGGAGCCAGACTTGATTTAAATCCTGGCTCTGTCATTTGTTAGCCATGCGGCCCTGGGTACGTTTGGCCACTTCTGTGTGCCTCTGTTTTGTTGCCTGTAAATAGGGCTATTGTCTCACCTGTCTTTACTGCAGAGACCTTAAAGGGGTACCTGATATACTGTAACTGCTCAAAGAAAGGCGATTTATTATTTTTACTAAAACATAGGATTTTAAATCTTTGTTCATACCATGTATTTCTCAAAAGGGTGTGTTTGCTGCCAAAACGATATGTTGCTTCTCGAGAGAGCAGTTTTGGAGATACATTAACTCTTCCAATATCAAGGGACAGCCTAGCAACTTGGCTGAGTTACTTGCTGCATGATTTTCACAAAGTACTGCACAACAGGCTGACTACATACGTGACCTTAGGAGACCTCCACCATACATTTTTAAATCTGTCTCCTTTTCATGGGTAAATGACTCAGAAAGGATTCTCTAAAAAAGAAATTCCGTCACTTCTGTACATTTGGGCATATAATTACTTGTGTCACTAGAATTGATCAAAGGGATGTTAACATGAAGGTATATACTTTATTTGATTGAGGATGTGTTAACAAGGCTTTTTAATAAAAGTATTTGTAAAATACTTTTTTTTTTTTTTTTTTTTTTGCCTGTAGGAATAATTCGGGTTTCACACCAGCAGACACTGTGGCTATCATTTTCTGTTCTACACACAAATCCCTCACACTGGGTAAGTGACGCACAGACAAAAAACTAATTTAACATTACCCTCAGATAGTTATATTTTACGACTGTGAAATTCAAGCATCTCTTCAAATTAAATGGAATAGGGTATCGCCCACTCTGTTAAAGAACAATAGCAAAGTGAGAATGGGTCATTGCTTTAAAATACCATTATATGATTGGACCAATATTTGAGGGCCTAAATTTAATAGTGTAGAACTTAGCTTAATTTGTAATCATGTTTTTGATTCTCATCAAAGATTTTCAATTAAATGTTTGAAATGTTTGAAACGTTAGAATGTTTAACATTAAAAGGTGGGGGAGGGTAGTGCAAATGGCAAAAACCTTAGAAGGCTCTGGAGTTGGCCCTGGAAAATGTTATTTTCTGGAAGCTTGGAGCAAGATGGAGATAATGTTATTTCTCAAATTGGATACTGACATTAGTTTGAAGTTTATTTCACAGTGTTATGTTCTATAAAGAAACACAATGTCATTATCGTTAACTCAATCTGATTAGCACCTAAAGTGACGTAAGTATTTATGTAATGGACAAAAAATAGATCGAGAAGAAAAATGCTCTTTTCTACTCACCTTTATCCACTTTCATGGCATTATCCCAGTAACGTGTCCAGATATCCAGAGTCCATGTTTTCAGTCATTAAAATTCATTAAGTAATCAAAAACTTGATTGAAATATACATCATTCACAAACTCCGTGGGGTAGTCGGCACATTGTGGTAAAAACTCGTGATAAAAACTCCTTCACATTTTGGCATGGGACTCACTTAAAGAGACTGAAGAATCGTGACATTGCTCTAAGTCTGCTCATGTTGAAGAAGTTCAGTCTGTAAACTAGAACAACAAGGACATTCCATGATATTTTTACTAACCCCACACACGTGTCTGATAGAATCTATTGTCAGCCTTGCCAAGTTTGGAAAATGTTAGAAACTGCAAACTCTTGAAGGATTAGTTGCTATCTAGGGCTTCAGCTTATGTGAATAAATTATATTTATACTGTTCATACATTACAGTATGTCCACTAGGTTTTTAATCACCATCAACTTGAAGTTGAAAGAACTTTGGAAGCCACATTCCAATCCTGATTTTGTGACCCTGGACAAATCACTTAACTTCCCTGAACCTTAGCTTTCTCATCTGTAAAATGGGGCAGAATAATATGCACTTCATAAGGGTACTGTAAAGACTAAAAATAGGATTTGTTAAGTAACTAGCACAGCACTTGTATGTAGTAGTTTGTCAGTTCATGACAGAATAGGTGCAATAATTGCATTGTGTGACACGTGTGACAGTTGCTGTGGCCCAAATGAGATAGCTCACCTAAAGAGCTTATGTGCTGCCTGGCACATAGCAGGTTGTCTTTAAGCAGTAGCTATTGTTGTTAGTTATTATAACTATATTAGTTATGACTGTGGTACTGTGTCCAGGGTTCCAGTCTCCTGCCCCCTGCGTGTAGATTTTCATGTAATGAGTGTGGTTTAATCGTTGATCTCAAAGAAATCAACTTGCACTTTTTCCCCCCAAGTGGTTATTGTGATGTGATGTCCAGTGTTCCCAATCTCCTAAAAAGGGAGGGGCTGTTATAAAAGAGTCCAGAAGCAGGTGGTACCAGACGCTGCAGATGTCCCGAGTCAGGGCCCCAATGAGCCCTGGTCCTTGGAGCAGCTGCTGAGCATGCTGCATCAAATACACTTGTGTATTTCTGCAATGGGCTTTTGAACCCACCCCACCCCTAGGGGTTTGCTTTTGTCAGGAAAACCAAAATGGATTTTTGGTTTCTCCATGATGTTCTTCTGTGCTGGAGCTGCCGGCCTTGAACGAAGTTCTACCCAGAAGCAAACTGCAGCACAATCAATATTCTCTTCTTTTCTATAAGCAAAATATGTATCCATTCCATCTTTTCTTTTTTTTTTTCTGTCTTGTCTTTTTTTCTTAATCCCGAAGCCGTACTCTTCTGTTCTGATACTTTCTGAAGCGACTTTTCAGGCAAACAGGTGCTCTGACCACCTATCAGAAGGAGCTGTTTTGCTAAAAACGGGTTGGGTGAACTTGGATTTTGCTTGTTTTTGTCATGTCCTCCCATGAAATAGATACTTAGATCCTCCAATATGATACTAGTGTGATTATCGAAGTGACCCTGTAGTGTAACTCCTTAGTTACTTCTGTAACATGATAGACTTAAGCCCTCTCGGAACTACAAAACCTAAATACTCATCCTGACTCTTCCTCTGATACCTGCCCAGGCCTCAGTTTCCTTCACTGTTAGATTAGGGACTTTTAGTGCCAACCCGACTATTTTATCATGGCTTGGTCATACCCGCCTTCCCTCCACAGTCTCCTTCCTAGCGTTTATAAAAATGGCCTCTTTGCTGCTTCCCTTGTCTCAGAGATGTGGCATGGATCACCCTGGTCCCACGAGCACCCTTATTTTCACATACAGCAAGGGGTGTTTGGATCCTATACTTCCTCTCACCTCTCACACAAAGATGAAATACGACAAATCCTATCTACTTGGCATTTAGAAACCATATCTATCCCTTTTGCAATCACTGTCATAGTATCCTTCTAGTGGTTTTACATACACACACACACACACCTAACGTCTCAAATAACATACACTGTGAGCCTTAGCAAATGCCATTCATTATTACGCCCAGTATTGGTATTTAAGAATAAATCATTGCAGGCCAAGTGGGACCCATGTACCTACTGAACCAAAGATGAAAATTCTTACTTGAGAAGCCTCCTGAATATTCTCTTATACACACACTTTCAGTTACTTTATTGTTCTTGCTTTTGCCCTGTCGCGATCGCTTCCATGTACTTGCATCTACACACATGCTGAATTTGATTCATTGCTTTTATTAGTGCATTTGCCACTGATTGATTAGTTCTTTGTATTAGTACTTTTTCTATTGATTGATTGCAGATGAAGTGACTATTTGACCTTTAATTATGAGGCTTCCTATTGAAAATGACATTGAGCTATGGCTTCACATAATCCATCTGGAAAGCCTGACATGATGCCATTCCCTGGAGTTCATTCAGGAAGAAAGAGGAGGCCTGAGGAAGTGCAGAGCCATCGCTGTGCTTCACCTCAGAAAGCACTACCGGCCATGTCTGCTGTGCTCCTCTAGTTTCCACTCAGGCCTGGAGATAATTTTATATTTTGTCAAGACAACATCACTTGCTGTGGGTTGCCATAAAAGCCATGAACTCGCTCTAATTATTCTCCAGTTTGATGCTGATATTTGTCTAATAATGAGAAGATATTTTGCATAGCAGAGACTGAAGAACAGCTTGTACCCTAGTTAACAATAGCTCAGTGCACAGTCAATAGAGCTCATCAAGAAAGAAAGTCGATACAAGACATCCTGTGGAATTAGTATTTTACCTTTATTTTATTTGTTCCTCTTGAATATTCAAATCACTTTCCTTATCTCCATTTCTAACAGATGTAGAAAACTTTCTCACTGTAGCTAGAAAGGGAATGCTTCAGGATATTTGAGGTCCTTAAGTGTATGTTTCTATTAGTTTTCAATGCTTTTAAATAGCAAACTGAAGGCATGTATTCTCCGAGCATATCAACTGACTCTTGGTGGTCAGTTGGGAGATTCCTGCTTGTTACTTATTTCCAAAAGCATTTCTGAATTGAAAGAATGCTACTTAAATTTTAAATAGAGTGTCAGGATCAACATTTTTTAAGAGCCCGCTATGTGTCTTACCATTTATAGATTCTTGTGTGCAAACGCAAATCACACAGCTATTCCCTGCGTCACTTATACGTCGTCACGAGCCTAGGGTGGCAGTTACACAACTGAACTGTGACAAGAAACTATGCAGTAAGCAAACAGAATATAGCTTTTTTTGGTAGACATAGGACTCTGGAAAGAGTAGAAAGAACACAGACCTGATTCTGGTCTGGATTCAAGTTCAGTTCTCTCACCAAAAGCTGGAACACATCACTTAAGTGCTGTAGACCTCAGTTTCCTCAGCTGTAAAATGAGAAGTGGACAAGGTGCTGCTTGAGATTCCTTCTAGTTTTAAGTTTCTGAGACTGTGGCTGATATTTCCTTTCTGTAAGACAACAACAGTTTCCCTGCTATGTGTGAAAAGGGAAAGTGTTCTTGAAAGGAATAGTTTTGTAAATAACGTTCCAGTATTACAGGCAAGGAAGTATGGCTGTTGCTTCTTCCTAAAGAGGTTAAAAAAATGTCTTCATATTCTCCGGAGATTTTCACAGGAGAAACAAAATCTGAAAAGTTTCTCCTTTTCCATTTTACTTGGAAGCTTTTCAAGAATGCTGAAGGATTACCTGCAACTTGGGCTGAAAAGATCAGTTAATAGCATCGAGGTTATTTTCTCAAGAGGAAATGGAACTGAAACACGAAAATTTGTGTTTCTGTTTTTCTTTTCCCCTAAAGCTTATCTGTAATTCCACTTGGCACATAAAGACTATTATCTTAATAAAACTACCCTTCCTACAGTTGGGAAGTATTTTTTAAAAGCACTTAACCCATTAAGTCATGTTACCTGAACAAGCTAGAATATTAGCAGCTCAGTAATTATTATCTTATTTTGCATACAAAGAAGTGAAAGCATAGAAAAAAATTATAAACCTTATCCCAGATCATGTAACTAATAGGGACTAGATTCCAGGCCCCCAAACTTCCAGAACTGCATTGGATAATAGGATGCAAAAGGACTTTGAAAACCAAAAAGTGCTATACTGATTCCACGTATTGTAATTGCGCGATCTGAACATGGGTTTGAATTGTTTTATCAATTATTTAAAAAAGAAAATTACTTCTGATTGCATTGCTGGTTATAAGACAGTTTTAAAGTACTTAATACCTACAATTATTCCCATAAACATAGATTTCCATGTGGCCCAGTCACAAACTGGCACTCAGTACTGTTATTTATTTATTAACAAAAAGTTATAGTTTATTAAAAGTGAGTCTTGATGACCCGGCCCTTAGTTTTCATGAGACAACAGTCTGTGCTCCATTCTTGCCAGCTAAGAGCCACCGTGCTATCTGACAACAAACTACGTAGTAAAGTGGAAAGAGAAAATCAGAGTAAAGACAGAAACTAGCAGTTTGACTTTGGGGCGTAGTTCTAAATATATTTCTGTTCTGCATTTTGTCCTTAAGTTACAGTTCTGTAAGGAAAGGCAGTTTGGGGACCCCTGCCATTTGACATAGTCTTAAAGATGCCACTGAAATTAAAGTCCCAGTAGATTTTACTACCACGCTGTAGGGGCATGTCTGTCATTGTGTGCTATTTTCTGATCCATATAAAGAGAAAAATGTAAGTTCCTAGACAAAGTGACACACTTATGTTCCTCAAAGATTTGTGAACTATTTTGTTTTGAATTTTTGATTCTCAATTTAGTATTTAAAAATCATTGCTAGTACGTCTAGATTTTGTAATAAAACTTTAGGAAGTCTCCAGGTTTTTAGGCAGCAAATATGAAATTAAAGACAATAAAACCTCTATGAGGGATCCCCAATCTGCCCGTCAAGTACCATTCATCTTACTGATATGCCAGAGGGCGTTCGCCAGGAAGACCAACGTCTGATACCCACACTTCTCCCCCTCCGTGTCTTCTATGCCAGGGACTGTCAAATGTTTGCAACCACAACCGACAGCAAAAATATGTATGAGCCGGTACACACGTGCATGTGTGTAAAAGTTTTACAACACAGCTTTCACTCTTACTTTGTGTAATACTCGTACGTTCCATTTTCTATCCAAGTGCTAGATAAAAACCCATTGAATTGATTTTGCAACTCATTAATGGGTCATAATCCAAGGTCTGAAAAATATCCCTTTATGCCTTGCTTGATGAGATTTTTATCCCCTTCCTCAAATAGTTACCATGTAGGCTTTGGGTTGTGCTGTCCCTTATTCACTGAACTTGAACCCAAATTCCTGACACCATGTAGGAACCAAAGCTAAGTTGATTTGCGGTAATATATCACCTACATTTAGATTTTATTAATTCGGCTTCTATAACCGAGTTTCTCTACCTTTTGTTGATTTATTTTTTAATTGTTCCTCTATTCATCCTGTTTTCAATAGTAGTAATAATAGTAATATTAACAGCTACCAGTAATTGAGTACTTAATAGGCAAACACTGTGCTAAGTGCTTGTCACATAAAGTAATTTACTTGAAAATACTCTTGTGTTGACACTGTGGTGTAATGGTTGTGCTGGTTAGTTTAGACTTCAGCGCCGGGGACAGCCAGTTGCTCTGATGGAAAATTCTCACTGGAGTGTTCAGTGGTGATTTTCTCAGAAAGAAAATACTCCAGAGGAGCTGTGACAAATGCTTGTGTTATCTGTACCTCTACCCACCGGGAGACTTTGCATATTAGCATAATGAATTCAGAAATAGGTTTTTATTGATGAAATTACTGATTTGTTACTTTGCCTGAGCGATGGAACAGATGGACTTGTTGATATATAGATGGCCCAAGAACTTTAGACACACGTCCCACTTGCTAAAAGAATCTGGTGAATCCGTAGTCTGAATAGGAAATCTCAGGGCTGTGCTGGATGCTAGTTGCCTACCTGGTTTTGTGTCCTCTCCTGTTAGGATCTGTGGTTGCCTGAGGCTGACTAAAGTTCACTGAATCTGCTCTGGAATGTAGCTGTGTGTGCTTTGAAAGCCCTCTCATGTAAGGTGTTAGTGAGAGCACTTGAAAGATCAGAGCTGGGACTTTGAGTTTACAGAACCGGTTGCTTAAGCTTTTTTTGTGCTTGATTGCTATTATGTGTTAAAAATACCTGCATCGTGGCAGCTCCCTTTCATTCAGACTTGTTGGCAAGGTTGTAGGGGTGTAGCTAGCTTTGACCTAACTGAAAATTCTTTGGCCACACACACTGTCTGTCAGAAAGAATCTGGAACTCAGGCCTGGGGTGGGTCACTTCCCAACAGTCCTTTACACGCGCCAGCTCTCATCATTCCCACAGTCACCCCTGTTGACCTTAAACAAAAAGCCAGCCCGATGTTTCTCCAGCAAAATGGGTTTATTCAGGAACCACAAAGACTTGCAACTGAAACATGCCACCATGGCAGGCCACGTGCCAGTCCACTAAAACAAAGGCAAGGAAACGCCCTGGACAGGGGAAGAGGAAGTTAGAAGGGCTATTACAAAGAGTGGTGCTTAGCAATAGAAGTAGGACATGAGAGCGCCCCCTTCTGACTTTCCTACTTTACTTTAAAGGAGGATTCTGTTAACTAATTTTTTACACCCCAGATAAGGCAAGTGAAATTCCCAAGGGTTAAACAAGTTGGCCAATTCCTAAGTGGCAGAGCCAGAACTCAAGCCAGGTCTGACTCTCAGCCATCGTGCTCTGCTGTGCTGTGGAACTTGGACTCTAGTATCAATCTGTGGTCCCCTCGCTATGAAAAGTTGTCACCAGATGTGACGGGGCCCTTCTAATTCTAACATTCAGTATTTCTCTGATTTTGAAAGACTTAAGTATTTAACTTTAGAATCTTGAGTCATTCAGAGGGACACCACAAGATCAGCATTTCTCAAAGCATGGCCCTCAAAATTATAGCAAATTGCTTCCTAAAAAAAATTTAGATTACTGGGCTTCATCTTAGTCCCGGCCCACTGCTTCAGAATTTTTAAGAAGAAGACCCTGAAATCTGATTTTTGTGACATTCCAAAAAAGAGTATTATATACACATGGAAGTTTGACAGCCACCGCATTACCTCTATCCAGAATCACCTCCAGCTTCCAGAGGTGCTGGCTCACGAGCCCAGGTTCCCAGGTTCTCAGGGAATACTCTTGACCCAGCAGAGTATTCAGTCAGGTTTTGTGTAAGTGCTTTTTGTTGACAGTGGGAACCAGTTTGCGTCAACTTGGGTTGTTAGTTTGTTGGGTTGTGTTTTTTTTTAACTTAAGCCTGGCCATGGTGTGCCCCACTTTTAGATACTTCTTAATCTCATCATTAGCCAAAAGGACATACTTAGGGCTTAAGTGTTCTCGTAGCACACTACTAAGGACTATAAAAAGATACAGAAACAATAACATTTTTAAAAGAACACTCTATAGGCCTGGACCCTGATATCTAGGAATCACTCATTTCTTCATTCCATGGCTGCATGGTCATGTCTGAGAAGGATGAAAATCTGCTCTTAGTTTTCTAATCTGTAGCTGTGGTTCCCATATTTTTGCCTTAATTTCAAATGCGCTCTTGAGTTCTTTTTGTGCCAGTCTGGTTAAACCACAGCATTTGCACGTGAAAGTATGCCGGGATTTATAAGGTATGACCTGATCAAAAGAAAACCATCCATTCACTGCCCATCATACCTATTACTCCAGAAGTGAGGCTTGCTTTCTCTAAGACCATGTCTTCCCGGCAAGCTGAGTATAAAGTTAAGCATGTTGAAAATAATTTCAAAATGCCCACTATTTGAGAGTTATTCTTATATAAGTCCCTTTATGAAAGGAAACATATATGACTTTTCAAAATAAAAAAATCTCACAGTATAAATTCATACTGTGGAAAGATAAGAAAAGACACACATGAGGGAATCACTGCTTTCCAGAAGTCAGCGCTCTGAAAGAGACAGCAGACCAAACAGAATCGTAAGCACTTGTTAACAACCTGTACACAGATGGAGGCCCATGGAGGTTTGGGCAGCATCCGGGGTAGGAAACCGCGGTATCTCAGCCATCACTGTTCTCAAAAGTTCTAGGAGTGCTTCAGACCTCATCCTGGATGATTTCAGTGACAAACCCTTTCTCTGTTCAGTCCTTTAGATTACTACATTTGAACCCCACCATACTGTTTCACAATGCTATTGCTAATGATAATAACAGCTGTCATTTTGGGAGTGCTGACTCTATGCCAGGCACTGTACTAGGTGCCTCACGTGCACTGCCTCGCTGAAACCTCCAAGCACCATCTGAGATCGTTACTGTACCCTCATTTTGAGCAGAGCTGGAAACTGAGCATATTAAGGTCCAATCGCGATCACATAGCTGGTAGGTGGCACAGTCAGGATGTAAACCCAGGTCTCTGGTGGCAAAGCCCACGTCCTTTCCATCACGCCACCCCATCTTCTAGAAATACCTAAGAGTGGCGTGTGAACTGTCTGCTGCTGGCTCAGTGTCTGTGATGGAGCAGGAGCAGGAGGGCCAACGTTTACATGCGTCAGCTTCCCTGCAGCTGAGCTCAACTTGCAGGGATCACCCCCAACACAGTTCATCGGCAAGAAGACATGAAAAGCCCATGCAGTAAACAGTGACACCTCACACAACATACCGGATCTTCATCCCTACGTGCTTCTTAAGGTCAGCTCTTAGTGATGGAAGCTTTGAAGTCCACAGTTTCTTGTTTATCTCAAAGTACAAACCACCTTGTCATAGTCAGAAGTCTCTCTAAAGAGATTAATTCTGTACATTAATGATCAACTCATGTGCCCGGAGTTATATACACCCCGTGCTTCTGAAAGGAAAATTCCACAGGAAGTGAGCGCAGCACATTCCGTCATTCTGGAGCTTGTCCTTTCTGACGAGGCCTCGGCCACGTCCAGGAGAGTGGGCAGCAGTTCGTTCCCCAGTGCTTCCTGTTCATCTCTGCGCTCGCTGCCTGTTGCAGACGGGTTTGTTTTTGACGATGATGATTCACATTAGAAAGTTTGCCTCCAGCAGTACTAAAAGGTGCATCACAGAACAACAGTTGTTTACTGTGTTTGAAGGGAAGAACCTCACCGGGAGATCTCATTCACTCGAGGTTTGGTCCTCTCAATTCCAGCTCACCAACAGAGATCGATGAATGACAATTGTCGCTCCAGTGTTGCGTCTCTCCAATTATTTATTTGCTAGTGTCTCTTCCCAGAAGTTCTCTTAATTGAATCAGACACTATACAACAGATTGTGTATATTTCATGACAGCTAGCTCCATGCTTCTTTACAGTAAAGAACAAATGAGCCTGCAGCTGCAAACTGAGGGTGACGCCACCACCTCCTTACCCCCGTCCACACAACTCCAGCCAGAAATAAGTGAGCTGCCCAATTTTGAAAGCCATGGGGTACTCAGGAGGTTTTTAACAAGTTACCCTGGGATCAGGAAGAGATATAAAATTGAACCTAATTCAAAAGATTCCGGGACCCCAGGAAGCCAGTTCACTTGGATGTCATCTATCCTGAAGTTGAGCACAGTGATGACATTGGAGCACTGACACTTCCCAGAGCTGCCTTTGATGCAAGTCGGCTCTCTGTGCTAGTACTCTTCTCCACTACTAGTACTACTCTAGTATTAGCACTCTAGTCTCCTGCTAGAGCAAACCTTCTCTAAAACACTTTCAGTGTTTAATAGTAATAATAAAAGCAAACCCCCTTGCAACCGACGAGTGCAGCAATGTACAGAAAGCACTGGTGCCAATGAAAAGTTGCTTTCAAAACAGAATTTCCTTGATTCAGTCATTTATTCAACAAGTATTTATTTAGCTAACTGTGGGCCTGGCCCTATTCTAGGACCTACAGGGACAGCAGGGAACAAAACACAAAAAGTTCTCGCCATTATAACGCTTTCTTTCTAGTGCTGTTAAACAGACAAACACTTAAATATATGGCACAGCAGATGGTGCTAAGCGTTATAAAGAAAAATAAAAACAGAGTAAGGATTGCCAAAGTGGATGTGAGAAGGTTTCAGGCTTAACGGGGACATTGGATCCAAGATGTGAAGGAAAAAAGGGAGCAAGCCGTGTGACTATTTAGGGGAAGGAGATTCCAACCAGAGGGAACAAGTTGGCAAGTTGGAAAAGGCAGAAGGGCCACTGTTCAGGGAACAAAATGAGGGAGGGCGTTACAGGATACTTGGTAAAAAACCACTGGGAGAGGGGGCGAGTAATATTGTGTGAGGCCTTATTGGCCATTGTAAGGACTGGGCCTTTTGCTCAGAATGAGAGGGGAAGCCATTGGAGGGTTTTGAGCGGACAAGTGACAAGCTCCAGCTTCCACTTTGAAAGGATCCCTCTGGCTGCTCTGTTAAACGAAGACTGGGGTTGGATGGGTGGACGGGTGCAGCAGGGAGAAGCAGGCAGGCCAGGTAAGAGGCTTTCATTCAGACAAGAACTTAGGGTGGTTTGGTCAAAGGTCAGAATGGTAGAAGTGGTGAGAAGCGTCGAATTTTGGATATATTTTGAACACAGAACTAATGGATTTGCTGATGACTTGGATGTGTATGTGAGAAAAAGAATTCAAGACATTTTGAGGTGTTGTGCCTGCGAGGCTGGCAGGAGGGAGTTGTCTTCACTGGACTGGGGAAGGTTGCAGAGAAGCAGATTTGGGTGGTGGAAGAGGGATGTGGGGACACATCACGAGGTCCGGGATGAACATGTCAGTTTTGAGATGTCTTTCCAGCATCCAGTGGAAAGTTGGCTTTCGGAGTCTGGAATTCTGGTCCAGGCTGGAGTTTTCAGCATACCGATGTCATCTGAAGCTGTCAAACCGGATGAGATCATTAAGGAGTGGGCAGGTAGAGGAGAAGAGAACTCTGAGGACTGAGCCCCAATGCTCTCCAGCCCTGTGAGAGGATATGAAGTCATTTGGATAATAAAGCGACAGGAAATTCTAAATCAGCCAGACACAGAGACATCCAAACCAGCAAGCCTATATTTTTCTGCTCTTTCACAAGGGTGAGGGGAACACTAAATCAGAAAGTAGGTGTGAGGACACTTTGAAAACATTAGAAGGAGAAGGCTCTGGCATTTATTTGGTGCCTACTGCATGCTAGACACTGTGTTGGGCACAGAAGTTTCCTTATTATCTCATGTCATCGTCACAACACCCCTGCCCAGTAGCTATTATTGATCTAATTGTCCAAACCAGAAAACTGAGTCTCACAGTGGTCCAATAACTCAGCCCAGTTCACGCAGTGAGTAAACGCCTGAGCTGGTACACAGTGGCCAATCTGTCGGCCTCAAGAATCTTCCGGAGTCCTCTTACTTGCCCTTATTACCACACCTGGCTTCTCAGCCCAGCTCACATTCGAATCACCTAGGAGCTGCCCAGTAACCGTGATACTGGTACCCCTCCCCATACACCTATGAACCTGGAAACTCGCAGAATAGACCCAAGCATCGTATTTTTTTTAAACCCACCCAGGTGATTTATTATGCAGCTGGGTCTGAGAACCACTGCCTTAGACTACCTTCTCTGTCTGTTTATGTTCTATGTTCCAAGAAGAATGCACAGTAGGGTTATACCTGCTAATTTGTTCATGAAATTCGCCATTTGTTTGTACTGATTTGTGAAATCCACAGTTCTCTGTGTTATGATTAAATATGTTATATATTCAGAGG
Source organism: Rhinolophus ferrumequinum (assembly GCF_004115265.2). NCBI lineage: Eukaryota > Metazoa > Chordata > Mammalia > Chiroptera > Rhinolophidae > Rhinolophus > Rhinolophus ferrumequinum. Next base: position 19,334,616 of record NC_046301.1, on the reverse strand, counting down.
ATAAGGAAAATTGATATTAGAAAACCATTTCTTCCAGAAAGTGCTCCCACGGTTTTCTGAATTTCTTCCTCTGCCTAAAGTCTTATAAATGAGGTCCTAACTACCTAATTTTTATATCATTGAGAAAAAATGAAGGGCAGGAATAGGTTAGCAGGACATCATCTTGTCAAGTTAAACCACGGAATCTTGAGTCAACCTTTTTAAGAGACAATGTATTTAAGGATAAATAACTGATTTCTAATCCTAAAATCAAAACTGCCTTGTTCTTCTGTGTGTCAGAAGACATCTCTTTTGAGGTTTATATTCATCATAAACATGGTACCATCAAGTAGAAAATTACTACTGGCCATGTTGCTAAAACAAAACAATGTATATTAAAAACAATTGATGTTCATTTTGGTCACAGCTTACTCACATTTACCACTTAAGTAAGATTTCGAAACCTTCCGGAAGTTCACTGTCCACTGTGAAAAGGATTATGAATGCAAAATTGTAGGGAAAACTGAGGTTAGGGTAGTGGCACTGTAGCAGAATCAGTGAAAGTACTTGTCACGCCCATCAGCTTCTCTGCCTGAGACTTACCATGTTCAAGTACTTTCCTTCATTTCTGTAAAAACACATCAAAATATTCTGTAAAATTAAGCCAGCCTTTTCAGAGCCAATCAGATGGAGCCAGTTCTGTGTTCATGACCATGTTAAATATACTCTGATAACCTGGCATTATTTTTGTCATATGAAACTCTCATTTCTATTTTCGATGTTTTCCTATCCTGTGAGTATGAACCAGAAGCCAGGTTTTCTCTTTACAAGACAAAGGACTCTTCATTCATAACCTCGAAAAAGGAAAAAGGAATCTCACTCTACTTCCTGCCCACCTTGTCTCCGTAAATATGGTGACTCCTCCTGGAAGACCCAGCCAGCATTTGAATGAAAGCTCTGTGGCTCAGTTCTTTAATTCAGTCTTCAATTCCCTGTTTGCTAATTACTCCTACAAGCTTTCAGACAGGTGAGGGTGTACCTAACCTTCCGAAGCGGAAACCTTCAATTGGGGGAGTTAAATGTTTCATTGTCAGCATCTGGTGAGCTGGCTCAGGCCATTTATTAAACATCTTTTCCAATCAGCACGTATCTGTTTCAAAACAGAAATAATACCAGCTGCTCATTTTGGTCTGTCTTGCATCTTTATTTACATAAAACTTTCAGCAAAGTGGTAGCATTACAGTCCAGGTAACTAAAGGCTAAAACACAACCTGTAATTGTCCTAATGCGCCCAAAATGGTCACCCACCAACTTTTATTCAAAGTGAGTGACAGCCCAGCCACATATGCACCTTTGTTGGAAGGAGTCCCTCTCTTCCTTTCAGACCTTTCTTGTGAAAATATTGTTTTCCTTAGGTATTCAACCTCTATTATTCTATTCCTATTATCATGCACCTCTTTTCTCTAGGGTTCCTAAGTATTCTGACAAATTATCATTTGGGGCACTGCAGGCACACAGTCTGGGGAAGAGCACAGACCCTAGAACCAGCCTGTCTGTGGTCACATCCCAGCTACAGCCCTGATATCAGTACTTCGGCGTGGCCTTGAGAAATTTTTATTCATTGCCACCTCAGTTTCCTCATGTGAAAAATGGAGATGATATGGTCGCTTCACTCACACTGTAAATGTGAGGCGTGAATGAGTAGATGTCTACACACTCTCAGAATGGTGCTTGACACACAGTAAGCCCTGTGGAATTATTTTTTACAATCTGTATTCGGCCTTACTAACATACAAATGAAAACAAAGACACCCATGAACTGCAGATAAGGCTTCTGAAGTCCTGTGTGAAGTGGGGTTGCGGAAAGACTACAACTTGGATGGTGCTCTCTTTTTCCTAAAGCGCGATTACTGGGAAGATTGTTGTTTTTTCTTAGTAATGGCCTTAGACATCTAGTGTGAGCATTAAATTGATTCATTTTCCTGCTCTCCAGGCCTAACTCTCCACTTTGGATAAAGGAATATTTTTGAATTCTGGTTGAATATGAAAGAAGGCTAAATCTCTTAGGAAAGTTTTACACAAACATCTATTTCACATAACTAAATAGCTTCTGACTACACCAGAAAAGAAACCGAGCTTAAAAGCTTCCTACCTGTCGAGGGGAAGAGAGGGGTGGCAGGGGCGCAGTACGAGCCTCTTCCAGGACAGCAGAGAGGACGTCCAGTGTGTGGGGCATGGTGGCTGCCATCTCCTGTGGCTTCCAAAGCTGTCTCTCTCCTGTGACATCTACTGATGTAACCATACGTATTTTTCAGGCTTCAGAGGTTAGAAGTTAAAATTCCATCTGGGTGGACCTGTTCAACTGGTGCAAGCTTATGTTGTTTTTCTGCCAGAGGCCTAGCCAAAGGGGTTTGTTAGACATCCGAGAACTGCTGCTATCACCTTTGTGTTCAGCAATTTGGAAATGCTGTAGGTCGATGTGGATTCCCTGAACCCATCAGTGGGACACTGGGAAAACTACTAGTGAGCTCTAATTTGCATATATGTAGTTGTACCTCATTTTGGATGACTCTGTATAAAAAGGACAAAAGTGTTCTCTTCTGTCTCATAAAGCAATAATAGAGGTTCTGTTGTGGTGGAATCATACCAAAGATACTATGGCAGGAGTTTTCAGTTAAAGATGGAATGGCAGGAAGAGCACCGGGAAGCAAATAAAATGTAAATCATTGGCAAGGGTAAGACAGTACAGTCTTCATGTTAAAATACCGTGGCGAATTTGAGCAAAAGACCAGTCACTTAGACGGGAGTGAATGCGAGCAAGTCACATGATCTGTCACATCCTGTCCCCTTTCCTAAGGAATCTGCAGGAAGTTGATGTGCCAGCCTTTGGAATGTTCCAGAATGGGTTTGGGGGAAATCCTAGAATAGCCAGGATTACGAGCAGAATGCAGTTCTTGGGGTTCTGCAGACTAAACACCGGCTGCTCCGAAGGGCCACACCTTCGGGCAGCACTTGACTAATGTAACAGGACTCTGTGAGGGACAGCAAGCCACTCCACACCCATCACCCTGGAAGTAAGTGGCCTTTCTTTGTACTCACTCTAAAAGAGAGGCAAAAATGAGAATAACTCAAATGTTCATGGAATCCGTTTTCCTAACAACGTTTTTTCCTCGACAGCAGTGCTGTATTTTCTCATTACTCTGTGCCACGATTTTGTTACCGGGGAGAATGTGCTCTTTGCCTGGCCTTGCCTTGTCATTCCCTGTCTTCTCCCTGTTCAATGAGTAAGAGCATAAGCTCCATGAGGATTGGGGGGAGGCGAGGGCGGAGAGTTTGCCCATGTATTCACTATACTTACAACAGTCTCTGGCACATAATGGATAAAGACTCACTACTTACCAGACATTGTGTATCATTTCACTTAATCTTTTTTTTAACCTGCAAAGTAGGTACATTTTGTGAAAACTGGGGTTAAATAACTTGCCCAACAAAGGTCACACCGGAGGTAAGTGGTGGACATGGTATCCAGTCCAGGGCTTCCTGACTCCTGTATCAGGCCTCTTTACTGCTGCACTGCATTGTCTCGTGCAGGCTACCGGATATAATAGTTTTGATCACTGCATCTAACATCTGTGTTACTGGAAATGAGCTTGCTTTGGGATAATCCTAACTGAAAGCCTTTTTTAACTAACTTCCAAAACTGTTGTACCTTATCATGGCATCATTTCGTGCTCTAGAAATGGCATATAATTGCCCCTTTCTTTAGTAATTGAGATAAATCAGTGCCAGTGAGTTTGACTTTCTGTGACTGTCTCCGAAGAGAAACACTCCCTCTCTCTCAACCTCTCTCTCTCTCTCTCTCTCTCTGTCTCTGTCTCCCTCTCCCTCTCCCTCCCTCTGTCCGTCTGTTCCCCTCCCACCCGTATATGTGTGTGTGGGCAGGGAGGGGACAGAGCGATTAGCATTTAGAGATGCCCAAAAAGAGTGGCCGCGTTTCTCAAACACTGACTGCCTTCCTGGATTACATTTTGACTGGGGAGGCCATTCATCCATATGACTTTTAAAGGCAAACATGGCCTTTTCTGAATGATTTACTAAGGAGGAAGAGAGAGAATTCAAATAACAATGTGTAGGACCTTTGGATAGTAAAATTATGGATGTTTCTAACTAAGAACAAACTAAACAAAAGTGGGAAATCACCATGACAACTAAAGAGAGATACAACTGGATTCCAGATTTGCCAGTCAGCTCTCTCCAGAACTCAGGGAAAACTCTGAGAAAGCATTTAAATGGAAAACAAGTCATGTGAATTCAGGCGAGTGAATCTTTGAAAGACAGGAAATGGTCCAGGTGACTTGGAGTTTTACTGTCTCTCAGCTAAGTGGGAAAGTAAGTGTAATATTAGGTTTCAAAAGACACAAAGGGTATTTTTCAATATATTTCCTCTCCAACTCCACAATTACCATAGTCATTTCAAATTTTATGTTCCACGGTCAGTCCAGTTTCTTTCCTTCCTGCCATCGCAAATATATTTTTATCCTATAAAATACAGTGCTCTCCCAGAGGGGTATGTGAATGAGTCTCTTTACAGTCTAGTAAAGCAGCTAAGGTTTGTTCTATATCCTGTCTTTTTCGATAGGAAACATTACTTTAGCACCTATTCTTAAGTAATCAATCATTTACCAGTACGTATTGAGTACTGGGCTTCAACACTGCAGGAGGCTACAAGAAAAATATCATACTTTGCCTCCGTTCAGGGAAAAACAAAACCTCTAGAAAAGAAACTAATGGCCACATAAGCAAATGCTAAATTAGGAGATGCAACTTCATTCTTCAAAAGAGGAAAGAGTCCACAGGGGGGCCACCTTCATGGTGGAGGAAAAGACAAAGCTGCTGAGCCCAACAAACGCACAGGATTTAGGAACACAGAGAGAAAGGACAAGATCCAGGCAAGGGCTCAGCTTTTACAGAGACCAGAAAGGGCTAGGCCTGTGCCAGTCACGGCAGTCGGCAACTGCCAGTTTGGTTTAATGGCGTTAACACAGCTTGGTGATTACATGAGGTAGGCTGTGGTCTAATTCTGCCTCCACCACCTCCCAGATGTATGACGGCAGGCAAGTCACTTAACTGCTCTAAACCTTAGTTTCCTCATCTTCAGATGGGGAAACCGCCACCTACTTCATAGGGCTGTAGAAGGATGTAATGCAGTGATGCAGGCAGAGGCCTGCGTGTGCCGCAAGCCCTTACAAAATGGTGGTAGAAGCACCGGTTCCTCACTGAAGTTAAATAAGTAGAGGCTTTGATGAATGGGCACTCGAAAGTCATTGTAATTCTTGAGCAGACTATTGGCTTTAATTAATGTGGGTTTTAGGAAGATTAATCTGACTGAGGTTGGTAGGATTGATGAAGGGAAGAGTCTGGAGACGGGGTTATGTCAGGCGGCTGTAAGTAATGTTGGCTTGATTTTATGAGGAAGTGGATTTAGGAAGATGGTAGTGAAAACTGGGGGGACTAGGGAACGGGGGGACGGGGAAGGAGAATGGTAGGTGGACGAAGGAATGTACAGAATTGGGTAACTTGATGTAGAGCTAGAAAGACAAGTGGGATTAGTCAGACACGCCCCCCAAAATCTGAGTTGTAGAAACTGGGTAAGCCAGTGACAGAGGGGGTTCCACATGCCTCCCGGCCCTCATCCCTTGGTTGGAGAACAGTTGAGGTAGTCAGGGTCCCAAGAAGGCAGGGATCTTGTCTATGTTCTTCTCCTCATATCCTCAGCACCGAGAACAGTAACTCACATATAGCAGAGACCCCAAAAGCATTGTATGAATGAATGAATGGATGGCTGGATGAATGAAGACAGGAAGAACGTTGCACCTAAAAGTAAAACAAACTCTGAACAGTGATAGAAAGTAAATAGTTTTATACTGTGGACAAGAAAGCAGCCTTCAGAGGGAGTTTTATAAAGGCGTATGTTTAATCAAGGAAGAAAAATGTCTGTTTCTCAAGGAAAAATTTAAAAAACGGCTCATCCGTTAGAAAGTAGTAACTGTTGAAACCTGAACACTGATACAAAGGGAATGTTCTAATTCAGAGACTATAAAATAAACATTTAAAATGGGGGGCAGACGGGGGCCTGATTTTGTACGACGTACTGTTTTATCCTTTCCATCCTGGGTATAGGATAAAAGAAAGCCCTTACTCGCTTGTTAGAAGAAGAAAGCGTGTCCTTGAAGTTCCTGCTTGGCAGATGTCAGTTGAAAACTCTGCTTATGGAGTGTGCTGCAGTGTCAAACTCTGTTGGATAATTTTAGACGAATGTGTCATGTGTGACATGGAAATACGGCGTGCTGTACATTAGTGATTTCCCAAGTGTTTGGATCAGGTAGCAAATGCGCTGGAAAAGTGCTCTTTATCTATGAGTGTGCTCCTAGAGCAGTGGGGGAAATGCTTTTGGTGGAAATTACTTTAGTCAGAAAAGGAATCCATTTACAATATGTGCCTTCCAACCTCTTTCAGACAATGCATTGTATTAAAGAGGCATTTTTGATTAATGTTTTATAAACATTTTTCAGCGTGACAGCTTAAAGTCCCTGTAAAATTGTAAATGTGTGCATAGTGTTCACTTCTATCAAGTCAAATGCCATCTCATAAAGTCTAGTTGGATCCTGTCAACCATGGTGACACAGAATCAGTATCTGGGAGCATTAAAATTAATTTGCTTTGTTTATATTAGTGCAGTGATAGCAAGATGAAAAGAGTCCTATATTTAAATCTTACTTTAAAAACTCTTTCTAGTAAGTTTGTGGGGGGTTTTTTAATTACTGTGCTTTTTTTTTTTCTTTCCTAGTTAACGAATGTAGTAAAAATGGAGTGATAATCTGCACAGTAACTTTTTGATGGGATCTGGAAAAATACAAATCCATTCCTTCAACATGCTCCTTTTGAGTACCTACTAAATGCTCAAAGATGAAGAAGAAATAGTCGCTGACCCTCAGAAACGTAGATTAGCGAGGAAAACGTACAGGGATCAGGCAGTGAATGCCAGGCTGGAATGTGCCCCAGGTCCCGTGAGCACAGAGCAGAAAGATCTGAAGGCCAGCCTGGGACTTTGAGAATGACTTCCCAGAGCGGGCAGCTTAGGAACGGAGGGCTAACCGATCTCGTAGTGGTTATGGGCGTTCTAGGCAAAGGCCTACAGGTGGGAGACCAAGCGTGGGCTGGGGGCCAGGTCACTGAAGGTCCTTGTCTCGCGTCAGAAATTGTGTGATTTGACGTAGCCAGATTTAAATCGCTTGGACAGGGCAAGCCTGAAGGCAGAGAGACTGGTTTGGAGGTCGTATAGGAAGTACAGTTGAGAGCTGACTGTGCCTGAAGGAAGGTTATGGGGAGGGAGGGACGAGTGGTCACAGAGGTGCCCAGTAAGTTAGTTAAAGGCAGAGTTATGTCACATCCCACTTCCCGCATGGCTTACCCTTTCACAGAATACTTAATCGGGTTACATGAGTGCTAGTTGATGGGAGGGAAAGAGGGAGGGAGGGAGGGAGGGAGGGAGGGAGGGAGGAAGGGAGGAAGGAAGGAAGGAAGGAAGGAAGGAAGGAAGGAAGGAAGGAAGGAAGGAAGGAAGGAAGGGTCAAGTGAATTGGGTGAAAGTGAAGAGGATGAAAGGGTGGTACATTACGAGTACCTAGGCTTCTGGAATGAGAGCTACAGCTGCGTTTCTCTGAGTTGACTTAAAGAACAGATTTTGCCAAATTCATGACCAGGTGTCAGGAATGACAGTATGGCACGTGCAGTGGCTCTCGCAGGTTCCCAGCCTCTCGGTGAGTTTCAGATTGCCGTCCTGATAGGGCTGGAGCCATGGCAGACAGAGAGGTCAAACTCACTGCTTCCAAAGGATGACCCAGCACGATGGGCCACTGGACCAGGGACGAGTTAACTCTCACTCTGCTTCTCCCAGCTTCTCCTTCTACTGTCACCTTTGAGAAAATGAAAGTGCACTGAGTGGAAGCTCAATATGGGACGGGGAGGGGAGGTGGCGAAGACACTGAAGAAAGCAGGGAAAAAACATTGATATAAACAGGAAATTGAGAAGAAATTTTAATATTTGAAAAGGAAAATGGATAATCAAATGGTTGAAGAATAAAGTATGTTTTTAAGACTGAGGGAAATCAAGTTTCCCAAAACAAATACCCTGTGACTTGAAGTGCTGGAGCCCCCTCTCCCACCAAGTGATTGACTTGTGGATCCACCATATGAGAGTGACAAGCAAGGACATGTGAAAGGGCCAGGGCCCCAGTCTCTGGGAAGCTAAGGCGTTTTTCTCTGATACATTATTTTCAATCATATTTTTACCATTAGTCACTTAAAGTGATAGGAAATTTGATTAATGATTAACAAGAAGGCGCATAAAGTGGTGAGGAGAAATCTTTATTTAATTCGAGAAATGTCTGCAGCAGCCACGAGTCATCACGGATCCCTTCTTTTTTCCAAGCAAGGTGCATAACTGTAACGCAAGGCAAAGTGGAAAAAGGGCCTGTGTCACCAGGGTCCGTTGGAAAGACAGAAATCACTCTTTCAGTAAAGGGAGGACCAAACAGTGTTGAAACACCGAAAAGACGGAAGGGAGGCAGTGAGGAAACAAAGGAGTACTAACTGTGAGAAGTAGGTGGACCTGGAGGAACAAAAGGAAGAAGTTGGGCTTCTCAGAACTTAGAAGCTGGGAGGAGGCGATGGGGACCTCTGCGGAGGGTACAGTGAGCTGTCACTGGGGCCTGGAGCCGGCTCTGGCCACTGCTTTGAAGGTGCTGTTGCTGGCAGGAAGCCAAGCCCTCCTCCTGGTCCGGCCTTGCCTGGTGCCCCTATCGGCAGGACCGTCCAGGGAGCCGGCCGACAAGGAGGGATGTTGGCCGTCCCAGCCCATCGTGGAGCAATGTACAGAAGGGTGTTCAAAGATGAGATATAGGAGCTGAAGAACCAGCCCTGGACCAGAAGAGACCTTCCTGCAGGTTGGTATTAGGGTCCAAAGAAGGCAGAAGGTCATCTGTACACTGGAAGCTTCTAGAGGGTAAAGACTTGGCCACAGCTTTCTATCTCTGGTTTCCTGGCCACGACGGGCGTGGTCCTAGCAGTTACTTAGCTCCTCACCCTTATGAAGTCACAGGAATGCCCTGGTTTGGGAAGCAGGAGACTTTGATGAGATCTGCTGCCCCTGGAAGTGCTTCTGGGAGGGATGCAAGGAGAAGGAGTTCCAAAAGGACTTCTAGCCTAGAAAGTTTTTTGCATCAAAAACTCTTCTGCTTTGTGGAGCTGCAGTCCCGATGGCATCTTGAGCTGACGACCTCAGAAGCCTTGAACCTTACCTGATGCAGAGAACTGGAAATCCAGGTGTCCTGCACTGTAGTTCCGACTCCACTGCTTGATAAAGTCTCCATTTCCTCATGTGTAAAACTGTTGCGAACAGTGATTTTCATCAACCTCCCAGGCTCACTGTGAGGCTTCGTTCAGTTAATATGGGAAAGCACTTGACAACACGTGACGTCTAATAGGCAATCACTGCACACAACCTTTACGGTCACCGTTACCATCTTCACGTACCTAATTCATCAGTCAAGTGACTCTCTGATGTCGCTTACATTAGGAGACCTTCTGTCCCTGGCAACCGATTGGCGGTTTCCTTATGGCAGCAGCGGCCCTGTGACGGCCCAGCCGGCTTCCATTCAGCACCACTTCAGCTTGCTGAGGAATGACAGACTCCCCAAGTCTTAGTCATGAAGGCTATCTCAGGTGATTTAGCCCAGCAGCCACGGTCCTCAGATGTTGGGTCAGAAACCTCTGCTCTGATTGCTTTTAGGGACAAAAATCGCCATCTTTCTATCGTTTCTCCCTTTCGCCCACTTTTATTCCACCTCATCCCCCAACTCCTTAGTATCGTCCCTTTGGACCAAATAACCTTTCCTGGAAATGGTGGAGAATATGTTCAGGTCTTCTTCTTGTCTCATCGAGACAGCTTTCTAGGGCTGTAATGTCACATACTGCTTTTCAACTATAAAAGGGTTAGGCATATTATTATTTGTAAGAAAGCTCTTTTGGTTTTCATATTCGTGAGAAGACGGAAACTGCAAAAATCTAAATGTGTGCTTTTTGAAGCTCTGAGAGAGACATTGGGAAGAGTTAAGTATTTCCTGTTTATGGCAACGATATGTGAGGCTATGGAAAAGAAAGCAGCCGTGAAATACATTTTCGCATAAAGGTTTAAAAATTATTAGAAGGTAAAAATAATTGAAAAAGCAGACCTTTCCTTACTGGGTTATAATAAAAAGTTATTTGGGTGCCATCATTGTACATGTTTAGGAGCTGGGGTCCTTTTCAGAGGCTGTTCTCAAAGAAACAAGAAGAAAGCTAAGCTATTAAAGCTATTCAATTGAAAAAGCTGACACACATCCTCAATAATTCTGACAACTGGGCCATATTAAAACAATTGGTAATGATAGTTAAACTGCCAGTGTCTGAGTTCTGCATGGAAGCTTAATAGGTCCACACTATAGGCAGCTGCTTACAAGATGTACACACCTTGCCTTTGCTGTAATGGAATGATAGCCTCATAAAGGAGAATTCATTTACCTGGGTTCCATTAAGATTCTCACTGTGGGGTTTAAACACCCGGAACTAATCTTAGAGTTCACCTACTGTACACAGTGTCACGTAAAGCGCTTTCAGATCCTGGGCCAAATGAGAACATTTGGCTAAAGCACCCTCCTACTCAGAGCTAAACATACCATACATTATCTGACCATATCATTTTGACTCTCAAACGTAAAGTTTGGGGCTTTGAAATGGTGCCAGGCAGGCCTCCCTAAAGACCGACAGACTGTTTTACTACTAAGCAAGAAAAGATGCATTTTTGAATCTCTGCATCGCTGGTATTTCTCAGCCTTCTTGAAGCAACTCTATTCCACACTATCTTCTCTCCTCTCTTTGTTAAATTTTGTGTGAATTTGCAGCGAGAGTTATTGGTGCCCTGAATACTTACCACCTTTTCAGCTTTAATCAGTTCTAGGGAGAGCTTAGAGCTTTATGGAGTGAAAAGAAAATGAACTGACTTGGTGACTCATGTGAGACCTTCCCTTTTCAGTTCTGTGAATACACATGGGGGGAAATATGGTAATGACCTATTCCGAAGTTCCCGTTTGAATGGAGGATGTCTTTAATGTGATGACAGACGAATTTGCCTCTAGAATTTCTGTCTTCTTTGTTCATCAGGAATTCCAATGCTGAAGATCGTGTTTGCAGGCCATGAGCACCTCTCTTTGATATCCGTTCCCTTGCTCATCTACCACCCGGTTCAGATCCTCCTGGGAAGTGTGTTGGTGCCAACAATAAAGTCCTGGATGGTGTCGAGGCAGAAGGTGAGACTCTAGAAAGGTCTTACTTGAATCCAAGTCAGATTGAAATGCTAATCCAGCCTCTTAGCTGCTCATGAACTTTTGCTAGCATAATCTCGTTCTCAAAGTCCCTATTTTCTGAATTAAATCCAATAATAACGATGCCTTGATCCATTTCCATATGAACAGGAAAGTTGAGGGTTAAGTGTTTCCTATTGTTATAAAAGTACAATTATACTTAAAATGCGGTTTTTGAATATCTTTTTAATTGGCTCATATTGAAGGGCGTATTGCAATGGGGTAAAGGTGCAGTAAACATACTTAAAACTTGTACCTCTTCACATACCGTCTTTGCCCCACTTGATTTTTCACGTGTCCTGATTTCACATGCCTTTCTAACTATGACAGCAGCTGGCTTTCATTAGAATGCCTACTGTATTTTTAATTACCTAGACATTTAATAATGTCTTTGTGCAGCAAAACTGTGTGTTTGGGCATTAAAAAATAAAATTGCAGTAGCAAAGGAGCCCACACAATATCAATTGCACCACACTTAGCTCAGAGTCTTGGTGCTTATTTGATATTTGTGGATTTGATTTCCAAAATTATCAGCCAAAATAATATAAGCTGGGTGATTCACAAGAAGTTTCAAGGCTACGTGTACCACGGATGACCCCACAGAGCTGGCTCCTTCCCAGCGGCTCGGACTTTACAGGACTTCTTTCCACTGGATACAGGGGTGACTGTTATCAGGAGATGAGTAGGAAGAAGCGACAGCCGATGACAGAATGCCCTGTGTCCATCCTTAGTGTCCTGAAAACGGAATAGCCACACTCCCAATTACCGAGCTCTGTGCACGCGAAGCCTGTCCCTGCCTTTCCCGGGTTCAAAGTGTGGACTCTTGAGCCACTGCCATCTCTACCATCTCGTCACTGGGTGGCCCGGGCACGTTGCTTCACTTCTCCGTACCTCGCTTTTTGCCACTCTAAGACTAATGATAACACCTACTCTTCGGAGTTGAGAAGCGTGTGTGGCAGGTGTTTGACCAAAGCTATCTACTGTAGTTATCGTGATTGTCACTGTTGCTCATTCGTATCTACAACACCGTTTGCAGCAAGCTCTGCTACCTCCATCATACAGGTTAGGAAACAGGCTCATAGAGCGAGCAAGTTGTGGTTTAGTCTGTGCTACAGTTAGGACTTGAACCCTGGTCTACTTGGCCCCGCAGATCTTTCTCCTACACCATGACGACACTCCAGACAGAAACATAGCTTTGTTTCTAGAAGGAGTGCCCCAGGTCCCCAGGATCCTACCTGAAAAGTTTAACCCACCCAACACCATCACTTATTTCACTATTTAACGAAATGTTAGTGACTGCCGTTCTGTGCTGGGTATGACGCGCAGCTCTGGCCCTCGTACTCAGCACAGTTTCGTACCTTTTCCTTTACTATTTATCCATTTTGAAAACTTCCATGTATGTTTACGCTTACGTTTATCAAGGTGTGTGTGCCTTGTAGGCCAGAATTTCTACATAGAAATTTTGACAAAGAATGAAGAAAATTATTTGAAAATCCCAACACTCTATCAGTAATATGCAGTCATAGTAAACAGCAAATTAATCAGAGTGGAATTTTCTTCTAAATGTTTAACAGCTCTGAGATTTATCATACAGAGTAACAGAAGCATTTCTAAACGGGAGATAAAATTGGACCATGCTGTTCATTTTCCCTTTGCACAGCCACCAGTGCAAATCAGGGAGCCACTGTCTAACTTAGAATAATCCAGAAGGCTTAGAATATTATCCGTCCGCATTGACCACACAAGTATACATGAAGTGTCCATCTGAAGGGTATCCAGGAGTGTCTCCTCTGCTTTGTACACAATACTGATAGAGACCGTCGGCCACCGTGGAGTGCACAGCAGGACTGTATGAGTAGCCAGGCCGGGCTGGGGGAGAGGACAAAGTCTGCTGGCCAGTGCGGCGGGCAGGTGGGTCTGTAACCAGAGGTTTGGATCAGTGGTTATATAACGCTATCTTCTTCTTTCTAGTAGCTTAAATTATCTGGTGTTAATTGATGCTTTCACTTTGCTCATGGGTGTTGTCCAACTCTGCGTGTTTTCCTGTCTTGCAGGGAGTAAAGTTGACGAGGCCAACAGTATAACGAAGGAAGCACTTGTCGTGCGGCGATGTATATATGTACAGGATTGTACATACACTTCTGAAGACTTGTACTTGTGAATGTTGCTTCGATGCATATTTTATTTTTTTACACAAAATTATGATATAACTGTTTAAGTGCCTTAAAATGGATTTGACAAGAGCGTTATTTCCAAAACCTACTTTGTTGGTTACTGCCAGGGATGGTACGTATTTAGGAGTTGTTTAATTTTTTTTGCCCCTGATGCAGGCAGCAGTCATCGTAAGTGACAAAAGCAAACATGCTTTCCTCCTCCCACCTTTGTGCAAGACAACTTTATAATAGTTACTGTACTGTTTGCAGTGAGGTCACCCCATCAGAAGAATGCCCTTCTGATGACAGTGAAAATTTCCAAAGTCTTATTCACAAATACTTTGATTTACTGTGTGATTCATTTTTTCTGTGACTGTGACATGCCACTTCCTTATCAGCTCAGCAGGGGTCACTGAATAGGTGCTGGAAAGCATACGTTAATATGCGCTTCTTGACATCATTTTTTTAGAGACATTCCTTCAAATGCTTTCCAGACAGAAATTCCTCAGTTCCATTATAAGAGATTATGGTATTATAAGTCTTAAATTTATTATAAGCTGCTTCAAAGAAAGAGCCTGATGTTTGAGTTATGAATAAAGTAAGTGAAGTTTTGAGGTAAAGTACAGGATTTGGTTTTCAGGAGTTTTAAAATTATATTTCGTATGTTTTTCCTTTTTCTTCCATAATTGCTTTCTTTCCTGTTTTCCAACATACTTTCAAACTTGTAACAGCCAAATGTGAGACACAAAACTGTTATAATCAGTTTGAGAGCATCGACAATTAATGATGGATTATATTCACATTCTGCAATTGAGACCAAAAATTTTTTTCCTTTTACATAAATGTGCTGAGCACAAATTGCCCCTTTCCGCCAGAAGCAGCCTGTTACATCCTTGAATTAAGCACACTTAAGGTATTTGAGACAAGTTATTAATGAGAATTTCCTTGGCAGATTTGACAAATGTTTGCAACATTTTTTAAAAAAATTAAATCATGTTGCTCTGATGAATAATGGAAATATAAAGGTCATAGATGCAAACAAATATTACACATACACATTCTGTCTAGCCAAATGAAAAAAAAACTGGCACAGAAAATGCAAAACCATTCATTAACTAAAATATCAAGTAAAATCAGTTTTCAAAGGAGTATCCAAAATTTGCTTCTGCTGTGTCTGGAAGAGCTTTCAGTGGACCAAAATAGAGACTAAAGCAATATATAGAATTTAGGGGCACTTTTTCTCTGTGTCCTGCATACTATTCTGTCACATCCTGTCTACTTGTCTTTCTTGATCTGACAGACGATATTGGTGTCCTGGGTCACTCTGAGGCCACACTCTGTCCTTAGCAGCTCTTTTGTTGTGGCTTTGTCGACAATAAAAAAAAATCATTCCTTAGAAACTTACCAAGTTTATCAATAGTGTTAATTTATATTATTGTTACTATCAGGTCTCATCTTGTGTTACTTCTGACTCATTTCAGTGTCACTGGACCTCAAAAATTTCAAAAGAATTATCCTCACTGTCAATTCTAAAGCGGGTGCCAGACCCTGCAAAAATCTATGCTAAACAGGCTGTTTGTCAAGAATTTCTGCTGTTGAGAATTTCACTTGTGTCTAAAACTGCAGTGATTTTGCTTGATGCTTTGGATGCTTACATATGAAGTGCAGAAAGATTTTCATGTTTTGTTCCTATAAACTTCTTTGAATTTCAGAGTAAGTGAAATTGTCTGTCTGTCTGTCTGAGCTATCATAAAAGCTAGCATTAGAATACTGAATTGATTGTTTTTCCCCCAACTTATCTACCTCTATTATCAAACACCTATAGTAGGTGTGTGAGTATGGGATAAAATTCAACTGAAAATGCTATAACATTTTATCTTTTGCTTTAAGAATGTGTTTTGTTTTCAAATAGTCGTCTTTACCTGGTGAATTTTGGTGGCTTTTGTGATATGTTTATGCCTATTTTTTAACACAAAGTCTATGGCATATTTTTCCATAAAGAACAAAAAATAAAATCAAAATTTATTTTTAATTCATGCTTATTGGGAATTAATTATTTGTATCTTAAAATACTTTATTATGTGTATGCACTCTCAAGCTATCTGTTTTACACATTTGTTTTGTCTAAATGTATTTATGAAAGAAATACATTAGATTATATTTATGTTTACTCTTTTTTCCACCTGGATTTTTTTAAAATAGTTGTTATGAAATTTATTTTTAGTGGGTAATAATGTTAATCTTTTCATGTGTTCTTTTCTCAGTTTTAAATTTTTATGTTTTTTTAAATTTGTTTTCCTATTCTGTTTAAAACTTCTGGCTAATGTTCGGTGTTCTAACACACTTCTGGCTAATGTTCAGTGTTTGTTTATGCTAAATACCAAATTTTTTCAAAAGGACTGGTAAAGTAATTAAGTGGATTATTTATGATGAATGGAAGATGAAAAGAATTCTATGATTAAACAAAGACATGTTTCAGAAATCACAAGAGAACCTGTGGCTTATTTTTAACCTATTTCAGATGTACTCACAGTGCCTTCCAAGTATGTACAGGTTTCTCTTGTTTCATCCCAATACTGTTACATCATTTGTGGTTAGATAAATGCAAGCTCCCTCTTCCAGGTACTCCTCCATCTCAATACCTTCACCACACCATAACATTAAAATCCAGAAACAGCCCTTGTTTTTTGGTTAGAAATATGTGTTCTCTGCATCAGAGTTGAAGACCAAAAGAGAGACATACACAAGAAAAGTGGCAAATTTTAGGTGATCTGAACGTTAGCCACCCTGGTCATACTTTTGAGGGATAGGACAGATGAAACCTAGAATGCCTTTTCCAAACCCAGTACTTTTTTTATTTTTTCAAACCCAGTGTTTCTTCATGAGCAAGTGACCTTGTTTGAATTCTGAAATACCTTCATGTTCTTATTTTGCTGCCTTAGCTTAGCAGTCCTCTTCCGCCTGGAAGGCTGACAGGACGGTCTCCTCCCCCAGGAAGGCTCATCTGCTCACCTGCCAGCGCGAAGCTGCCTCCCTGTGAGGGGTGCCTAGAACCTCCCGTCTTCTGAAACCATTGTGCGATCATTACCTTACCTCTCCATCTCATCCCACGTTTTCTATCTCCTCCTCATTTCTGTTTTTCTACTGTGCCTACCACAGTGCCTGGCTCAGACTAGTAGCCAAAAAAAAGTGTAGTGACTTTCTAAATTGTGAAGGTAAGACCTGAACCTTCAAATTGTTGAGAGCTCTTATTATAGATACCTGTTCAAGTTCATGATTTTGGTTACTTTGGATGTATATCAAAAGTGAGACTGCTGGATTACATGGTAGTTCTATTTTTAAGTTCTTTAGGAACCCCCATACTGTTTTCCATAGTGGCTCTTTCTGCAGATCTAAAACACTCCCCCCGACCACCACCCCAAAAAAAAATCCTTTAGTAAAACTCTGCTTTATACCAGAGCTTTTTGTGTATTTTGGGAGAAAATGAAATAAAATGTTCAACATCCACCAAGAAGTGACATAGGGGAGAGAAAGTAGAACATTCCAGTAATAAAGACACCAAGTCATAAGCAGGAATTCTGTGCATGAGATGATCAGAAGAATACAAACTCCTGGAAATCTCGGTGGGAGAATACTTCCCACAGAACGTGGGATTCATTCTTAGACCATTACATCCGAATATAAGTGAATGTGTATTCACATGGGCCGGGGGATTGCAACACTAGTAGCTAATATCTGGTGCTCGGGGTGTAAACACTCCCACCCTGGAGATTTCAAGCTACCAGGATGCCGTCCCTCACGGTGGCATCCAGAAGGGTTGAGGTAACGGGCTCTCGTGAGATGAGACAAGCCGACTCCAGCATGCCTCTGCACTACACTAGGTCCTTTACCCAGATTGTTCATTTAATTCTGTCGACAACTCTAGTAAGATAAGTACTGTTATATCTGCATCATACAGATAAGGAAACTAAGCCCAGAAAGGTAAATAGTAAGTGCAAGCCTCTTAACTCTGACCTGGTGGAGTTGGGATTTGAACTCAGATTTTCCTGACTCCAGAGCCCTCACGACTAACTGCGACCATAGACTCCTCTCCAGCCTTAAAACCACATGCCCCTTACAAGATCTTATGTTCCCATATTCTAAAATCCTGGAAACTAGCAATGATTCTAAACTCGACCTGAGTTCTTCAGGCAAGGTTTTCATAAAGAATGTTGTTCTCCCTTTATGTGCAGCGAATGAAAACCTCCACATCTCAGAAATCCCAGACAATCGGAAGGAAGGCGCGTAGGGCTTCTAGTATGTCGTACAGCAGGCTTCATAGTCCACGGGGAGGAAAAGACAACGAAGGAAACAAATCCTGGCCTCAGCCCTAGGGTTTGAGCATTTCCCTTGTTACTGGCTATCCCAAACTCGAAATCTTTGCACCCATGTCGATTTGTGCCCACTGCTGGAAGTTCTAGACTCTGTGTTCACAGAGAGCAGTGCTGTCAGCGTGGCACCCTGGGCTGGCTTTGCCGCCATGGCTAGAACTCAGCCCGTATCTTCTCCACCGTTAAAGGTTTACCGTGACTTCCTCTCCTGGGACCCACTGCTATTTTCATCTGTGCGGGACATTCTGACAACGCCCCCTCCCCCCCAGCCACTACTCCAGCTCCACACCTAAGAAGTCCTATGTGTGTTGAAGACAGAGCAAAATACCATTTCTAGAGCTTACTTCTCTGCTCACAAAGCCAAAGTGAGAATTGTGTAACATAGGTCTGTTTTTAAGATCGAAGGAGAGAAGCCCTGCAGACAGCTGTCACAGTGCCTGGCACTGGGTAAGAACTCAGAAAGTGGCAGCTGCTATGATCATTCAACACGGAAGGGACCTGGGTAAACCACATCGACATTGGTGTCGGACGTGTGAAGTCAGGTGTCAGGCTCTAGTCTGCACGACTTCTAATCTATGCAAAAGGTCTATTACGAAGTCCGTTAAATGTCACTAATCAAGTCAGGGAGTGACCAGGGCACGAGTCTCTACTTCGTCAGTTAATGAAGACACCTGATTCTGAATTTTAAGATGTTTGCAGCAATCCCTGTCTTCCAGCATGAATAGAAAGGCCCTCCAGCCCTCCAGAGCTCCCTGGGTCTTGCCTTTTTCTGCCTACGGCAAAGAACTCGGAGCAACAATTTTGCCCAGCTCCCGCAAAGCCCCGAGGACCATGACAATGCAGCTGAGAGAAGAGCTGCCCCATCTTGATTCTGGATTACTAACACCTATTCCACTGTGGGGCTGCTCCCAGAGCAGTCATTATGGGGTCACAGCCCTCTCTCAGGGCTGTTGCTTGAGCTCTGACTGTGTCCAGGCTGAAATGTCCCCTTTCCACTTCGTCAAGTACTAGCACGGCCCTGGAGTGGCTGTCTGTGCCCTGCATCGGCCGCCTTTTCCACTCAGCCCTTTCATGGTAACGTTTCCAGTTCTGGTCCCCAGCCTGTCTTCCCATCCCACGTGCTCTCCCAGTGGGAACTTTGGGGCCATTCCCACAGCAGCAGTCACCTTTTATAAACCAGCTCCCAGATCTGTGGCCCTGAGCTCCTATTTCCAGTTCCATTCAGATATTCCCACCTGGGTATCCTCAAGGCCCCTCTAACCCCACATGCGCTGGAGGAAAAGTCAGTAACCTTTTCTTTCCCTGCGTTCGGGTTCTCTACAAACCAGCTTCCTCCGTTGGCATAGAAACCTCCCCAAACCTGCTTCTTATATTGATATAGCAACCAGTCCTGCTGCCCACCCCCTCAATCTCCACACCTCACTTTTCATGTTCAGTTAGTCAGCAAATTCTCTTGATTGTATCAGCAAAACCTCTCTTTCATGCCTACCTTCTCATCCCACTGCCCTGTCTTAAAATACCATTTTTAGTGTGTGTTTTTCTCTCCAGTAATGCCTTTCTCCAATCCAGGAAACCCTTTACTGACCTCTATTAATCACCTGCCATGCGCTGGGTGCTCTGCTCAGCGCTTTACATGAAGCCTTAATTTAATCCTTATGATGTGAATCTTCCTATTTAATCCTTATGACAATTTTGGACATTGGTGTAATTATTCCCATTTTACAGATGAGAAACTGGAGGCTCCAAGAGACTAAGTCCCAGGTGCCAGAACTCACTATAAGTGGCAAAGTTTGACTTTCTATCTGGGTGGCTGACTTGGCCAGCATCTGGGCCTCCCTCCCTCACTGTACTACTGACCCCCAATTCTGAGGCTCCCACTGCCTGAGACACGCTTCTTGGTTTTCAATTGTCTACTGACTTTTTCCACTTGCTAATTTACAACTTCTCAGGTTGTGCAAAATCATCCCCCCCGCCCCCGCCACAATTGATCCGTTTCTTCAGTGGAGACCTGTTGTGTTTATCTCTGTAACCCTGATAACTAGCAGAATGCTTGTCTGATCGTAGGAACCTCAGTAAACATTTATTGAACAATAGGTGAACCCACAAGGCCCTGCAGGTTGTTTTTCAGATTCTGGAAGACAGACGTTTTCATATTACAGAACACTATATTTGGAAAGTGGCATGTGACTCTTAATTATCATTCAGTGAATGGGAATCACCAAATTAATCAATCTATGGATGCCTCTGAACGGACTTTTTTTTTTTAATAAAAACAATCAGAAAAAAGAATGATGACAATTTTGAGACCCAAAGCATCTAGACCTCAGTCCCCTTCCAGAGGCACATTCCCTATCGTGGCCTCCACTGTGGGAGCCATCTCTCTGACCTGTATGCATGTGCAAAGGTCCTGAGGTCAGGATCAGGCACCTAGGCTGGGAGGAACCTGGGGCTTTTGGCCCCAGGCTAGTCAAACAGGCCCTGCCTCTCTGTCCTGCATCTGCCTTCCATTTCTCATTCCCCCGGGACACAAATGCATACTCTAGTAGCCCTCCTGGGACACTACCCACTCAGCCCCAAGTGCTAAGGATCCAACCAAAACTAAACTGGCCGAGAACACATGGGCAGATGCCAGAGAGAGTGCTGGGCCGGGTGTAACGAGGCCCAGGCAGGCCGGTTATTGTAAAGGGAGCCCTACATCGGATCCTTTTACCTCTGGGTCACTGGTTCAAATCCAGCCAGGCCGTGCCTGACAGAAAATCATTACAGGCTCTGTGTCAGGCTGCTTGACAGATGGAAAATGAGTTTCTGTCTCCATCCAGCAGGCAAGTGTCCACATCACACTTGGCACTAAGCAGCTCTCAACTCCGTGGAGACAGAGTAGAAGTCGTGCGACAGTTGCCCGGGTCTCAGGCAGGTCCCTGAGGTCAGGTCAAGCGTGCATTTCAGCTTCCTCTGCAGGGGAGTCTGAAAGCTTCCACATTTCACCCCTTTCATGAGCATTTTATTAATCTGGTTGTTGGGTTCTTTTCTCTGAAGACCTGTTTAACAAGTAGTTTGAAGTAATGGAACAACGGAAATTTTAAAGATATCTGATTCTGCAGCATCGAAAGAAGAGCAGGCAAATTCACAACAGAAAATTATCTAAATTTTGTTTCCTTGGCAGAACTGGGTTGGGCAGGGCCTGGCTGGGCTGCTGCAAAGGTCCAGTGGGAGGTGTGGGGCTCCCGGCTGGGCAGGCAGGGCACCAGCTCCACCACAAAGCTCTCTGGACGTGGGGTTCTCAGGGGCAATACCCACTCTGGGGTATTTTATTGTCACCTCACTTCTTCCCTCTTACAACCATCCAAGCCGGTCTAAAGGCATTCCAAGCTTAGAAAGAGCCTTCTTCCCCTCCCGAACCCTCGGAAGTGTCTGCCAAACACCCACAAACTTAATTCTGATCACACATCCAAGTGGGAGGAATCCACATCCAGAACACCCTGGATTGTTCTGGTAAATGCTGAAAGCCCTGAGAGAACTCAGCATCTGCAGTCCGGCCCATGGATCCCTCAAAGGTGTCCTTTTTACCACCCCCCTCCCAAGGGATGGCTGCAGAATCATCCCTTCCTAAGTCATCCAAAGAGCACTCAGTCCTCCCAAGACTCAGTCTGGGCAGAAGGACCCCTCTCATGGGCGTGGATCCATCCTCAGCAAGCGTGCCGTCTGGGGATTCTCTTGGCCAGCATGGGGCGGAGGGCACTGTCCCTTCCGTGGATGGAAATCGGCTGGATCGCAGTAGATTGGCCGGCCCTCCTGAGTGTGAGCAAAGGTCCCCTGACTACAGAGTTCACCTGAGTGTGGGAATCTGGCCAAGGTGTGTGGAGGGGACTTCTGAGCCATGTCTAGGAGCAAAGAACCAGGGAACCCACTGCCACGTTTCTGTGCCTGGGAAAGCCGTTTTCTCCTCCTTTCTGTGTCCTTCCAGCCCTGCTCAGATAGGAGCATGGCCCCCTGACCTGAGTTCGGTCTCACCCCTCTTTAGGGAGAAGAGACTGGAGTGCAGGGAGAGCCAGATCTCAGCCTTTGCTCCTGCCTTTCTCGCTTCCTCAATCTTCTCACCCCTACTCGGTGTTTCCTGAAGCAGAAAGAAGCCCTCCAATTCCCAGTTTGCATTTTTCTTTCTGCTCCCACTCTGTCGGACACACTGGTATTGCCAAAGAGAGAAAATCCCATTTTGTATCTGCTGCCATTCACATATCCCAGCAGTTTTAATACAGAATCCCTGCTGCATCCGAATTGGGGGGGGTGGGGGGGTGGGAGGTGTCACTCAGGGTCTCTGGTCCCGCTCCCCGCACAAGAACGCAGGACATGGTGAGGCCAAAAAGGAACACCCACGGAGCCATAGGTAGGGGAGTCATACCACTGTATTCTCGCTGGCGGCTGGGTTGGAGACACACAAAGCAGGAGCCACACGATCCACAACCTGCCGTCTGCTTCTCTGCCAACAAACCAACCCCTTGCTAACTGCAATCCGCCATCCACTTCTCTGCCACCCAACCAACAACCAACCCCCTAGCATAGCCACAGCAGTTTTATATTAATGGCTAATGGCTCACTGGTTACAGCTGACGGCCAACTAGTCACAGCTGACGGCCATCTACTACCTGAGCCAGCACCTTTCCGTGAGGCCGAGAGCCTGGAAACTGCTCTCTGGGACTCTGTCCCCACAGGGGGTCTATCCACATGCATGGTTACTATAATGGCACACGCTGTTACTTTCCCTGACAGACTGTAGGGGAAACAGTCAGACCGGAGCAGAGTGAAAAGGCAGAGCTGCCGAGCAACTTTGAGCAGCGCTGCCGGACAGCACTGGTGCTCTCCGCCTCGCGGACCGTCAGCTGCTGTAGGCCTCCACTCGGGGAGCCTGTAGGGCACTGGGGGGCCGCCCTGCTTCTCCCCAGCGTCCTCAAGGCTACCTTCAATGCAGCCTCTAGGCTCCCCCCACGCAGAGGAAATGGAGAACAAGAAGGGCCTGCCGCGCACGCCCCGGGACTGAGAGAAGCCATCTGAGGATTGCCCGGCTGGCTGCCAGTCTGTGGGAGGGCACCGAGGGCCGAGGTCAGCAGAGGGGAAAGGCCCCCAACAGGCCAGGACTGAACCAAGGGGTGGTTCTGGGCACCTGGACTAGCCCTGATCAGGCTGAAAGTGGGATTCCCAAGGAAGGGGTGCTCCCTGCTGGCCCAGCCCAAGCAGAGCGCAGCTCTCCCTACCCGGGCATGTTTCCCTGCACTCTGTTTTCTTCTCTAGCCCAGCTTCTGGAAGAATGAGGGGTGGGTCCAAGTGAAGGCAAAGCTTGCTTGCCTTGACATATAGAGAGGCTGTTTGTGAGGAACGGCAAGAAGCAGCATCCCGTTCACTCCTGGCCCTGCACCAGGCACATGGCAGATGCTCAATAAAACATTATGGGAGAAAGTGACCAACTTCTACCTTGGCCCTGCGACTGCAGTCTGTCCTTATCAGGTCACTGCAGCCTGGGACTTTGGATTCCTCCTCTGAAATGGGGGCGACAATGGAGCCGCTTCCCGGATAAAACGAGGTTACTCGCAGGAGGTCAACTCTGAAGAGTGACAAAAATGTCAGCGATGGGAGAGTTGAGTGCTGTGCATCAAATACGCCCCAGAATTAAGGTTTTCGTGGCTAAAAAGCAGTTCTAATTTATCCATTGACAGTCTTCTATTAGTTGAATAAGAAATCTAAGTTGTAACCGTAACTTCCTTCCCACCAATGAAACTCAGTGGTGCTATTTTCTTTTGGGGTGGGAAAAAAATTGTTTTTCTAAATTGAGCTGTGGGGGTTGAGGGGGGAAGAAAAAAGCCTGTTCACTGCCGGCCTAGACAGCCCTGGCTACACAAAATGTACACAGCATCCTTCCAGCACCAAGACGGGTCTTATTTACACTTATTTACATATCCAGTGAGATCTCCATGGCTGCCGTCCCGGAAGCCCTATTTTTAATTGTTTGCCGCCCCAGCTGCCCCTCTGACCCTTCCTGGCACTTTTCTGAGGATTTCCGGCCACTGCTGGCTTGGGAGGGAAGGGCCCTCCTTGGAGGGGGTGTCAGCAAAGGCTGAACTCAAACCCGAGGTCCCCAAATACAATATTCCTAAGCGCCTTTCCAAGGTGTTCCTCCTGGGGGCCAGGGCTGGTCCCCTGTGGAGTGGAGGGGATTTGGGCTCTGGCCAGTGGGCCAGCTTGGCAGTTTGGCCAGCTGCATCCCATGTGGACAAAAGGACAGGGGAAGAGGGAAGCAGCTGCCTGTGTGCTCTCCAGCTTCCTCTCATTCTGCTTCTGGAAGAATTCGGAATAGTGCCCAATGAAGGCAAAGGGCTTGCCCTGAAATTTGGATGAGCTGGGTATTTTTCGTTCTTTTTGAAAGCAGCATTTCCTAGACAGAGTAATAAAATATAGATTTATAAATATTTTCCAAGAGTGCCCTCTAGTGGAACTCTGGAGGAAGTACAAACAAGTGACTTCAATCCCAAACTCCTGAATCAAAATAAAGCACATCCGTCTGAGTGAGACCTCCTTCACACGTGATCTGAAAACATATCAGATTTCTTCTACCAGTCCATGAAATGTCACATGCCCTTGACTGGAGATGAAGGCTGCCTTAAATCTTTAAAAGGAAATTATGTTCTACTTTTGGAACTGGAAATCTCAATATCATACCTATGTGCGGTATTTTGAAACTTTTAAGTGCAGAGAAGTATGTGGAATGGGGTGATGGAAGAGATGCATTGGTTGTATTCCTAGGCTGTGCACGTGTTGCTGGCCCAGTGCTTTTATTTTGGCTGCAGAGGGAGCCAAGGCTGCATCTAAGTCCAGCCCAAAAGGCCACACACACTGCTGGGTTTTTACCTTAGAGGATGTGGGACAATGAGTCATTTGTGCCTCTTCCTGGTTCTTCCCGGCCAAGGTCAGCTTTCCCACTGGAACCAAACAGCTTGGCGCAGAGCCTGAGCTGTCTGGAGCCTTTCAACCGTGCAGAGCCCAGGGGGAGGGTGTGGCTCCACCGCACTCCCCCCAAAGGGCCCCAGTTCAGGCTCCCAGGCTGCCCTTGTCCAGGTCGTAAAATCTCTTTCTCTGCTCAGTGTAGCGTGTAGGGCCTCCTAGCGGAGGCCTGAGGAAATCACCAGTCCTGAATAAAGTTTCCCAGGCAGAATTCTGTGATGAGGTAAGCGAAAGGGGCTTCTGACCATTCTCACTCTTTCTGGTGAGCTTTCTAAAAGATGACTAAATGTATCTGTTAATAGCTAGATTCTAATTTATCTCGTAAACACTGTTACTATTGCTAGTGATAACATTGGTGCCATTCGTTTAGTTCTCCATTCAACAAATATATTTTGAGCAGCTTCTTTGTATTAGGCACTGTTCTAGACGGACCACAAGGACAGACAAGGTCCTGATCTCATGCAAATTACAATCTAGTGCAGAGATAGATGACATACAAGCAAATATATCATTTTGAGGCTACAAAGGAAACTAACAGAATATAATGGATAACAAGGGGATACTTAAATACCTAGATGAAGCCTTTGGGAACACTTTTCTGAAAACGTTTCATTGAAGCACCTTTTATGTGCCAGATATTTACTGTTAGGGTTAGAGAATGCAAAGATAAAGAAAATGCAGTCTGTCCCTTCAAAGAGCTCAGTGCCCAGTAGTGAAATGGTACTTTCATAGGATTTCAAACAGCTGAGCCCTAAGATCTATTGCTCACAACAAATAGGCCAAGTCAATCAGTCTTCCCCATTTTATAGATGTGAAAACTGAGTTTAAAAGGTACGAAAGGACTTGCCAAAAGCTGCAGAGTTCATTGGTGGCACTGTCAAGGTTTGAATCAAGGCCAGTCTTACTCCTAAATATATATTTTTTTTCTTTTCCTGTGGCCGTGTTACTTGGTGGAAACAGGGATAAACAATGAAATCCCATCCCTCGCAGTCCCAAGACTGCCTATGGGCGCACAGCACTGTCTCAGGTGGGTTAACAGTGTACAGCTCCACCCCAGCCTCTGCCGCACTCTTGCTAGAGTAGCAGAAGGACCAACACACATACTGGTTATACCTCCAATCAAATGTGTTACTCCACTTGCTCTTGACAGAGGCACACAGTCTGGCAGGTGATTTCAGACTCCCTCGGCCTGAAATGATGCTGATGAGATGTTTCTCCACCCAACTAACTCAGATCTAAGTCCCCCTTCAGGGTTCCTCCTCACCTTTCCTTGCTGAGGCAGCTCTCATCCAGCAGCCAAAGGGACAGGTCTCCTGACTCTGGGAAAAGGTCACCCTCCACTTATGCAAAACTCATCACTGACCTTGAGCAGGAACAGGAAGGAAGAAAAGGCTGCCAGAAGTGACCCTTGACTGTTCCTCAACTGCTGGTGGGAAAGATAACCCACAGCAGGCTGCACGCAGATAGTAGTACGATGGTTTGAGCTCCATTTCCTCTGAAAGCCGTGTTTCTTACCAGCTCTCCCAGGAGAATAGGACAATTGGATCAACTCCTTGGGTTACAGGGTTGTTGATTTCGTGTCTACCAAACAACCTGGATCTAGAGAAAATAGGTTACTCAGAGCAGTGGTGTTCAACCTGGGTTCTCAGCCCCCAGTGACTTAAGGGAAGATTTTTTGAGGACACGTTACAGTGGGACAAGTAAAGAGAGATGACCGAGCAGAAGTAGTTGTACTCTGATGTGGTTTACATATTGGGCTGTCATTAAGAGCAGAGTCCTTGTGAAAAAGGACCTCAGATGCTTGGGAGAGAGGGAAGAGATGGATTGGGTTGAGGGGCTGGGGGCAGTAACCTTTAGCTTCGTAACCTTTAGGGCCCAGCTTTGAAATCAGATGTTACGAGCAGCCTGCCATTGGCCGGCTCCTTGGAGGCAGGGACCAGGCCTTACTTCTCCGTGTACTTCCACCTCCAACACAAATTCTGTCGTGTGGGAGGTACTCGACGAAGGTTTACCTAAGTGATCTGAATTAACTCAGGCTCCGATTAAGTTTCCAGCTTAGGATTTGTTTTGTTTAGCCCTTTCAGTCTAAGCCCTCCCTTTTTATTCCTTTATTCCTTGATGGTCAACCTCTCATCTTCCAAGTTGGTGTTGACCAACCTCACACAGGGATGGAAGGAAGATAAGGGTTTCCTCTAGCACAGAGAGGACAGCTTCAGGAAGCACTGTCTGGGGAAGGGGCACCATGCTGCCTCCCCAGGGCTATTCCATGTAGGCAATTGCTGGTTCCACAGGTACAACCTCTGCTTTACACTCGGGAAAAACGAAGAGCACACTGCATGTCTACTTGCTCTGGGACAATGGAAGACAACAGTGGACCTAACAACGTGGCTCTTGTTGGCCTGGAAGGAACCCCTGCACAGATGCCTTGAATGACCTAATTGTATACTTATATCTATTACAGAAATGCCTTGTTTCACCCACTGTCCTTTCATGTAGTAAATCTATATTCAATTTCTTCTATGTGCCAGGCACTGTGCTAAATGCTAGTGGACATAGTAGAAAATAAACACACAAGAATCCCTGCTCCTATGGAGTTTATATTTATCAGAATCTGAAGCAGCCGGTCTCAGCCCTGGTAGCACATAAATCATCGGGAAAGCTTTCAGAAATGTGGGCGTGGCCCCATTCCCATGAGGTCTGATTTGATTGAACTGGAAACCTGATATCCGTGTTTATACCTAAAGGATTTGGGGCCACAGAAGAGGGGGCTCTGAGGGTCTGTGGAGAAGCTTCTAGTCTTTCCAACTGTGCAAGGGGCCATCTCCCTCCTGGGGACCTGTCCCCAGTTCCAGGCTGGGGAAGGAAAAGGGAAAGTATACCACTTGCTTTTCGTTTCCTCTAGAATTTCACTCCAGCTTTAGGTTTTACTTTTATTCCTTAGTTTCCCAAATCGGGAGTCTTCTGAAAGTAGGATTTCCAATCCAGATCGTGAAACCTGGATTTCAGAGACGCACAGCCTTTGTCTTCCATGACCCTGGGCCACGAATCTACAGCCTCTGATTGACTTCCTTTGTTTTGTTGCTGGATTCTAAGCTCTTTTTGTCTCCACCTCTCGGATCCGGTAGCTTTCTCAGTTTTCTTCTTTTTTAATTTACTTATTTTTTTATTTTATTGTGTTAGTTTCAGGTGTATCTTACCATTTGTGACAACATGGACTTAGAAGTTATTATAATAAGTGAAATAAGTCAGACTGAGAAAGACAAATACCATATGATCTCACTTACATGTGGAATCTAAAGAACAAAATAAATGAACAAACAGAACAGAAACAGACTCACAGATACAGAGAACACACTGATGGTTACCAGATGGGAGGGGATTGGGGAGCTGGGTGAGAAAGGTGAAGGGATTCAGAAGTATGAATTGATAGTTACACAAGAGTCACGGGGATTAAAGTGCAGTATGGGGCGTACAGGCAATAGTATTGTAATAACTACGTATGGAACCAGGTGCATACAGACTTATTGGGGGGACACTTCTTAAATGATATAACTGTCTCAGTTTTCTTCACGGCTCTGTTAGGTAGCAGTGGCCCAGGAGCCTGACTACAGGAACTTTCCCCTCCTTAGTCCCTTCCTTCCCTAATCGCAGGCAGCATCTCTTTTCAATCCTTCTCACCTTTTTCAACCCCCAGATTGATCTCTTTTCCTGTCCCAACTCCATTCTTTAAGCTTCCTCTAGACACCTCTGCCTTTGGGGCACAAGAGCTGGAGGAGAGAGAAGGCAGCCTGTCATTAAATACCTGGCGGTGGCAATCAGACTTAGCGATGCTCTCGCACGTCTCCGCCCATGCCTGGTGGACCCCAGATCTGGAAAGTGCTCCATGCACCAACATTAAAGCGGGAGGACAAAATACAGTTGTGTGTTTTTTAATATCAAGAGAAGTTCATTTTGAACCCCAGAGGGTCTGGGCAAGTAGGGACTCAGCTTAATCAGAGGGCTCAGGCTCACATATGCCCTATAAATAATAATAATAATAATAACATAATAGTACTAATGCTTGTGCTACATTTGGAGCTTGAAATGATCAGTGACATTTCCTTTGATGAGGTTAAATAGCCTGGCTCCTGAGGCTGCACATTTGCATAATAAAGATCAGAAGTCACTGCCTTCTACATCTCTCTCTGCACCAGCCTATGATGACGACGGGTGTCCTTGGTTCAGGGACAGCACATCCTAAATACTTCCGTATGCGGTCCTGTGCAGTGACTCTAATCTTTGGCTTGCATGTGAAATGTCAGCTTTTTTTTTTTTTTTTTTTTTTTTGGTCTGAGAGAACAACAAATTATGTTCCTGAACGAGAAGGTGCTGTCTGTAATGGATAATACAATCTGAAAACGCAGGGGCAACATCTGTGACCTGTGGTGCTAACCTAACAAGCTGTAGTCTATTTTTCCAGCCTATCAGTTGATAGGAAAACATCATTTTTAGACATAATAATTAATCATTAGTCAAAATGGATATCCCCATTGGCTCCTTGCCTCTCAGACAACCCTGCCTAGCCTGACAATAAATCAGGAAAATACATTCCTTAATATCCAATGGAGTGTATTTCCAGACGGCCTCTTTTCCTCTATAACGTAACCAAACACTTTGCAAAAACTGGCCATCATCAGCGGATGGGAGAAGATTCTCCCAAGGAGCTATTGTAAGGAAGGAAATACGGAGCCCAGAGGAAGGGAGGCAGTGAGTTCCAGATGGTGGCTGTAAACCACAGAAACATCTCGCAGTGGTGGCTCTCAGCTGGGCAGCGAGACGATGGCAGCACCTTCCCCATCTGGACCCATGGGTCCCTTTCCCCTTTGCTGCGTCTTCTCCCCTCAGCCCTCTGCCAGGGCCCTGTCCCAGCTAGCAGGCCATGCGGGGGCCTGGCCCACCACGAGTGGCCAGGCTCCAAAGTCCCATCCTCCTCCTCCTTCTAATGGCCTCTGTAGATTCATCTTTCCAGGCCATTTTTGCTGCTTGATTCCAGGCTCTCTGGATTCATTGAAATATATACAGCACCCAACATTCTCTAAGAAAACAAGTGATCTGCCGAGTATGGTGGAAATAAAAGGGGGCCGGACGTCAGGATGGGAGGAAGAAACCTAGACTCTAACGTCTTGGTTGACAGTGACATCCGGTGCCCTCGTTCTCCTCATCTGTGAATAGAAGGTGTTGTTAATGTTTTCACTCTGCGCTTGTTGGAGCCCTAAATTTGCTCAAGATGAGGAGTGTGGAAGAATGGGGGAGGGAAGGAGGAAGGGAAGAGAGCCTCAGACATCAACTAGAGCACTCAGCTTTTATTGTTACACCCAACAGGCAAAATCAAAATTTCAAAACCCAATGAGTCAGATGATATCACATTTAAGCCATTTCTAATTTGTAAAGCCTACAGTTCTCTATCTCAAGACTGCCTACTCTGCGGCTGACTGTAGAATGATTTAGGAAATGCTGCTTCATCTTGGGTCCTATAATTGAATGTCTTAGTTACTAGACCAGTAGTTCCCAAAGAAAGCGGGTTTTGTCCTCCAGGAGACATCTTGCAATGTGTGCAGACATTGTTGGTTGTTACAACTGGGGAGGAAGGAGCTGCTGGCATCTACTGGGTAGAGAACAGAGATACTGCTAAACATCCTACAATGCACAGGAGGCCCCCACAACAAAGAATTAGCCTCAAATGTTGATAGAGGTTGGGAAGCTCTGTGTCAAATGATAAGTGAGGTCTGACGATTAAGTTCGCGAACTCATCCTAGAGAAAGTGCTACACACCTCATTGCTGAATATCACTACAGTCACCTTTGAAGTCATCCCTCTGGGAAGCGATGCACTGACACCAGCACCTAGTCCACCCTTTAAAGCAATTCTGGAACTCTTTTTCTGGAATGGCCATCAGAGCTATCGTCGTATTACCTTTGATGTCCTGAATGTCATCCAAATGTCTTCCTTTCAATATTTCCTTTACCATCAGGTAAAGAAAGAAGTCACTGGGGGCCAGATCAGGTGAGTAGGGAGGGTGTTCCAATGCAGTTATTTGTTTACTGGCTAAAAACTCCCTCACAGACAGTGCCGTGTGAGCTGGTGCATTGTTGTGATGCAAGAGCCATAAATTGTTGGCGAAAAGTTCAGGTCGTCTAACTTTGTCACGCAGCCTTTTCAGCACTTCCAGATAGTAAACTTGGTTAACTGTCCAGTTGGTACAAATTCATAATGAAGAATCCCTCCAATATAAAAAAAGTTTAGTAATACCGTTGCAACAAGTTCGTGAACGTAATTGTCCGACCTTGTAAACTGAAGAAAGCATGCTCACGGGTGAGCGTCTGAGTTGGGAAGACTCAGTTCCACCCTGCGAACTCCCCTGAGCCTTGGAGCTGAGACAGAGAACATTCCCTGCCCTGGGGACGGTGGCCCACAGAACTCTTGAGTTCACCTCCACAGAGGAACTTGCATTGCTTGATGTCCAAGCGCCCTGGAGCTGCCCAAGATCTTACCTTCCGCTTCAGTCTCTAGACCAAGAGCTGAGGACAGTCACACAAATGCTGAGCTTTTCATTCACTCGTATTGATTCCTTACTCTGTACTGGGAACAATTCAAGATGCTGGGGATACAGCAATGAACAAAACAAAGTCTCTGCCTGTATACAGTAGCCAGCAAAGAAACAAAAGTACAAATAAATACATAAGACTCCAGAGGTAAGAGAAGCGCTGTAAGTATGATAAAGCAGGAAGGGGTGTGGAGAGTGAGAAGGTTGCAATGGCCAGGAGAAGCCTCTCTGATGCAACCATGGGAACAAAGTTCAGGAGGCTTGTGGATGTCTGAGGGGATGGGGTTCCAGACAACAAAAGCCAGAGCAGGTGAGCTGAATGGAGCTGCACAGAGTTCCAGGAGCACTTCCAAGGTGCCTGGAAAGTGCAGATACCAGGAAGGAGAAGGTCAGAGGGCGGCCGGGGAGGACCGGCTCTCACAGTACGGGGTCAACCCAGTCAGAGGCTCAGATTTATTCTGAGAGAGATGGAAAGCCGTGCAAGAGTGCAGACAGTGAGGCATACATGGATTTATGGTTTAAAAGCAAGCGAAAAAAAAAATAAAACACCAGAAAAATGTTTGGCCAGCTTCAGTTGTCCTGGCAGCTCCACCCATGAGTGTCAGCGGAGCAGGCACAAAATGTCCACGTTTTTTTTCTTTTTGTTCACATTTAGAGAACAGAATATATAAAATATCTTCCTTCCTTGTATCATAAAGGCCTTCCTGATACTTTACACCACAGATTATGAGGGCTGGTTTTGCGACTCCCTGAGGCCAGAGGGACCAGGGTTCTGAATACCTGAAGACTAGAGAGAAGGTCTCAAGTTTAATAAAACAAATTAATGCAAATTCATTTCATTTGAATAAAAGCATTTCCTTGCCACATACCACTTTTAGAAGAGGGGGACAGGTTGGGGTGAAATAAAACAAAGTCTTAGAGCCTGCATTCCAGAAAGGCTGAAATCACTGATTAATACCGGAAGTCTGGTAGAGGGTAGGCTATCTGTAATTTATTCATTAATTGCCAGCCCTTCCCAGACAACCTTTCAAATAAAACGTGACACTTGTTTAAATATTTACTGGCTTGTTGACCTATTTTTGTTGTTGTTGTTAATTAGAACTTTTTTTAAAAAAGAAAACAAACATTGTTACAGCAAATTAATCCAGACAGCCTCGACAGGGAGAGAGCTCAGCCAGGCTGCAGTTAAGCACTAAGTCAGGATTTACCAACATTGTAGTATCCAAGGGGAGAAATTAATGAGAAATATCAGAAATAGTCTCAGAATGCAAAAAGGTTAAGGCCCCCCCCTACCCCCAATCTGTGGTTATTAAATTAACACAATAGATGTGAAAATGTTTGTTTAGCATATAGTTTTCGGCAATTGCTTTTCTGTTATTTTCCTTTAAATGTGTGTTTAGCCCCACACCTCCTTCTTCTCTGAGAAGTGGATGGCTGAACCATTCTGTAGCTGTTCCCACAAAACAAAAAAGCTATTTTAAGATGTTGCATTAGAGTCTTCTGCCTTTTTTAAACTTTTAATGGTTGTGCTTTAGTAAGCACCTTCGGGTTAAGTTAACACTTCCTCCTTGCTCCCCTCTGGGGCTTCTCTGAGGCCGAGCTCAGAGGACCTTCAAGATCGCAGTAACAGAAGGGTTTTATGTGTTCTGACTACAGTCCTATGGACTCCAGCCGCCCTTGCCAAAAAAGAGTTTACTCAAAGTCTCAGCAAAAATGTCTGACTCAAGAATTGTTGCCAATGGCTACCATGACAAGTCCTTTGGTGAGGAGGCAGGCCTTCATTGGCTGGGCTGGGGAAGGAGGGGCCACAGGGGGAGAAGTTGTCATGGAAAGGGAATAACGATTTTTTTTTTTTTTATGGTCACAGAATTTCTCTAAATGGTCTCGATTTAAAGACAGTGTTGCAGCTGCAGGATGGAATTAATAGCAATGGTATATCAGTTAAGTAGTTAGTCATAGATAGCTAAGTGTTGAGCATGCCTTTGACCTTCACAGTGGCCGAAAGAGGTAAATCATTTTGTGATTCGTTTTTCTCTGGTGGGGAAACTAAGGCTCAGAGTTCTGGCTGACTCTTATGCACTACTTCATTATTTTGCGTGAGCTGGGGTTCCCATCTGGAGAAGGGGAAATGCCTAACCATGAAGCCTGGAGATTTTCCTCATCCCCTTGGATGCTTTGTAAGGAAGGTGACCGAGGGTGTCTCCTGGGACAAACAGCCTTTCCTTCTGCTCTCATATAAACCTCATGGGAGGTCAGCAGTCCAACCTGAGAGGCAGTGAATTAAAGATAGCTTCAAATCCTTTGCCACTTCTCCCATCAAAAAGTGAAATCTGGGCTAGCCTGGTGGCTCAGGTGGTTGGAGCACTGTGCTCCTAATGCCGAGGTGGCCGGTTCGATTCCCACATGGGCCAGTGAGCTGTGCCCTTTACAGTTAAGATTGTGAACAACAGCTCTCCCTGGAACTGGGCTGAGGTGAGCAGCCAGAGGTTGCTGTGAGCTGCCGTGGGCTGCTGAGTGCTGCTGCGGGCTACCATGTGCATGAGTGGCCAGTGACCAGCGTGAGTGGCCGGCAGCCATCGTGAGCAGTTGGCAGCCAACCAGAACTTCTGTGAGCCACTGTGAGCAGCTGACCGATGACGGGCGACCAACTGCCTCAGCGGGGGTGGAGGGGGGAGCACAAGGCTCATAACACCAGCATGGGCCAGGGAGCTGTGTCCTACACAACTAGAGTGAGATACAACGGCTTGAGCCGGAGTGGGGGGTGGGGGGAAGAGGCGGAAGAAAGGGGGGGGGGAAGTGAAATCTGTTGCCCTTCCCCACAAAGAATGAGGGCTGGCCCTTTTCGTGTTTTGACAACTAGAAAGTGGCTGAAATGAAACATGTAATTTACAAGGCAGGCTGGGCCTTAAGAGATCCCCAGCTTCTGTTTTGTCTGCTTGGAGCACTCCCTCTTGGAACCCAGCCACCATGCTGTAAGACGTCAAGAAAGGAGAACCAAATTGCTTCCTACACTCATAACAACCTTAATTGAGCCCTCAGCCAGCGCCCAGCACCACCTGCCAGCCAGGTAAGTGGGTCATCCAGGATGTTCCAGCTCATTCAACAACACATGGAACAGAAGAACTGCCCAGCTGAGCCCCAGCAGCCCCAGAATCATGAAAGAAAATAAATGGTGGTGGTGGTCATCGTTTTAAACCAGTGAGTTTGGGGGTAGTTCGTTTCACAATAGATAAGTAAAAACAGTCTGTTTACCAAAAACAATACCCTCTTGGATAGGACAGATCTGGAAGGTGTTATGTAGTGGTGCACCTGGCTCTGATGTGATGTGGCCAGGTAAGAACTCTCCACTAGAGGGAGGATTTGGGCATGTAGGAGGGATATCTGTGGCCCCCACTGGAGTGCAGTGCATTTGTTTTCTTTCCACAACATTCCTAGAACACTTTGATTTGAGAACACACAAATATGTGCCTGACGAGGCACTTATCTGAAGCCAGGGAACAGATCTGTGCGGCTCAGAATCAGGATGGAGAGTCTTGGGATTGGCGCCAATGAGCTACAAAGGAGGCTGGAAACCAGCAGGAGCCGTCTCTTTCCCACACACCCAGTCTAAAAGAAATGTTTTTGTTGTTGAATGGAGATGTCATGAATGTCTCTCTCTATTTGGCAAGTTGCTAAACTTATTCCTCATTAAGTTATTGTGAGGATTAAATGTGAAAATACAAGTAAAGTTCTTAGCACAGCACCTGTCATGCAGGGACTCAGCTCCTGCTGCTGCTTTTGGTGTGTGGACACAGAGTATGGTAAGGCCAAAAAGGAACAACAATGGAGCCATGGATGGGGAGTCATACCACTATATTTTTGATGGTGGCTGGCCGAGCCACAAAAGGAAACATCCACCAGTACCCCAACGAGAGGTCTTCCTGCACCCCCGTCTCGCTGGCAGCCAGGCGAGACACAGAAGTGGGATCAACACGATCCGCAATCCACAATCCACTTGCTAACCGCACCTGCCAGCTGCAATCCGCAGTCTGCTTCTCTGCCAGCCAACCAGCCAACCAATCAACTAACCAACCAACCTGCCCTTGCCAGCGTAGCCAAGGCAGTCATATTAGTGGCTAATGGCTAACTGGTTACAGCTGACGGCCAACTAGTCACAGCTGCTGGCCATCTGCTACCAGAGCCAGCACCTTTCCACGTGAGGTTGAGAGTCTGGAAACTGCTCTCTGGGACTCTGTCCCTACAGCACCTGTATGATTCAGACGGTCAATAAATAAATACCCTTTTCGAATTTATAGTGGTTTTTGTTTCCACGTTAAAATGGACTATGACTCTGTACAAGACCTGCCTCTGAAAAGGCAATTCGTTGCAATGTGTCTTATCAGGTGAGCCTATTCAAGATTTTATTCAAACCCGTCATGTTGACCACCCGTAGCATCTCTGGGATTCTTGCTAAGTCAAAGTGATCTTCATAAAGTCACAAGAGCAGGTAGACGATCTTCGTCCGTGATGCTTTCTTCCTGACCTACGTTCAAAAGACGAGTAGGGGCTATTCTTCAAACTGTGCTGGTCTCATGTTTTTTCAGCTGGACCTTTGGCAAAAGGTAACAGGCCTGCTCCCTGTTGGGCTACATGAGTTTCTCCTCAAGTGTAAATGGATCTGCATCCATTTACACTTGATGAAGAGTCTGGCTTATTCCACTCCGGTGTTTACAGCTGCGTGCGGCAGGTACATGTTTTCCCACAGATGTGTTTAATCAAGCTCCCTCAAGTTCTCCTTACTTTGCATCGATTTTGATGGCAGATTTGCCAGAATTCCGAGTTTCCAAGAAGACTGAACAGCCTGAACTCACCTAGTCCAATATTCAGAGCCAGTGTGGAAGTCCAGTTTGAAAACAAAACTTCTTTGGGGGTGGTTTGAAGATGCAAAGCGAGGCTGCCGTTCTTTTTCTTGCAAAAGACTCAACCCCAACATTACTTTTCATTCAAAGAGTTAGAGGAGATGAGGCTGACACCAAGGAGGGACAGAATGTCTATTTCTGAGGGTTCCTTAAGGCAACGGAGGAAGCTTAGCGGCCACAGGAGTCTAGTTAATGAGCAGGTTATACAATATTCATTGTGTTGAGTTTAACTCTTCAAACAGAACGTCTAATTGCAAACAGAAAAAAAAAGCAGCTAAATACAGATGTGAAGACAACAAAGCCCGAGAAGAACTCCCTCTGTTGATAAAAGTGTCCTTTCACTGCTTCCTGCACTGACTGCGCGCTGCCAGGGCCCAGTGGAGCCCGGCCCTCATCCGCTATGCTCATTAGCTCTCTTCTAGTCGAGACACTCTGCTAGGGTTTAAAGAGGCCACTGAGAAGCCGGGACGATGGATTTCTCAGAGGACTGTTTTCTTGCGACCCACAGAGGGAGTGATCCAGTTGTATTCCGCTCCAGCCAAAACAAAGCTGTTCTCCCCGATCCGCCTGACATGCACAGTCTCACTCTCGCCATTCAGGCAACAGCATCCCGGGCAAGCTCACGGAAGGACATCACCCTCCACTTGTGGCAATCAATACTGGGTGTGAAGGTAGCAAAGGCCAGCGGCCAAAACCACGCCCAAGGTGGCTGAAAGGCAAAGCAGGATTCCCAGCTGGGGATTCTCGAGCTGCATCCCCAAAAGGGCACTGGCTCTCTCTTGCCCAGCCTCAAGCCTGGGGTTGGTTTTCCTAGGGGGTAATTCACTCCACCCTCTCCATTTCTCTTCTCTACGCTGGGCTCCTTGTGCTTTGACTGAGGCAAGAAGCTAGCAGAGGGCCTTGATGCAGTGGGTGGTCTGGGAGTGGCAGAGTTGTGGAAGACAGGGGTTGGCTTGTCTCCCCCAGCCCCAATCCCAGCAAGTGCCTCACAGGACCAGAGGTGCCGAGGATAGGTCCGACGGGCAGTGTGCAGAGAAGACCTCATCACAGTCCTGTTAAAGGCCTCTGTCTTGTCCTAGAAATGCAAAAGACAAAAACGTCAGAGTGGCTGGTCTTCCCTCAAGCTGCCACTGAACTTTGCAACTAACCTGTGTTCCTTAAAGAATTCCAGGCAGTGGCTGAAAACCCAGCCTTGTGCCTGATCCTAGAAGAGCTCAGTTGTTGATGGGCAGGGGGGGTGGCTAATGGAAACCCCACAGAGAACATGGAGGCCAGCGACAAGAATAAACTCAGGATCCTTTACGAAGCTTCCAATATAGGTGACTGTCAACTCCAATGGCTGGAAGCTTTGAGTGTATCTTTCTATGCTAGCACCCATGCAACAGGGACCATTTAATCTTGCTGTAGGTTCCAATAAATTTGAGTGAGACTGTTATACGATGTTTCATTTTTTTGTTCCTTTTAAGACTTCAAAGAAACAGTAAATCAGTGGGTGTGCATATTTTATATTGCCCATTGATCCAACCTCTAGGACCACACATGGTCTTTTGAGACCAGTGTTATGAAGAAGGGGTTGGGGGCAGGGAGGAGAGAGGAATTATTAACCAAGGCTAAGTGGAAAAACAAATCACTAAAACCATCAATTTCTACAATTGCCGATAACTTCAGAGACAAAGGCCAGAATTGATTGGTAGAATGACACTGTGTGTATATCATATCCTTGCCTCCTTCTCTCTTACTTTGGCTACTAGTCTAATAGCTCTGATTTCCCTGCCTGGAACTTCCCACTCTGGGGTCAAAATACCACCCCCCTCCCACCTATTACCTGTTTATCCATATCCAAGGGCAGGCAAGTTTCTAATGAACCAAAGCTTGCATCATCCTGAGTCCTAAAGGGAAGAATAGACATGCTGAGAAGAGGTCAATAAATATTTGGATCACAAAGCAACTTCTCCTATCATTGCTGTGTATACTGATAAAATCAGATTTCCTTGAAAGACTCCCAAGTTTGGAGCTGGGGACTGGAGGAGGAATGGGGGGGAGGTGAGTGAAGATAGCAGCAAATAACTCACTGAATGCTTTTATTTATCCTTTTATACAAATATATATTTATATACTCTAAATTTATATATGTAAAATATAAAACATTTATTTTATGTATAGCAGCATGTCAGAGACCTCACTCTGTGCAAGAGAGTACACTTTCCCCAGGTGATTATCATACCCAACCCTTTTGACCAGTCGCCCTTCTACAATCAAGGTTTATCATCATATACTTAAGGATAAATATGGATGAGATCTTTTTATGTCAGACTCCAAGAGGTTTATATTTCCTCAGCACCCTAGTGTTTGGCACGATCCCACCACCTTCCTCACTGGCCCACCTCATGGCCCATTACCTGTGGTAGATGCTAGGGCCGGGAGCAAAGCCCTACGAGAAGAACCGCCTGAGGTCCATGAGCCTCTCCAGCCCATGGACATCCAGGGAGGGCTCTAGGGTAAGGTTGCTGTCCCCGCTGGGTGGCTGGCCATTGCTGACTGCAGTTGCTACGTGTGAAGATGGTTGGAACAGTGTCTCTGCACCCCCAGGAAACTCTGATACCCCAGTACTGGCAGGAACAGGATCTACGCTGTCCTCGTCTGCAGCTCCAGTGAGGGCAACAGCCAAGGTATCTGCATGCTGCTGTGGAAGAGTGATGGCGAGACTGGGAGTTAAACAGAGGCCCAAAGACACCACAGATAGCATGAGAGCATTTTCCTTGGATTAACTCACACAGACAGCTACAATAATGGGTAAATACTAGAGACTTTAATGTGCTTTGAGGACAGTGTGAGCCACTCAAAAGTGTCACCATGAAGATGATCAGTCCAGAAATATAAGCTCTGACCAAGAAACAAAGCACTTGCTTTTGTATGTCTTTTTAAAGAGTTAGTCCCTGGACTTCCGGTCTTGTGTATTCTTAACAGTCACCCATCAGGGAATATAGAAACCACTGTATTTTTTCTTACCTCTGCCGAAAACTGCTTCCAGCTTGGGGGGAAAAAAAAGTGAAATCTCACAAATCAGAAATTCTTAAACTCCTTCAATCTTTCTTGCCATATTACTAACACTAAAAGTTTTCCTGGTGATGACAGTGACTCGAGACTCTGCTGTGTATATCACTGCCCTGCACTGCCCTCCACTGTCTCGTTTCCCACCCGTGACTGGCTCACATGACAGCAGCGTTAGAAAGAGCTGCACAGAGCTCAGCAAGCAAGCAAGCACAGGTTTTGAAGTCAGATTGTTGTCTGGGTTCAGTTCTCTACTCTGCTATATCCTGGCTTTGGGCAAGTCTTTCCAGAGTGTCAGTTTCTTCATTTGCAAAATAGACCAATAATGGTACCTGCGCATATAGCTGTTGAGGAGGTGAAATGGAGTCATTGAAGAAGCGTGAAACATAGTGCCGGCCCAGACGCAGCACGCACCGAGGGTTTACTGCCGTGATGATTAGGATGACGAGGATGGTTCACAAAAAGTGTTCGCGGGCATTTCTCTGGCCAGGGCTCGAACTGGGTTTGACTGAATCTTTTTTTGGAGGGTGGGGATGGCGGGTGTGGGGCTGTGTCACTTTGTTCCAATGCCTTCATCGCTCAAAAATGAGACTGAAGTGAAAAGCAAAGACGTCTAATACAGACACACAGAACGTGGCAAAATTTCTGGTAGTTTTAAACTCCTGCCAAATGCATTTGGACATCTGCCGACCCACTGTGTGCTGAGCATTGTTACAAGTGCTGGGGGTGCAGATTGGTGACGCTCGTTTCTGAACTCAAAATCTAGGAGGAGAGAGTCTTAGATGCCCGACCCTATCAATGACAGTGTGATGAGAGTTTCAATACCAGAGCTAAGGAAGCAATTATATTTGCCCACCAAGAAGTACAGGGAAAAGTTTCACAGAGGAGATATGTGAACTGCCCCTTGAAAAGATAAACAGATCATCATGAGGAACGGTCTAGTTTGTGAAATGTCAGCAGGTGAAACATAGAGACATAAAAGTAGATCATGACTCATGGAGTTGGGTAGGACCCCAAAGCGTCCCAGGGGTCTGTTGGGAAATGTTTGAAAAATATAATACACTATCTCCCAGTGGGAAAATTCATAATTTACATTGGACTACTAAAATCTTACAGTGAAGAAATCTATTTCACTTCGTTAGATGACACCTCCCCCAACACACACACACACACACACACACACACCTTTTCCCTTTGGGAAACACTAGGGTTTGTGGGGAGGACTAGGCAGGGAAACAGGCCCAGAAGGGAGGCATGTGAGCAGCATAATGAGTTTATCCTGTTGCTGCTCAGACTGGAGTCTGCTACCGCCTGGGGAACAAGGTTCCCAGCAGGGTCAACCATCAGAGAGATGGCAGGACCAACAGGAGGTATCTTCCTGAAAAGCCCCACTTTTATTCATATTCATATTAAAACAAGCATGCTTGGGATTAGAAAGCAACATTTACATCATTTATAAAACAAAACATGAGATTTCGAACACATGTTGGGCTTGCAGGGTCTTCTTCG
This sequence comes from Rhinolophus ferrumequinum, assembly GCF_004115265.2. Lineage (NCBI taxonomy): Eukaryota > Metazoa > Chordata > Mammalia > Chiroptera > Rhinolophidae > Rhinolophus > Rhinolophus ferrumequinum. The sequence goes on along the minus strand of NC_046301.1, from coordinate 19,293,624 downwards.
GGCCACGGTCTCTGACCCTGAGATCTTTTCCTCTGCTTTTATGAATATTTTGTGGAAAGGTTGGAAGAGCAGTGCTGGGCAATGAGGAGATGACAAAGGTTTGGGGCAAAGGCAGACTATGGAGGGTGGCCCACGGTTAGCCCTGTGCCTGGGTCTGCCAGACTGAGCAGAGTCAGGGATTCGAATCAGACTCTGGCCTTACTTATCATGTTAGCCAAGAAGAAAGGAAAGTGAGATTGAACGGATTTAAGATCGGATCTTCTGTGCAAGTGAGTGTATGCCTCTATGTGTGCGTCTATTCACAGCACTTAACTAGAAATAAACAATGGAAATAAGTCCCATATACCCAGGAATTTTCAGGTAGGTCAAGCTTTCTCTAGCGATTAGTTTTTTGGGTTTTTTGTTTTTGTTTGTTTGTTCCAGAAGTTGGTGGGCCAATGGCGTCTAAAGTCACATGGTGAATCAGGGGGGAAAATCCATTGCCATCCAAGCAGTCTTCACTCCTGATTCTGTTCTCCAACCCAGGCTGAAAAGAGCCATCTACCTACTATGGAAAGTAACAATAAAAACTGGATGAGTTTTTATGAAAAAAGAAGAAAAGGTCATTTATTTCTCGTGCTCCCTGTGTAGCTTCAGGGTCTGAGGAAAACAGCTGAAGTACTGGGATGGTTGGTAAAGGTGGGGGTGGGCAAAGACGGGTGCTATTTTTTGGTTTTGCAGCACAATTCTAACCCCCTACCCCAGGGCCCAACTTAATTTGTGGAGTTGAGGGACAAAGTGCATTTGTTGCAACAAACACAGCAGCTGCAGGCGTCCCCTCCTGCACAGGACTGTGTTATCACGACCCCGAGAACTGCTGCCATCCACCAAGGCCGGTGTTTATTGCTCATGTTGCAGGAACTGGAAACCGGCAGCAGTGACGTTTAAATAAAAATAGATATCTATGAAAAGAATGATGCCAGTGCAGCTAGCGAATACAGTGGCCAGCTGTACCTGGAGCAGTTCCTTCAGTACCTTCTGGCTTCTGCCCCAGGGGTTGGCATCGGTGAGCCGGACACCAGGCGGCCATCAAAATGGGCTCTGCTGTGTATCTGTTGAGACAGAATAGACGATTCAGTCCTTGCCCAGTATACGAAATATGACTGGACTACTGATAAACTGTGGAAAAAGAAAGCAGAGTGATCGAGGGTTTAGTTTCCCTTAAATAATACCATGGATCATCCTAATAGAAAAGAGACAATGAACAAAAAGATAAAGAAGAACAAAAGTCTAAATGAATAGAAGAACGAGAGAGAGATGACTGCATTACCTGAGTGACTTCATTCTTTTTAAAAACAAAAACTCACTAGGTGCAAATAATGAAAATAGGATAGGATATGAATAAATCAGTTACCTTCCTGAATAAATATAGTCATTCAAAATCTCATTTTGACTAAAAGGTGCCTTCTTGAACTGTTTAGACTCAAAAGGTTTCATTTTTTTTTACTTTATTATTAGCCATTACTGGTATATTGTTAATTGAATTACATTGGTAATTGAAAATTTTATAATTCTATTGTACAATTGTACAATTCTATTGTAATTTTAGGTTCTACTGAAAATTAGAGATAAATCACTAATACTCTAAATATTTTGAATACATAATGCTTTTCTTCAGTAAACATCATTGTCACAAACATTATCCATTTATGCTCCCCAGAATTTCACCAAGGTAAGGATTATTGGCAAGTACCAGTTTTCTCGCATTAAATATTCAGAAGGCAGTTATTTAAAGGGGATTAATTTAGCTGAGGCCACCAAGAGAGCTAAGGTGTAAGTGACAGTGCCGGTTCAGGCATCAACACGTCAATGTTATCATGGGAAAGGATCCGGAGGTGAGAGAACAGGTGACTTTGGGAGGCGCTGCTGATCAGTGACTTAGCTCCTTTTTCTGCCAAATGAAGATAATAGCTTCTAAAGTACTTCCTGTGTAGCACATAGCAGCTATGATAGTAAAACTGAAAATAGCAATGAGGTGCTTTGAGAAATAAAATAACTGTACAGGTTTAAGGACTTCTCACAGCACATATCCGGGCACTGGATCAGAACCAAAGGCATAGCAGAAGCTGAGTCACACCAACAGACAAGTGGGTACTGGTCTTCCCAAATGGGCAAAGTCGTCAGGGCACAGGGTTTTCCTCCTTGCTGTTCTGCCTGCTGTGTTAGGCCACCAGGAAGGGATGGAGAAGGGACACTGCAGGGTGGGGCCCACATCCCTCATCTCTTCCTGTTCTCAGTGCAGAGGGGAAACCTGCAGGGGAAGCATGGGGTCTGCCTGGATTGGCTCTTTCCTCCTTATACACCCCTGTGAGGTGGGTGCTGTCACCGTTACAGCCACTGGGCAGACAAGCCGAGGCGGAGAGACTGCAGTGGCTTTCCCTGGGCCCAGGGAAGCATCCACTTGCCTGTCTGCCTCAGTCTCTCTCTTTCTCAGCTCTCTCCCTACCCTGCCACCAGCAGCTCTTCTGTCATCTAATGGGAATTTCCTGGAGAGCTTGGCCAGGATTCATCGAAGCCCAGGGAGGAGGGGAAAGCACACACTCCTGTGCCACCACAGATAGTGGCACAGAGGGCAGATGGGGACAATAATTTTTAGTTACCCTCTGCATGGCCTCTGTAGCTGGGGCAGCCCTGTGACCCTCTCCTTGTTAGCAGGTGGTCAGAGAGGTGGGGGACAGGGAATATGAGGAATGCGGGAGAAGCTCCCCTCTTTTCAAAGTGGGAGGCTCAGTTTTGAAGAGCCAGCACTTGACTCTCTTACAGGAATCTCATGTCTCCCGCCGGCTGGGCGGGGGCCTTCCCCTCGAAGGACAGGTTTCTCTTCCGGGACTTGTCAGAGTGGGTGACTGTGTCAGCCTCTTCAGAATAAGTCATCAGTTTGGAATGAGGAGGAAGGAAAACGATAGTGCCAGCTATTTGATGATTGGACACTCTTGGAGCCTGAAGTAGGAATCCCATGAAATCACGACTGTTCCTCACTGTCACCGCAACAGGAAACACCCGTTCAAGGTGAGCACACGGGATGTACGGACGTCCACTGGTGACTTTGTATGGGTATCTTCACAACTAAAAGCTTCACACTTCAGACCAGCCCCAAGAAAGTAAACAATTCATTAGGAGGAAAAAAAAGAGAGAGACGTTAAAGTGCTCTTTTACACCCAAAATAAATTCCACTTAGATCAGAGATATGTAAAAATAAAACACAAAAGAACTAGAAACAATGGTTTGGTCTTTTTTGCCTTTTTGTTCTTATTAGTGGAGTTGCGAATGCCTCTTTAAGCAAAACCCAGCCGTCACAGAGGAAAAGATGAATTCTTAAAAATTCTGAATAGGGAAGAAATCAAAAGACAAATGATAAACTAAGGAAAGTATTTGTAGGATACAAAGCAGACAAATATACAAAGAGTTATAGTGAATCCATAAAATGATAACCAAACCCCAAATTATCAAAGGACACAACAGAAAACAAAACCAGTTCAATCGTAATTTGAAAAACAATTATGAAACACTACTTTATACCTATCACATGAACAAATTTTAAAATGTGTAATTATAACCAGTATTGACAGGACTATGGAAAAACTAGGGCACTCATTCACTAGTTCTAAAACTATAAACCAGACAACTCTCCAATGGGGTAACCTGATAATAGTCATTGTATTTGAAATAGTTCCCTCTGATACGTGGATGGACCTAGAAAACATTACAGCAAGTGAACTAAGCCAGGCCCACAATGACAAATATTGTGTGATTCTACTTATGTCAGGTACCTTGAACAGGCAAATTCATAGAGATAGAAAGAAGATTCAAGATGACCAGTGGATGGAGAAAGAGACGAATGGCGGGTGACTGCTTAATGGGGGTAGAGCTTCCATTTGGGATAATGAAAAAGTTCTGGAAATGGATAGTGGTGATGGTTGTACAACACTGTGCATGTCCTTAATGCTACGGAATTGCATACTTAAAAATGGCAACATTTATATTACGTATCTTTTACCACACACACCCTCACATACACACAATGCAGTTACCCTTCGATCTCGCTGGTTCACTGGCAGGAATTTTTCCTACTGACATACCTGTATAAATAAACGTGGCAAACCTTGAAGTTCGCTACCCAACAGACTTTCACCACCTATTCTCTGCTAACAGAACCCAGATGTTGTGTCCAAGTGGCAAATGGAGACCTCTTATCTTCAGAGAAGTTAGGCTTCTTCCTACCGTCAGACTGAAACCGGTGCTGGAAGGTCCTCTTCACCAGTATGCCAACGACGGCCAATGACACAGCAAGTCTGCTGAGACGTCAGGTAACTCCTGAGAACAAATCTTTTCCCCCAGACACTTGATGCCCGTGTCGATACCAGTGTGAGACTGAGCAATGACCAAGGGGTGAAACCCAACCTGGTGATGACAGCAGAGCAGGAAAACAGAAACACCTTAGCATCTCGATGACGTCACTGAACGGCTTCGCCAAACACAGAAAGTCCACTTCCAGACTTCAGGGAGGAAATTAAAGTCTGTATTCGTTAAGTTTCTATTACTCACTTTTCCGACACTTGCAACTAAAAGAATCCTGACTCAGACCCAAAAGTATGAGGATGTCCATTAAAATAGTTTATAATGCCAAAGTCTAGAAAAGGTAAATACCTATCAATAGGAAACTAATTAAATTAATCGCGTGATATCTAGAAAACCAACCGTCATGAAATCATTGAAAATAAGCTATGTGTACAATAAAAGCTGTCAACATGACTGTTAGGTGAAACGTACAGATGTTGAACAGAATGCCTTAATTTATGTCTTTGTAAGGTTATATTCATTTGAGATATCACACTTATATATGCTTATGTGCATGGAAAATTTCTGGAAAAATGTATAAGAAACAATGGTTACCTCTGAGGAATCAAACTGTGTCCAGAACAAGGGAAGGGAAACTTTTACTTTTTATTTTCTACGCTTTATATTGTTTTAATATTTTAAAAGCACGTAATGATATCTTTAAGTTATTTAAAATTTTTTTTAAAATTTAGCCACTCATTTTTAATAAAATAAGTGACAAAAATCAAGGTATAACATTTACGGGCTTGTTCAATGCAGCTTAGTGTCTGTGATCATTTTATTTTCCATGCATTTTAACTTTTATTAATAAACAGTCATATAAATATTTAGAGTTATTATTTAATACCGGCACTGTGCTAGGCATTGAGTATATACACATGAACAGGAAAACGCAGTCCTTACCTTCGAGGATCTCACAGATTAGGGTGGGATCCCAGAAAATAAAACAGTGATTGTGACACAATAAGTTAGCAACTGACTCAGTGAATCCATGAGGTGCTCCCTCCAGCTCTTTACTACCTACGTATGTTGTCTTAGTTCTGATCACAAACCAATTATGTTTCCTTCTGGTCACCTCTTATTAGAATTTGGTGTCTTCATATTTTGGGCCATTGCTACAGATTTTCCTCCCTAATATAGTGTTTTGATTCTTACCATTTTTATTCTCCTAGCCACAGAATACTGGATGCTGACATGTGGGTCCCCTCATGCTGGGAGGTGGCTGGTCAGATACTGGAATGGTTGGAGCCCTCAAAGAAGTGGCCTTGGAACTTAAGGAGCCTCTTGCATTTACCCAGCAAGGTATACAGATAGTACATTTTCTAGCCGTGTCATGATGTGACAAAGTTTGAGAAGCTCTTTTAGAATAGCCCGACTTTCAGTTTTAGATGTCTCTTGCTCTGAGGGTCAGTATCTCACCCACATACTCTTTTCCCCCAGCCTTACCAACCGAACAGAATGACTGCATAAAACAATATGGAGAGAGTAAATTTCATTTTCATTCATCACTTCTAATTCCCATCAAAAGAGTTAGCAAAAATCAAACGTTGTAGAGGCAACACTGCTGATGTGTTTGAGCTCACCGTAGCTGCATAGACACTTTTCTGTCTACACTTAGTTACCACCTTTAGCACCTGTCGCGTTCTCTGCTTTTTCTAGCTGGCACGTTGGGAGCTTGATTGAAGGTAGGCAGGCATGACTGTGAAGTGTGTGTGTGTGTGTGTGTGTGTGTGTGTGTGTGTGTGTGTGTGTGTGGGAGGGGATGGGAACCCTAGGGGCTTTTCTCAACCATTAAATATCCTGTGCCTCCATCCTCCTGGGGGCTGATTCAGCAGTGTGTTTCCTGTGGGTTCCCAGCAGGTCCCCACTGGCACTGAGCCCCAGCTGCCCACAGCAGTGACCTGCCCACTCTCACCTTCCCACTGGTGTCTCTCTCTTCCCTGTCTCCCTTTCGCCTCTTCCTCATCTGTGCTTCCTGGGATCGCCTCCCAAATAAACTACCTGCACTTGAGTTCTTTTCTGCTTTTGCAAGCACCTGAACGAAAAAGCAGGAAATGCTCTTTTCACGCCCCAGATAATTTTAGTTTTAAATAATGAGGAAAAAAAGGGTCTATTTCACACATACACATACCCAGGATACATGAAGTTTGGTCAGGGTAACTCTAATTATATCTTATAATAAGGACAGAAAAACTTTTTTTTATAATAACACTTTTATAAGCTCTATCAATATAGAGATTAGCTCTGTGGTTTTCATGATAACAAATACTTCATGCTTATCTTTGGCTACATAATTGCTTCTTAGGATTAAGCCAAACGTTAGCCAGGACAAAGGCAACTTGGAATTTGTCTCTAGGGCTCTGAGGCTCCCCGGGGTCTCTCAAAGCTGTGTCACCCGGTGAGTAGGGAGGCCTGCTGGTGGGAATGGTGATGTGGTGGGTCCTGGAGTTCTGAGGCTGGGCTTCAATGTGTTTGGGCCACATGTCCTCACAGGCTGCCGAGCTGGCACCGTGGGAAAGGGCAGACTAGCTGGAAGTCAGGCAGAGGGAGGCACAAGCCCAGCCTGTTAGGGCAGCGGAGACCCTCATTCTGACTTTTCCTGTGTCACGAGAAAGAACAGCTTCAATCCAGAGGTCATTTAAGAAAATGATATGATGTCTTTTTGAATGTGACCGACCTGAAACCTACACTGCCTTTAAACCTGACATACCTTTCATGCTGCCTCCCTAGATTGCAAGCACTCAAGGTCAAGATAAAAAAGACACACCACGCTATAGGAAGTGTTTCATTTCTAAACAATTTAAAAAAAAAAACCAAAACCTTTCTTCTTTTAATTTTCCAATAAGACCAGACTGCTTCCTTTTAAAGAGACGATTTAATAATTAAGTCAAATAAATAAGAAAATATTTGTATCCTAATGTGAGCTCCTTACAAGCTGTCTGACATCCAAGTGCAGTGTGAGCTGTAAACATTACTGCTGAAGTGAGACGGCCAGTATCACAATATGGTCGGTCAGGTAGCATGGCATATGGTGGCTTGGATTAACATATTATCCCTCTAATTGCAAATTACAGAGTTAAATGCTACAAAACTCTGCCAACCATCAATTATTTAGAGGTGACTGTTGCATTCGCAACGCTTTGATAGGGGCTTGTCCTTTCTCCTATCGACTGTTTTCAGTTATTTCACTGCTTTTTCACAGAATAGGCGACCCAAGAAAGTTACACCCAAGCCGATTTATTCTAGACCGTGTTAAATATAGTGGCGAACAACTGGCTCAGGAATGGAATAAAATGATGGGGTAAAATAAGATTTATAGAGCACGTTTTCTCATTTGTTTGCTACCTCGAATGCCCATCAACAGAAAGAATGAAAAGTTGACTGTGTCAAAGGAGTTCACAGATGAAAATGAAGTGAGAGATAGCAAATAAGAGGTTAAAAGTTCTCTGAATAAATATTTAGGACTCTCAGGCATTTTTGAATAATAGCTGTGTGTTTGTATAGTCCTATGCACATGTATGTTGAAAGTTCTGCGGATATTTTTGATCTAAAGAGTAACGCAAAGCCACAACAGCCCTTCTCTCTAGGTAGCTGGTTTTAAAAGGTAAAAATAAAACATAAAAATGTAATGAAACTAGCTATGAAAGCAGTAGATTAGAGAGATAATCCATATACCCAAATAATCAAGCGTCATCTCCTCTTATTTACCTTCACACAGAATCACCACCACCACCCCTTACACAGACGCAGGGCGACAGCAAGAGGAGGATGTATAGTTGAAATCCCTTAGACGGGTCTTAAGAGTCCTTCAGACAATTCCTTTTTCTGCTAGGTTTGCTTTCCATGAGGCAAAACCCTCTACTCCACAAGGGACCATTCCTTCCGCTTTCCAGATATACTAAGAGATAATGAAAAATGAGTTGTAAAAGCATATTTTTGGCCAACTCAGGGCACGGCCCATTTTCAGAAGGGCCACATAGAAAATGCTCCTTGCGCCCTTGTTGATGGCAGAGGGGGTCTCCTCTCCCCAAAGGCAGATGGAGCGCAGACGCCTGCAGAGGAAGGCGGGCAGTGCCACGTCCTACAAACCACAGCCTCAGGCACAGCCCCGCTCTTCCCTGCTCAGATCTCACGGTTTCTGCTTTCCAGTCAGCACCAGGTCTGCCTGAACCCGGGAAAACAGGCACTTACCTAGGAGCACACGTTCCTCCAGGCTTGATGGACCGGCTTGCCCCCTCAGAGTTACAAAGACGCACCCTTTGAAAACGTTGTGTCTTCTGCCTTCGATTTCTCCTCTAATGGGCAGGAAAACAGCTCTTACTCTAATCTGGGCATCCATAGGAACAGTCCCTCCGTGTCCCAACCCAGCCTTCATCGCATTGGTTTTCTCTAAGACCACATACACGTGCTCACACACAGGTTCCATACCAGCATTGTCCAAGCCCTTGTGAGGAGCCAGACAGGACGGGAACTGGTTCAGCCCACGACTGACACTGGTCTCTCCAGCAGGAGCGGGATGACTTCATCATGGTCTCCCTGCCCAGGGGAGAACGAGTGAACCAACAAAGCTCAGCATTCTCTGCTTCTGAATCAAAAGGAGAAAAATTCACACGATTTTCTTCAAACTCAACTTTAATTTACTCAAGAATGGGAAATCAATGGACGTGTACGCACACTTAGCAGGCTTGTTGACGTGGCTTCATTCCTCATGCTACTGTGCACTTTGTCCCATTGAAAAGCATGGTTTAGTGCTCTTTTTCTGCCCCATTACCCTCTCCTCCTTTCTCCAGGTTAAAAAACAACACAAACAGGACTCTAAAGCTCATCATCCTTTGAATGCTTATTGTTTGCAAAGCAATACTTAAGACAGCAGCTGGCTGAAGTAAGAAGGTATTAGTGGGATCTTTCCTTTCTAGAAGGTGACCTTTTACTTGGGGTCAGGCAGCAAGATGTACAAGGAAAAGCTCTGAAGTCAGACGGCAGGTTCGTTGTGTGACCTCAGACAAGTGAATAAATGGTGGTGAGCCTCACTTTTCCCATCTGTAAAATGGGAGACTACTAGATCACACAGAATGTTGAAGGCACTAGACGTACTAGCAGAGTGATGCACGGCAATGAATGAAAGGCATTTATTGGGGAGATGGAAGTCAGGCTAGCAGAGCAGAGGGGGATAGTTTAACTAGAAGCAGGAAAAGATGGTTGATCTCAGTGGTTAGGTGCGGTTTGGACAGATACAGAGGGGTAATGGAACATACAGAGCAGGAAGGAGGGGTTTGAACAAAGGTGGAAGGTACAGTTTGTGCCTGTTTTAATTATCCAGAAATAAAATAAGGCTTACTTGACGTAGGGTGATGGAGACAGTGATGTTAATGAAGTAGATGGAAGTAAAGGGAAGAATCAGTAAGATTTACAGGCAGAGGAGAAAATTTTTTTAAAAAGACCAGTATTTAGAAAGCCTGAATGAATAATATAACCTATATCTGAAAGAAGGAAGTGATGTTTTCAATTTTAGATATGCTGGAAATGCACCCAGCATTCATTTATTCCTTCAGCTACCTTTTACTAAATGCCTACTAAGTGCAGGCCATGTGCGCGAGGCTGCAGATATAAAGATGAATGACACATAGGGTCTGCCTCTCCAGGGCTGGGAATGGAGACTAAAGCATCCGCAGATCGTCACAGAACCATGGGATAAGTGATTAGGAGTGATACAATCACATATTATAGCAGTACGGAAAGGGAGTATGCAGGAACGTTAGGAATTTCCTTTTCCCTTTTCAAAATAACTCACATCTTGTGATTGGATGCCAAAAATTAGTTTCAAAGATCAGTCTTGAAATAATTCTGGGGACTTCTACGTACCTGATGGGCTTTGTGTCTCTTTTGTACCAATCCAGCTCTACCTTGGAGGGGAGGAATTATCTTAGAATTGTTTATCTGCCATGCAGAGGATGGGACCATGCTCATTGTAAGACACCTGTTAAATAATTTAGCATAGTCAACGAGCTAAGGAAGATCAAGGGGCATGCATCTCTCTGTTCAGAACTCTATGTGTTTCATTTATTTTAATCATCCAGCCTTTCCAGGAAAGTAGGAATAATAGCTCCCATTTATTGAGCTCTTACGACCGTGCCAGTCACACACCTAACACTTTATTTATACGAACTCATCTAATCCTCACAACAATCCTGTAAAATATGTACGAATACCTTCCCCATTTTACAGATGAGGAAACTGAGGCATAGAAAGATGAAAATCGCTTGTCTGTAGCCACATTTTAATAAGTGGAGCAGCTGAGTTGTAAACCCTTGCAGAGGAGCTCTGGACTGTGCCCCCAACCTCTGTGCTGTTACCACAGCCATCGCTGCAGGAGGTTCAGGAAAACTCAAACACACAGAGGGTGGCTTGTGATGGTTTAAAGAGCAAATTAAGGTTGGGGGTGGGGGAAAGGCTTCAATTTCCTACTTCTCTGGCCAGGGTTGGAAGGCCACTCTGGGTAAGTAAGAAACCTACTAGAGCTTCCCCACACTGAAGACCTCACATTTTAAACCCTGCAAACCTACCATAAACAGACAAACGCACTCTTTCAAAGCACACAAGTAAAAGCCATTGCAGCGTAACTCTGGAGTCCTCAATACTGAACATGGCCAAATGTTTGTCCTTCCTTCTGTCTATGGCCGAGTTTCTCAAATTCAAGAACACTTAAAAATTCCAAGCATGTATTTTTCTCTTTCCCCTTTCTCTCTCTTTTTAAAATAAAGACCGTAGCATTATGTTTATTTGAGTCCTTAAATATCACCCTGCATTTTCTTACCCTCCACAGTACTCTTTTATCTCCCACCAGGGAAGCCAGCAATCACAAGTGGGGGTTTATTCTCCTTTAGAGAAGTGAGCCAAGCCTCTTATTTCTGCATCAAGAAGAAGCAAATTGTGTGCTTACCCCTTGCCCTCCCTCGGCGATGGAAAATACCCAAATCTTTGAATGGGAAAGTTTTTCACCAAAAACATTTTTTTTCTACTTTTTAATATTTCTCAGGTGCTTACAAATACCAAACTCCAAAAATGGTTCACTTTTATAGACCATTTCTGCAGGACAAACTCCTCCTTCTGTTTTATGACCCTCAACTCTGGACCTAGGTCCACATTCCCCCCAAAGCCTCTGGAGTTCTGTCACATTCTGCTATCACGGCCCTTTCTTCCACTAAACAGACACTGAACACTGACAGGCATAACTCACTGGCCCCGGGTTACACAGCAGCGGAAGCCAGCCTGCGGCCCCCTGAATACTCCACCAGCAGTTACCATCAGGAGTCTGAGCCACTGCTCAGGAGAGCAAAATGCCCCGTGTCATCAGTGAATTATTGTGCCCTCTGCACACACCTCTACTACCTGAGGGAGAGCCACATCTTCAGGACTTTGAGGCATTTCGAAGAAATGTACTCATTTGCTTCCAACTATACAGCAGTCTAGGAAAGCTGGAAGGAGAAGTCCCAGACGTCCCCATTCCCAGGCCAGTGTTTAATTCTTCCTTCACAGAAAAATGCCGCGGTGAGGGAGGAAAATCCATGTGGCAACAGCACCCGTAAAAGTTTGACAGAAGGTCTACCAAAGATCAAGCCAATAATACCACTTTACCTCCGTCATTTCACTAAACCTCAGGCCAGCTTATTTGCTTATCTCACAAGGTGGAAAATCAGCGATATTTTTGTTAGCATCAGGATTATTCCTCCCACCAAAGCACCTATATTTCCCTCCCGAAGTCAAATTCACACATTACTGAAGGATCTACCGTTAAGCAGAAAATATTAATTATTAATTAATTATTATATAGTTTGAATGAAATTCAAATATGGCAGTCCCTTAATGGTTTTCTTTTCTATGTTATGTGTATAGAAATAACACCGTTTGAAATACACAAAATACAGAACAGTCCCAAGTAAGATCTACTCTAGATAGCCAAATTCTTTAAAATTATATACATTACATAAATACACCATTTTTTAAAAAAAGCTTTTTACCATATGTGTTATTATTTTATTTCTATGGATTTTTGAATGGCTTAGACCCATTAAAAATAGATTGGCCCAGGCTCTGAGCTTCCTGACAGCCAAGTAAAAAAGGTAAGTATAACCAGTTGCCTACTTCTCATTATCATTATGGACCCCAGGGAGAAAAATGAGCCAAAGTAACACAAAACAACAAGGATTCTAAACTGGCTTAAGAACTTTCCCCAAAGGATGCTGATTGTCAGATCAATCGTGTCACCTGGACAGAGGTTTCCTGTGGCTGATTCCATTCAGGACTGTGGGTGGAAGGTGTAGCACACATGTGACGCTGGCCTGTGGGTGACCAGCCGCTGGGAGGAACAGGCAGACGATTGCATGACAGAATAATGATGAAAAACTATCTTGACAAGCTAGAGCAATGAGCTGAATCTAACAAGATGAAATTAAACAAGGACAAATGTTAAGTGCCTTTCTTAGGTCAGAAAAAAAAAAAAGGAATGGCATAAACCTAAGATGGAGAAGATATGGTTCACCAGTAGGCATTAGAGGGGAAAAAACAGAGATTTAAGATGAATATATGTCACTAAACAAAAAAACTGCAATTTCGTCTCCTGGAACACAGGATATAATCAATATAATCATCCCATAATACTCTGAGATTACTAGTCTACATTTGGAATTAGATTCTGGGCACCCTGCTTTATTTCTATGGGAGATGGGTATATACCAACATTAAAAACAATTTTTGAAATAGCAAAGTAATCATCAATACACTCCTCCATCAAACACAGCTATTTTCATTGTTTGCATGTCATTTTTCATGTTACATGAAAATGGATATAGACTTTAAATGGATATACAGGAGAAAAATAAATAAAACTGAATAAACATATACAAACTGCATTTAGAAGAGAGTGAGCAGTGTGGTTTGTGGACTCTAAACCGTGTGTTTCTGAAGAGTAGTTAAACAGACAGAGAGTTTTAACTTGATGGAGAAGGTTCATGATATCTGTTTCCAAATAGCTGAAGGATTGACAAGAAAAGATTAGGCTTCTCCAAGGTAAACTTAACGGTTATAAAGAGAAATAGCATTTGTAAAATCTTCAAAGTTTTTAAAGTGCTTTCTATTAAAAAAAAAAAAAAGAAAAGAAAAGATTTTACGGTCACATTAGGTTTTGAAAATATTATTGTTTTGTTATTAGTAATATTTCCATTTGTATAGATTAGGATATTTTGGATTAAAGATGTGAAAAGATTTAAGCAAGGTCATATGGCCAGTCCATGGCAGGGCTGAGAGACACCAATGTGCTCAAACTACAGTGAGACAAGCTAAAATTTAATATAAAAAGAGAAAAAAAACTTCTTATGAGTCGTTTCTGTACAAAGTATTAATCTCTGGATTTCTCCATAAATAGTGTCTATTAATGAAGTTATAAAAGTATTTAAGAATTGGCCACAGCGTAAGGGGGAAGGTGAGGGGATTAGAAAACAATCAGTAACCACAAGATGGCCACGGGGTTTGAAAATTAATCTGGGGAACGTAATTTAGTGGTTACCAGAGAGTAAGGGGGTTGGGGGGTGGGAGATGAGGATAAGGGGGATCAAATATATGGTAATGGAAGAACTGACTCTGGGTGGTGAACACACAATGTAATTTATAGATGATGTGATACAGAATTGCACACCTGAAATCTATGTAATTTTACTAACAATTGTCACCCCAATAAATTAAAAAAATAAAAAATAAAAAATAAATAAAAAATAAAAAATAATTTAAAAAAAGAATTGGCCACAGCAATGGCTTTCAATTTTTTTGACCCCACAATCGGTATTAGAAAATATGTTTTATATCCCTACCAAGTGCATACACAACTGAGAATAAGATGGAAACAAAAGTCTAACATAATACTAATAATCACTACAAATGATTCACTTTTTTTTCTACTTTACTTTTTTAAAATGCTGACTTTTATCCACTAAATTGATTTCATCTGCCATGCCATATCATGCAGATTGAAAAATACTGGATTAGAGAACTATTTAGTTAGACTGCTTGGGTGAGCTAGAAGACCAAAAATTGCTTTCAACAATGAGATTCAATAATTCTGGGTCTCCTCAAACTGTTATGTAGCTTTAAGAAGAAATCCAAAACCCTAAATTGAAGTGCTTTTTATTTCCAGTTTATTGCTTTCATTTTCTTATTCTAGCTTATTGAGCTTTTTTACTCTCGATTTTATTTCTAGTATTATCTGTCCGTACATTATTGTCTTAAAAATCTTTTATTCCTTACCTGAACACTGTAACGCATTTTCAGTAAAGTTGTTCATTCACACAGGTATTTGTGCACACTTAAATCTTTTCTTTTCCAAGAATCAGTTACAAATCCACCAATCATACTAACAACTACTCTCTTCTACTTTTGTCCACAAAGTTGAGAAATTTTGTTCGAGGTGTTAAGAGGGACCGTGACTCTGGTTGGTTCTGAGAATTACATGAGGTGACATAAGCTGAGTGCTTTAGACAGTGCCTGGCACATGGAAACTGCTCAATAGTTGTTAGCCAGGATGACATTGACAGTGACAGTGATATATTACGATTATATTCCTCTAGTTTAGTAATATAGAAACAGTACTCACTAAACATTACGTGGTCTTGACATGCCTTTTTCACATGAACCCAAAGGCCTCCTAAAAAAATTACTTCTTTTTCTAAGCCTTTTTTCTTTTCTTTTTCTTTTTCTTTTTTTTTTTTTGAGCTTTTCAAGGTTTTAGCATCAAGTTTACTTGTCTGTGTTTCCCTAACTTTTTCTAAAGCAGGGCACTTTCTCCTCTCTCGTTTTCTTGGATCTCACTGGCTCCTAACAGTGCTTCCTCAGTGTTACCTGCAAAAGGTTCTGTGCAGTGGGACGTAATTCAATGCCACTGGAGACTTTGGTGGATTCTGTTTTTCTCCCAGCAATGTTTTCAACATGGAGATCATCTCTTTAGAAGAATAAATAAACAAAATGTGGCCTTAGTAGCTGGACTCCTACCCACCTGTTAACACCATGCTATCCTCATTCACACATGAGCCTATCCCTGTGTTGTTCTCTTTATTCTGAAAAGCTTCAGTTCACTGGGGAGTGTTGGGCTTCTTGAGATATTCAGGTGGTGGTTTAACATCTTTGGAGCCAGATTGATTGGTTTAAATCCCACCCCTGCCACTTACTAGCTAGGTGATGCTGAGCCAGTTCCTCTGAGCTTCAATTTCTTCATTTGTAGCAAGAATAATAATGCTATCTCATGGGGCTGTTGTGAAGAATAAACGAGTTGTAAAGAGCTTAGAATAGTGGCTAGCACAAAGTAAGCCTTGAATACGTTAGCTATTGTTACCATTATTTGGAACTCTCTGAAGGCCAATCCCTTGACTTTCTCTTTAGTCTGTGTACAAGAAGCAACTCTGCACAGATTCCTAAGCTTCAGGAGTCTTCCTCCAGGGTGCTGTTTTCTCTGAACTTTCTGATATCTGCTTGGGATACATGTCTGACTACAACTGATGTTTATTTTATTCCCTGATATACATGCCAAGGCGACAAAATCACTTTCTCTTCCAATTTCCCCATCACTCCCTGTTGGTGAGCGTTTCCTCCTTCTTAGTCTGGTCTCAAGCCCTCCTTGCTGTGTCTTGATTTCTAAGCAACAAAACTGTCAGCAGCGCAAGCCAAAATGTGTCCGCGGGTCTCCTTCTAGCAAAATGAACTTCCACCAGATGTCAGGAAATAGAGATCCACATGGCACTGTAACTTACCTCTTTGCCAGTGTTTTCAGTCTTTCACGTAATAGTGATGGGCCTGATGCTTGCCAGAGACCTGAAAAAATTATTTAAGGGCATCTGGATTGTGATTCTGTGTACTTACTTGTCAGCAGGACGACCGCAAACAAACACCAATGTGCCTGACAACTTCAGGCACTGGAAATAAAAAAGCCAAGCAAAACACGGCCCTACCCTCATGGAGCTCCCAGTTACAATGGCTCTGATGGTGATGTGGTCTCCTCACTGCTTTCAGGTTAAACTAATGTCTCTCTCTCACACACATGCCAGATAGGAATCTCTTTCTTCATGTTTTGTTAAATTCCTAAAGCACTTAGGTCAGTAATGTGCATCCACTGCTCCTCCCAGGAGTCACTGACTATGGATCGTATGCGTCTTATTTCCCCTGAAATTCAACAGGGACTTTAGCACAACCAACCCCTCCACCTCCACAGAAAAGCTTGAGGAAGGGTCAGCTTGTTAAACAATTAAGAGATTGACATGAAATTCAGAATAACAGCAACTTTGAGAGAAATAATGGCTGTATAATTTGGGAGGGGTGGTGTCTGGAATTGGAACTGTAGAGTCAGAGTCTAACAGCTGGTGTCTCCCATAAAACAGAAGAGGAAAGTTGGAGGGAAGAAGAGAATGTGCTAGTTCTGCGTAAGTTTTACTTCGTTAAAGGGAAATGAATGACAATAATAGAAGTAATCATTAAAAGTTCGCACTGGTTTTTAATAAAAAGAATGTTTCTTAAATTCTCTGCGTGATGGTTTGATTATTTAACATGGTTTTCCTTTCAGTTAAAACAATACTTTCATTTCTCTAAACGCACAAAACAGATTCACGTAGCAAAACACAATTATAACCCGGAAAAAAGTGTCTATTCTCTGTCAACCTCTCACTCATTCTCTATTTTAAATATTACTTCTTAAAATAGATGTTTCCCTTTTTTCCTGAAATGTAAACACAACATTTTGATCGAGGTCTACTACATCTCTTGACATTCTGGACTTTTCCCTCACAGTTCTCAAAGTGATTGATTTTAATGAAAAGTTGTTTTTTGTGTCCTTATTTTTTAATTTTTATACTTAACTGTAAAATAAGGAGAACAGCAAAAGAGTAAACTGATCAAATAAAATGTACTTAACGTGAAACACATCACGACCTGGTTGGGTTTCAGTAGGCCCCACGAGCTCAGGGCTGGGAGCAGTGGTTTCATGATGGGTCATGCTTCCGGAAGTGGGTGTGGGGAGAGTCCCACATACACACAGTGAGTGAGGGTGATGCAGGAGGGTGGTCAAGTGGCATGGCAAATCTCACTCTAGAAGAGGCACCAAATTACTTCAGTCTTTATTAAACATCCGAGCAAATGAGCCTGTGACAAGGGGCAATCGATCCAGTCAGAGCTGGGCCAGGGAGGAAAAGGCAATTCTGATTCACATACTGCCTGTCTCCGTTTCGCTCTCGTATTTACTGGGTCTGACAATGAAGCTTCGAACATGAAGACACAGCAAAGGGCTGTTGGGAAACGGCCTGTTGTACAGTACTTAGGATTAAGGAGACTGGGTGGGGTTTGAGGGACAAGTTCTAAGAAGCAGTCATCTCAAAAAGTGCAAGACTGCAAGCACTGCCAGCGGACACAAGCCAAGAGGCAGTTCTTGCCCTGGCCGGTGTGTATAGGGCTGTGGCCCCCCTATTGATCTTTTCTGTCACACCCAAGCACTGTGATAACAAATCATTGTCAGAAACATCATCTTTGAATGGAGAGGACAGCAGTCTGTGTGCACACTGTGGGACCTTCTTATTTCAACTACTGGGGGGATGAATAGAAAATTGATGTACTGATTACATGCGCACTGGAAAGAATCAATGGAGCTCAGCACTTCAGGGCCTGACCAAACAGCAGTGGGAACTGTTATTCTAGCTGCAGCGACTCCCCAAGTGACCCAGGACAAGTCACTTAACTACTTTGCTTCAAAGTTTCTGCATCTGGAAAAGGGGACTGCCTTATTCAGTGACCACAAAGGGAGATGTGAGCATTAGCTCGGCTGGCTACTGAAATCAGGCGGAGGTTTGATCCCACATGGGTCCCGGGCTGCACTCCCAACTTGGGGAAACCGGCTCAGAAATCTCTGCACCTGTGCTCACACCAGGACAACTCGGAAAAGGTGTGAAGCAGGCTCTGCCAAACTCCATCAGGCCCTGCTAACCGGACACCGTGGATCAAGCAAACTCACTTCCTGAGGATAAAGATCCTTGTACAGGGTTTCAAATACACTGAAAAGTGAGAGCCATACCAACCCAAGGTATGGAAAGTGGCAAGGATCAGATTTAGATGGAATATTCCCTGTGCTTCTGAAACAGTTTGCACACAGCATGGTTCTGACGTGTACTACAGACTCCAACTCTCCTCACTGCGTGGCTAGAACATATATTTGTTTGGCTTGAAATAATGCTTATGTGCTCGATGGAAAGGTTTTTCTCACCTTCTGCATTTTCTTTTAAGTCTAGAAATACATTAATTGGGAATTTGTAAGTTATCCTGTAACAACAAAACCAAACCACGGCAATCTATCCAGACCATTTTTGAAACCAAGGGAGGAACCAACCACCATTTTCCTTTGGAATCTAACAAAGAAGTAAGTCAGGAGGTACACAGGTCCCTCAGCCCGTCTGAGCAGAGAATGGATTCTTTCTTCAATGCAATAAAATCTGGGACTTTGCAGTGTTGCATTTGGGAATATATTTTACTTTCTCTAAGAAAAATTGGTAATGCAAACTAAATGGTTAAGATACTTTGATGGTTAATTTTATGTGCCAAGTTGGCTAGGCCACGGTACCCAGATATTTGGTGAAGTGTTCCAGATGTTTTTGGAAAGGTATTTTTCAGATGAGAGCAACATTTAAAATCAGCAGACTTTGAGTAAAGCAGATTGCCCTCCATGTGGGTGGGCCATATCCAATCAGTTGAAGGTCTTAAGATTGACCTCCCAAAAGGGAAAATTCTGCCAGCAGACCGCCCTTGGATTTGAATTGCATCTCTTTCCTAAGTCTCCAGCCTACAATCACCCCTGTAAATTTTGGACTTGCCAGTCCCAATTGTGTGAGCCAATTCCTTAAAATCTCTCTCTCTACACACACACACACACACACACACACACACACACACACACACACCCTATTGGGTCTTTCTCTGGAAAACCTTAATACACATTATCGCCACTGTTCATGAATATTTCTGTTTTTCTCTCCTTCTGGGTCCATAAAAGGATTACTTTCCTGCAAACATAAAAGTAAACCATGGCCCCGTAACTTCTTTTGCCTAATAACATGGAGTGAAAGTGACTGGTGCCACTTCCAAAAGCATTTCAGAGCCCAGGCACGATTCTTCATGCTCTTCCTCTGTGGCACCAAGCCTTGGGTCACGCTGAGATGGAGGAAACTTGAGGGGCCGCCTCACTCAGCCTGGGCCCCCAGGTAGAGCACAAGTGAGAACCATTTGTTGTATCAAACCACTGAGATTTGGGGGTTGTTTATGATACATTACTTGGGGAGAAAAAAGTCCTGTATCATAGCAATGTCCACTCAAAATGCTGATTACAAATCTTTAATTTTTTCTTCATTATTGCAATTGCGGGAGGACTTCCATTTGATACAAACATTGAATAGTGATTCGGAATACCGTGTACACACGATGGTAGGAAGTTTCTCTAAAACTATTTTATATAAACTTTTTACACACTGGCTCTCCTTTAATCCCAATTATTGGTACAATATTTTGCCAAACCTACTAACATCCATTCCATTATAAAACCTGGAATAAATAGAGTTTATACGGACTTGAAACATTTTGTAAATGCTCGAAAACCAGTTTATCCCAACTGATCAAGTGTTTTATACTTTTATGAAGATGCTAGAGTATGTCCACCTTCTATCTGCTATAACTCCCAAATTACTAAGAAAATCTTTCCATAAAACAAATGAATCAAAACAGAAAATCTGGCTTTTGCTAGATGGACAAAATAAAAATAAAAAAGAGTATGAAAATGGGAGGTTAAACCACAAGGGCCTGTGGGGAAATAGGATAAATACATGGAGATAGTATTTCAAAATCATCTGGTCCTGAGGTTATCTGGAATTTCAAGATATGAACATATAGTTGAAATTACCAAAAGCATCTAGTATTTAGATTTTTAAAAGAATTCTCAAAATTTTGGTTCAATTAAGTTTGGATAACACCCTTCTCTCATAAATACCCAAATCTAGAAACTCAATATGGAGAGCATGAACAGGGTCATTTTTACTTTTCAGTCCCTCACAAGGCCTACGATGTTTCCTCAAAAATAAGACCTAGTTGGACAATCAGCTCTAACGCGTCTTTTGGAGCAAACATTAATATGAAACCCGGTCTTATTTTACTATAAGACCAATAATGTAATGTAATGTTAATGTAATGTAAAGCAATGTAATACCGGGTCTTAATGTTTGCCCCAAAAGTTGCATTAGAGCTGATTGTTCGGCTAGGTCTTGGTTTCGGGGAAACATGGTAGCACAGGGCCTGCCAACAGCTACCACTCACTAAATGCTAAATTGACTTCCTGTTACCACTTTCTCAAATCCCCACTATTTGGCCACCTCCTCCAACTCCCAGACAAGGGAAGCAGGCTGCGAAGCAGGACAGTTATCAGGCAGGCTCACCTCCACTGTCCTGTCACTTGGCACATACCACTCTTGCCTGTCCACTTCTGCAGTCTCGCCCCCACTTTGGCAAACTGGATTCCAGCTGGTGAGTCAAAGCTGGTCAGTCCACAACGGAGACACTCAGGGTTACACGCCTCTGTACTGGTCCAAACAGGCAGCAGCTACTGGAATAAAAGTAGTTGCTAGATATTCAGAGCCCATAGGGGTCAGGACTAACACTGCAATTCTTAGGGTGGAATCTAGCTCAACAATGCCGGGCAAAGGCAGTCAGAGCCATGCTGTTGTGTGCAGGGCCTCCAGAAAGAAAGGTCACAGGAGACAAAAACCGTCTTCCTTTCACCAATAATTTCTTTTTGTGAAAAGAATGGTCAATGCAGCTTGGCTGGCAAGAATAGCTGTGGCCACAGAATGGGCTGGGATTTGCCTTTGAGTATAAGAGCTAGCCAATACTCTGAGGATCATTTGCTCTGAGGACAAAGGTCAGTGTGAGTCCACACTGAAGCAACAGGCTGGCGCTTGGGCCTGGAATGCTGTATCGAGGTCACTTGTGAGTGAGTGCGATGATCAATTGTTCCCCCCAGAGGTTACTTCTATTCTTATAGATTCTTAGAGCCTCCAGGGTGATAAACCATACGTACCACGCCAATGCAGCCAAGTGTTTAGACCTTAAGGAAATCCCTTAAACACTTGTTATCGTTTGTCACATATAAGCACTCCCAGCATGCACTCCGTATCGCTCTGAATAAAAAAGCTTAAGATGTAAACCATCTCTTAGTAACGTTCCCTTACTGAATGCTGAGAGCAGGAAAATCATACCACATGTCTACCATCTGTATTTGTACTTGTCAACAGCTCTGTTTTGGGATAAACAGTTTTGAAGTCAGAATCAATTCAACTTGTTGGAAGATTAGCCAAGGAATAGCTCAGAAGACCAAAACAGAACATGAAGTCAAATAGTCTAAAAAATCAAGCACAATTTCTGTTTCTCACTAAACATTCTGTTTTGCCACAGCCCACGAGAAAGCGCATGGCAGCCAGGGCATGGAGGCAGACACAAGAAAATGTCTTTACTAAGGGAAAAATTCTTCTACCTAGAACAAATGTCTTTGCTGCAATGCAATTGGAAATCATTCACTGACCTCTAGGAGACTACAGTTAAGAAAAAAGTAATTTTAGCATTTACACTTTGTTTCACGGTTCTACTATGTGAAGGTATACACAGGGGACAACTTGCATTGGTACAGTGCATAATATGGTCCTTTATTACCATAAAAATGGTAGCATTTCCCAAAGTCGATCTTGATTAAAAGTAGTTCCGTGGTTGAAAACACTACTCCACTGTAGAGCTATTAAAATAGAGAGATGGCAAGGGGAAAATAAAGACATACACCGAGAGAGCGGTCAGGGAAGAAGGTAGCACAAATAGGATGCTACAGACTGGTGGGAGATAACAACAGAATTGCTTGTAGAAGCAGCTGACGTGAGTGAATGAAGGGACACATAACCTAGCAGCGCCCACGCCCACCAGAAACCAAATGAGAACACGTATGCTCCACTGGAAAGGACATCTATTTTCTCCTTAAAAGAAGTCATTTATGAAAGAGCAAATTGGTGATTTGTACTTACAGATTGGACCCTTTTCAAGCCCCTGTCAAGGAGTGATAAATTATTGAAGCATAGCATAGTGTTTTATTTTTGGTGTACACACAGTTAAACCTTGTGAAATGTTTGTTCACCTTTCCCGAGTTATTAATTAAAAACTGACTGTTTCCAATTACTCTGTGATCTTTAAAATAAAACAAGACAAAGTGCCAGGCATACCTCTCCAGAACCAGCACTACCCCCTTCCTCCCTCCTTCCCTATCCTGCCTCCACATCCTTCAATCAGGCAATTGTTTAAAATCACACCACTGGCTCCTGGAACAGAAATGCGGTTCAGATCGGGGAGGGCGGGAGGAGGAAGGCCAATCCAACGTTCACACCATTGTCTGGTGTTCATTCAACCACAGTGCCCAGATGTATTTGTTGTTCCTAGAGACGGCGTAAACTGGTCAGAGAATAAAGCAGGGTTGTGGAAATCTCATTAATAAATTGTGAAAACCCTCTCGGCAGGAGCCACGTAACGCAAAGGGGCCGCCTTTTGCCAAGCGACGTAAATGCCTGGCACTCTGGTCCTGCACAATGTCACACACACACAGCTCGGACCTGAGGGAAAGGCTGCCGAAACACCCCTCCCGAACTAACCAAGAGCGAAGAGGAAGTCTCCCCCAATCACAGGTTAGCCACTGAAACTCGAGTAAGTTTACAAGCTCTCGGCTTTGCTTTCATCTCAATGACTGCCAGACAGATGTGCAGGAATGGCTCCTCCCCCACTGTGCTCATAAAATGAATGACAGATGTCAGTCCTCCCAAAGGGGAGCAAGAAAATCTAAGCCATCTAACGGCCCATGAGGACAGGCTTGACTTAAATGCAACGTCTTCACCTAACTGATGTACCGGGGACCTTCAGAATTTCTCCCCCACATCAACGTGAATTCCTCTTCTCCTCTTGTGGACCAGCCACTGTTAGATCCCCGATTCTACTTTCTATCACAGTGATTGAATCCGCAGGTGAACTTCTGACCTCAAGGACCCTGTTCAGCCTGAGACTGAAACGGGATGCTTCTCTAGACCATTTTCACCCAAGCATTTTGTGTGGCAAACAAGAGGATGGAATAGAGGAGGCCACCATCACCTGTATCGCCTTAGCGAGCCAAAGACATAAGGCAACCAAAGCAAATGACGGTCCTTGAAACTTTGGTTACAAACCACGTAGGGAGAAAGATTTTCTTTTTTTTATTCTTTTTACATTCTGCACATACTGACACAGAGGTAAAAGAAAATGACTGAAACTTAAGTATAAAAGAATTCTTTACAATTAAATCCACAATTGTGTACATTCATCTTACTCACATGTCAGTGAAAAATCACCAACTATTATGAAACAGGACAAATTATACCAAAAAGAACCAAAAATGCTGTAAAAAAATATGTCCAAGAATGAAAAGTATTGTACTCTTGGTGTCTTCACATCCTCCTCTTCTGTGTGCTTATGTACAACACTGAAAAGAAAACACAAATGAATTGAAGAAAACCGTTAAATATCAGAACAGCAAGTTTTAAACGCAAACAGATTTTGGCCTGACACCTCTGCAAATTCTAAAGGAATTTTCATACTACACAATAAATTCTAGAACTACTATAAGACAAATTTTACGAATCTAGACGTGGGTTTGATGTCTTAGTCTTAGCTATACGGCAGACTTGGCAAATTGTGACAAGGATAACCAATAAAAAGTTTGTGAAAGTTACTGAAATCTAAGCATGTTTTCTAATTATAACAACTATGCTTGTAGTAAAGTAAATCAATAAATCTACCAGGCTAGACTTCAGATTACAAATAAAGAACATATTTTCATCCATCTCCCCAACATAAACTCTGAATTTGCCATTTACTTTTTTAATTGCAACAAGATAAAGCAGAGTTGACGAGTTTGTCATTTAAAAAATATATATACCACAGCCCTCATTTCGAGTTCCCTGCTAAGTATCAGCCTTTGTTGTTATCCAAAATTTTGCTTAGCTAGTCCTCTTGCAGCCACCCAAACCGAATGGTAGGATATGTGGTGCAGAAGATTAAGATAAAATGTGATGACCGGTCACTCTGGTTAAGCTTTCACCAGAGCTGTAGCTCCCCTCCCCGCCCCACGCCTACCCAGATTTGACAGATTTGTTCCAAGTGAACTTTTAGAGATCTCCTGATCAAAGAACATAGCCCAGATTAATCATATAAGTCAGGATCCTCTTTAAGAACCAAGGATGTTAATTTGGAAATCTAAAGATAACGACCACTGACTATATCAGGGCAAGGGTTATATGAAAGGAAACATCAGAACAACAGTAAAAACACCCCCTGGGAAACTGAACAAGTTCTAGAGTATGCATGTGACAGGATCTACCTTATCACCATGCACAGACCCTGCCACTAACTGTTTTAACATTCTTAGCAAATGGAACAAGTCAAATAAAAGCAATATGAAAAATGGGAAGAGAAATTCTACATGTTGGAAGAACTAAAAAGCAAACAAAAGATATGTATAAAGATATGATGTGAAGAAATACGATACTGAATGGACAGGACACAGAACCTACAATTAAGTGAGGACATTTAGTTCACAGTGAAGAGATTCAACTGTTTGGGGGACTGAAGAAGTTCTCCAGACCTAAGGAATGCACATCAATAACAAAAATCCAAACGCAAGAGTCCCAGAGCTCCTTTGGGGAATGGCACCAAAAAGTGGGGTGGGGTCAAGGGATAATTCTCCCAGTTTTGATGTCTTCCCTTTCTCCCTGAAAAATTCAAATGACTTTAATGATAACGTATTTTTAGACGAGGTACTTCAAAGTAGCCATAATAATCATAGCAATACATTAACTGTTAAAAAGCTGAGTAACTTTAGAGCCGTATTTCCTATTTTGTCATTTTGGCCAAACTAAGGAATACAATTCCACAAAAAGCATTTGAATGCTTAACAGAGAAAGGACAAATAGGACAAGTTAACTGCCAAATGCTTCAATCCAAAGAAAGCGGGGAAATACTGGCCTTTCTTAACAGCTCCAAGTTCCAGTGTGAGAGGCAGTGTTGGGGGAATATAATTAACTGTATTCACGAGAACAGAGCTCTGGGTCAGTATACCAATGCCCCTCGGGTCCTCCTCAGGACAGGGAGGGGAGCACAGAATTGCTAGTTCCAAAATTCGATGAAGCATCTAAAGAAATAACTGGTCACATTGAAGATCTGACATATAATAATTTAAAAGTAAACAAAGCAAAGCTAAAAGTAAACTTTTAAATTATCTATAAAAGCCACTGGTGACCCCACTTATAAACAAAAAGGCTGATTTCGGATGTTGTACAACTGTAGCGTGAAGGAGCATTACCATTATTTCCGCGGATAAATGCGTCCCCGTACTTATTCTTCAGTTGTCCATTTACGTATTCTTCCGTCTGCTCCAAAGCTATATTCATGTAGCCATCCAGGCAAGCCAGGACCCCTGGAGACAGATTGTGGCAAAGAGAAGATATACAAAGCAAATAAGAGTCGAAAATCACAGGGTAGTCCTTAGAGCTGACAATCTCTTTATTCATCAGCTCTTACATGCTTAATACAAAAATAAGCATAGAGCACGAAAGCAGTCATGCACCCAACTGCTAGTAGGAGAAACAAGAAACTGTCACTTTTCTCATGGTACGTGTAACAACAACAGTAACTTTTAAAGTCTACACCGAAGTCACATAATAAGAATATTCCAAATAAAACACCATTCTTTGAAAGCTATCAATGGGGGTGGCAATTATACGGGAACAAATGACCAATAGCCAAGACTCCTCACTCCTGGGGCATTTCTTACTTTAGCCACTAAGTGAAACACGAGTCTGGCAGATTTATTTCATTCTTTTACAACATCCACTGCAGATGAATGTACTCCAGGGTTAACACGAAGTCTCCACAATCTGTTAGAATAATAGGAGAGGAGACAGCAGGTGCTCCTGAAAGAACATCTTAAAGCTGTGACTCAGTGAAGAGCAGCTTGAGATATAAGGCAACATACTGCATTATAACACGTCTCTTTCTGTTTCGTTAGTTCTAATATTTAAAAATCCAGACTAATATAGAAAAAACAGCCAAACACATTCTAAGGAGCTTTCAAGGAAAATGTCTGGGCAAATCGTTTTAGTTGTGAAGATGGTATAAATTTTGCAAAATTTGATGACTTTTTTTAAAAAAGATGAAAATAGATATAAGCCTCTTACTCTGAGTCTCTAACTTAAAAGTGGTAGTTTCCAGAAAAGTAAAGGCAAAGACTACACATTTGATTCAATTAACCAAGTTGATGGCTTCATTTAGCCTCAGCTTCGTTAATATGCTCCTCACTCTCTGCCTCGGCCCCATTATCCTCTGAACAAGTTTCTTTTCAAAATTGCGTGTGTGATGAGAGCACAAGACATTAACCTAAAAGAATTCTGCTAAAAACTAAACTCTCAAAGAATCACTCAAAGAATCAGAATGGATTATGAACAATAACAATTTCTGATAGGAATATCATTAAGATGCCACTTTACAGTTTATTTCCTGTTGTAATTATTTTACAATTAAACCACAATCATAAGTGAGGAAGAAACTTCTGAGATTGTGATATGTAAATCTGTTTGAAAGTCATCTAAAGCATTTCAAAATGAAATGTTCAATTCTAATAAAAATATCTATTCTCATAGCAAAAGATTTTTTTTTTTTAAGAAAAAGGTTCCAGGAAGTGGTAATTGTAACCCCTTCTTTTCTCTAAGGGATAAACTACTATGAATTACAGAAAACACGAAGTTTTCCTCAAGCTTAAAGAGAAATTGCTACAAGAGCTGGGTTTGTTATCTAACCACAAAATGAGAATTCTTTATACTAATGCTCTCAATAGTGTACATTTTGCTGCAGTAGGACAGAAGCCATGAACAGACATTCACAAAAGGAGAAAAATTATGATTACCACTCATGAGAAGGTTGTTCAACCTCACTAGTAAACAAACAAATACAAACAGAATGAGGTATTACTTGTTGCCAATCAGAATGGAAAAGTTAGAAACAAAGGCTAACATCAGGCTTGGTGAGAACCTAAAGAAGAATGAACCCCATCTGACTGATGGAGGACCGTGTGACATGCTCTTTGACTCAGAAATCTCAGCTCAGGGAATTTACTCCAAAGAGATACTTGGACGAGTGCTCAAGATACATGACAAAGGAGCAAAGTCACCTGTAACAGCAAAAATTTGATAAATACCTAATGTCCACTCATAGGGAATTAGTTAAAAACTAAAACAAAACTGTGGCTCCTCCACACAAGGTACTCCCACGCAGCCATAAGACACTTTATCTTGTCAGAGAACTGATTGTATTTTTTTAATGTAAAAAAAAAAAAAATCAAAAAAAAAAAAATCAGAGTGCCTGTACAGCTGACCCCATATATGTAAACTTCTGCTTATATGGAGACAGGTCCAAATTGGTAGGGCTGATTATCTCTGCATGGTAGAATTTGGGGAGATTTTGCTCTCTTCTGGAGTATACTTTTCTCCATTATTTGCTTTGAAATTTCTAAAATAGAAAAAAATAAAAACACATATATTACCTCCATAAATGAAAAAAATGTTCCCTAAAGAGTAGAGAAAAAAGGTCAGACTGGTTGATCGCCTCAAGGAAGTGGGTACTGAGAAGATGTTGAACATGATCTTTTACCGAATTTACCTAATCAATTACCGAATATACTCAAATCTCCAGAAGTCTATTACCTTTCTTGGGCTCATCGAAAGTTCATGGGAGAGAAGTAGTACATAGAAATTTTATATCTCAATATTCGGTATAAATCCGTTAGTTCCACTATAAAAATAAAACTCAACTGGAGACGTTATTAATGTTACGCAACTAAAGCAGTACATGAACAGCAGAGTGATTCCCTAACAAGGCTTTGAGTCAAGCCTGCGTTTGAGTCCTGACTCCTCCCTTACTACGTGGGGATAAGCAACAGAGATCTCAGAGGATTTATGTGAAGATAAAACGAAAATTAAATGATTTACGCACACTGGGCACATAGTAAGATCTCAATAAAATGAAGTTTGCACGTGTGGAAAGAGGAAAAAGCTTGAGAGGTTATTATCATTACTCAGAAGAGAGACCAAGAAAAGGCTATAAAACTGCTAATGAATTACTATCTGTACCTGTAAAATAGTCCAGGTAATTTCACGTATCTCAATTTTGGAAGATTAGGAATTTAGTTATTTTGCAAAACGGAACTTGATCCCATTCCTCCCACAAAGCTAATTTCATTAGTGTCATAGCCTTTACAAGAGCATTCTCTGAAAGAACAGAAAGGCGTCTTTGCATAACCCACATATTACGTGAGTGGGAAGTTCATGCTGTAAAATGATACTGTCTAAATAGGAGCTTGCCAATCTTGAATACTTCTGCAAAAACAAATGCTGCTCTGCCAAGGGGTTCTTGTATCTGAGGTGACTTCATGCCTGAGGTGACTGGACTCCCCGGCTATGACCAGGGAGCTTAGGCACACACGATCTCACAGCAGAGACAGGGGCCACACAAGTCACACCGGATGTCAGAAGTACACACTCTGGTGTCACAGCTGTCTCTCCAAAAGGTACCATCTCAGAGGTAGAAAAAGAAGTGGGCATAACAACTGCTTGACAACCAGTGCTGTTTTGGTCTACTTGGGTCATCGATGAATCGATAAAAACCAGTAAGTCACGTTTACTTATTTAGTAACACCAGTGAGGATGAAGCACGAAAATATTACCTCGATAATCCACTCCAGAATTTAATTTTACCACAACTGGTCGGCCAATGATTTGCTTTAAGAAGTCACTGGGGGTTTGCTTCCGCAGACTCATTTTAACAATCCTGATCAGAAAGCTGAAAAGGAGCAATAAAAGGACAAAAATTAATCATTCAACAAAAAAGCCTTGAAGCCCTTAACATGTTTACAGGAAATCAAGTGTCAAAGCAGCATGTATGAAAACTCAACACTACCCCACTACATGACAGCTAACATGTTTTCAGTCCCGAGTCAGATACGAAGCTAAGTGTTTTCCGTGCATTATCTCATCAGTCCTCACGACAACCCTGTGACATAGCCCCATCGTAAGGAGCCCTGTGTTCACAATCCCTGTTCTTCATCACTTGTCACTGCTGACTCACGTGCAAGTCAGGAAGACCACTCCAACCACTACCAGCGGCACCATTTACTGAATGCTGAGCACTTTGCTAAGATCCTTACCAACACTAGCAAATTGCATCTTTACCAGAACCCTGAGAAAAAGGTCTTAATACCCACGTTTTGCTAATGAAAATAAAGGCACAGAAAGATGAAATAATTTGCGCCCAAATCACATTCGTCCCATTTTAAAGTCTATGTTATATAGTGTAGACATATTGACAAACAGTTGATGCCGAAACAGTATCTCTGAAAATAATTATAATCATCACTGAGAGCTAATATTTGAGTGTACTCCACACCAGCACTTATCTAAGTACTTTACATGTATTAATCCATTTAAACCTCACCACCTGATGAGGTATTGCTTTTATCCTCATTTTAGAGATGAAGAAATAGACACAGAACGGGTTAAACATCATGACCAAGGTCACAAAGATAGTAAGTGGATGGGCAAATCACCACCTCACACAGCCTCCTGGAAGTTCATGCAGCCAAAGATTTTGATTTATTCTATTATCATGATAGCAGATATACACTCTACATAATAAAGAAGAAAGTCTTAAAATTCAAGCATAATAGGAGTCCGAAATACAGAAAGAGCATTACATGCTGAAAGCAATCATACAGATGTCCATCACTCCTTTCAAAACTCATCTTGTTTTATAACAGCTCTCTCTCAAACTATTTTAGTAAACAAATGTAAGAAAACCGCAGTTACTTAAGCAAAAACTGAGAGTAAAAAGACTTTGGAAATTAATTTTTCTGTTTCAGTCAAATTTAGCATCACTATTATTCAGTAACTACATGGCACTGACACTTGAAAATTAGTGTGGATACAATATTCAAGGACTCTCCTTAAAAACTCAAATTATTGTTTCTTTTCAGCCAAAAGGTTTATTCAACATTCTTCCATAAATAATAGCACTGCTTATTTCACTCCAAGTCCACCCACTAAATGATCTGAATTCAGGTGTAGGAACATTGGAGATTTTCTCAAAAGTGAAGCCAGGCAGGCTCAGCAGTTTGGGTAAGTTAGAATGCTAGCTTATTAGCTTTTCATTGTTTAATAAATGGGTTTGTACACCCATATTTGCAAGGAAATTCAAAAACATGTCATACACACAGGACCTTAAAGAACTTAGGATCTATTAAAGAAAACTCTTGTGTAAAGGGTGTGAGCAAACGACAGTACTCATAATTTAAATCTTTTCGTTAAACAAGAAAAGTCAGCATCCTAAGCTAAATAACAGAAAACACAAGTCTCAAAAACTATTCTTGAATTTGGGGCTGTTATTTGGACCATCCCATCCCCATCTATTCCATCTTCCCGAGGCTTGAAAAAAATTAATGTCATCAACTGATTATTTTGCTCAGCAAATCTTAATTTAACATTTCCACTGAACTGCCACTTTATTATTCAGCTACAGTCACAACAGATAAATGAAATTCCCACTACTATTCAGGACAAGCACTATCATTCAGGACTCAGACCACACAACAATTTTATTTATGGTGTTTTGAGGACAAGGGAAAAAAGTACAAAGTAAATTCTGTAAGAGATTCAGTATCTTTAATGAGTTTAGTAAAAACAAATCTTGCCATTCATCTATAAACTGCCTTATTTACGTCCTGAACATGTGCTGTTTTGTGGGTACAGAAAAGATCTAGAGAGAATATTAACCCCGAAGGCCTGATACAGACTCAACTCAGGAGTCTCAGGTTCATTTCCTACCAGCTCCCAAAACCCATTATGGCAGTTTTTCTTCACGTACAAGACTGAGATCAAACTAGCTGTTTGTTTTGTGTTTAAAAACAAAACAAAACAAAAAAAACACTAAGATAAGATACATCATGATGTGAAAACCTAGTTCCCAGAGATATTATTAACTACCTTGTCCACAGTTAAAAGTTAATGACAGAAAAAAGAACAACCTACTAGACTATTAGTTGTTTAACTGCTGGTGCTATTTTAAAAATATTTTTATCTTTCCACATCTTTTTAAAAAGCACAGATGTATTCTTCTAAGTTCATCAAAGATCATACCCAGCCTTTAAGCCTCATCTTTACCCCAAATAACATCATTTCTTCTGGAAGGCATTCAACACTTCAAACTTTGATCACCACCTAAGTGCCAGGCACACAGGCTGGGGATGTCACACCCGTAAGACATGGCCTTGGGTCCTCAGAGTTTACACTCCAAAGCAGGCCAAAAAAAAACCAAAACAAAACAAAAAAACACACAAGTAAATGGAGAATTTTTTTAGACATTGTATGTATTTGGATAGAATTATGCAGAGAACAGCACAGGAAGAAGACTCACTTAGCCCAAGCTTGGCAGATCAAAGAAGGATCTCTGGAGGTGACAGCTGAGCTGAATGTGAAGAAAAAGGAGTCTAGCAGCTGAAAGGAGAGAAATCTTAGCAAAGGCACTGGGACAGTTGTGTTTGGGTTGGAGGAGAAAAATCTCCACAGGCAAGGACAAGCTGTAGCTACAGAAGGGAACATGGCAAGTCAGGCTTTTGACAGAGCGTGGGCTTGAGCCTCTAGGGCAGCTTCCCAAACATGAATCATCTGGACCACGTGGAGATTGTGATTTCAGTAGATCTAGCATAGGACCCAGGAATCTGTTGGCACAAACCTGGGAGACTCTTATGAACTGGCAAGTATGGGAAATACGTGTTGGTAATAGGGAACGTGGGAGGGTTTTAAGGGGAGACTTGCATGAGTTCCGCTTTCCACTTCAGTTGGGGTGGAGACGGGCCATCTCACTTTCTTTGGGCACCATGAAGTTTCACATTTGGTTGTATTTGATATGACCTGTCACCATTTACTTTTTTATATTCTTTGCTTTTTTAAATGAAACTCTTTTCTCTCTCAAAAGACTGTAAGCCACATGAAAGGAGAGACTAATACCTAGCTTCTCATTCATTCTCCAGGGCATCTATATTCGGCTAACTTGAAAAAAAATATATATTTTAAAAGTTATCTGAAAGAAGATATTGCCTCCAACACATTTCATCCATCCCTTTAGGAGCCCCTATCTTTTACATTCGTCTTCACAGGGCTCCTTTGGTACTCCCTGGTACTTAGTGACGTGCCCATAAATCCATTTTGTATGAGTAAATTGCTCTCGACATCACAATTTTTCCCATCACTTGGCTCACATAATTTTAAGTTTTCAACTTTTAAATTGGATATGGCAGAAGGAACAGTTCTGGTCATTTCTGAAGCAAGAGAAAAGCCCCTTGAACCATAAACATATAAGAGGAAAAGGCCTCCTTTCTGCAGGGTCACCTTCATAGAAGTTCTCCCTTCAAAATGAAAGCCATAGTCACCCTCTACGCCTCCTCGCCCTCCCGACTCCCACTCAGTCTGGTTTTAAATGACCTATTTTCATACATGGCTCTTAAGTCAAAGGCTGCATATTTTGTCTGAAGCTTCTGAGAGGTCTCGTATGAGAACATCTGCAAACTGCCCTGCAGAGATTTTCTTTAGCCACAGAACGGAGGGAAAAGAACCCGTTTTATTCATCCAACTACGTGCCAGACATTAGAGTCATGAGCAATTCACATAGCCACTCCGTGAGGTAATAAGCAGAACTAAGGCCTGATCCCAAAGCCCAAGCCTTTTCAAAGGCACAGCTGCCCTTTTGAATATGTCAAGGTTCTCGTGTTATACCTGGGGAATGGCCAGAGACAGATCTCGCTAGAGTAGTAGCATGGGGGGGTTGGGAGGGGAAGGGAGGGGGAAGGATACCTAAAGTCACAAAGTACTGTAAATCAGCCTGCGAAGAAATAGAGTGGTCAAACGGAAAGAAATATATCCAATGTGATTTTGAGCTATGTCACTGAGCAGAAGACATGCAAATCATTGTTTCTTGGAAATGCCTACCTGTAAAGTTTCACCTATTCTTAGAGTATTTAAAGTTTAGGGTGAAAAAAAGTTTGAAAAGCAAAAAATTGTTATGAAACATAACATTACAACCCAAGTAAATGCAGCTTTAGCCGAATACATCTGTGTCTGGGAAAGCTCAGACACTGAGGACAGCTCTCTAAACAGAGCCTTCCTTTCCGGCTGACCAGTCTCCCACCCGCGGTTCTAAGCTTCTCGGGGACAGGGAAAATGCCTTACTCTTGTGGTATCCCTGGTACCTAAGCACATGGCCCAAGCCTAAGGAAGAGGCATTTAAGGGCTGTGCCAAGCCCAGCCTGTCCCTCCCCTGCCCAGCTCCGCGGAGTGACGAGGACAGTACAGTCCATGCACTTCAGCAGCTGTAACACAGGCACATCTCTATTACTGAGCACCAAATAAAAGAAGGATGGAGGAAACAAACGTTTCTGTGTTGTCCAAGAACCAGCTGCAGCCCAATCAACAGAGATGTTGCTAAAATGCAGGATCCTGCAGCTTACTCCTAGTCAGACCCTCTAGGGAAGGGGTCCTGGAATTTATATAAAGTTTCCCAAATAATCCCTAGAAGCAAGTAGTTCTTGACCGGGGGGATTTTGCCCCCTACCCTTAGGGACATTTGGAAATGTCTGCAGACATTCTGGATTGTCCTGAATGAGGACGTGGTGCCACTGGGATCTATTAGGTTGGTGCAAAAGTAACTGCAGTTTAAAAGGTTAAAAATAATCGCAAAACCCACAATGACTTTTGCACCAACCTAATAGTAGGTAGCGGTAAGGACACTGCCTACCCTTCCACAAAGCACAGGACAGCCCTCCATAACAAAAAAGTATCTGCCCAAAACGTCAACTGAGGTGGAGAAACTCTGCGATTAGCAAAAAAACCATTGTTCTCTGGTCTTAACGCAACAAGAAGTTTTAAAAAACCTTCAAGGTGTAAGAAATGGGAACAAACATTTAAGTTCTAACCACATGATAGAATATAAATTATAACTTATTAGAAATTTTATTCCAACGTTTAGAGACTCTGAAAACAACTGTCAAAAAATCTTGAAGGGCTTGACATTCTAAATAATGGATTCCCAGTCCTGGCCATGAAGATGGTCACTTTCCCATTTTTCAGTGTCACAGATCCCTGAGATGATTAAAATCTGTTACCTGGTAAAATTCTAAAAGGACAGAATAATCCAAGTGATGTAAACATCTTTTTAAATTCTAATATTGAGTATGCCAGTTTAGTAAGAGATCACCTGACGCCCTTGAGAGGTGGGAAACCTGAGTTCTAATCCCGCTCTGCTACTTAATTTGCTGTGCCTCTCCCATCACTCATCACTTCACCTCTCAAACAAAGCCCCAGGTCCCTCATCTGCAAAATAAGGCAGTTATGCTAGCTGATGACTAAAGTGATCTAACAGCCTATGCAGTAACTTCCCACACACAAACATAACCTCTGAAGATTCCTTCACAAAATTCAAGCAAGCAGAATTGCCAGACAGCACCAAAAAAAAAAAAAAAAAAAAAAAAAAATCCAAAGAGAGGCTCAACTTTCCTGGTTGATGTACTGGAAATGTATCACTACTTTTGGTGAAACAGGAACAATCCTACAAGAATGATGTAAACTACTAAAACTATTTTGGAAAACAATCTGGCAATAGGCATGAAGACCTAAAAAGACCTTACTAGAACACAGCATCTATTCTAACAATTTTACTTCTCACAATCTAGTCCAAGTAAATACTCTGAAATCAGTTTTAAAAAGGAGTTTATCAAAGTACTATCTGAGATGCTAAACTGAAACAAGAATTCACAAATACCCTAAACGCCCCACAGTTGGGAAATGCCTGAGAACTTTATGGGACCTACACAATGACGGAACAATCAAAGGATACAACATTAGAGATGATATTTAAGAAAAAATTTTAAATGAAATTGGAAAACTAAATATAGTGTTAAGTGATAAAATGAGTGCTCTTAGTTCAAGGAGAAATGAGCACAAGCAAGAGTACAATATAGCAAGAAATTGTTGGTGGACGGGTTCAGTGAATGATTTTCTTCACTGAACTTCCGTATTTTCAGCTTTTCTACAACAGTCTCCTATTAATAAGGGGGTACACTAAATCGCGATCAACCTTATCTGCATCACCCTACCCCAGACACCCTGAACAAAAATACCTGCTATGAACGCGCGCGCGCCCCTACACACAAAACCCCGGTGACAGGCTTAACACTACACAGTCGTGGGCATCCCCAACCTGAAACCGCGGTAAGGTGAGCTGGCGCAGCAATTCGTTCCCGGAGGCCGGGCGCCACCACGCAGGGCTGCAGGCCTGGCCCCGTGGCCGGGGTCCGCTTTCCCGCCGAATCCCCAGGAGGACCTCCGGAACTACACCCCCCCCCCCCAGCCCAGCCGGTGCCGTTCCTCACCGCGCGGTCTAAGCGCCCCCCGGGGAGGGGCCTCAGGGCCGGGCTCAGGGACCCCAGACCCCACGACCGGAGACCTCCCAGCCATTCTAGGCGCGCAGGAGAGAACGTGAGCGCGGCATTTGGGGGAACCCGCCACCGGCAGGCTCCGGGATGGGCGCTCCTTCCCGGGGCTGCCGGGCCGGCCCGGAGTTGCTACTCCCCAAAGCGGCCCGGGGTTAGGGAACACTGGGGCCTCCCACGCCCCCCGCGACCGCGAGCTCACCTGCCGGCCGGGATCCGGAACCCCCACTCTGGGAGCCCCACAAGCCCCGCCTCCGCCGACAGCGGGATGAAACCGAAACTGAAACCACCAAGGCAGCCGCACTTTTCTCCTTCAGCGAATCAGTGCTTCCCGGGCTATGGCGGCCCGCGGGACCAAAAAGACCGGGTCTTGCAGGGGCGCGCAAATCCAAGAATCCTGGTTTGCCTAAAGGCAAAGTTGGTGCTGTGGGCTTCAAGTGGAAAGCGCTGGTGTGCTCTCCTTTAACGGAAAGCACTCCATCCCCCCCAAAAAAAACACGTAAAAAGAAAAGGAGGAAGTGATCTTCAGCCAAGACTTCTTTTAGGCAGGCATGTAAGAAATAGCTTGAAGTCATAGGAAACTGGGATTTACTGCTAAAATAATGATTATACATATCCAGAAATGTCCTTGAATAATTTAATGCAAATAAATACATAAAACAAGTGGCCTCAAATCTCTAAATCCACCTCTGGATTTTGATTGTGTGAAGGCGAAGCCATTATTAGCAAGAGATTGTTTCCGTGGCAACGTTAATTGACACAAAAAGAATCAAAATCACTAAAGTAGCTCTACTATAATGGCATAAATTGAGGTACGTTACAAACTAGTTCTAATTGGAAATGGTGGGCAGGCATTATTTAAGTGCTGTTATGGGAACTTGGTTTGGAATTTAGCATGAAGTCTCTATTCTTGTAATTAATGGAAAGGGAGAGGAAAACTCATACTCACTTGATTCCTTTTATCTCTACACACATGCCCTCATCAACTTAAACTTTAATTCTATATAATTTAGAACACTATAAACAGTGATAACAGCTTTAAACAGATTCTTAACCCTAAGCGTTATAGAATCTAAGATGCAGAATTTTTTTTCTAAGACAAAAAAATGCTTTTCCCCTCTTATAAGCCTATCTCTTAGCATGAACCTTTGATTGGTATGGTTCAGAGAACATAGGCATGTTCTACCAAAACATTCTCTGATTTGGTAGAAAAGAGAGACTTTCTTATATCCTCATATAAAAGCTCATTTTGGGTAAAGATAAAGCATCACAGGTTTATTGAAAGACTATATTTGAAGTTTTTGCGGTATAAAGTATAACGTAAACCAAAATATTAAGTAAAGTTTTATTTAAATTAAAATAACTACAAAGAATGAACATAGTAGGATACAAAGCCCTATCCCTAAAAAATGTTCACAAAAGACGTCAAATTGTACCACAGTTCTCCCTGGTTGTTTGAATTGTTCAAAACATTCTTGTTTTAATTCTTCCCTTTTACCACAGAGCCCCGATGGAGCCATTAAAACTGGTATGGTGGTCAGGGGGCAATGAGGAATTTTAAGGGCATGGTTCATCTCTAGAGGTAGCTTCAACCTTTCCAAGGGGCATGGATCTGTAAGGGCCCAACTAGACAATCGAGATGGGTGCCATGAATGACTGCAAAAGCTAACGAATTTATCAAAATGTGGTTGTACCCAGAACCTTCTCAGCAACTTATAATTAGCTTTTCTCAACTCACAAAGCAACTTTCCATATTTCACAAGTTATTTTTTTAGCATCTGTAATTTTACAAAGAAAACATGTGCAAGATTTTTTCTGAATACTAGTCCACCAAGGACTAGTCTTCAAACACGGGAACACAAACAGTAATTTATTAAGGTCATAAAAATAATTTGACAAACTTTAGTTTAGCTTACATAGTTTAATTTAGTTTAACTGTTACAATTGATCGACCTACATTGACACACCATTATCACCCTAAGTCCATAGTTTATATTAGGGTTCATTCTTAGTGTTGTACATTATATGACAAACATATAATGACATGTATCCAACATTACAGTATAATACAGAGTATTTTCACTACCCTAAAAATCCTTTGTGCTCTGCCTATTCATCCCTCCTCTATCCCCACTAATCACTGGCAACCACTCACTATCTTTTTACTTTCTCCATGGTTTTGTCTTTTCCAGAATATCATAAAGTTGGAATCAAGCAGTATCATGTAGCCTTTTCAGATCAACTTCTTTTACTTAGTAATGTGCATTTAGGGTTCCTCTATGTTTTTTCATAGCTTTATAGCTCATTTCTTTTTAGCGCTAGATAATAGTCCATTGCCTAGATGTACCAGAATTTATCCATTCACTAAAGGGCATCTTGGTTGCTTCCAAGTTTTGGCAACTATGAATTAGGCCGCTATAAACATCTGTATGCAGGTTTTTGTGTAGACATAAGTTTTCAAGTCATGGGTTGAGTTTTCAACTCTTTGGGTGAATACCAAAGAGTGCAATTGCTAGGTTGTATAAGGAGAGAATGTTTAGTTTTGTAAGAAACTTCCAAACTGTCTACCAAAGTGGCTGTAGCATTTTGCATTCCCACCAGCAGTGAATCAGAGATCCTGTTGCTCCACATCTGCACAGGGTTTGGTGTTTCCAATGTTTCGGATTTGGGTCATTCTAATAGGTGTGTAGTGGAATCTCACTGCAGTTTTAGTTGGCATTTTCCTGATGACAGACGATGCGGATCATCTTTTCATATGCTTATTTGCTAACTATATGTCTTCTTTGGTCACGTGTCTTTTCTGATCTTTTGGCCATTTTTAAATCGGACTGTTTGTTTTTTATTGTTGACAGTATATTTTGGAGAACAGTCCTTTATCAGCTATGCCTTTTGCAAATATTTTCTCCCAGTCTGTGGCTTATCTTCTCGTTCTCTGAAGCTATTATTGTCAAAATAGGCAAACGCTAGTATAAAAATACTAAGGTTCACGCTCACCATTCTATTATTTGTTCCGCACTTCTATAGTCCTATGCCTTTAGAAAACTGTTTTTCAGTGTTTCATGTTCATAAGAAAAAGTATCATGTCTAGCTTATTTTTTAAAAACATCCAACAAACAGCTTTGTGGACATGTGGGTGGTTGTATTATGCTAACAATGACAGATACAAATGTGGAATTGCATTGGCCAACAGTCTCCAAAGCAGACTTTAATACCTAAATCAGTGTTATCCTTCTAAGAACACTGGCTGGTCTTGTTCCAGCAATGCATTACTGGTATGAACTGCTGGCATGCACTTGGACCTTTCCTGGACCTTCGGACTGGACAACAAAAACATCTCACCTGTCATATTCTAGTTCGGGGTATTCAGACCACTATTATCTATCTTTTATCATGGGATGTAAAAATTATGTGTTGGGGCAGCTGGTTAGCTCAGTTGGTTAGAGCATGATGCTCGTAACCCCTGGGTTGCCAGTTCAGTCCCCTCATGGGCCAGTGTGAGCTGCGCCCTCCCCAACTAGATTGAAACAACTACTTGACTTGAAGCTGATGGGTCCTGGAAAAACACACTTAAAATAAATAAAAGTTTTTAAAAAACCTATGTGTTAAAGAAAAAGAAAAGAAAGACACCACATAGTTGTTAAATACCTCTCTCTCTCTCTCTCTCTCTCTCTCTCTCTCTCTCTCTCTCTCTCTCTCTGTGTGTGTGTGTGTGTAGCCTTTCAAGCATCTCACTGTTATGCAGAGTCTCAATTCCAACTCTCTACCCCACATGGGGCCAATGCCTTGTCTCTTGTATTCATAAGCCTTAAAACTGTCACTTCCGTTTTTCCTCCTATTGACTTGATCATCTTCTGGGTGACTGCGAGTGCTTTAAAACTGGTTTCATCAGTTAGAGCCCAGGCTCTTCACTTCACTGGGCCAACTCCTAATCAGACATTAGGCCTTAACTCAAACATAAATTTCTTAGAGAAAGCCTTTGATAATCCCTCACACTAGATATTCCTCCTCTTGTTCATGATCAGAGAATACTATACTTCTCCTTTGTACCACTTGTAAATGCCACAATTCAATAACTCTCCGTGTGTGTGTGTGTGTGTGTGTGTGTGTGTGTGTATGTTTTCTCCCTCATATGTTCTCTGTGAGTGCAGGGCCAGTGTTTATGTTATTCAACACTGTATTTACTGTAATATCTTCTGAGAAGTAATATAAACTTATTGACTGAAGGACAAATTTCTCAGGAAAGTCGGTGTGCCTTTTATTTTTCATAAGATGGGACATATTCTGCATCACAGGTACTTGGTTCCAGATATAATGTTTGAAATGTTTAAATAAATGCTCCGACTTCATTGGCCAGCATTTTAGTATAACTTGGATTTCAAAAGTGAAGGTCTCAGGGTCTGAGCTCCTCTGAGGAGAGTCTTTCAAATGCTGTGATGCTTTATGCTCCACTGTGAACTCTAGAAAACCTCTCTCAGCTGTAAAATTCAGTGAAATCGGTGTGACGCTGCCCTTGTATTTTAATCAAGATGAACTTGAAAGGTGAACAT
The DNA here is from genome assembly GCF_004115265.2 of Rhinolophus ferrumequinum. Lineage (NCBI taxonomy): Eukaryota > Metazoa > Chordata > Mammalia > Chiroptera > Rhinolophidae > Rhinolophus > Rhinolophus ferrumequinum. The sequence goes on along the minus strand of NC_046301.1, from coordinate 19,252,998 downwards.
TGTAAGTGGGAGAAATTATTTATAATTTGGTAATAAAAGTTTATGTCTAACACTCCAAATTTCATACATCTGCTATGTGCTGGCCCTGAGATATAAAACAATTGAAGTTGCCTTTACATTTGGCCTTATATGAAAGGTCATAAATTAGAATGATAGCATTCGTCCTTTTTCCTAGCTCACAAAATTTCCATATTAACATCTTCACCTCAAACATAAATGGTTACCCAGCTGCAAAGAAAAGAGTTGTGCTGGCCTTTATGAATTATAGTTTATGTTGGAAATCTGTGGTACATAGGCTGCCGCTCATCTTTCACTGGAGTGTATCCACTTCAATGAAGCTAATTCTACCACAGTGAAACTAATTAAAACTCTATGGCTAGTTCAAATAAAGACAGTACAGTGTATAAAAATTTAGAAATACTTTAGATAACAGCAAATGATTTCCAAGGTATGTGGTTCTTTCAACTCTTAAAAAAACATTTCTACATCTTTCAAGGATTTTCTCTGCTAGAATACCTGCTGCCACATTTATATGAAATAAATTCAATCTTCAAAATTTTTCTTTCTAATGTGGTTTTAACGGGTAATGTGAAAATTGTGGTTTCTTCAACTATAAAAAACCCGCAATCCATTTCTATGATGACATATCATAACTGCATTCATTCCAAATATTAAGAAATTGGACCAGTGCTTTATGTTTAGACTTGCCAAAAAATGTTTACAGCAAAAAAAAAAAAAAAAAAAAAAAAAAAAAAAGACCAAACCACAGATGTCCTTGATTTTCCAGGGTGGCTTATCAAATCCACATGCTTTTTTGGCATAAAGTTTTTTTTTGTGTTTTTTTTTTCACCAGAACTGTGGTATAGTTAAAATGAAGCATTGCATAAACTAGCAGGGTCAAGCTCAAGAACAACTTCAGAATCTTAGGTCTTCATCTAATGAAAATGCAAAAATTTAAGACCAAATGCTATTTTCTGTAACTTTTAGCATTACAAGCTGTTTTTCCCAATTATGGATTAGCAAACATAATGTAGCTGAAAATTACTGATATGTTAGCATAGGCTCTTTTATCCCAATTTTGTCTATCTTACGTTGTTTGCTTTTTCTCTCTCTAAAAGCAGGAGAGATGGATGTCTCTGCAGTTACTGAAATCACTGCAGTAAGAAATACATCTGTCGTTACCTAAATGTCTCAGGAGCAAAGACTATAGTTGTTTCTGTTGTCAGAAAACCTGCACCAGTGTCTGGGCACATTTCTAGAATGCCACCACACATAGAGGGTGGTCAACTGCCTCAAAAGCACAAACACAACATTATCCTCTTTTCATATCCATCCCAAAAAGAATTGGAACTGAAGGTCATCTTCATAAATTCTAACTAAAAGAAAGAAAATGCCTTCTTGTCTTGAGGGTCTTCTTTATAAACTCAATTGAGAAGAATCCTAGCTACCTTATTAGAGAGAGAAGCAAAGCCTTCTGATTTATGCTAAAAAATTGAGACAAACAGGTTGCAAAGGTCACAAAATATGAGAAGGACAAACCCAGCCTCCAATTTAGTCAAGAGCCAGGATGGATGTTACAGCTTCCGGATTTACCCTAATCACACTGGCTAAGTGAGGTATTGAATAATTGACGTAGGCATTTCCTACATTAGGATCCATCCTAACATTATGTCCAAATGACAACTTGTTCCTTTTTAATAAAGTTTTATGTATTTGTTCAGTACCTGGCAACGAAAAGGTGCTCCTAAATATAAATGGATGACTGAATAAATAAATGAATGAATCCTCAGTTGATCCTAGCATAAGACCCCTTCAGTATGACAGCTTGAATAAATAGTAAAGAAAATGAAATTCTCCAAGTCAGAATCTCAGCACTTCTTCAACCTTATTTCCCAAACCTCAATAACACAACTAATTAATAAACATTTCTTCATCGATGACTATCAAGTGCCTGAAACCGGTTTCGCTGTCCAAGTTTGAGTTTTGCATCCATTCCTATCCAAGGGCAGTAAAAATCTCAGAATCCTCATTGAAACTTACTTTTCATGTTCCTACCTAGACAAAGAACACACCAAAAATTCAGCATGGAAGTCGTTCCCTAACTACACAGGAAGGAAAACTAGAGTTTTCTGGATCCCAATTCCCCCACCCAAATAACTTAAAGAGGCTTTTCTGGTATAATTTATTAAGGGCCAAATTCAATAGTACACTTATAAAACTTCAAAATCAAGAGAGAAAAGATTCTGGAGGAACTCTATTGTAGAGAAAATTGATTGCTCCTTCAAAATAGAAAGGAAGATGACTTTTGTGTTTCTGGGGTATGTGTGTGTGTTTTAAAAAATAACATTTTATTAGTCTCCATTAGCTGGAGTGGAGGAAGCTTTGGCTAAGCACTTTGCATGGCCTTTTTCCATCTTTGAAGTTCCTTCATTACTGAACCATTGGCATCTTTCCATTGGCCCAAGAGTACTCGCCTGACTTAGTGGTAATATTTGGCAAAGGGTGAGGCCAAGGGTTTCACACAAACCTACACAAAGTGCCATTTAGAAAGAGTGAAACTCTTTGTCTGGGAAGAGAAAGCTGCTGAACAAAACTGGGGCAGGGCTTATTTCTCTCCTTAACCATTTGCAAGACCAATAGCAATACTAAAGCCAAATACGTACATCTGACAGGAATTTGCAAGGAGTATTATGACTGCAGTTATCACAAGGTACACCACCATAGCTCACCTACCCCTTAGAGTGAGAGGGACATGGCAAGTCAGAAATGGTGGCGCAGAACAAGAAGAATGTCCACTGGAAGACACTACAAGCAGCGTTTCTACAGAAAAGGGGCGTGAGGATGGGGTAAGCTTTGCCTCCTGGTAGAAGAAAATAAGCTCTAAGATGGTGCCTTCAACCTCCTATGTGGATGGTGAATGCTGGCCAATAGGGATGAGTCATTTGAAGAAAACTGTTGTCTTTGATGTCTTCCCAAAGTTTCTTTGTCAAGACGCTCCTCCTTCCTAGTCTCACAGGCCATTCCCTGACAACACTAGAATTCTCACCAGGGTGTCCCCAGCTAACTGAGCCTTGGCTCCGGGCTCTGCCCTTCTACCCTCTAAATGGTCCCCAAGGTACTTTATGTGCTCTCAGCATCTTCTTCAGTTTTTCAGTTAAATGTCTTCAGGGCAAAGACTTCGTAAACACATTTTGATAAGGTTATAATAGTAGATTTACTAGGTGATTTTTCCCATGTGCATTTTAATATGGTAGCGTTCCTTAACAGCTCACAGTAATAAATCTCTTATTATGAAATGTTGGCATCCATGCCAAGTGTGTGGAGGTAGTGCAGGTCTTTATAGGTGTGATGGCCTTCCTGGACAAGCAGGAGAGATGCCCACGTGCCCAAAGGTGCAGGGCAGCCTTCCTCACTAGCCTTCCTGTTGCATAGGGCCAAGAGTGGACTACAATAGACTCTGTCCATCTCATTCAAACCAAGTAATAAAACAGCAATTGTTTGCCAAAAAAAGGGGGGCAGGGGGAATAAAGGAAGGACATGAGGGTAGCCTGGGGTATATTTTATTTAACTTGAACGTTCTAAATATTTCTAAGTCAAAAGATTTAAGCCTTTGATTGCTATCCCGAGAAGTGAAAGGTTTCCATCCCTCAGGCAATCAGAGTAATGGCAGCTGTCATGAAGGTGAAGGCACCCAAAGATATTCAAGATGAACATGCCTGATAATTTTCAAGGAAATTGATCCAATTAAACCACAGAGATGATGTGTTATTTTCTATCCATGTTGCTAGCCTTTTATCTCACATGTTAGACATAGTTATGCTCTATCCGTGGACTCGGATTTGGAAGGGCAGGACGTCTTCCAGAAAGGGTGTGCAGTCTTCTTAGCTCATGTCCTGTCCTGGCTAATGACCTTGTGTTTGACCTGCTTTTCCAACACATCTAAATCCAAGCCAGACGTTTGTTCCAAGCCTGGAAAAACTGATAGTTTACTGATGTGTTTTTATTGAAGATGGACCAAAAAGTTAAAGCAAATGTGAACATTTAATGAGACAGGTTTATGATTGTTATTCTAAGGAACAAGGTGAGCCCTGCATGAGATATAGTTATTCCTTTTTAAAAATGTGTCACACAAATATGATATGTTTTCTATAAATCGAAAATTATAGAGAAAAAAGAAGAAAACCTCATTTGCCTGTTATTTTCCACTCGGAACAAAACAACCTGCAAGTACAGAGCTTTCCAGGCCACCTCCATCTGTCTCACACTCTCTCTTGTTCAGTATGAGACTCACTCTTGTAAACCTTTTTTTTTCTCATTTAATTATACTTAGTGCAGATCTTTACATGTCAAAGAATAAAATCATTTTACCAGCAGGATAATACTCAGCCACAATTTAATTAATCCCCTCATTATCAAACAACGACATGTTTTAAATTCTTTGCCACAAGAACAACACATATTTAAATGTGTGTGTATTTTCCAAATCCTTATCTGAGTATTGTCTTAGAGAAATCCCCTAATGAAGAATCACTACTTCCAATGATTGGCACGTTTTAAAAGATATTTTACTATAGGTATGGCAGTCGTTCTCTCCAGGAGGGCCAGTTTATACTCCTTTCAGAATAAATAAGAGTGCCCAAAGGTAGCTGTGTTCAAAAATAATTTGGCTAGTTTGGAAATGTCTGACTGTTTTCCTGCCTTCATTTGGAGTGTAAGTTCCTGGGAGACAGGGAGAATGCCTGGTTACTATTATGTCCTCAGCACCTAACCGGTGCCTAACCCTGAGCGTTCCTAGTATTGTAATTGTATATATTTGTGTTTAAGAGGGCACCAGACTCTGTATATTTCAGGCAGTACATAACCTGGAATTCTCCTGCTAACACTTCGTATTTGCCAGGTGCTGGTTCTATGCATTTTACAAATATGAATTAATTTAATTCTCACACAAACCCTACAAAGTTCCTACAGTGATGCTCCCCAATCTATAAATGAGTTGATTGAGGCTCAGAAGAGTAATATGCCCAAGGTCACTTGGTTGTGGACCTGGAACTTGAACCTGGGCAGGTGACCTCGAGTCCCAGTCTTTAACCACTTCAATTTAATTTTAAGTTGCACGGGTACCAATCCGTGTGTTAGTTATGGGCCAAATAGCTAACTTCTTTCTAGTTATCTATTGTTTCATAATAAATCCCCAAAACCTAGTTATTTAAAAAATGGTCACTTTGTTATCTGTCACAGTGTTTGTGGGTGAAAATTTGGGCAGACCTGGGTGTTTCTGGCTCAGAGTCGCTCCCAAGGCTGCAGTCACATGGAGGCTACAGCTAGAATTACAGCGCAATTACGCAGCTGGGGTTAGAGAGGCATCTCTCTCACTATTTGTGTGGGCACGGGGCTATTCCATATGGTCTCTCAGCATGGGCTGGTTGGGCTTCTTTACAGCATGGCAGCCTCAGTGAGCAGACAACTTCCAGAGTGCTTAGAGACTTGAGTGAGCGTTCCACCAAACAAGGCAGAAGACTTTTGTGACGCAGTCTCAGAAGTCACATGAGTTGCTTCTGCCATATTCTATTGGTTAAAACTGTCACAAAGCACCTCTACTTTCAAGGGAGACATGGACCCTACTTCTCAGGGAGCAGTGTCAAAGTCACATTGTAAGAACACATGGGGTAAGAGAATTTGTTGTTACCCTCTTTGAAGAATACAATCTGCTACATAACTAAAAATTTATTCAGACCATAAAACATGCTTTAAAACTCATATTTCCTGTAGAGCTGGTAATGAGTGTGCTGATTCATTCTTGTTTGTTCACAGCCCACCCTTCTAATTAATAAAACATGCTTATGAAATGACACATTGGCAGAGGATATTTTACATGATAAAGGTACAGTTTCTGGCTCTAGACCAAAATGAACTGACTAGCCCTTACATAAATTCAGCCTGGGCCGCTGGTCTCAGTATCCAGGATTTTAAAGCTATCTGCAGAATTTCAACTAAATGGAAAAGATCTACTTTTTCTGCTTCTGAAAAATGATCCTTATTACAAAACTGTTTTTTATTATATCCATGAATCAGATTCAATGTTACTAACTGCACTAATGCTATAGTTTCTCTATGGGGTCACTGGTACCTAATTAAGGGTTTGCCTCTGGCAACAGGCCAGCAATACAGGCCTGGGAGCAGAAGAGCAAAGGCAAGTTGACCTTCTCTCCATGCTGTGATGCCCACTGCAGTGGCCTGTCCCCTTAAAGCTGCGATTTCATTTACTAAACAAGGCCGATTTAGGAAGACATTTGGAGGGCCAAGTGACTACTGGAGGTTTCAATCCTATTTACTTCTTGGCTGTGGGTAAAGAGGGTGAAGGTCCCCAGAACGAAACCAGTTCTGAGTGATTAATTCACTCCTCTGTGGCCTTGGGGATGTTGGGTTTCTTACTGTTTGTTTTATAAAGCTTGTCATTGATTTCAAGCTAGTGGCGTTTGAGAACACCCGGGAAGGTTAGTGACTCCAGGTGGTAAGTTGCCACTGCCTCTCTGTGCTAAATGGTCCAGTGTGGCCTGCAGGAGTCTGAAACAATTCTAGTTCCCACTTACTATGTTCAGTGGCACGGACTGGTGCAGGCACTGGCCTATTTGATGCAAGAGTGTGATTATGACTTCAAAAGGAACCAACAAACACATCTCCCACAGTCAGTACAGAGTGTCGGTAGCACAGCAGAAAGCAAAGCAGCCTAGCCCCGAGCCAAACTCCATGAAATCCCCAAAACACCAAGAACCCCGCTTCCCCCCACCCCTTAACACAAGGATCATTAAGTGAGGGATTGTGGATTGTGTGAAAAGCTCATTGGATCTGATGCATAGAATGAAGATTTGGTTTCATTTTGAATCGCAATTACCCCCCTTGCCCCCAGACTCCCCTTAGGTAATTTTCCAGGTGATGAAGTCTGAACTGCCATTTTGTTCTTGAGGGCCCCAGCAGTCACCTTTGACACACTGCCCTTCGTTTTAATTTGTCAACATTTGTAACATGGCCTAAATTTTCTAAGAGGGTGGGTGGGACAAAAGGCCATACTTCCCCTTGAGAATTTTCTGTTGATACCTTAAAACATTGCTTTGCCTCACGAGATAGTTGAGCGACCCAATTCCTTATCTTACAACATTGCCAAAGTGGATTCTTTGGCACAAGGAACTACAGAGTCAGTTCCCTGGTTTAGTTTTATTTCTAGAAAATATTTGCTAACATTGTCCACTACTAACCTCACCTAGATTTCCTTCTCTGCGGAGAAAGCCGTGGAGCAGGCACTGGCAAGCAGAGCTGGACTTGTGACACACTGCGCACAACACATCAAACAGAGGTACAGCGGGATGTCTGGGCTCCAGCCACCTCTGGAGGCTTTCTGTTTTGCTCATGGTAATTGGATAGTTTGTCCCATGTCCAAGCCTTTCCTGGGCTTGTTGAGTGTGGCTTTTCTCATTTGAATTAATCCACAGAAAGCTACAAGTCATATGGCCTAGACTTCCTGAATTACAGATAAACACTGTTCATAAAATTATTTCACAGCTTATCATGGAAAGTTATAATGTGTAGCCAAATTATAATGCATTGTGTCAAAAGCAAGAGAGAAGCACTGTGTCATTTCTATTCGTCAGTAGGATAAATGTAGAGATATTTATGTTAGGCTTTTATGAGTGAAAAGGGAGTTAATTCCATCCCCTGAAAAGTTCTGGATTTGTCAGTTTTGAGACGCTGAGTTCTCTGGGTCTTTATGAATCCACAGAATAAGCTGGCTGCCAAACGCAGCTATACTACCTTTTTCACTTAATGGGATGATCTGAATAACCCCACCTTTATGTTGGTGGTCACTTCTGCAGAGCAAGATAATAATAGTTAGCATCTAAACTACCAAGTAAGAATGAACTTCTGAGGTACACCTAAAAACTGAATTGAGAATCCCGAATTCACTCCACAGACAGCTGATCAAGTAGTACACTCCCAGAATCCAGTGGTGTCTGAGGATTTAAATTAGGTCTTTGATTGGAAGACTTTCCAGAAAATCTAAATGCTTCTGTGAGCGAAAGGGTTAATTTGAAAGCCTGAAGGCATTTGGTTACAGGGAGAGTGAGTGATAGGTCCCCTCAATGACTTTTCTATATTTTTATGTGGTTACATAGAAGTGAACCCCTACCTTACATGATGACCCCTTGAACTCACCTTACTTATACACATGTATGAAAGACAGGCAGTCACCCTGTTGCAGAAAAACAGCAAGGACCGAGAAACTCAAGCGGCACACAGAGATCAGGGAGAACACAGCTTTATTACCACGGTGATGGTGGGCTCAGCGGGATCCTTCCCAAAAGACTGAGCCCCCAGCAAGGTTTTGAGCAGGTTTTTATGGGTTGGGGACTTCCTTGAGTCAGGGAAGGAGTAGGTGTGGTCTGGTGATTGGCTCAAGGTGTGGCTTGGAGGGGGTTATGCAGAAGTGGGCTGGGGCTTAGGCTGGGGACCTCTCTCTCTGCTGGGGCCACCATTGTAGCTCAGTTCCACGTGGCAGGGAACCATTTTATGGTCAGTTTCCCCATCAACCCAAGCTCTACTAACAAGTGAGGATTTAAAAATGTTCACAAAAAGCTTAAATCCAACACAAAGGCTATTTCATTTGTGAATTAAAGGTGAATTGTGGGTTCAGTGTTCTTGTGCCAGTTCTTAGACTGGACAATTAAAAATGAAGAGCTAAAATCATTGAAAATGTCTAGTGATTTAGTATCAGAGCAAGTGTGAAATACATGCATTAATAAACCTTATTCCAGCTGTATTTCCTATCTGAGCTATGCCAACCCGCTTTTTAATTTTAAAAACTTTTTTTAAAAAAGAGGAAGCTATCTTTTCAAAGTTTGCTTATACCACACTCAGTTAAGAAAATGTATATTTATTTATTTATTTAAGTAATGCCGTTACCAGAAGCCCACGTCTCTCCCTTTGACAGTAAAACAAAGTGCTTATCTTCATATTTTCATAATGAAAACTCCCCAAGCTCAGGCTACTCTGGCAGATTTACACCCTTTGAGCAGGAGAGCTGACAGGCATTTTAATATGAAAGGAGATATGATGTCTTTAATGTACAGTGATGTCACTTCTAACAAGGGGGAAGCCACTTTCTGCAGTGCAATCACCATAACAAGGCCGGCCTGGCTGCTGCGGAAGAGACCTTCTAACCTAGAGAAAGGTCACAAATAAGATGGAGAAGAAGGGACTCTCCCGGCTCAGGTGGGAGGGCACTGAGCGAGGTCCTGGTCGCAAAGCCTATGGTGGGGGTGCATCAGCCACAGGGAGTTGAAGCCAGGAACCATCTAGACAGAGCTGACCTTGAGAAGGAAAAAGGTAACATACGATACTGAAAGGGTAATGAAAAGCCTCCAAGGAGTGTTGAAATGAAAGCTGGACTGCCTGTTGACCATCTTCCTTCTCCTCTTTATCCTGCCCTGGATAGGACTCAGAACTTGAAAGTGATGCTGACAGCCAGTTGTCATTAGCAGGCTGCGTGATTATTGTGCCTGGAGAAATGACAGTAAGCAAATACTAGAAATTTACGGCCTTTGATTCACAAATGCGGCCTTAAAGGTTTAGCATTTTGTATAGAAAATGTTGGTTCTGGCTTTTAAAAGAGCTTTAAATTCACAGATATTCAAATGTCCTTGTCTGTAAGGCCCCTATTAAAACTGCTATTCCCTCCTGACTGAACAGGAAGGATCTTCATCAAACAATCTGAGAACTGCTGCCTTGCCAAATCCCATGTACCTGAGAAGGCATTTCCCATAAAATCCCCAAAGCAGTTGCCACTACACAGAGAATGCGGGTGGTGGTGGTTCTGAAGGAAAACCCTGATATTCAAAAACTGGGTAGGCTCTCCTTCTTCAAATGAACTTTCATTCGGTAAGCAAAATTTCTGGAGGTACGAGGGTTAACTTAAGAATGTAGAAGGTTTTGCCAGCTCAGAGGATGGCCAAGCATTTAAAATGTGCCAGCACAATGACGTGCACTTCTCTTTAATTAAACATAGGCACATTTAGCCATCTACACACTCAAAATTAAGTATCAAAGATTTATCATGTGAAAGAGCCAAACAGCAATGGCAAGGGTCAGAACTGACCAATATCACAAAGGAATATAATGTTTTTAAATATGTTATTATCTAATTAATTTTACTGCAGTGAAACAGAAATTATGAGCTCGGGCAGGCAGTCCTGGGCTGTGTTTTACCTCTGCCTCTTATAAGTTTGGAGAAGTTACCTAGCTTCTTCAGGCCTTGGTTTAATCATATGTGAAATGGGAATAATCATTTTACCAATTTCACATGATTTCTGCAAGAATCCATTGAGCTAATCAATGAAAACCACTTATCACTATGTCTAAAGCATGGTTAAACACCCAATAAAGGTTACCCTGCCATCACTACTACCATTATTACTTAAGTACACATCTTAATTACGTGTCTTGCATTCAAATCTCATTTGTAATATTTCTGAATATATAAAATTTCCTTACGCATACAGTTTGCAATGGAAATTATTTTTCTTTATTGTTGCTCAAAGGACCATATTTCAAGCTCTAAAAGACTACATGTGGCCATAGGACCATGCACTACTCATTCTTGCCTGATGAATTTGACATAAAATAGGATACAAAGCTGTATTCAAATCTTAATGTATTCAAATCTGCGACCTTTCATGCCTGCACGCCTGAGACAGGTTAGTTAGTCTGATTGCTAGGTAGACAGGGGGGGTCCCTGATGGAATAAAAAAAAAAAAAAAAAACGAAAACAGCCACATCCTGAAACTCCAGGCCCTGGAATATCTCCTTCACTCCAGGACAGACAGGAGAATATGCCTTGAGGTTAATAGATAATCTCAAATCTCTTCAGGCCAAACAAAGGAGCAGATCTGATAGATAAGAATGGGTTGGTTCGTTAATCCCTTCAGGATGAGCAAACCGGACAAACCGAATAGATGAATTCATTAGAAGGCTCCAGCCCCTTTCCCCAAGCAGGCAGGGGAAGGTATAAAAGTAAAAGCCTTTTGCTTTAGCCAGTGGGCACCCCTGTTCGGGACTCCCTCCCACTCGGGAGTTGCAACCTCTTCTCCTGCCTCTAATAAACTATTTTACTTTACAACTTTTTGCCTCTCCTTGGTCCATGTGTCCATTCTTCGGATTCATGAGACCCGATCCCGGCGCACACCCAGAAACTGCCCACAGATCCAACATCATTCACATCCAGCATCATTCACATCACTCCCACCCCCACGTATCATTAATGCAGAAATTCTGGTTTGGTAAATTTGGACAGAGGTCCCAGCATGTGCAATTTTAATAGGTAGCCCCTTTGATTCTGATGCATAGAATACATTAATCCACATACATAGAAACCCTAATAAGTCCCTGGAGAATAATGCCCTACCTCCCATTTGTCAAGGATGAGAAGATGGACCTTTGGAGGGATATGTAGTTTCCCTTCTTTTTATTGATAAGACTTGGATTGCCTTGTGCTTAGGAACTGCCTTCATATCTAGAAGATTGAAATGGGCCAGGTGAGGGTCAAGAGAAAAAAGGCAGATTTCTTAGGCCATCTCTTTCTTCTGTTCTAAGGGAAAGAGATGAAGCATTTCTTGATGTTTCACGGGAGTAGGAGAGGAAATAAGGACAAAGTTGAAATCTTGGTACAACATTCAAGGCTGTACCTATTGCTGGAGCATCTTTTGTTGTTGTCTCTTAAGTTCTAAGTGTGACGGAGAAGTAAGTAAGATTTCACATTCAGTGGAGGTGTGGGAACCAAACAATAGCCTTAGAACATAGCTGGGACGGTGACATTATACTACACAGGTCTTAAACTTAGATCAGGCGTCACTCAGGTAGAGCGCAAGACCTCATGCCCACACACTGTACATTTCTCCCTCATTAACTCCATTTTCTGTTTTCCATCAGCTGCACATGTTTATACAACTCACAGCAAGAATTGCAAGACATGGTACGCAGCCTTGTTAGTAAAATAATGAGTCAAACTTTCATTAAACTCTATTAACATACTAATATTGCTTATAAATAACTAACAAAAGAAAGTCTGGACCTCGGGTTTCCAGTTGGGCATGTAAAGAGCTTGGAGGTCATCACATCTATCCACAAAAACAAGAAAAAAGCTAAACAACCTGAAAAACAACAACTGCTCTTAAAGCCATCAGAGAATTGAGGTCACAGGGCAAATTTCTGCTCCAAAAGTTGAAGAGACAGATATGTGGCGACAGAGAATCACAGCTTGCCATAGCAGAAACCTCTATGGGAACCAGTGCTGGGGTTGGAAAACCTAAACTATAATTAATTAATTGTTGGAGGTTCAGTGTGGACAAACCAGGCAGGGGGCTTTCGGAGGCCCCCACTCTTTTATGAGTTTTACCACCAAGAGACCTACAGGTTCTCACAGTGAAGATGAGAGTTAACTCCCCTTGTGCTTTTGACAGGGGGAAGGCAAAGTTAGTCATTTTGAAATAGATAAGAGCTCTCTGTTCTTTTTTGTAAGGCCTGCCCTCAGGGAAATTATTTTACACAAGCCTAACCAACACAGATTATCTCAGAGCCTGACTGACCCAGGGATGGAAAATACCCAACTCTAGCCACCTCTAGCCTTCCTGTCTCATCTAAGAGGAAGGGGAAAACAAAAAAAAACACTGAGAAGTATTTGTGAAGGTCCCAGCCCAGGGATATGGGATCATTAAATACCGAGATCTAATCATAGGATTACAGAATGCTTCTCTTTCTCCCATCTTACCAACACATCAGTATGGCTCCTGTATAATATCAAAGGATTGCAACTGAAACAACTGCACATTTCAGACTTTATTTAAGATGAAATATCAAGGGAGACCCAATAACAACAGAGGGAACGCAAACAAGGCCACCAGAGACAATTTTAGCCTCTGACACTTATAGCTACAGCAAAAGTAAACATAGCTTAACTCCTAGCCAGGTAAACATAAAACTTTATGCTAAAGGCCTATTTACTTCAGTTCTTTTTAGTCAGTACATCATGTCCTCCTTTCAACAAAAAAATTATACTCAGACACGGCAGCTCCACACTCAGATATGGCAGAGACTTTGGAATTTAAAACAACTATGATTAATATGCCAAGCGATCTATTAGAAATAGTGGACAACATTCAAGAACAGATGGGTAATGTAAGCAGAGACACAGAAATTCTAGGAAAGAATCAAAAGGGAATGTTACACATCAGAAAGACTGTAACAGATATGAAGAATGCCTTTGATAAGCTTAGCAATATACTGGACACAGCCAAGGAAAGAATCAGTGAGCTTGAAGATATGTCAACTGAAACTTCTGAAACTGAAATACAAAAAGAAAAAATAGTGAAAAAGACAGAGCACAATATTTAAGAACTGTGGGTCAATTACAAAAGTTACAAATGCCAAGCATTAGTCACCATGATGGAAGGACATTCAATTCCCATGACGTCGTGTGTCCTTGGGGCAAGATAGAATTGAATAGCTCATGGGCCATCGTTGGTCCTTGCTCACATTTCCAAATGGGAGGAAAAATAAATTATTAGATTGGTGAATTTGGGAGAAAGAATTCAGTATCTCTGACAACACGACTTCTTTCTCTGTCCTACACTTCTGTCCCATGCAAAAAGTGGCTTGTCTTAAAATACCATATATTTTTCACTTCTACCTTTTATTGAGTGGTAAAATTTATTCTGGTAAAAATATTCAGAAACTCATTGTTGCACATTGTTTCAGCATAAGTTCCCTGGAAAACAGAACCTGAGATAAAGTCTACTTGCCTAGTTTTATTGGGAAGGGGTGCAATTCCAGGGCAACTGGAATGAGAGTGCCTGGGATGCATGGTGATGGGAAACTGATTAAGGTGATGCTTGATTTGAACAATTTAAAAACTCAAGAGCTCTTGAGCAGGAGGCTGTCGTTGCCTTCCAAAATGGAAAATTGCACTCCATCACAGTTTCCAGATCTAAGTCAGTTAACAAATGCAGAGCCCATTGATTGAAGGAGATGCTGGATCCCCTTGAGGACGCACTCTATAACGCCAATGAGAACACAGTGGCTTAAAATGACCATTTTATTTTGCCCTAGATTTTGTGAATCAGGAATCCAGGAAAGACTTGGCCGAGTGGTTCATCTCTGAGGCATGTGGCATCAGAATACAAGTTCTACTATCAAAATGGCTTTTTCACTTCCATGTGGCACCTGGTCTGGGAGCACTAATTATTCATGCTGCTCTTGGCTGGGAGTTCAGGTGGGGCTATTGATACATGGACTCCCCATGTGGCTTGGGCTTCTCTCAGCATTGTGACTCAGTACCCAGAGAGAGCATCTCAAAAAAAAGCATTCTAAGAGAGCCAGGCAGGAGCTGTAAGACTTCTTATGACCTAGCCTCGGATGTCTAACGCTGGCACTTCCACTACATTCTATTACTCAAACAAGTCCCTAAGGCCAGTATAGATTCAAGGGGAAGGGGAACTAAACTCTACTTCTCAATGGAAAGAACAGCAAAAAAGTTACAGCCATCTTTCATCTACTACAGTCCACCCAGGGAAAGAAGGATAGGAAATATGAAATAGTACATTACTGAGTTGCCAAGAGTTTTGCAAGAAAACGCAATCAGTTGTTTGAACATTTCAATCTCTGAGTAAGATGTTTGGAAAAACCACCAACAGTCTGAGGAGGAGAAGAAGAATATATCTGTGGGTTCCTTACCCCCATGTTGTCTCTCATCTGTCATTGTCAAAGTTTGCCATATGAGTTGGCAACCTCTACAATTCTGTGTGTGACATGAAGCACCCCTTCCTCCTAGGTAGCTTCTGGGGAAGTCATAGTCTATGATCCACTGCATGACACTTCCTTTGAGTCCAGAAGTAGGTGGGGGATCCCGAACCTCCAGGCCCTGGTGATACAACTGCAGTAGCTCTTGCAGCGGTAGGTATGTGGAGTCATTCTCAAGCCAGCTCTTCACCTGGGGAGGTCAAGATAGCCAGTGGTGGTAGAAACTGGCACTGGTTAACTTAGGTGACAGTGGTGATAGGCAGGGCTTTCCACTGAGAGCAGGTGGAGCCAAGTGAACCTGGGGAGATTCATAAATTGGGTCTAATATACACATCTAGGCTTTGTCATTCAATCCATCTTTCATAAGTAATAAAGCAGATGTTTTTTATATTCATCTAAGGTCTCTTGTGGTTTATTTAGAACCATCTGTGCCTCTCTCAGTTGATTCCAAGCTAGGAAGCATCGTTGGATATTTTTCTGTTGCCTTTCCAAATCTCCTCCCCATGTTTGTCCACCTGTCTGAGTGCTGGAAGGCTGCCTTCATCCACTTTATCTATAGGTTCCCCAGTTTTCTAGCTTCCAGTTAATGGAGCCAATAGAATGTACCAAGAGAGCAGAGGATGAGGTCAGAGTAAGGTTTCCAGGGTTGGTTATGTCCTTTTAACAAAGAGCACAGCTCCTACGAAACAATCTTCTCCTACAGTGACTCCAGTGGTTCCAGAAACTACCTCCTCCCTTGCCCTGTCTGGTCTAGGCCCTCACCTCTGTTGCTAAACCTGTGATGCTGCACCACCTCTTGAAGTTTTCCTTTTTTAAAAAAACTCTCTTTTATTACAAGTTTGAGTGAACCTTAACTAATATAGGTGGGAATGGGAATATAACTAATTATCACCCTCTAGATCTCCAAAAGTAAGCCCTAATAGTTGTTAATAAATTACTAGTAAACTACTCTTTAGCCGAAATAAAAATAAAGTTTTTATTATTGGCTCTTTGTTCTCCTATAAGTAGAAATTGAAAGACTTCATTTTTTAATCAGTCTGAGGCTCATCAGGAGAGCCCCGAGGGCTCAACGAGACAATTGCTGGGATGGAGTGAAATGCCAGCGCGGTCTCAGGGGAAATAGATGGAGCTCTCATTCCCTACCATCTGCCAGGGAAGAGCTGGAAGTAAAGAGGTAATGAAAACAGCTAATTTACTCTTTTTTTGGAAATTAGGCAAGTCCCAACATCGGTTTTATTAAGGCAAAAGGAACATTACTAAGACGCAAATACCCTTAAATACTTTTATCTGAATAGAATTCAACCAACTATAACTCTAGAGCTGTGCAGTCCAATACAGTAGCTACTAGCCATGTGTGGCTATTTAGATTGGAATTCATTAAGATTAAATAAAATTTAAAATGCAGCTCCTCAGTCACACTAGCTACTTTGTAATTAGTGGTACATGGGGCATTGGACAGCACAGATACACAACTTGTCCATCATTGTAGAACATTCTATCCAACAGCACCACTCCTAAGCATGAACCCCACCTTTCTGTATGTTGCATTTTTTAAAAAACTGCCATGTTTATTGCACATTTGGAGCACTATATTATCAGATGGCAGAGAACAATATTAAGTGTAAGTGTGTTATATTTTACGGAGAAGGAAAAGAGTTCTGCACTGTGACACTTTACAGGAGAAAAGACTTTATGACTTAGTTCAGAAAATTTTAAAATATGCATTTTAAAATGTGTTTAATTTGGGGCCACCGGTTGGCTCAGTTGGTTAGAGCGCAGTGCTCATAACACCAAGGTCACCGGTTCGATTCCCACATGGGCCAGTGAGCTGCACCCTCCACAACTAGATTGAAAACAACGACTTGACTTGGAGCTGACGGGTCCTGGAAAAACACACTGTTCCCCAACATTCCCCAATAAAAAAAATTATCAAATTTTTTTATCAAAAAAATTAATTAATTATCAAAAATTATCAAAAAAATGTGTTTATTTAAAAAGTGAAATAAGAAGATATTCACCCTAATTGAATTAAATATGTATACTTTTTCCCTCAGATATTAGACTGCGTATAATAGCAACTTAGTTCATTTTAAAAGTAATTCTTGGGGTGAACATAAAACCCTTAAAAGCCAGGTGTAATCTACTCAGAATTACTTTTGTTTTAGCATATTTGAAAGGGAAAGTACTTTTTAAATAAAAGCATGAAAAAAAGTGAAGGCATGCAACTCACCTACTCCAAGTAAGGGAAAGAAAAACTAGCATTTTAGGTATTTAAACTTTAAATCTATTGGAAAACAATGGGAAAGTTTATCATTAAACATTGCAGCCATAATAAGACCATTGATGAAGAAAAACATGGGAAAGATTTATGAAGAGTAGATAAACTATCTAGGATATTAGAATGGATTGGTATATGAATAAATCCAAATAAATAGCAAGCTTAGCTTAGATAAGAGGTCTTTAAATTACTTTTTATGCATCTCAGTATGCATCCTTTATATATTTTGAGATTAAACCAGTTTGCAATTTTTACTTTGAAACAAACAGAGAAGCTAGGGTTTCTTAGAAGGGCTGTCATCATGGTTAGGTTGTACTTATTACCTTCTTCTGGAAAATATGTTAAATGCCAGACCACATGTGTGTGTGGGGGAAGGACGGGGGAACCGAAAGTACTCTATTGACTATTTTAAATAGACATGCTGTTTTTCTGGAAGAAAAACAAAACTGAGGGACATGGAAAGAGGTAAATTGAGGTCATTTTGGACATAAGTAGACTGAAAATGGTCAGTCTAACGAGCTGCCAAGATTTTTAGAGGATTTTTTAAAACACTTTTTTATACAAAGATAGTTCCTATTCATTGTAGACATGTTAGAAAACACAATTAAGCAGATAAAAGAATATGAAAATGACCAATTTTTCTTTCCTAGAGATAAACTCTATTAATAATTTGAGATATATTTTTCCATAATTTTTGTTTCTTTCTATATAAAAATATATTAGTTTCACCACTTGAGTGTGTAAAGGTGAAACTTTTAAGTTGAAAGGTGCTTTTTTCTATATTGCAACATCTTGGATCATTAGAAGTTTTAAAATGTTATTTTTTTAAAGAGCAGTCCTCAAATATTCTGATCTCTAGGAAAGTTCCACGTAGTTATGGTGCTAAGAATTCCATTGCCTCAGTCAATCTAGAACCTGATTCAGACTCTTTGATATAGTGATTCCCTAAACAGTAAGTTCTCAATTTTCTGTGGTCAGAAACAAATAACCAAAAGAAAAAAAAAAAACAAATAAAGTAACCATCAACAATGCCCCCTAATTTTTTACTTCCCAAACCTCATTTTAATACTCTCAATGTCTTTTCAAATCCTGTAGAAACATATTCGTATCTACAAAGAAGGTAGAGGATAGTTCTTTAAATCACTCAAGAGGAACTAAGAAAACTTTAGCCCTTCATCTTAAATGAAACATGCAACACCATCCAAGATGAGAGTCATGATATCACCTGAAGTCAACAAGGAGCTACACACAAGTGCTGAAAATGAGAGTAATGTCTCATGTGTTTTAAGACCATCCTTCTGGAGGCGACAAAAGAAATGAGGAGGTTATTGTTACAGATAAAGGGAAAATGGCAGCAGAACTGAGGCAGGAGCAGTGTGGGTGGAGAGGAGGGAGAACATGACACATTTTGAGAAGGTAGATTTAACAGATCTAGCTAAGTAAATGGGTAAATGGGGAGCAATGAGGGGAGAGAAAGAGTCTACGTGTCTACCTGGTCTCCTGGCCTTTTTTTTTTTTTTACAACTGAAGTTACCAACTATGGAAAGAGATAAGGATTATAGGAGAAAAAGGGACATAAGAGCAGAAGCTTTGGGTCAGGCAAAATAATGCCACTTTTGATCACAGTAAGTCTGAATTGCCACAGGGTAGCTAAGTATAATATAGAGTAAGCAGTTGTAAACATCATTCTGAAACTGAATAAAGGGTTTGGGCTCAGAATATAGATTGAGGGCTGTATTTTCCTGTTATTGCAGGACTTCCCAGAGCCTTCAGGTTGGTGACATGTACTGCAAATCTAGAATAAGAGGTATATATCTGGCGTTTCTCACACTTATTTGAATGTGGCTCCTAGTGTTAGTGTTCTGTGGGATATGATTTTGGAGACATTGGTGTATCGGTGTCACTGAAGGCGGACATGGATCAAATCCCCAAAGAAATAATGTTGAGTGGGAAGAGAGGAGTACTGAAGATGAAACCTTGGAGAATCTAAATAAGCTGTGTCTGAAGAGTTTAAGGAGTGCAAACAGTGTCTTATTTTGATTCCTCCTTATCTTAATTTTCTATCCCGATGATAACTTTGCTATTATTATACTACCTCATAAATAAAATCATGTCTAAAGTTTCACAGCTTACTTAAGTGTATTATGGGCTTTTGACGGGTCTATGTCCATTCATACATTTATGAAAAAAATGTTTAACTCTTAAAAATTGTACCCTAAACTTAGACATATGCTGGAGAATATAAACATTTCGGTGGTGTTCAGCACAAGAAGAGGCTGGAAAGAGACTTGTGGGGAAGAACAATGAAGAGCAAGGCCTTGCTTAGAAGAGGTGATGGCTAATGTTATGTGCAAATTTGGCTAAGTTATGGAGCCCAATTTTTTGGTCAAACACTGGTCTACATGTCACGGTGACGGTATTCTGTAGATGTGACTAACATTTACAATTAGTTGACTTTAAGCAAAACAGATCACCCTCCATAATGTGGATAGGCCTCCATCAATCAAGTGAAAGCCTGAAGAGCAAAACCCACGGTTTCCCACAGAAGAAAGAATTCTGCCTCAAGACTATAGCACAGAAACCCTGCCTGATTTTCCAGCCTATGGCCTGTCCTACAAATTTCAGATTTGCCAGCCCCGTGATCATGTGAGCCAATTTCTTAAAGTAAATCTATCTTGCTCTCTCTTACCCTGACTGACACAGAAGCGGAGGGGGGAGAACAGTTCAAAGAAGCTGTGACCAGTGCTATCCAACTGTCCGATGCCCTAAAGGGGTCAAGATAAGGAGCAAAAAAACACACCATCAAATCAAATGGCCATTCTAACTCTCCCTACGGTGTTAACCTTTTTCGAGAAGCGTTTCAATCTTTGAGAAGTATTTCAAACCAACATTATTACCTCCACGCTTTGATTATTGTCACCCCTTGTTCTTACGGATTGCAAAGGGAAACGCTGTACTCCTGGGTATGAGTTCCTGGCAGAATCTATTCTTCTTTGCAATCCTGAAAGTTCCTAGTACTGAACCCAGTATAGTCGAGAAATTTCAACTGAATTCTCTTTGGCTACCTCTTCTCTTTCATCACCTGTAACTAATGAGATATGAAGCATTGCCACTTCCTCTTTCTTGTTCAGATCTGTCCTGTTTTGTTTTTTGTTTCTTTTCTATTCCCATTGTCCTGACCTTCACCTCACCTCTAGTCTTGGGAGCTCTGAAGCTAAGCAGGATTCCAGGATTAGTGGCCGCAGTGCATGAAGAGAGGGGATTGAGCAACCTGCTGGGGAAGAACGGTTCTGAGAGAGGAGTTAGGTACAAGGTCTGGTTCAGGGACAACCCCTCAGGCTCAGAGGGCAGGAGTTCTTAGCACAGATTGGCGTCCTTTTGCCCCTACATTCCATTCCAACATCACCATCGTGCCTGCATCTTCCGGAGACAGAAAAGACTGAAAAGCGCTTTTTCACAAACTTTTTTGAGACTCTGGAAATCCAAAGCCAACCTCAACTTTGGGAAAATGCAGCAGGATAGGTATAAGGAGGGGTTGAAGGATGCTGGCCACTTTATTATAAAAAATAATTTTTGTGGATTTCGGGCAGTGGTACGATGATAAATTTTAACAACCAGCTCTCTAGAAAGAAAGAGAGAAAACCCCAAATTTGTAGAACTTGTTCATTTTCATGGTGTGAACATTCCCACCAGGGCCAACTTGAAGCTACCAATGTGATGTCATTAAACATAGAGCTGGACAATGATAGACAGGAGCACATTATGACATAATAGTTTCACTCTACAGATAGAGCAGATGCAAGCAAACCTTAAGAAGGTAGAGCATAGCAAAATAATTAGGAACTGATGAGTTTTGAGTATTTATTGCTTTTGTGTTTAATATAATTTATTTTATTGCAAGTGTATGTAATTTAGTTTTTAATAATGCCTGTGTTTAACAACCACAGGCAGAATTCCTGAATATGTCAGAACGAGCTTTTGTAAGCTTATCCCCAGGGCCCCAGCGGACCTCTGACTCAGGGCCCCAGAGCACTGGTGGGGGGCAGGTGGGGCTTAGGGCAGCCCCAGCACCCACAGTTGGGGCTCTGACAGCTCCCAACGCACAAGGTTTGCATAGACTAATATTTATTGAGTTTAACTGAAAGCGCTCCTGAACAAGGTCACCTGCTACAAGCCCACAATTTTCACTCAACTCTGTGAGTGAGGGCTTCATTATCTCTGCTCTACGACAGAACAGAACCACAGAGCAGCCTCCAGGAAGTTCCTTTCATTTCATCAGCCATTCCTCCTCCTTGCCAATCTTGCTTTTATTTGAATGCCTTTACTTGTCACAAAAGCCTGGTGAACTTTGCTCACGTCTCTCCAGTTCCTTTGGCTATAGCTTGCTTTGTTTTTATACCTGGCCATCTTACGTTTTCCAAAAGGAAGTTTTTATTTTTGTATTTTCTCCTAATTGAAAAAAAACAAAAAAAAGAATCATGCATTTATTTCAGGGAGGAAAATGTGAAAATATAGTTAAGTAAAAAATATATAAAGCAAACCTACCCTCTAAGAGAGAAAACAATATTATTACCCTTGGTTTCCTGCACCCAGACAGTTCCAGGGCACTCTCCTGAACTTGCCTCTCTATTGAAAAAGTTCCTTCTACTTTGAGGACAAGTCTTAACCAGGTTAGCTTTTCTGTGTCTTTTTTGGGGATGGGGGTTGTTAGAGCAAATCTTCACAGATCGTTTTCATTTATACATTATTTAAACAAAAGAGGGGTTCTCTTTCTCTTTCCACTCCTATAGTTTATTCTCATTCCTTCTATTCCTTTAGCTTCTTAATTCATTTGAGGCCTTTATCCACAAGCTGGAGGAGGAACTCCTTGAGAAAGGGTAATGCTATGGTATTTTTCTATAGAGTCTCTCTCCTCTCTCCAAGCATTAGAGCCACATTTTCTAGGTCCTAACACCAGCACACAAGGAGGGCTTTGCCTTCTGTCTGTGACCAGGCTGTTCTGACTGTTGGAGCAGTTCTCAGCTTCGGGGAAGAAGCCTTTCGCTTCTTGTGGTCCTTCCATCCTTCCTAACACCCACATTTGTCTCTTCTGCTTGCACAAGAGGATTTTTCACTTGAAAAGAAGAGCCCAGAATCCACAGAATCCAATAATGATCATTTCTTTCTAATAAGAAAAAGCATAGAGTGAACATCATGCCCAATGATTAAAGATTTCCACGGCGACAGTTCCCTGGAGTGAAACACAAGGTCCTACTTTGGTCATACTGTCCACCAGGAAGGATCTTCATGGACATGCTATGTCCCTTGCTTCAGTACCTGTCTGAGCCAGGATGGGACTGGCACGCTGCCTTGTTGAAATTGGCTCCGCACCCTGTTTAAATGGGCATCCCGCCATACTAATTGATGGGTATGAGTGCAGACATGCTAGAGAACCAGTATGCACATCAGATCTGAGTAGGAGAAGGATTTCAGCCCAGAAATAGCAAAACGTTCATTATGCTGAGTTCTGGTGCCAGGGACAGGGAGAAGGTGGTATCACTATCATTGCTGCAGCTCAGAGTTTGGTTGTTATTGTTTTTAAATGCCTCAAATAGCTGACAAAACAGGGAAGGTATGGGCCTGAGAAAGAGAAGGAAGGGGTAAAGGGATTGACTTTCAAAACAAGTGGTTAGTATCCACTTGGGGTGCAGGAAGTCTTTTTATCATAGTAGTTTCTTGAGTAGAGTCACTTTTTAGCTGAGTTCTTTGGGCAAACACAGAAATCAGAGCCACTGCGTGGTGGGTTCCCAGGTGAATCATAGTGGGGATTGCTGAAGGAGGTGAGGTGGGGAGTTGCAGAGAACCACTTCCTACCTGGGGAGTGACTCTTCCTGCTTGTCCTTGATGCCCCGGCCACCCTATGAGATCAAAGAGCTCCAGCAGGCCAGCCATCAAGACCGTAGCCATCAACACATGTCCTCCTGTCAATTGCATATTTGGTACAGAAGAGTCCCACCGTTGGAAAAACAGCTCAATTTTGGTGTAGAAAAGAAAAACTTGACAATAGTAGAATAATAAAGACTTAGGAGTGGGTTCTGAATGTATACTAGAAGACTACCCCTGGATTTGCTCTGCAGCTGGAAATGACCTTCTTCGAAAAACCTGGTGATCAGCGGCCCAGGAGAAAATGAAGGTGAAGGACTCAAACACTTAATAACAGAGATAGTGGGCATCGAGACACAGGACTTAGTCAGTGACAACTACACGGGTCACTAGTGAAAATAAAATTAGTACCTCAATGCAGCCATATGTCCCAGCAAAATATATAAAGTTAAATAAAAAGCTTTGATTGAACTTCAAAAAAGTGCCTGTCTGTAGACTTTAAAAATTCACTCTGAATTGCTGCATCACTACCTGAATTGATTGACAATGTAGCAGACGATGGGCCCGTCAGTTCAGCCTCTCTCAGCCTTTGAACCAACTCCATTTCATTAGCAATCGAATTTCTGTGCAGAGCAGGAATAAAAGAAACCCTTGCTCTAAGCCCAATTTTACATCATCTCTCCCTTCCTGATTGTAAAAGTGTTTCATGTTTTTCTAATATTTAAGTCATAAAGTGAAAACGAAAAATTATAGAATGGTTAAAATAAGTGTGATCATGTTTAACTCACTTTTAGTTTCGCCTTACTTTTTTTTGTATAACATTTTTTTAAAAAGTTAACTTAAAAGGAAAATCACAATAGACTAGTGGGACCAAACCCAAAAGCTTCTTAGTCTCAGCTAAATTAAAATGATTGGAAATAAGATATTTTTTGGCTTTTACCAAAAGGCCCCGATTATGCACTTTAAACCAACGAGAAGCATTGGATTCAGAAACAAAAGCCAAAGAAAACCTTTTGTGTTATCCTTGGAGATGATATTAAAAGAACAGGAAGAAATACGTTGATTCGACTGCATTACTAAAAGGTAACAAAATCACTTGAGTTGAATGATTCTGCTTCTAATGTCTTCTCATGTTGGATGTATTCTAAGCTTCTTGCATAGAAACTTGTGCCCATAATTCCTAGTAATGCTCATTAAATGATGTATACATGTGGATTTTTCCTTAGCTTGGCTTCAAACCACATAAATTTTAACCAGTCCAATCAACTTTCTAAACCGACTGTCTCTGAGTACCTCTCCACCCAGATGGTACGATTCACAACGAACTTGGAAAAGTTTCAGCTTGGTGTAAGTGACACGTGACTTTTTCAAGTATTTTCTCTTTGTGGCGAATTAAAGGTCAGGGGAGGGAAGCAGGTCGTTTTCTTCCTCAGTTTTCCTCATGCAATTTGTTAATTTGTCCTGCCTAATAACCTTTAAGAATCTAATTTCACAATTACTTCTGACATTTGAAAGGCTGCTCTGAAATACTGTAGTGCTCGGCTTTTCCTTTCATGATTTCTACTTCTGAGACGGGGTGCTAGGCGGTTGCTTACTCATTCAGCTTTGAGTGTTTTCCTTTACAATTCTGACTTCTCAGACACTCAGCAACCAGTTCTGTGCAGAGGAAGCAATGATTTTCTTTTTCCCCAATGGCCCCCATTTTCCATAATGCTGAACGCAGTTCTCAGTGGTCAGTACTGTGTTTTTCAGGTATATCCTGCAAGATTCACAGTGTCTCTTCTTTGCAGTTTCGGTTACATATGGTTGTGTTTGTGTCCAAATTTTCTATTTTTATAAGGACACCAGTCACATTGGATTAGGGCTCACCCTGGTGACCTCATTTTAACTTACTACATCTGCAAAGACCCTATTATCGAATATGTCACATTCTGAGGCTCCAGGCATTGGGACTTCGACACATCTTGTTTGGGAGACACAATTTAACCCATAACACCCTCTCTCAACCCTTCTCCATGTTGGCCCAGTTCATCTTTTTTCGTTCTACAAATATGTTTAATTGAGTACCTACTGTGTGCCACACACTGGTGAGGCATAAAAGATAAAGCAGTGAAGAAGACCAATGAGGTCACTGTCCTCATAAAACTTATGTTGTAACATCAAAGCAGACAATAAACAAATAAAATGCGGTGTGACATAGTCTATGAATAAAATAAACAGGACCTGTGACTGGGAATAACAGAGGCAACAGGAGAGGTTGCTTTAGAAAAGGAGTGAATGTGGGCAGCCAGTTGGCTCAATGGTTAGAGCGCAGTGCTCATAACACCAAGGTCGCTGGTTCAATTCCCACATGGGCCAGCGAGAAACAACGGCTTGAAATTGGAGCTCGGCCGCTGGTGGGTGGACGGTTGGCTCAGTGGCTCAGCTGTGCCCTCCACAACTAGATTGAAAACAACGACTTGACATGGAGCTAACGGGCCCTGGAAAAACACACTGTTCCCCAATATTCCCCAATAAAAAAGGGGGGAGGGGAGTTCTTGGAATTATTTTAAAAAAGAAAAGAAAAGGAGTGAATGAAGCATAGGAGAAGCCGTGCCTTTCTTCATGGTTTATATTGCTTCCTATGAGATACCACAGACATTTACCTTTTGTGTAACTTCATTTGAATTGCCCTTTTATTACAATCCAGAGTCCTAACTAATATGAGTCTATTGTTCCATTTTACAGATGAGGAAACTGAGTCTTGGAGAAGTTAAATAATTTGCATGAGATCACATGGCCAGTAAATGGTGAAGCTACGATTTAGATCTGGGACAGGGAGACTCAAAAAGTTCCATTACACACCCTATAGACTTCTGATAGCTGTTAGATCCAGCTATGTCCTAATTCCATGAAACATACTTAAAGGAAACTGTCACTCGTTGGACATAAAAAGTAGGCAAAGATATATCTGCCAAATGTAAACTAAATGACATGTAAAAACTATTTGTAAAAAATATAGGTTTCAATGCAGAAATCATTAATGTGTAATGTGAGATATTTTATATTGATTTAAAACATACAATACACAAAGAAGATAAAAGAGCCAAGAACTATTTTATACCAAACAACAGTGATCAAAATGTATATAAAACCCAAAAAGTTAGAAATGCAAGGAGAATTGTCAAAACCACAGTCCTAATGGGAGACCCATACCTCTCAAAACTTGGCAGGTCAAGTAGTCAAAAATCTATAACATTATAGAGAATTTGAATCACAAACAATTAATAAGCAAGCCAACATACAAAAACTACACATTCTTTCCAAATCCACATTCTTTCCACGGAACATTAAAAAATTTATTATGTATCAGGCCATGAAGAAAATCTCAATAAACTCCAAATATTATATACAGCCATATTCTCTGATCATTATGCAAGAAAACTGGATGGTAAGAATAAAATATATCTAAAATAAATCTAACTACATGGAGGGAAGACTATTTTAGACTTTTTTTTTTTTTTTAAAGTAAGAACTTTTCAGAATGAGGTACATCTATCTACATGTGTGGCTATATACATCTCCAAATTAAATTAAATTAAAATAGCAGGTTATAAAACAATTTAATTTTTATATATTTAAAAGGATATTCATATATATGATATTAAACACATAAATAACCTTTCTGGAAGAATGCACAAAAAACTGTTGACATTGGCTATCTTAAGAGAAAGGGGAAGGGGTCAGAGGCAGGAAGGGGAACGTTGGAGTGAATTTAAATCACACACAATTAACAAGCTATCCAATATACAAAATTACACATTCTTTCCAAATCCCTATTGAGTATATTTTAAAGTTTATTATATAGCAGACCATGAAGAAAACTTTAATAAATTCCAAATACTACATACAGGCCACGTTCATTAAATGAAATGAGCACAACATAGCAAAGGTGAACAAAAATGGCACATAAAGAAAACTACAGACCACATTCATTTATCCATATCAATAAAAATGTCCTAAATAAAATATTAGTAAACAGAATCCAGCGACATACTGAAGTAATAATTACACCATGACTAAAAGGAGTTTGTTTCAAGAACATAAGAAAATTCCAATATTTAGAAATCTTTAATGTAATTTCCTATATTCAGAGAAAAGCCATATGATTATCCCCACAAAAGATCAAAAGCGTTTGATAAAATTCAAATATATTCTAAACCAAATTCTTAACAAGACAAGGCTAGATGGATAATTCTTCAACATGATGGTCTATATATCTATAGATATAGACATAGATGTCTTTTCTCCAAAAAACAAGGACTAGACTCAATTATTTGAATTACACTGGGACCTCTAAGGTTTACCGATTGACTAGGAGACCACATTAGAAGCATTATCAACTTGTGATCTCCAACTGATGTAGGTCCCACTTGAGGGTCGCCAACAATTGTAAACATCACTTTCTTTCCAGGGCACCAAGTACACCCTCAGGACAGTATGTCCTTTTTGTGTGGAAGCCAGGCATTAACTTGGCTCCCTCCCAAAAATACGGTGACTTGTACTTTGGGGGGTGGGGTGTCACAAGAGCCCTTCAAGGGTTTAAGGGAACACCATGAGTAGATCATATAGCTTTCGGATGACTATGGAGACCTCTCCAAAATGAGGTACTATTTGTTACTCGGAGTTGTGTCCCAGATAGCTATCTCATTATTTACACACACTTTGCCGGCAGGTATCACCATGATAGGAGGTAGGAGTGCTCCAGTTAGAAAAGGTAGTATAAAATGTGTCCTTTACTTTAGCTGAGTGGTCAATAACACCACCCAGGCCCTGGGAGCCATTTAGGGCAGCCTCAATTCACTGGCCAGGCTTGTTATAGATGATAGAATTGCCCTCCACTTCCTCCTCCTGGGTCAAGGAGAAATGTGTGCAATCACTAATACATCCTGCTGTACCCGGAGTAATGCCATGACCAAGTAGAAAGTTCAGTGCTGAAACTTCAGGAGAAAGCCATCTGACTTTCCAAGGTAGACCCTGGTGACTTATGAGATTTGTTAAACTGGTTGGACTGGAACGCTGGGGGGCATGGCTGAAGTTGACCCTGTAAGTTGCCCTCGTCTTGTTGCTTGGAATCGTGTTAATAGTGGCCTTAATTGTGGTAGCTTCAGAGTAGCCTCATAAGTGCTCTATGAGACAGATTCAATGGATTTGGTCCCAGCCTCGAATAGATAACTCAGAATAGCCAATGGAGTGGCATACTGAGGGGGAAATTCTCCAGAAGCCAAGATAATATAAAACAAGGGGTGGATATTATTGAGACACAATTATCTACTGATCTGTTGCATTCCTGCCTGTCTTGAAAAAGGTACCATCTGCCCTTAAATTTCAGACTATATTCAAGGATGTCTGTATAGCAAACAGTCTTAGAAGATAAAGATATTTCTCCTCCCAGAGCAGAGGGTAGGTTTGCTTACAGCCTTGGACTATAAAGATAATGTCTCCCTCTGGAGTAAAGATGACACATGCTTACTGCTTAATATAAAAGATTCAAGTTCCCGAAGCTCAGGGTTTCTATCCTGTAATACAACCACTTCATGTGCAAGCATCTATCTGGGTCCATCTGCACTACTCCCATAGGACTTGAGAACAAGGATAATTGACACAAATATGCTGATGTTCATGCTTAATGCTGTGCTGAGAGCAATAAAGTTCTTCATCTCTGACCTGGAAGTCTCATGTCTTTTGCCAGCATGCATGAAACCATGGCGGCCAACTTGTTAGCTTGCAAGTAAGGTAACATCTCAAGCCCTTCATATACTTCTTGACAGTAATAGAAGTAATAGAAGATAGCATTAGAAGAAGTAATAGAAGATAAAAATTGACTTGTCTAGGCCAGCTTACAAAGAAAACCATTTTGAAAATAAAAATACCATGGCTTCTTGTCTAATGAGAACTTAAGTTATCTTGACATCACTTAGACCTGGAGGAATTGTCAAAACCTTCCCAAAGTTCCCTCCAAATATGGCATCCAGACTCATAAAGTCCAATCTAGACTCTTCCATTGCATGATTTCTAAGACTTTCTTAAGTTCTACCTTTGAAGAAGTCTTTCTTTATCTAATACACAAAACTTCTCTCCAGAGATATCAAGCCATCTTGCAAAAATGTGATACTGGTTTCTTCGTTTTTCTTCTGGGGGTTTGATTTCAATAGCCCTGGGTCCCTGAAAATAAAATTCTCACATCACTCACTCATTTATTTATTCACCAAATATCTGTAACACTTTGTACGTCCAACACGTAGTAACTGCTTAATACCATGTATTGAATGAGTAAGCTAGTTACTCCAGTCTCGTTAGGAGATTGCTATCAATCAAATCAATACTCAAATACTATGTAATTATAAACTGTCTCTGCTTCATCAGTCCCTCCACTGACCCACGCAGGTTCCCCATCTCAGCAGCTTTCAGCCAAACACTTGCTCACTGAGGGGGCACACCCCACTCTCTGCTGATTTGCATGCCCTACACCCAACTACTCATGCAAATTTCATTGATTACTGCCTCTGTGTACATCCCAGATTCTCATCACTGTCTCATCCCTCAAGTGTCTTCAAAGAAACAAGAGTCACATTAAGAGTCACTTTATAATACGACATATCTTAAAAAGATGACCGAAATAACAACTAGAAAACTAGAATGCCAACTCCTTCCAGGGTCTTTGTGAACAAAGCAAATTGACCTGGTACTTTCCTGAACAAAGTAAATAGAGGGTTAGCCAGGCACAAAAAAATGTCTGGTAGCAGACTTCATTTCTTGTAGTAAATACTGCTACCTGTAATCATATTAAAGTAGTTGCTGTCTCCTCAAGTGTTGGTTGGCATTGCAAAATAGCACTTACCAACCACTTTGTAACAAAGTATAGAAATGTCTGTGTTTTAAACATCCTCCTTAATCATTCAGATCATAAGTGGGATGTGACTTTGAGTGGAGGAAATATGTGACTGACATCGAATGTGGTAGAAACCGATCTCATGTTCAAGCTTTGGTATGGGGCGGGGTAATGCACCAGTTCTGGTCACCGGCAGCCAAATTTGCTGTCAATAATAAGATAAATCCACGACAGGGTAAGATTTGCTGTCTACTACAGAAACTTGCTTCTTGTTAGTGACATTATTTTGCTGTTCTGTGACCTCCTTCTAGGGGTGATGAATAATATGACAGGCTTTCTGTGAGCTTGTCCAGTAAAATTTACACTTCTTTGCAGTGAAATGAAATTGGGTGTGGAAGCTATAGTCAGTGCATAGGTTGATATTTTCTTAGACATTAACACGATCTTGTTATGATGCTAATTTCATTTGGAAAAAAAATAAAATAAATGGTTGCTTTTTGGAAATAAGATTTCTAAGTCTCTGAAGTATTCTGCACTTCACCCAGTCTCTCTCTCTGAATTCAACACTTAATGCAGTAACTCATGCTTGCTTGAGAACCTCTTTTCTGGAGATCGATTCCATAGATCTTTAGTTTCAAAATTGCAGACGAAATAAGTGCTACTGTGAGTGGTGATTGAAAGAAGACTGCATTCAACTTTCTCTTCACATTAAGATGAAATGACAGCAACAAGAGCGTGACAGGTAAGGAGTGTTTGTGGGTATGATGGGAAATATTGGTGAAACCGATATTTGTTATTGGAAAAACGATCAATAAAGCTCCCTCCACTGAAAAAAAAAAAAGAATTGGGGAAAAAAGAGGTTTTCTTCTTTTCATGTTGAATGACTAAGGAGAGAATTTCACAGAATTCAAGAGGGATGAATCCAGAGATTGATGACAGCCAGCTGTGACAGGCAGCCAGTGAGAAAGTACAAATGATGCATCTCCATCATTCACAGCTTGCACAGCTCTGTAGTCTGTGCCAGAGAGAGGCTGAGGAGGCTTGCCAACCATTGCTGGGTCTCAAAAATCAAACCAACTGTGCCCAGGGTTTCTCTGAGCAGGTTTCCATGAGCAAAAACATAGTAGCCAAGTTCAGGTTAATTAAAAAAAAAACGAAAACAAAATACCAGCAAGTGGTTGATTATTGTACACAGGACCGCACCAAGTCAGGAACTAACAAGTGGTGTCGCACTGAACTCTAATTCTAGAGCATTCTTACATGATGGCAGCCACCAGTGGCAGACTGTTTGTGGTGTTAAGAGCCACGGTATTCTTTTGCTCCATAACCCGTCTCCTATTTCCACCGGACAGCAAGAGGCCCCCCTGTGAGATAAACCTGTCACAGATAAGCAGAGAAAAGGGAAAAGGAAGTATGCTAATGACTGGCAGTCTCCTTGAGTACCTTCCCCTCAATCAAAACTTTCTAGTTTATCTGCCCACTTGAAATAGTTTGAAGTTTTCATTCTTTCCCTTAATTTCTTAAGGCGTTAAAGGTTGTGGTCCTCCCTAGTCAAAAGAGCAAAGTAAATTTCCTGGACAGGCCAGCAGAAATGCCCTTTGGTGTCAATGTCCCCGTTCTGAGAAGCTTCAGAACGCCTGCCACAACCACGGCCTCTTCTGACCGCCCACATAGGTTTGTATCTTGTGACGTCACAGCCATGGCCACAGCTTATTGGACCAGGGACAGATGTGTGTTAGCCAGCTATAACTTGGCTAGAGGCTATCAGGAAATGCAGCAGAAGAGCTCTGCCATAAAAGGACATTGGATAGGTACTGAGAGTCCAACCAGGAACTCTTTCTGAGAGACTGAATGCAAAGTATTCGGAGTCAGCTGCCTGCAGAGGCCAAGAGACATATGCACAAAAGAAGACAGTAAGCAAAAATTATGTGGTAGTAGAAGCTCTGAGTAAACAGACATCTTGAGATAAATAGAGGAGATTAAAAATAGTTATATAGGGGGCGGCCGGTTGGCTCAGTTCGTTAGAGCGCGGTGCTCTTAACAAAGTTGCCCGTTCGATCCCCACCTGGGCCACTGTGAGCTGTGCCCTCCACAGCTAGATTGCAACTACTTGACTTGGAGCTGATGGGTCCTGGAAAGACACACTTAAAATAAATAAAAGTTTAAATATATATATGTAGTTCATTGTAGTAGCAACAAAAGCAGAAATAGAACCCAAGAGAGAATAGAGAATTAGTTCTAGAAAAAAAATAATAAGTGGAGATAAGCAGAACAGAAGACTTGAATCATGAGCATGGCAGACTGCTAGAGATACTATTAAGTCATTAGACAGATGATGAGAGATTTCATTGCATCTTACATAGCAATACTGTTTCAGTTCTCTGGGGGCTTAGCTTGGGTTATTTTCACTTTTTCTGGATTTACTTACTTTCCTTTGTAATCTTCCAAAAAGCCCTGTTAACTAAAAGAATAGACTGTTCTGTATTCCTTACATCCTCTAAGAACCTAGAAATTCTTCCGGTCACCTGGTAAATGGGTCAGCGCAACACACTCAAATGCAGTAAAATTCAAAGATCTCCAGATTGTACCTGTTTTAATAAGCCGGAGCTACAATATGCAAACCTGTCATTCTCTTTGAAGGAGATATTCCAATATGCCCTGGACTCTATGGACTCCTGGAACCTTCACCGATGTGGTAAGCCCCTTCCTCTATTTTATGGAATATATGCATTTCCTTTCCTCTTGCAAACATGTACCTTATCAAGGCATCTAGGCTGCCTCTGAATTTCTGCTCTTCAACTCCTGTGAGCATGATGGTATACATCTAGTGGCCCACTATTATGTCCTATGGGATGATAGGATGCTCAAGGTACTTGTGTACTGTACGGTGGCCTGAAAATGGACAAACCCTGAGGCAAAATAGTAAAGGTGGTCTACTATTCCTACCAGATGAAAGCAAACTTGACTGCTTCCTCTGCTTCAGAAACAAGGGTCAGCAAAGTAGAATCTGAAGCTGAAATCTGGCTCATCGCCTTTTTAAATTTTATGAACAGGATTTATTTTTTTAGAACAGTTTTAGATTTACTGAAAAATGGAGCAGAGAGTCCACAGAGCTCCCACGTAACTCCACCAACTCCCACGGTTTCTCCTATTATCATCTTACATGATATAGTACATTTATTACAGTTAATGAAACAATATTGGTATATTATTACTAAAGAAAGTCCATAGTTTCTTCAGACTGCCCTAATTTTATCTCTTATTTTTCTGTCCCAGGATCCCATCCAGGACACCATATTACATTTAATTTTCATATCTCCTTAGGCTGCTCATGGCTGTGACAGTTTTTGATGACTTAGACAGTTTTAAGGACTAGTGGTCA
Source organism: Rhinolophus ferrumequinum (assembly GCF_004115265.2). Classification (NCBI taxonomy): domain Eukaryota; kingdom Metazoa; phylum Chordata; class Mammalia; order Chiroptera; family Rhinolophidae; genus Rhinolophus; species Rhinolophus ferrumequinum. Next base: position 19,219,764 of record NC_046301.1, on the reverse strand, counting down.
GGAATATTATAGAATGTTTTTCTATTGGAATTTGATAACTTTCTCATGATTCTCATGATTAGGGATTATGGATTTGGGGAAAGAATACTACAGATGTAAAGTGCCAGTTTCATCACATCATATCAAGGGCACATATTATCCACATGATTTATGACTGTTGATATTGACCTCAATCACCTGGCTTGAAGCAGTGTTTGTCGGGTTTTCTCGATGATAATGTTACTTTTCTCCACCTTTCTATACTGTTCTCTTTAGAAAGGAGTCACTATGTAAAACCCCTACTTAAAAAATTGGGTTATGATCTACGTCCTTTAGGAAGGAGTATTTACATGCTTTTTTGGAATTCTTCTGCATGAGAGTTTTGCCTCTTTTCCACATTTATTAATTTATTCAATCACTTCTTTGTATCAGTATGGGCTCATAGATATTTATCTTATACTTTGGGCTGTAATCCAATACTACATTGTTTTGTTGCTCAAATTGTTCTACGTTTGGCCATTGGGAGCTCTTTAACTTGGCTCCTTTGACGTATCCCACATCAATGTGATTTTTTTCTTTTTTTGAGCACTTTCTTACTTTATGGCTCTTCTTGCCCCAGACCTAGAATCAGACATTTCTCCAAGGAGCCCTGGTTCATTTTATTGGTGCATTACATTAGAAACCAAGATCTGGGCATTAGATACGCTTACTTCTACTGGGGTACTTACTGCCTATTTTTGTCAATCAAACTTTATTGGAACACAGCCATGGCCATTTGTTGCATGCATGGTTTACGGCTGCTTTCATGCTACAATGACAGAGTTGAGTAGTTGCAACAAAGGCCACATGATGTGCTAAGTTTGTAGTATATACCATCTGGTCCTGTACAGAAAAAGTCTTGCAACCCCTAGGATAGAGAAAAAAGAATAAACTAAAGCAGAACCTGCACACATAGACTCTAATAATTCCCTCCAATAGGGAGACTGCATCTAGAGTAGAAACTGAAATTAGAGTCCTCATCTAATTGAGTTTACAATAATCTACTGTACTCTCTGAGATTCATCCATGTTCTACTCCAGTCAATCCAGAACGTTACAGTACATGCTTCCAATACCTAATTCTGTCATTAATTGTAGCAATCCCCTCATGAATGTTAAATTGCTTTGTTTAACTCTTCGGGTGGGACCTAGAGGAAGCCCTGGAATGCCATTCCCCACCAAGCTGAGGACAAAGTCTCTGCAATTGAAATGTGTATTCTCCTCCTCCTGACGTAGAACCCGAGAATCCATTCCCCGATCATATTTCAAAAATATTTTTGATAATATGAAATAAGGAAAAAAGGTCTTTATTCCATAAAGACTTTTTCTTTGATATTTGACTTTGTAATTGCTCTTCCCTCCCCCCACAAGGCATGCTGCCATTTTAATTGTGGTTCTGTAGACAATGAAGGATGTGGGGAGTATGGAAACAAAGAGGTGTCATACCACAGAAAAGAGAAAAGAGAAATAAAATCTTGGTATCGTTGCTCCTAAAGCCCATTGGCCATAGCCCTGTCAAAGGAATCCCTTCTGAACAATTAAACTCTGTTCAGAACCTTCTGCCTGCCCTTGTAATGCTGAAGCCCACTTCTTCTCCTCATGGAGCCACCTTTGTATCTCCACTCCATCTGTCTCCACTGTCCTCTGGCCTGCTCCCCTCCTGAGAAAGCTATAAAATCCACTAGAGAAAAAAAAATCTCTGGAGAGCAACGTGGCTCTTCTCTGTCTTACTCTGTCTCTTCAGCAATAGAAGCATGGCCCTATCTTTGTTTTAATAAAAATCTTATTACAGTGTTTTTCCAATCAAAAGAATGGTCTCCCTGAAGACGAATCTGTCTCCACCCCTAGAGAAATAGGAACAAATAATACTAGGTAGGTTTAAAAATAGCAGTGTTGCACTGTACACCTGAAGCTGAAACTGAACAATAATGAGTGTCAACTACAAGTCTATACACACACACACACACACACACACACACACACACATATACACACATATATATGTATATAGTCACAAGAAGTGGAGTACAGCATTAGGAATAGAGACAGTGGAAATGTAATGGTTCTGTGCGATGTCAGAGGGATAGCAGATGGGGGTAGGGGGGTTGACACAGTGTGAGGGATAGAAATGATAAATGTCGAACTGTTATCAGTGATATTGTAATAACTACATATGGTGTCAGCTGAATACCAACTAGACTTATCAGAGTGATCATTTCATAAGTTTCCTAAGCGTCTAATCACTATGTTGTACACCTGAAACTAATACAAAGAAAATGTCCCCCCAAAAATAAAAATAAAAATAGCAGTGTTCCCAAATCTACCTTACACTATTTCACCTACCAAACATACACACACATATAGGTAGCTAGGTAGGTAGGTAAGTAGGTGGGTGATAAGTAGATAGGAAGGTACATAGATGGATGATAGATATAAATTGTGAGCTTCACTTCCTAAGGAGAATCATTTCGATATTGACTTGCCACACTTCCCCAGCTTTCCCATGTCTGCCTCTACATTGTCATTCCCCCTTGGTCTCTGCTCACAGGTCAGGTGACCCACTACGTGGCAGCAGTCCGTGGAGAAAATCACATTTTCACGGATGTGGTGCCTGCTGGCTGCCCAGGTCACCCTGCATCACTCATGAGGATGTGGTGTTTCAGGAGCCCTCACACTGTTCCTCGAGCTGACCCTACTTGGCTCTGACTAGCTCATGAGACAGCAGTAGTTGGGTGTTTAGCCATAGAATGAATTGAGCTCCACTGAGATACAAAAGAAGATCCAAAAAAAGATCAAGGGAACAAGCAGGTAGCTTTTATAGACAAACCACTCCAAGTCGGGGAGGATAACTGCAAAGGAGCCTCTGATTCTTGCCCCTGAATGTCCCCCCTTTCTAGAGAGTACTTTACATTCTGTCCTCATCATTCCTGGGGCATATGGTCATCATGTCCCCTATCGTAGACATAGACAAAGCGCCATCCAAAAAGGCAGAGGAAATGACCAAGTAGAATTCTTCTGAGGTGAGTGGAGTTAAGAATCTGGCCCTAGACAGGCTGTTCTTTCCTCTCACAAAGCAAAACCAAGGAAATGAACAGAAATTTAAATCCCTTTCCTTTTCTTCCTTGTCCCAGCAAAGACTGGAATCTTCAAATGGACTTTGGTGAAACAAAAGAAAACAGTTAAAGATGCAATTTTAAAAATCTCTAAAGGCCAAATTTACAATGTAGAAATTTCTGATAATTAAATGCTGGTAACAAGTTGGTTGACTCAGGCTAGGATTCGCTTCCTTCTGATTCTGTCTTTTTTCTCATGGTTTTTGTTGTTATGTTTTCATATGGATTTAGGATTTCTCCTCATTCCATCTCCCTCAATTCACCAGCAGACCAGCACAAATACAAAAATGTTGCCTGTTAATAATAACAGTTGCCATCTATCGATCATCTATCATATCCAAGCACTTTCTGTAAGAATTCTATAATGTAACTAATGAAAATAATTACATAAAAATAATAATAACTTCGGAGAACATTTCCTACATGCCAGGCTTCATTCTCATGTAATCCTCACAAATATCCTAGGAGGCAGGGATTATTATCACCATTTTAGAAATAAGTAGATACTATTAATTTCATGCTGCAGATGAGTAGAGAGGTAAACCTTAGAGAGGTAAATCACTCAGTTATTAAGTGGCAGAGACAGAATTTAAACCAAGGTCTCTGATTTTTAAAATCCACTTTTTTAAAAAAAGTGCTCCACTCCACCGAAGAAGTGAATATACCTCCTCACAACCAGAGAACTTCTCTTTTCAAAAAGGCTGCAAAGTAGAGGTCTAACATAAATGACCCCACTGTTGGGCCCCAACCAAGATCAAGTTCTTAATTCCACTCACTTCCCGGAGAATTCTGATTAGTCTTTTCTCTCCTGTTTTGGGTGGTCCTTTCTCTTCCCTTCTCTGGGACAATTCCTGACTTACCAGTATAGTTCATGATATTACTACAACATTGTGGTAGCGATACTTCTGAGGCAGAAGGAGGATGCAAGGCCTTCCCTTGACTCCTGGGGACGTGGGAATGCCTGTACCACACATGGCACTGCCCTTCCTCGACAACAGAGTGAGAGGTGTGCTAGCCCCATGATAAACACAACACCTCTGTAGTCACCTGTGCCTTCTGATGGCTTCCCACGCTGGAAAGCCATCAGAATGTGATCTTTGTTAAGTCACCAATTGTGCCTTGGGTTCTTCATTCGTAAATAAGAAGAGAACCTTCTCGTAAGTTGCAATGTACATTATAAACAACATGTGGAGAACACCCAAGCAGGCCTAGGACAAATGGGAACTGTTATTATAAACTGGCTTCCAGGACTCTGTTTAGCTTCATTGTTATGTTAAGATGAAATTACAGAAGATGCTAATGAAAGAAATCAATATTTTGCATTTAACTTTTGTGAACAGTTTAAACGTCATAGTCATTGACAAGGTGGATCCCAGCAATTGTTCAAATTTTCAGTTTGGGCCAGAGCTTTGGAGTGTAACAGGAAGTGAATGGACAAGGTGAGCTGCCAAAAGCCTCCCCCTTAGGCATGTCATTAGATGGGATGTGCGGACTTCAGCCAGCTCTTCTCTGTCCAGGCTCTGAATTAGTGGCTCTGACAAGAACGAACATGTGAGCCTCAACACTCCGCTGATTGTGCACTTTTGGCTTTCCTTGACATTATTTCTTACTCTAAATTCCACAAATCATCACTTCCTCTTTTATCATATTTTAGCATGAGTGATTTAATGCCACCAATATTCAAAATAAGTCTGCACAGGCACCGGTGTCAGTCACAGGGCTAGGAGCTTTTCATACATTGTCTCCCTAACTTCTAGAACAACCCAATGAGCTAGAGACTCCATCTCAGAGATGACTGAAGTTCAAAGAGTTAAGTAACTTGCCCAAAGTCACATAACTAAGAACTAGCAGAATCAAGTCTGTCACATTTCAAAGTTGATGTAGGGAATTAAGATATTTTGCAAGTCTATCTTTCTTGGGGTTTTGTTTTGCTTTGTTTTGTTTGTTTGCTTACTTTCTTCATCAGCCTGAGAGCTGCTTCACTTAAGTTTTCACCTCCACCTGGAAGTCTTCCCTGGCTCTCTGAGACGGGTCAAGTGGCCTTCTCGGACCTTCCAGAGAGTCGTACATGGAAGTTGATCATAGTAATTCTCACACTGAATGACAATGATAGGTGTTTGCTTTCTGGCGTCCCCTTCTGGATGGAGCATCATCAGGCAGCATCATCTTTGCTTCCACCATACTCCACACAGTGCTTTGTGCCTTTGCAGGGGCCCAAGGCAAATTGTGACCTTGAACTGCCAACCTGAAGCCCTAGGTCAATATTAACACTGAATACTTATGCTAAAGTGAAAACCTCGAGATACAGAGACACCAATAATCTCAAATGTGTTTGCTAAGCAGAGTGTGTGTGTGTGTGTGTGTGTGTGTGTGCGCGTGTGTATAATGAGAATATGTACTACAAGCTTTCTCTCTCCTCCTATCCCATTATTATTCCCAACAGCACTAAAGCTATGGAATTTTTATTTCTCTCCCTGAACATCAGATATTTCTCTGTTCCTTTTAAATAAACTCCCTCATTTTACTTCTTCCCTTCTCTTCCATATTTCCTTTACCTCAGACAAGATATGAGCCCTAAACCCTCCTTAACTAAACTTTGAATGAACTATAGTTTGTTTCGTGTTGGAGACAATAAGGAGGGCCAGAAAAGACCATTCAGTTGAAATGAACAATCTAGCCCCATTCTTCTTGAAAAATAATAGCATAACTAAAATTACAGAACGTTTCACATGTGGCAGTGATCATTAAGCACTTTGCTTATATTTATTCATTGATTCCTCACAACAATCTTATAAGGTAGGTGTTATTATTATCCCCATTTTACCAATGAGGAAACTGAGGTACAGACAGGGGAAGTAACTTATCCAAGTTCATACGGCCAGTAAGTATGGGAGTCAAATGACAAAACCAGGCAGGTTGGCTCCAGAACCCATGACAGCCCAGTCCCACTTTCTACTACTAGGGCCTTTTACTCCATTATGAAATGAGGACCATGAGAATATTGACCTTATTTCAACATGTCTAAGTTGGAAATTATAGGATCTTAAGTTAGAAGGGACCTTGTAGTCAAACCTAACTCAATTTCCTACCCACTGCGAAATCCCTTCTGGAACTTTCCAGATTGATGAGTAGTCATTCAACTCGGCTTCAGTATTCCCAGTGACAGGAAAGAAATACTGCAATATAAATGTGAAATATAAACTGTTCATAAATAAATTATTGCATAATAAAAATATGCCTAATGGCTATCCTCCCCTAATATGTTCATTGGTAGTTTTTTTACATCTAAACTTGTCTTGATAAAATTGTTTCTTTAAAAAGACTTGGTATAATTTGTCTTGAGACACCTAAATTTTCCTTTTGTACTTCCTTATTAATGGGCTTATTTTCAGAGAGGAAAGTACAGCAAAGACGAAAGGGAAAAAAATAATCACATTTGCTCATGCTGTTGTTGTTTGAGGGTTAAAAATAAATGCTAACAGTGTGTGAGTGATCTTTTTAATACTTGCCATTAATTTCCTACATATACTTTTAAAAAGCTATTATGGTACTGTTTTCTCCTACTATTTAAAAAGTCTGTTTGAAATGAACTACTGGAAAAGTTAGGATATCATAAATCATGCTAAATAGAAAAATTTCTTTGATATTTAATCCCCAATTAGGATGAAAATATCAATTGCAGCTGTTCATTACGTACATTCTTAGTGTTTATGCCACAGCAGGGGAAGAAAACCCAGAATCCCATAATTTTGGAGAAATGTCTAAACACTAGTGTTACACAAAACTTGCAAGTACAGACGGTCTTCGACTTACGATGGAGTTACATGCCAATAAACCCACCATAAGCTGAAAGTATCATAAGTCAAAAATGCATTTAAATACACCTAAACTACGGAGTGTCGTAGCTTAGTGTAGTCTACCGTACTGTGCTAAGAACACTTACATTAGGCCACAGTTGGGCAAAACCATCTAACACAATGAATACACTGGAGAGTATTGGTTGTTTAGCCTCCTAACCATGTGTCTGACTGGGAGCTGTGCTCACGGCCACTGTCCAGCATCATCAGAGAGTATTGTACCGCACATCATGAGCCCAGGAAAAGATCAAAATTCAAACTTTGAAGTATAATGTCTACTGAATGCATACCGCTTTCACACTATCATAAAGTCATAAAAGTTGTAAATTGAATCATTGTAGGCTGGAGGCTGTCTGTATAGTATCATGAGAGACAATGGTGCCACCACATCAAAGAATGTGGGTTCTGCAGTTAGACTGCCTGGGTTTCAGTCCCTCCAGTTTCTGCCATTTTGAGATGTTGAGAACATTCGATGTTCTTACCATAATGCCTAGCACACTAGAAAAATTAATGATATTTTTCTACTCCAATGAGATTTTTTTAGAAGTGTTGGCAAAGCTTGGCGCTGAGAATGAGGAGTCAGGCTCAAAGTCTTATAGTCCAAAGTTGTCTAACCATTCCCTTGAATTTATCCAAAAATAAAAATAGGGGGAGTAAGGTAGCTCATGATTGACACATCAAAGCACCAAAAAGACAACCAGAGCCCAAGGAAGTACACGGACGCAGTAGAGTCAGGCGTGGCTAGGCCCCATGTCAGGAAAGACACCAGCAGCCATTGTAGCCAAACGCCCGAGATCCGCTCCTGCAGTCCTCAGGACCAGAGGTTTAGGTTGCTTGAAATTGACCTATCTCCTATATGTCTTTCCTTGTCATAGAGGAATGGCCCCGTACCAGGCTTCCAAAGACACGGACTTTGGCTCTGGGTCTGCCCTTTGTCAAATTTCAGGCAGGTCGCATTTTCTGAACCTCATGTTTTTTATAATAATTTTTTTTTCTGCTTCCCTTAGTGTTATTGAGATACTGTGTGGGAATGTGTGTTGAAACCAAGCCTTCTGAGTACTAGCTATACAAATGTCCTATTGTATCCCTAATACTGCCGGTTTCTAATACAATTACTGACTTCCCAGGATTTAGCAAGCAGGGGCTGGGAGGCAGGCTGATGCAAAAGCAACTGGCCACATACGATAACAAAATGCACAAGTTTTCTTTTCTTTCTTTTTTCTTTTTTTTTTTTTCTTTCTTTCTTTTTTTTTTTTTTCCTCACAAGCCTAGCTTAAGGCTGGGCACATACCAAATGCTAACAGAGCCCTGTGCACTGATTTAAAAGGGTTCACTCTGCCTTGCATTTTTAGGAAGCACTTAGAGCGCACTTTTTCAGTGGGTGACAATGTTGACATCAAATGCTCAGTGTAAAACATCAGTCCAAATAGAAGGAATGCAGTCCTAAAATCAACTAGACTAGCAGAGTGAAAGAGGGCAGATTCAACACGTGTTTTAGAGCAAGGGAGCCACAGTACACTTTGCAATACGCTCAGTGACATGAACAAAGTTCACAGGTGATCTTTGTACTAAACTATTGCCTTTCCTTGTTAGGCAATTCTCTAAAATCTCTCTATATTAAAATTATAAATATAGAAGTTTCCCTCAAGTAAATGAGGCGTTATACCATTTTTAATGATTAAATATGGCATTTTCTCTGTCTTAATGAAACAATTAATTTTGTTCAACTGAGTGATATTGTTGATGAAAAGAATGACAGATGTGTGGCAGTATGGTCACAGAATCCTCGAGGAATCAGAGAATTTTACAGACCGAAATCCAGAAAAAGCCTGACCCAAATCCAATCTCGTACTCACAGTATACAAATAAGTCTCCATCTGAGAGTCAAAAAGCTGATTTCTGGTACCATCTGAGCCATGAAATAGCAGTGCTACCCTAAGCGAGTCATCAGAACTTCCTTTGACTCAGTTTATGGTTCAGTATAAACAAAGAACTTCCAATTCAATGATACTTCACATGAAGTTCACTATGCTGGCATTTGTTTATATTATTTTAAGCTAATAATAATGTATTCCAGCGGAGTATGGTTTTCTTTTCTACTTTTGACAACAAATAGGGGGAATAGGCTATATTTTCATTCTCTCTGTTATTGGGAGAAAAACATTTTCTGAATAGGCTGTAAGCAACCTGAAGGTGGGGTCTGGGGTGAATTATTTTGTGTCTCCCATGGTGCCTCTGATCTACTAAGTACTAGACAAAAGTGAAGGGCTGTAGAATTTCATTGCCGAGTGTTTCAATGTACTTCGGATAAAAGCATACTGCTCCGAAACACCACTGGGAAAAAATTCCCAATGTAATGTATACTTCCAATGAGGTGAGTTTTCGTTGTGTTGCCCAACACCCATTTATTCATACTAACACACAAGCACACGCACAAACACACGGTTCATATTTAGTTTTTCACCTCACTGTGCTATTGGGTTGGTCAACTTGTATTCAGAGCAATAGTACCCAAAGCTACTTCTCCAGCAATGTGAATGTTGACATGCCAGTTAAAATGGATGATGCAAAGACAGAGTATCCTGGACATCCTATTTTATGACTTGGAACCCACAAAATGTCCAAGAAGTGACAGACATTGCAATTTCTCAAGGGAGTCATAATTAAGCCAATTTACAAATGATGGACTCAGATTGCCTGAATCTCAGCTCCACGACCAATTGTGTCATTATCTTGAGTTCTGACCTCCATGGGGGCTATTTTACAGGTCCAGCTGAGATTCTCACTCCTTGCTTCTGATTTCTGTCCTGCAAGTTCCCCCCTCCTACAGGACCGTGGAGCTCCCTGCCCTGGTGGCAGCAACAAGCTCCACCACACATGTGATTCATTTTCCTCCCGGAGTAACTCAAGATGAGATTTTTTAGAATTCAATCTGAGTCTCAGTAATTCAATTAGAAGGGAGCAAGCGAAGCTTTAATTCTATCATAATTAGTTTCATGTGTGAACGTATTAACGCATTGTTTCACTGGGAAATATATTAGGTGAATAGAGTGGGGGATGTGGTGGGTAAGGACAACAAAAGAATGTCCCTGAAGGTTGGTGGCTGTCCCCCGCCATGTAGACCCAGGAGTGGCTTCATTAAGGCATACAATTTGGGGCAACCAATAACTGGTCTCCATGCTTGAACTTGAAACTACATCCACACCCAGATTTTGTCTCTTCTTAAGCAAGCAAGGACTGGTTTTGCATGCCCTACCCACACACATCTTTATGAAAATGTAACCTTTTCACTTACTTTCTGGGTTCCACATGGAAAAAGTCAGCCTTCTCCTGTTAGTTATTAAACCAGCTGTTTTAATACTCAGATTGAGTTGCAATTGCTTTCCCTGCGAGCTGCATGGCTGGCTCTTCTTTGTTTCACAAACTTGGATGGTGCTTTCCATCACCACTGTGAAGCTGGTAAAAGATCAATACTACTTCTTCAGTTTCGGACCCCTGAACAGAGTAGTGGAAGACTTTCTGTGGTCACAGCAAGGTTGTCTGGACTATATAATCTCATCTTTGCCAATACAATGTCTTACCAATTCAAGAGACAGCTAGAGCTCTCTAGTTTATGAAAAGTATTGACCATTATTTCCTAAAGAAAAATCACCCAAGCCTTTCCTGAAATGTTAGTACCGTGCTGGGGAATTGGCTTAAAAAAAGAGAGTGCATGCATGGTAGCAGAGTGTGTGTTGGGGTTTGGAGGGGGAGTGCTGATTCTGGTGAGCCTGTTTTTGACTATGTTTCATATTGGCTTTATTCTTTGGGCGTTACCCCAATAATTTTTGGCCTTTGTTTATTCTAAAGGAGGTGGGGAAAGATCTATAAGGGTGAGAGAGGAATATAGTTGCCCGCAAATGGAATGAATGTGTGCTCTTTCTATGTTGTACAACAGTGCTGCTTGTGCTATTCGTATTGGATGATAGGGATGAGATCCCCTATATTGCAAAAGAATTTACAAAACTAGTATAGTTTAAAAACAAAGAACAAACATTGGTGGGAAAATGCCCACACTCATAGGCAGTCTCAGGCAAGTCTGACCTGACCCATTATAATCAGTTATTGGGATGAAAGCAATTGTTAAGATGGGGAAGGGGACAGCCACCCCCACTCCCAAATCTTGAAGGCAATAAGGAGCCCAGGACATCCTAAGGTAGGTTCTTTGACTTTCAGGAACACCTCGGTAAAGCACATTGCAAGAAGTACCCTTCCTCTTTGAGAAACATACATGCTATCGCTGCATTATGAGCCCAGGCCAAAGGGACCTGCCAGTTGATAAGAAAGTTAACAGAGATGGTGCAACAAAACCTAGGAGAAGGCAGCCAGTAGCTTTAGGTGTGAGAGAAAGATAGCTCTACCCTGTTGATGGCCCTCGTTTGTCCTTGTAGGTGCTATAAATATGAGGCCCTGTGCTGAAGTTTTCACATAGATTATTTTATAATCCTTAGACACAAAGTACTATTATTATTCTTGTGAGAAAACTGAGGCTCAGAGAGATAAAGTCATGTATTCAGGTTACATGATGAGATGGCAGAGTGAAATTCAACCCCATGTGTTTCTGACCAGAAGACCTTGCTCTGACCGTTTACCTTTGTCTACATGACTTGCGGTGGGTCTTATTTACCTCTGACTTCCTTATTCATCCATCCCTCTATGTTTCTGTTGCCTAGTTCTTAAAATTTATACCGTATACCAGGGTAGGGGTAGGGGAAGGAAAGGTGCTAGCGTCTTTCTCCTCAATTGCATACCTATTTCACTTTTCTACGCATAAGTTCATTTAAGTCTGAATCATCCCCAAGCAAGAATATTTCAATGTCAGGATCTGCCACAGAATAAGGACTTAGTTCACAGTACTAAGTTCAGTAGTGATTACCCAAATTACTCAAGTTTCCTGAAGCCTTGATAGTGTAGAAAAGTGAAGCAGAAAATGCTCCATTTTTGTTCTCTGCCCCCCACATCTCTCAGCACACTGATGGATCCTCATAAAATGTCCTACTCAAGTATTCCTTTGACATCCAAAGGGATACTTCAGTTCCAATGGAACAGACAAGGAAGAGAGCATTTTTAAGGCAATTCTATAAAATACACAAAGTAGAGAACAGGGAACAGTCATCCTACTATATTGAGGTCAAATATGTAGATCTCACTAACTAGCAATTTGATGATGTTTCAAGAATCTGAACAATATTTATGTTTTTTTTGGTTTTTTTTTAATGCTGTTAGTACCATGCGTTTCCTTAGAAAGGCAGTTTCTTCTTATTTACTATTGAAACATTACATTCGCCTTGAAGGGATAGATTGTATTTATTAATATTACTAGTATTTTTTTTTAAAGATTTTATTGGGGAAAGGGAACAGGACTTTATTGGGGAACAGTGTGTACTTCCAGGCCTTTTTTCCAAGTCAAGTTGTTGTCCTTTCAATCTTAGTTGTGGAGGGTGCCGTTCAACTTCAAGTTGTTGTTCTTTCAGTCTTAGTTGTGGAGGGCGCAGCTCAGCTCCAGGTCCAATTGCCATTGCTAGTTTCAGGGGTCGCAGCCCACCATCCTTTGTGGGAGTCAAACCAGCAACCTGAGAGGTTGAGAGGAGGTGCTCCAACCAACTGAGCCATCCGGGAGCTCAGCGGCAGCTCAGCTCAAGGTTCTGTGTTCAATCTTAGTTTCAGGGGGCACTGCCCACCATCCCTTGTGGGACTCGAGGAATTGAACTGGCAACCTTGTGGTTGAGAGCCCACTGGCCCATGTGGGAACTGAACAGGCAGCCTTTGGAGTTAGGAGCATGGAGCTCTAACCGCCTGAGCCACCGGGCCGGCCCAATATTTATGTTCTTGAATTAAGCAATTCCTCATCTAAAAATTTATCCTAAATCTGTATGCAGATATTTGCATGCACAGAAACGTTCATCATAGAACTGTATTATAATAGTGAAAATTTGGAAATCAATAGGGGCTTGGTTAAGTAAACTATGACACATCCTTCCATTGTAATAGTATGCAGTCAGAGCAAGGGGCTCTATAAAAGAATATTTAACTATTTGAATAAATGATCATGAAGTAGTAAGCAAATGAAAATATTTCAAGACAGTTCTGTTCAATATGGTCATTACACTAATTACAAGTGGCCATTTAATTTTTTATTAATTACAACTAAATAAAATTAAAAATTGAATTCCTCAGTTGTAGAAGGCACATTTCAAGTATTCAAGAGCTGCCATATTGAACAGTGCAGCTATAGAATATTTCCATCCTTTACAGAAAGTTCTATCGAAGGGCACTAATGCAGAATATAATTTTATTTTTTTCCAGTGTATGTGTGCACATAAAAAAATAGAAAGAAATATGCCAAATAATAATGATGATGTGCTTGGGTTGCTAGGATTGGACGAGGGTAGGCAAACTTTTTCTGTAAAGGGCCAGATAGTAAATATTTAGACTTTGTGGGGCATGCAGTGTTGCAACTATTCAATTCTGACATTACAGCATAAAGCAGTCACTAACAGTACAGCGCTCTTCTCCAACAAAACTTTATGTGCAAAAAAACAAAACAAAATAAAAAACAGAAAAACAACTTTATGTGCAAAACCAGGTAGTGAACTGAATTTGGCTCACAGGCTATAATTTACTGACTCCTGGATTAGATGATTGGTGAGGTCTCTTTTTTGTGTGTGCACATATTCATCTATGAATTTAAAAAAATAACTTGCATATCTTTTATTTTTAAATAAAACTCACCAGAAAAGTTATATATATATACATATATATATATATACATATATATATATATATATATATATATGTATATATATATGCATGCACACACACGTATACATGTAGATATATATCCAGACCTGAAAAGTCTGGGTGAAGATACATGGAATTCTTCTCACAGTAATAATGTTTATTAAATTGTTCAAACTCTCAGTCACCAAGGATTCCACATAACTCCTTCTCACCCTGTCACTGAGTCTGTCATACCACTCTTTCCATCTCCCATTGGACAAAGGACACCTGCACTAATGCTCCCGAGATGTAATGCCTCTTAATTTATTAACTTAACTCCTCCAGAGGACAGTGCCTGGGTGTTTGTCTCTGAGCTTGCCGAGATGGAAATGCACCTCTTAGAAAATGGCTCTTGGAGAAGGTAACATCTGCACCATTGGCCTCACCTGTTGCCGGTAGAGTGTCCTACACAGGAGTCTTTCCAGGGCACATTTTGTGATGGTGAGTGTGGTGATAACCTTGCCAATCAAAATAATGTTAAATAAACAGAGAGCTTCAGTGGGCGTTTTTGGTCAGCACATTTGATGAGCACTCCTTGTACGGGCTGCCAATACTCTGAAAGTTGAACTGGACAGAGAGTTAGGCTGGGACTCGTCTGTCACCTGCAGGAGAGGTGTGCACTCATTTGCTGGTTTTCAAACTGCATTTCTTCAGTCTGGGAGAGGAGTGAAAAAGAGCTGAATGTCTCTGCTTCAATCAGAGCAGTCCCCCAGATATCTCCACTCTACCGATGCGGTTTCTGAGATTGATTTTGATCAAACAAAGGATTCTGCAGCTTCTTGTAGGTGTGTGTGTGTAGAGAGGGTAGTGTGGTGGGGCTGGTTGGAGAAAAGGTGGTGAAAAATATTGGCTAAATTAGTTGCCACAAAATGATAGGCCATGATCTCTAGCCACGTTTTATTTGCTCCAAATGGTGGTATCAAATATTGAAATTTGAAACCAATGTTTAAAAATCAGAAAGCTTCACATTTAAAAATTTTAAAAAAAAAGCAAAACAAAAACCTATGGCTCTGGCCTCTCTTAAAAAATCAGAAAATCCAGCAACGTTCACCTCACAATCCATGATGACGACAGTTAGCTGGTTCTTAGAAGCAGCTGCTCCCTTTAGACAGGACATGTCCTCTCTCTCACCCTGTCCCCACCATTCCCTCTTGCATGATTCCCGGTCCTCTCCTCTCCATTTATTCACATTACCTGCCTTAATTGACCCTGTAGCCATTTGAGTTCAAGTCCCTGAGGCTAGATGATTGTTAAAGCGCTTGCCTATTCCCATAGTCTATTGGATTTCCATTATATTTATGGCAATTAGTACTAAAATTCAAGCTAAAATCCTTTCCTCAAAGTCATCCTGAGCTTACGAACATCTTAGCCACAAGTGTGCTGTTCATGTTAAGTGTTGGGGTCAGGAGCCATTTCTCTCATGAACAAAGGTGTGTGAAGCCCCCAGCCAAGCAAACGGGTTGTCCTCCCAAAAAGTGCTATGTCGAGCTGCAAAGGAATCACTAGGATTGCCCTCCGAATCGTTTTTGTTCCTGTCTTACTTCTGGCAACAAGGTAAGATTGTACTTTCTGACCTCCTTGAAGTGGTCTTAGCTAGGAAGTCAGGAACAAAAGTGACATGTCAATTCTGGACCTTCGCATTTCACATGATCTAAGACCCTGGGCACTCATTTTCCTTGAGGACAGAGATTGGCAAAGTTCAAAATGGTGGCTCTACCATCAGCTACCTCACTCCCTAAGTGACCGGTGAACAGAGATCTTTACCAACACATGACAGACATCTACTGTGAGGAACAAATAAAACTGTTGTTTTGAGCCTTCTGGTTTGGGGTTGTTTGTTACTGCAGCATATCCTGACCACTTAAGTGTCGTGACTGAAAACACCATTGTCAAGCCCCCAGCACCTACACTCCATACTCCATTTTACACTAGCCAACCATATTTCTTCTTTCTTTGAAGTCCCTTCCCTCAAATCTAAGCATAAATTTAGAATATTATTAAGTAGTGCCTGCCATCACTTCCTCGTTTCTTGGAGTTGCTCTGCACTTGATCTTTACTACCCTCTTCCCTCTGTTATATAATAGATTGGAGGTCACATGTGTCTCTTATTTTGAATAATTCATTTCCACAGAATCTCAGTATTTCAGTTAGAACATTTATTTCTTTCATTTTAATATTTCATCATTTTTGTCCTAAATGTATGACCTTAACTGGTTGCCATGCATTTCATTTCTTCTTGTCTTAAATATTTTAAAAGTTTCAAAGCACAAGCATTACTCATAGAGCGTGTAAAAAAAAAAATGTTCACTTTTAGTTCTATATTATTTAATTGTAACTCAGTGTCATTAGAATGATTATTTTTCCCCTTCTGATTTCTTTCTGCTTTAGCTCCAGTCTTCATCCTTCTTGGAATATATCAATGCTTGGCATTTGGCCACAGTGCCTACAGCTGGAGCGGGGAACCATGTGACAGTGAGACCTCTGGGTCTTTTTCCGTGTCAGACTACCAAGGTTTTCCCCAGAGTTGTTAGTTTTGCTAGAGGCTCAGAAATCGTCCTAGTAAAACACAGGCTGAAGAAAGTTTAAACACTGAAGATAATGTTTTCTTCATCTGTTACTACTGCAAAGAATTTTAGACTAGAACTTTTTTTTAATACAACGGCTTTACTAAGGCATAATTCATATATAAAGAACAGCACATATTTAATGTACAATTTGCTAAGTTTGGACCTATGCAAACACTCGTGATACCATCGCCACAAACAAGGTAACAGTCATATCCAACACCTCCCCAAGTTTCTTTGGGTCCCTTTGTTTTATGTTTTTCCCTGTGGTAAGAACACAACATGAGATTTACCTTCCTGACACATTTTGAAGTACACAACACGGTATTGATAACTAGGTTGTACAACAGATCTCTAGAGCTTACTGATCTAGCACAGCTGAAACCTTATACTCTTTAAATAACAGCTCCCCAATTCAGTTTTTAATGAATGACAACTAACACTTATTCTATATTCAGCCATATGGCAGGCAATAATGATCTAAGAGCTTTATACTAAGTATCACCACATCTTATGGGGGAGGCCCTATCAAGCCCCCATTTTACAGATAAGGAAAGTGAGAGCTCCATTTTCCAGTTATTCGGTTTACCCAACTCTACAAGGGACAGACAGGTTCTAGCTCACATAACGGTTGCACGTGCTTGACGAGGAGCGAGGAGTGAGGGAATGCCTCACTGATCTCCATGTTCATTCGTTTCTTTGCATTTATTGCCTTTATTGTGGTAACCACACTTACAGCGAGATTTACCCTCTTAGCACATGTTGAAGTGCACAACACAGAAGTATTGCCTATAGGGACAATATTGTGCAGCAGGTCTCTAGAACGTACTCATGTTACGGAAGTGAAAATTCATGCCCTTTGATGAGAAACTCCCCATTTACCCCTTTGCCCCCCCCTTCCAACTGCCCTTAAGTCCATGCATTTGACTTTTTTAGATACTGCATAGAAGTGGAATTATGCAGTGTTAGTCTTTCTGTGACTGGCTGATTTCATGCAGCATAATGTCCTCAAGCTGTTGTGTATGGCTTCTATCTCTACCCCGAAGCTCAAACATGCCAGCCAGACACAAGGCCCAATCCATTCAAGATTTACACCAAAAGCCCTACATCTGTTCACACCAAGATTGTCACATGAGGAGTAATGTGATAATCTTGAGCCACAGGTTTTTGTTTTGCTTTTTTTTAAAATTTTTAAATGTGAAGCTTTCTGATTTTTAAACATTGGTTTCAAATTTCAATATTTGATACCACCATTTGGAGCAAATAAAACGTGGCTAGAGATCATGGCCTACCTTTTTGTGGCAACTAATTTAGCCAATATTTTTCACCACCTTTTCTCCGACCACCCCCACCACACTACCCTCTCCACAGAAGACGTGATGAGCCACAGAAGAGGTTAAAATGAATATAACCTCCCTTTTTGCCATCTTACCAGCATCTCCTCCTCTTCCCACCTCACCCCTCACCATCGATAGCCCCTGGGGTGAGTGGTCCAGTCCCTGCTCCGTAAAACCTCCTCAAAGATGGGGCTCTTATATCAGCTGCAACAGCAATAACATATCGTCTGTATCGTTATACGCAGTAACTGAGTTTTTTTGTTGTTAACTATATTATCACCTGAACACTGACTGCAGAGGCAATACCTAAGAATTACATGTTGGCCCTTGCTTAATTTTAAGAAGACATCTAAAGTAGGAATTCTTTAACTCAAACTTAAAGTCAATTAATTAGAAGATAATGAAGTATGATTATTCAGCTGTGGTAAACTTTGTAGAGATTGTAAAGATTACAAGACTAAAACCAGTTAGGGTTCTAAGGTCCACATTACTGAAATGCTATAGGTTTAGACATCAACAAATGTCCTAAGTTACAATGCGATGAGACAGGTGTTCCTCTCAACATCTCTGACTATTTAAGGCTCCAACTTACAAGAAAAGAATCAGAAGTTAATTTCCTGAAGCCAGAGGATAATTTCCTTTTAAGTTCCTTTGTGTTTCCTCTTCATTTCTCGACCTTGTCAATCTTTTATCAACAATTCTTCTTTATTCCACAGCTGTTAAATTGTTTCCTCTTCCCACCATTTCTAATGTGTGAGTTAGAGCAGCTAACTTCCCTTATCTTCATCTAAGTCCCCATGAAAAGCCATCAATCTCTAGGTTAAGTGCAATCTGCTCCTTTTTGATGTTAAAGCAGACTAGGCGTCTAGCTATAGCTCTGTGCAGTACAATAAATGGATTTCAGTTCAGCCATCCAGTCATTCTTGCTCTCTGCTGACTGGTTTAAAAATTGGCAGGGCTGTACTGATTGAGGAGATTGAAGGCAATGAGCTGAAGCAACTAGTCTTAACTGCACTACAGTGGGAGTCAAATGTCTAAACACGGCCTGCACCTTCTCTTCTTTCTTTATAGCTTTCTTTCACATCTGTATATAAAAGCAATTCCTATCTTGCTTGACTTCATGCCTCACTACGTCACTCACGACCTCCTTAAAAATGCTCTACTGTATCCTAAACCCAACTTTTTAATATCATTGCTTACAAGTCTTTTACAAAGTGAAAAATCCTAACCCAAAGTAAGACTAGGAAAAAAATGTAATTTCAATTTAACATTGTTTATGTGAACCAGACAGTAACACATCATGTATGTTGTTGGGACCTCACACATACATAATGATATCCAATCATACTCTTTTAATGCTCTACTTTTGAAGTCTTTATTTAGCTCACATATTCATTTTGGTGATGCCAGTTTAGCTTTACCAATTGGACCTTGAACCATAGTTGCCCTATCATTGTTTAGTGATCCCAACTAGCCACTGAATCTGAGCTTGGTTTGTGTTCAGTTATCTTCCTAAATGTCTACTATTCCTTCTAGTCCACTTGCTCTCAAGGCCTTTCACACTTACCACACCAGCTAGTTGATCTTTTAAAACATGATGAACATACCCACACTATTTTCAGTTTATATAACTACCTGTGCCTGTGCAAATTTTTTTGTATAAAAATAATGTAATTTTAAAATAATGTTTAAAATCACATTTAGCAAACACAAAGCTTAATTACTCTACAGCGCCATCTAGTGATACTGGCTGTTGCACCAAGAGTCGCAATTCATAAACCCATTGGAGACGGTGTTTCCCTTAAGTTTTTTAGGTCCTAAATGGACAGATCTAAATTTTAACAAGTTCTCACTATGCTTCATCAATAGAACATATCTGCCCATAATCAACGGAAGTAGACTTAGCCTAGTACCAACAGGTATAATACCTTCTTTTTATTTCAAAACTGTATTATAATTCTTCATTCTTACTGATCTTTTTTCTTTCAAAATGGGTGTAATTTCTCTCGGTTATTTCTTAGTTTGCATATCAGATCATATATATCACTTACAAGTGTTTATTATGTACCAAACACTGGCATAAGTGCTTTAGCATGTATTAACACAATTGATTTTCACAATAACCCAACAAAATGGTTGCTATTAGTATCTACATTTTGTTTTGTGGGAAAACAAGGGACAGAGAGTGCCTAAAGTTACACAGCTAGTAAATATTTATCTTTCGGAGTATGTGTTCCTTTTATTTTGTTAATTCCCCTTTGCAAAGCTCATTTCAAGGGAATAAGAAAGGTTGCTAGGAAGGTTACTAAATTTTTCAGTACTTCATGAAATCAAACACTATTGACCTAAAAAGATAAATGATTTTACCTCTCTCGGGTCAGGTTGGAGAGAATCAGAGCTCCTTCTATAGGCATAAAGGAAGCTGTATAGAGAGACAGTTTGTCGCTGGGAATTAAGATAATCTCTATTCTGGCCAGGAAAATTAGCCACCTATAGCTGTCACCCCAAGATTATAACGTATGGCTGAAGACATGAGGAAACACCCCAGATTGAGCAAAGGAATAGGATTACAATATGGTGGAGGTGATAATATGAAAGTGATAAAAAATCTAAGAAAATTAAAACCAGGTTGATTGTATTATACCCTGCCCACTCAGTAAGAAAATGGTCATCACAGAACTTAGAAAACAAGACAAGAATTGGATCCAGTTTATCCAAAACTACCCAAGAGTTCTGAGTCTGGAACCATAGACATTTTCACTGAACAGAGAGGTATGCTCTGTTTTAGGACAAGGAGAGTTTATTGGATTTTCCTTGGCTTGAATGACATATTTTTCAAAACTGTCTGCCTCTCTATGAACTAATTTCATGCTGACTGACTTGGCAAGTGTGTCAGTGGTCAATTTATTTCCTCTCAGTTCTAAATCCACCCTTCATTGTCTACTCTATGAGAAGGAAGAAGGGCCCTGTAAATATTTTTCGTTTTCCATCTGGCATGATGTTCTGCATGTCAATAGAGGGACACCGGAGGAGGAAGGGGTTTGTCGTCCTGCTGTGGTCTGCTCTCTCCTCCAGATTCCTGTGTGTGGCCTCTCCACTGCCAGGCTCCTGCAGCATGCAACAGCCGACAGCACCCAGTGGCCAGCAGCTTCCTCCTGCACCTCCCCAAGTAATGTCACAATAAATTCCAAGGTATTATGCCTCTCTGTGGATGGCTTCCGTGATACCCCAGAGGGCGGGTTTCCAGTAAGTTCTACTGGCAAGGCATCCAGTGAGCCATGGCTGCACGCTTTCCCGCCAAGTCTGTTTCTCCCTTGGGTGCTCTATCTCAGCCCTAGGGGAAGTGGCTGCTTCTTACATCTGCTAGTCCTATATACCCTAGAGTTAGTCATACTTCTTAATAGTTAATCCCGTATCACTCCAATTCTCTGTTATAGTTAATAATTCTTTATATTAAGTGTTCTCTGTTTGGATGTCTGTGTGTTTTGCTCTCTCTCGATTGGAGCATCAATGTGAAATCCACTCAACCTCCCAGAAAATGAAGGTCTTTAAAAGAGTAGTCCCCGAATATGGAGCATGCTCTGCTCATGACATAGTAATATTTGCCACTGTAACTAAGAAATTGGAATATTGGTTTCTACATCAATCCCTTGTGAGTTTGGTTATTTGCAGTTGCCCTTGAGTCCAGTCCAATCTCAATGTGCAAACAGAACCAGTTCTGGAGCTGAAAATCTGAGTGCAGACTTGGAACAATGAGGACCTCACCGTGACACTGCCACTGTGTTGGCAGCCATCTGGCTTCTGCCTATAACACCTCTGCTTCCGCTCGCAAAATTATAATGCTTAATGCTACTTTGCTACATCAGGAATGACATAAATTTACTAAAATGGAAAAATTTAATGATCTGGGGAAGAACCTTATCTTCTGGTTCATTTGTTCTGTGGTCAGCAAGAGAGGTTAGGATAATATGGTGGTTACTGACAATGAACTTGACCTACTAATGGGTCACAAGCCAGTAGCCATCAATGGGCCATAAAAACAAGTGATGGACCTCACTGACTGCTTACCATTCCATAATATAGAGTGGAAATTTCTTTTTTGCACAAGGCAGTAATATAACCTTAATATTCAACCTCCAGAGACTTACCAAATTTGAATCTTAAAGAGCAAGAAATTAAATATTGGTCAAATAGACTTTTCTACTTTCAATTTGCAGTGTAAACTTGTCTTATATAATCTATTGTTGCTACTTTCAAATAAAAGAGTTCAAAATAGACTTTGACCATATTAGGTCAAGAACTTGATCTCCAAATCACATTCTTAAACAACTGCCCTGCATTGCTTACATCAAAGGCACTCTATTCAAATTTGGAGCAAAGCACTTGGAAGAGTGCTTTTTACCAAAGAGTGTTTTACCAAAATTAAAGAATTTAATTGCATACAAATACAGTCACAAAGGAGAACAAAGGCAAACCACGGAAAGGAATTATTTTCTGCTCTTCTTCCTCTTATATCTCCCATCATTGCTAATAGGATCACAGAATCTTAATGCTCACAAGAACTTTTGAATTTACCTTTGCTTTTATATACATAAATAGAAAGACCTTTGAGGTTTACCCACTTTACGTTTCCAACAAAAGCAGTGAAACTCAAGATACTCTTCAGAATTGTCCAGTACTTTTTTTTCTACCCACTTAGTAAGCTCATTCTCAGAACTGCAAAAACCGTATAATAAACTGAAGTCCTCCAATGTGTCTACTAATAGAATTCCGGAAAGATGGAGTTCTTCATTAAAAACCTATTTTTCCCCCAATACTGATTTCTGTGGCCTTATTTTTATAAATACGGGAAACTGCCCAACATACATCAGGCTCTAATTGACTTATTTTTTAAACTATATTTGGTTATTTATCACTTCTATTTGCTACCCAATTTCAATATCTTGGGCAACTTTTGCAGATGTGTAACCTCATTTATTATATATTGGTTTTTGTCAGTTTCATTCTCTTTATTCCCATGGTCTTGGGAGGTACCCCTCTGAATAGCTTTATATATTATCTACATATGGATTTTGATGCTCCAGAATATGTCACTTATTTGTGTAGTGAGGTGAAAATGAGTTTCATCCTTAGAGTTGGATTGTGGGGAATTTTCAGAGACTAGGGAATCTTCTGTGCCATTAGGGGCGTTTTCTGTGCCTTACTTTGACATCTCCTTTCTGGGCCCTGCATGTGTATGTGGTCGTTCATGGGAATGGCACTCCCTGCAGTTGTGCAGAGCACAACGCAGACAACATACACAGTTGGTGATCTTACTTCCTTCCCACCTAGCCTCTCCACACCTTCTTCTTCCTCTGTGAACTAGGCTTCGTTACAAGAAGCTCTGAGTTTTAATCCAGAGATACACAACATAGACGTGAAGGCAACCATTTCAGTCAGCTTGATTTTCAGGAGACATTTTACAAGATTCCCAAAGTAACCAAGACCTTGTAACTGTTTAGTCACTTTTTTTTTTTACCTTTATTGCTGCTGATAGTTTGACTTTCACATTTTTCTTTAATAAATTCTCTAGCACGAAGGAAAAGAACAAAAAGGAGTAGGTGCTTGAATCTATTATCTTTTCTGCTAGTTCAAATGGCAATTGAAAAAAAAAAAGGAACTATTGATTCAGATGAAATTTCTGGATTTGCCTGAGCTCTCTGATATCTCCATAGCAAGGATAATTGAAAGCTGACCATACAAAACTGTCCTCATTATGTTGCTGTGAAAGCCTACATAAAAATGAATGCATACGCTGAGAATTCACCTAGCAAGCACTTTTCTTCACATGAAAAGTTTAACTGATTTCCAGTTTCACTGTGATATAATTCTTTGGAGCCCAAAAGTCGAGTGGCTTCATGCTTACATAAAATTAAACAGACAGCTTTCCCACCCTCCAGGAGCTTAGCCTCTGTTCTAAAACATTTGTGACTTATTGCTTGTGTGCCCATGTATACACATGCACATTTAAACACCCAAGACAAGGTAGGGGTTTAAAAGGAGAGGAAAGCCAGCATTGGGCAAATAGGAAGTGTATGCTATCCCACTGCACCCCTACCCCCATCGAGAGCCTTTTTCTAATTTACACAAAAGCATGGAGTTGGAACCAATGTTACCAAACAGTTCTCTGCAAGAAAGGAAGCTAACATTTGTTTTGCTTGCTGTGTGTCAAGTGGTTTAAATAAGCTCCATTAACGTTTCACGATATCCCAATATTCACAACTGAGGAAGGCATAGATGGGGGCACAGTTTAGTGAGAAAATAACTTGCCCATGAACTTACATATAGTAAATAATGGGACTGAGCTGGGACTTAGGTCTCTCTAACTCTCAAACCTTTCTCCTTTGCTGTATTTACCTCTGATCCCTTTAATTTAAGAATAAAATGTTATAGACAAAATTTAAGTCACCTATCCGATTTCCATCCTTCTTTTCTTTCTAAAATCAACCACCAGCCTGAAATTGGGTGCATCTTTCCCATCCATGTTTTCATATTTTTTTAATATACATGCAGTAAAATTCCTACTGCATAATTTTTATGAGTCTATCCATAAGAAATGCTGCTGTTTTTACCTTCTTACATTAATGTCTTATCATGATGGGTGTATACTTTTTGTGGCTTGGCTTTTATACTCACAATTATATTTAGATGATTTAGTCATGTTGATAGATTCATAATACGTAGCTTCAGTTTACTCTTTTAAACTATTATTTTATTGTTTGATCATTCCACATCCTATTTCTCCATTTAAATAGTGGTGGCTATTTAGATTTTTAAAATGTTACTGTTACAAATAATGCTGCAGTTGTTGTTTTTTCTATATATCCCCTTGTGCACATGTATGAGGGTTTCTCTAGTTGCTGTTTCTAGGAGTGAAATTTCTGGGCCCTATGGCATGTGCATCTTTGGATTTTATATATTGCCAAATCGTTTCTCATATTGGACTGATTTCTATCCTACCAGCAACGAAGACAGTTCCCACGACCTCCAAGCCTCACCAACACTTGGACTGCCCATGACCTTGACCTTGTGCTAAGCCAAAGACTCTGATGCTTGGAATTACATCCCAAGTCAAGACAGGCAGGCATTTTATTGCATAATGACATGCACTTTTAGCTAAACTGCGTGAGAGGTGTTTAATTCCCTTAAAACAAAAATAACAAACCTCATAACTTGATAGGCATTTGACTACCAGATACAGCTCATTTGAATTTTTATCATACATTTTAACTGGGGATGTTTTAAACTGTGATTAACTCTATTTGGTAGCTAATTAACTTTTCCTTTTAAACTGAGTTTTGGTTTTTTTTCACCCAAGTCTTTATCAGATGTGGTCTGCAAAAGCAACTTTTAACATATTTTCTCTGGAGGAAAAAGTAGGTTCTCCAATACTCATGAATTAAAATACTCAAAACGGCCAGTGAGAAAGCTCCCTGAACCTGAAGGTGGACTTGTAAATGGCTGTGTATTCTAATACATAATTACCGGAAAGGGAACTTTTATCTCAGGCCCTCCTTGCTATTATCGATCCAATGTGATCTAGTACCAGGATCCTTTCTGGGGTGCCATCTCAAGGCAACCCATGTAAAATTCTCATCTCTACCTTTGCAATTGCCCCTTATTTTACTGTACGTTAAAAGCTTTTAATTAAGGGGTCAAAACCCACGAAGGCTAGATTTCAGGGGAGGTTTCACTGATACCACCTCCTGCAATCTCTGATATCTAAACCAACATAGCCACAGATCATTACAGGAGCTCAAGTCAATTAACCTTTCCTGACACGCCAGCTTCACTCCTTGAAATGAGTTTAGTGATACTTTACGGCACAGCCTACCACCGTGTGAGAGGTCAAAGTGGCAAAATAACCAGTTTGGTCACAAGGTGCTAAGTATCCAGATATTCTAGCTTTTAAAACCCTGTTTGGCCTATACCTAGAGTAAGCTAGAAAAGGATTTTGCAAGGAAGTGGGACGGGTTATTATTTATTTAGATTAATAAAAAAAAATAACAAAAGGGTATAAACTAAGATGACAGGTCTTATTTTCACCTGCTTCTGCAATGATAGAGACTTCCAAAGCCTGTACTTTGGGTTGGCTTAGGCAATTACTAACATAGCCCCAAGGTTCTCTCATTATAGTTCTGGACTTCTGGTGGCCCCCAAAAGCCTTTAGGGGGGCTATGAGGTCAAAACAATTTTTGTAATAATAGTAAACCTTTTGCCTTTCTTCACTGCATTGGCAGATGTGTTGATGGTGCAAAAGCAGTGGTAGGTAAAGCTGCCAGTGACTCAGCATGAATGAAAGCAGTGACCCCAGACTGTATTAGTCACCACGCATTCTTCACCGCCACATACTCATAGGGGGAAAATGCCAGTGTCACTTAAGAATGTCCTTGATGAAACAGCAAAAATTATTAACTTTATTAAATCTTGACCCTTGAATATAGGTTTTTAAAATCTTCTAAGTGAAGAAAGGGTACGCATACATCATTTCTGTTGTACCCCTCAGTACAATGAATGTTTCGAGGAAAAGCACTAGAGGGATCGTTTGAGTGCAGCTACACCAGATCCTTTTTTCATAGATCTTTTTTCACCATTTTTACTTAAAAAGTGACTCTCAGAGAAACTATAGTTTTTCCAACTGATGTATTCGGTAGACATTTCTTTTTTTCAATGAATAAAATAATGCTGTCACTTGAAGGAGAACACTTGAGAGTTTTTGTTGCCAATAAGAAAATTTGAGCTTTTGAGGCAAAATTAGAATTTTTGAAAATCTACATTTGCCACAGTCAACCTGACAGCTTCCCAATACTTAAAGATTTTTTAAGTAAGTTTGGTAATGACATTAGTGAATGCGTTTCTGGTGTCATAGAGTGAGGTATGCCAACATTTGGAAGACCTGAATAATTCATTAAACCAATATTTTCCAAATAACCAATGCATGTTACAAAATCATTTTAAATCAATCTTAATGCAACACAACAGGGAATGTTTACTAGTAGCAATTTCTTTGGATAGAATTAAGAATAGGGAGCTGGTTAGTGAACTCTAAGCTAATATAACTATAAAGCATGGCCGTTGCCTTTTTATGCAGGCTGGAGTGGAGAGGAGAACGTGGTCTTTCCAATTTTAAAATGCCACAGTCCTATTTCACAATAGGGTACAATTCATAAAGCTTCCTAGAAACTTCCAATAAATGCTAGGTTATTTTCCTTATAATGCTTGTATTTTGTTACTAATGCACCATGTTCTCATATTATTAATCTTTGGGAAAGTAGAACATTTTCACACTAAGGTCAAGCAAAATAATAAAGAGATTAGATGAAAACTGGACATTTGGGTTCTAATTCAAGCTCTAGAAAATTTACTTAGCTTGCCTGTGATTTATATTTTTTATTCTGTTTAATGAGAAGGTCAATTATATGCTCTTTGAGGTCTCTCTCTCCTGCCCGTAATATTTGATGAGACTAGAAGGAATTCAAGAGACCATCTTTAGGAGTCTGCATCGTATAGTCTTTCCAGTAATTGAAAACATTAGACAAATTGACTTTTGAAGTCTCTTTCAATTCAATGATAGGTTAGCCCTTTTCTACTTAGGAAAATCAAACGTACGCCATAAAATGCCATTTTGTCACACTCACAGGTGTGGCAGAGGGTGTCTTACAGGGCAGCACTACATGGTTCAGCTAAACAAACAAAACTTGTTGATTTGAAATAACCACATTTTTCATCTCAGGCCAATTACACTGCGGTTGCATGGACGCCATCTATATTTTCCAGAAGGATCTGGAGTAAACACAGCTGAATGCCAGACCCCAGGTCCTGCTGAGATAAAATGCCTTAGGAGCTGGACCCAGAAATGTGATTTCCAGAAGGAATTGACAAGTCCAGTTGGAGGGAGATTCTAAATTGTAAATTGTAAGCTATGGGGAATTAAAAGGTCTAAACTGGGCGAGTGACAGTGATGAGTCCTTCAGCCTGAAAACTGGTCATCACATCAAAAGTCCAGTTTGAAAGCCAGCCCTGTGGTTATCAGGGAGAGAGCAGTGCAGGAAGAACTGTGTGCAGCAGGGTTGGGGAAGGAATGGCTGAATCTCTTGGCTTAAAAACCCAAGGGTATATAAACACCCCTGACTCTTCTGTTTATTGATATGGAAAGAGAGAATAACCTTGCTTCACATCAATTCTCAAGTGCTCTGAAATTTCGTGATTCTAGAAAGAGCTGAAATTTGAGACTAGAAAGTACAAACAAGTACGGAATGTCACAATTGAGGTTAATCATCTTTATGTAGCTATATAATATTTTGACTGAAATTGCCAGAAAGCTCTGGGATATCTATACCTGTATCTGTTAATTTATCTTAACCCACTTCTTTTATGTACAGGAAGTATCCGTGATAAGCAGCTCTTTGGGGAAATTTGAAAATCCTGTATTGACTAGAACTTGGCTTCCACGGAATGAATTCAGGATGCAGCATCAGCATTACCTATAAATGTCTAGGATTTGTAGCTTTATGCCAAAGGCTTTCTATTATTTTAACGTTGCCTTGAATTTTGTTTTTTACGTTAACTAATGGAGGTGAAGAAAAGTTGAGAATTTATCTATTTGATGAACTAAGAAGCTCTGTACATAAAGGAAACACAGTGTTAAAGTGAGCATTTCATGGTATTATTTCACTTAAAATGTGAAATAATAGAGCATTTGCCTTAATATAACACTCAGAGGAAAACTAGAGACACTTGAATCGAGCAACTGTGCTATAAAATGATATCAAACTGGTAAAAAAAAATAAAATAAAATAAATAAGCATTAAATTTAACATTAATGGCTTACTGTCAAGTAAGACATTTTTTTTCCCAATAGATGCTGCCATGGCACAATATTTTTAAATGATCTCATTAACATCACATAATAATAATAATAATAATAATAATAATAATAATAATAGCAGCTTAGAAGATAGACTGGAGACCATATTAATAAATACGTGAACATGGTATGATGCTGGAGGGATCACAAATGCAAAAGGAATTGAGTTAAAATTCATAAAATCATGACAAATTGGAGCAAAGGATGAGATCAATCAAATGAGTTTAATAATGATAAATATAGAATAGCTATCAGAAGACAGTAATGATTCAATGTACAAATTAAGCAGAGGGAAAGGGTTATAGAGTAACATAGCAAAGAAAAATATGAACTTACATGGAGTGATTATTTTAAAAGACTATCAAAATAAATCGGGTACTTTTGGCCTGCCTGAGCTCTTTGTTTACTTGAGGCCAATTACTTCATGCACACACATCCTTCATACTTCCTGAGTAAGAGAAGACTTTGGGGCAAGCTAGTGTTGGGGATGGGGGATGTGGGAGGTGATGGTGACAGAGGATGACCAGTAGGGAAGAAAAGCAAAAACTTAGGACACTGGTGAGCTTACAGGTAGGGAGCACACCTGAGAGATGGTAACGTCAGCAGAGATGGGACAGCCTCTCTCCTGTGTATTTTCGAACGTTGCCACATTGACCCTACATGGCACGGGTCAGCAGTTTGTAAAGGAAATCTAACATGTTAAGTTATCTGTTTGACATTCTGAATGAAGACTTTCCAGTGAAAGTGGTGTGTCATCTTGGGTCCATTAATAATCAGCCAACTGGTGAGAAGCTGACTCTTTTCATCCTAACTCTGTTTATTTAACTCAGTGAGTTCCAAACCTGCCTACATCTGATTCAGTAGGGAGACGTTTTTCAAATACTAATTCCTGAGCCACTAACTCAAACCTCCTGCATCTAGAATGTTTGGAGATTGGGTGCATGCTCTTTCTTTTCATTTTTATTTTTTTTTAATCTACCCAGATGATTCCGATACAACCAGGTATGGGGAACCACGGATGGAGCTCATATTCAAAGCTTTCACTTAGAGTTCTTAGAAATGTAATTTGTGAGGCTGATGATGAGTTACATTGGATTTGCATTTATCTTTTTTATAAATTTGGTGGAATTTTTTAAAATCTTACTTTGACTATATTAAAAGTCCATGCAAGTGGTTAAATAAATGATGTGAGTGACTAGCAATATCAATATCTTCTAATTTGCTGATTGATGAGCATAAACAGTGACGAGAAACAGTTGAAATACGGAGGAGAATTTATCACTTTCATCACCTTTAATGACTGTTGACTTCAATCATTTCACTCAGCATGAAATGGACCTCAGAATTTACTGCTCATTTCTTGAATACTGAGATGCAGAATACTCAAGGGTCCTAGGGAAGTGTAATAAATATAAAGTATTTTTGCTAGGCTGATTTCTCACAGCTAGTTTCACTTAAAGACTCTCATGAAACTGCAACCAAATATTGGCTTTAACATACCAAGAATTGATGGAACGAAAACCTGTGACAATGACACATAAAAGTTAGGGCAAATCACTTTGGCGTACATGTAACTCCATTTCCACTTCCACAAAATGAGAGTAATAGCAGTTGGTAACTGTCTTCTTCACAAATTGAATTAATGGAGTAATGGCTTTAAACTCACCTGAGCTAGGCTGAGCCAAGAGCTCTTAGGAGAAAAACGTCAGTGTCACACGGGGCGGCCTGCGGGGCCTCTGGTCCCGCTCCCCACATAAGAACGCAGGACGTGGTGAGGCCAAAACGGAACACCCACGGAGCCATAGGTAGGGGAGTCATACCGCTATAGTCTCACTGGGGGCTGGATTCACACGTGCAACCTGCTGTTTGCTTTCTGCCAACCGACCGACTCTCTCCTCGACTCCCTCTCGACTGGACTCCCCAGCGCAGCCACGGCAGTTATATTAGTGGCGAATGGCTCAAGGGTTACAGCTGATGGCCAACTAGCCACAGCGGACGGCCATCTACTACCCGAGCCAGCACCCCTCCACATGAGGCCGAGAGCCTGGAAACTGCTCTCTGGGGCTCTATCCCCACAGTCTGATTAAGTAAGTAGGACATTTTAAGGAAGAGACAATGAGAGCATGTCTAAAACATACTTATGAAGTACCTACCTTGTGTCGTGCATGTTGTAAGGCTTTGCCTCACAATCTTTAGTTTGCTGAAATACTTTATTAATAAATACTCTGTAGTTAGGCACTTAGGATCTTTTAAAATAGGAAGCAAATTCTACAGGGGAACATGTTTTATATAAATTTCTGTGAAGATATGTCTGTAGCGATCATCCTAGTCTGGCTGGAGTCAAATGCATTGAGCATCACCTAATCTTGAGATCCTTGGAGATGCAAAGTACTCATCTGAGAGAAAAACCCTTCGGCACCTTATTTGTTCGAATGAAGTGCATTATCTTGCTGGGAAGGGAGAGGCAAGCTGAATGAAAAGGTCTTATTCGTATTAAGAAAAGTGTTCAGAAGGAAGCAGGTGTAAGGAACTTTGGGCAAGTCCGCTCACAGGAATAAAACAGGAGCGGAAACTTCCCTTGACCATTCTGGGCTAGAGTAAGGGAGAAGAGACAGATAATAATTTAAAAACGTAATGCGTAAGTAACATTGTGTAAAGTAAGGAGTATGGAAAAAAATAACGCAGAGTAAGGGACATGAGTTATGAGAGTGTGAATCCCAAATTTAAGTAGAGTGATTCGTTTGGGCTTCACTCTACTTAAGGGAAGGAACATTTGAGCAAAGAAGAAGGAAGTGAAGGAATTATCCCTGTGAATATCTGGGCAAGGAGCCCTCCAGGCAGAGGCCCTCAGGTGGGAACATAGCTAGAGTGAACGGGAAGAGCCAGGAGGCCGCTATGGCCAGAAGAGTGTAAATGGAGGAGGAGATAACAGGAAATGATATCAGGGAAGGAACAAGAGCAGAACATTTGGGACTTCGCAGGCCATTGAAAGGAGTTTGGCTTTTATTCTGCATGAGAGTGAACTATTGGAGAAGGTTAAGCACAAGAGGAACACCTAACTTACATTTTAAAAGAATCCCTTTAGTTTCTGTAATGAGAATAGACTAGCAGGAAAGGGGCTGGATACCTTTTGAAGGTCAAATCAACAGGGCTTTTTGACTGATTGAATGTGGGATGCAAGGGAAAGAGAAAAAGAAAATGACGGTCCCCAGGTTTGTCCTGATCAACTGGAAGGAAAGTATTGCCATCAACTGGGGTGGAGAAAGCTATGGGTAGAGCAGGTCTGGATATGGAGAGTATCAGGAGCATAGTTTGGGTCATCTTGAGTTTGAAGTGTGTATCGGCCATCCGAGTGGAGATGTAAGGTAGACAGTTATCCGTTTCTGAAGTTTTAGAGAAAGCTCTGAGCTGGAGATATAATAGCGAGGTGCCTTGGCCCATAGATTAGGATTTCCAGATAAAATACAGACATCTAGTGGAATTTACATTTCAAATAATTTTCAATATTTTTTATCCTTTACATGTTCCTTTTTTTATTTAACATGTTTTTATTTTATCAGTGCAATAAATTACCTTATATTTCTAAGGTCATTAGTAATAAGTTTGTTTAAATATTCTTTTCACTGCATTGTCTTGGTTGATTCCTGGTTACCTTTGTTCCTTTGTTTGTTGCAATCTCCATATTTTATGTTAGAAACTTTCCTCTCTGGAAATACTTGACTGTCTTCATATTTAAGAATGAGACACTTAAAAAAACTGTTTGAAAGCTCTGTGTATATTTGCAGTGCCTGTCAATTGCTACTATTTGCTGTAGGATAATCAGTCAGGTACCCGGTCATTTCACTGGGGGACTTTCAAATGTCAGTCTAAAAGTCTTTTTTCAAGCCAGTCTGTTTTGTCAGAGGTGGATCTTCCAGGCTCCTGCCTGGGGGTTGTGAATCTAGCTGCCAATGCCCTGGCAAGGGAGGGAAAGAGGACGGGAGGTCTCACAAGTTAGCATGTGGTATGTAGACTTTACTTAATCCTCCTTTTTCAGTCTTACTCCCGTCCTCTACCAAACCTGGTATCATTCAATCTGAAGACTCTCTGGTTCCATTTCCCTTGAAATAAACTCCTGTTGCCAGCTGGGTTGGTGATGGTGTTGGCCCTGCCTGCACAGGAGAGAGGGACTGTGAGGGTCCAGTTCTGGCTCCTTTTTCTCAGCCCGGCCCTGCACCCCTTGCTATAGAGGTAACAATTTTTATGTGGGTGCAAAAGTAATTGTGGTTTTTACAATTATTTTTAATGTTTTAAACCGCAATTACTTTTGCACCAACCTAATACTTCCAGTGTCTGAGCCTTTCCAGGTTTCAAAGTAAGGATCCACTTGCTTTTTGATGGTTTCCAAAGTAGAGCAAACTTTCTTGCTGCTCTGCTAACTTTGTTATCGCTCATCCATCTGCCTTCTATCTCCTAACATTTTGTTGCTAGCTCCTGTCTGCTGTTGCCTCTTCTGATCTCTTTATCCTTTGGGTTTTGTAAAATTATTTAAAAAAATTTTTCTGTCCTTTTAGAGAGGCTTCAGGATGGAGGTATGGTGAACGCATGCCTTCAATCCACCATGTTTACCAGAGACGTCTTCCGGAGTTTCTCACATGAATTACTGACAAGCCGGTGTAGCCGACACTCTTGCTGCCCTGCTCCACGTCCCCTTGACTCCCTTCTGTAGCTGCTGTGAATGTTTCCTAAGTGGGCTAACAGTGTCCCACCCAAGCACGTGTGTCATTCTACTCCCTGACTAAGGATTTCCTCCAGTACCACAGGAGCTTGTTCAGCCCTCAGATAAAGTTTCCTGGAATTGCTGGGGATTGAACGCCTCTCACCCCAGAAGAATGGGAATCAGTGGATTAATAACCAACTTTCCAATACCTTGGTGGGACTATTCTGAGGCATTCTGCACGGTTCCGTAGAAGTCCCCCATGAGACTGAGTCTAAGTCACCTACAGGAGAAACCCATTCATCAATTGGATTGTCTCCTTTTCCTCTCTCACTTTTCATGTTCTCTCACTTATGCTTCCTGGGATGTTCTCCAAAATAAATTCTTTATACCCAAGACCTTGCCTCAGGCTTGATTTGGGAGCAACTCAAACTAAGACAACTGGTACTGAAAGTAGCCCTGGAAAGTATATTTACAATGATATGGAGGCAGCAAAAACACAATGGGTGGTGCTAAGTTGGATTATGATAAACCCTGGCACTTTGTAGATCACAATTGTCAAAACTTTCACCCGTGGTGTAGGAGGAGGTAAAGGTGAAAGCAGAAGCTTGAATTATGCAATAGTGCTATGTCTGAAAGATATGGAGGTGTAATGATCATAGGAATTGAAGAGGTGTGTGGCTTTTTTGCTCACTGACCAGAAGCATTGAGGGAAAAGAATGATAGGTTTATGTCATCCAACCATCAATTTGGAACATGTGAATGAAAACCAGAGAGCCTCCTTGGAGATCCCCATTTCCTGCAACCAGGGGAGGCTTCTGAAAAATCAGGCCAAAGGGTGATTGTAAGGGTCACAGAACTGCAAAGTAGATTGAAGGCACAGGACCAGCAGGCCTTTTACACAAAAGTCAAAGCCCTGGTGGGGGAGAAATGAGCCCTGAGAACTAGAAGAAGAGCCTGTGAGGAGATGTACTACAGAACCTTGAACACCTAAATTTCCCTGAAACATCCAGGCTAGCAGAATTCTCCTTCACCCTGTTAGTTGACGAGAATAGCTTTCCGTTGCATAGAGACCCTACAAAGTTTTCCCCTGAAACAGATTATACTTGTTTACCTCAAGGTCTGTCCCCACCTCCCCTCATTGCCTTGATTCCAAAAACTGGGGACAGGTCTCAGCGTCACCTGCATTATGCTATGAGAGACATGATAAGCTTTCTTCTCTAAAGATGGCTGCAATGACATCCCTCATGCTAATGGCTCTTCTACAATGCAAACTTGCCATTCCCCTACCAAGAGATGCAGTCTAATTCACCTCCACTTGAATCTGGGCTGGACTTTATTTGCTTGACCAACAGTGTGCAGCAGAAGTGATGCTGTATATTTCCAAAGCTGAGTCATCAAAGGCAATGCAGCTTCTGCCTTGTTCATAGGGACATTTGCCCTTGTAGACCAGAGCCACCATGTAAGAAGACCAACTACCCTGAAGCCACCATGCTGTAAGAAAGCCAAGGCACAGGAAGAGGAAGAGCAAGCACCCCGGTTGCTTTAGGAAGATACTCGTGCAGATAGTGAATGTGCATTGCTATCTTTCTCTTGTGAATGCAAACTGCTTCAGCCATAGCCTCCTGCTAGGTGCCAGAGGCTGTTGTTTTAGCGAATACATTCTATTCATCGTTCACCTGGTCCTAGGGTTTTAGCACTCCTCTTTTCTGTTAAAATACAGTCTACAGGGACCTCTATCATCTTGACATTCTGTAGAACATCATACTGGCCCATGATATTAATGAGAGCATGATAACCGGACTTGGTTTTTAAGAAAAAGAAAGTATGCTGGCTGCTTTAATAAAATATTTCATGCCGGAGGACGAGAAATAAACCCTACAAAGATTCTGAAGCCTGCCCCATTGGGGAATGTTTTAGGAGCCCAGAGATCTAGCATATCCCATCTAAAAGGATGCATTGCATTTATTACCACTAAGAAAGAGGCATGGCACTTGAATTACTCTAGATTGTTGAGGTTAAAAAAAAGAAAATGGTACCCTTGAGGAGACTACTCTGACCCATTTATTAGATGCTACCGGTTCTGAGGAGGCCTGAGAAAGTATATGAATAACCTCTTAAAGACTCAGCTAAGACATCAGCTTAGGGATGACACCTTGCCTGGTTGGGTCACTGTACTCAAGGATGAGGCGTATATATTAAACCACTGATTGCTACATATAGTCACTCTATGTGCTGTGTCCCCATTATCTAGAATACACGGGAATGGTAATTAAAGGAAGCGAGTTGGATTGGCTTCATTCCCCATACTCCCAGTGATCTATTAGTGGAAATTGTGGTTTTAATACTTATAGCGGCAGTTTCTTCCTGATCAAGGCCTTGGTCTCAGGATATGTGTGTAGAGAGGGGGACATTTCCACTGGGGTTATAATAATGGTGCCGCCGCATCTAAACCAATGACTACCACCAGCTGATTTGGGGATCCTCATGTTAATAGACTAGTGGGCAAAAATGGGAATTACGGTACTTGTGGGGAAAATTGACACTGATTATCTTGAAGAGTTGGAGTTGCTGCTACATAATGGGGGAAGGGAGGAAGGTGTCTGGAACTTGGGGGATTCATCACGGTACCCCTTAGGGCTTCTATGCCTGGTGATAACAATAGAAGGGTGATTCTCAACAAGCGCCTGACAAGTACGAGGTCATCAGGCCTCAACTGCTCAGAGATGAAGGTCTGGTCATTCTCCTGAGCCAGCAACTTAGGCTAGTGGAAGTGCTGGCCAAGGTTAAGGGGCATCTAGAATAGATGGGAAAGGAACGATGGTGAGTATAGATTATGGCCTTGGGACCAGCTGCAGTGTGAAGATTGTAGCTCGTCCCACTAATTCTGCTATTTTCAGTCTTTTTCGAAATTGCAGTCAGTCATAACCTTGAAACGTCAGTGACACAGTAAACTCAAGGCAGGCATGAGAGGATCTGATCACAGCAAGCAGGGAACGTGGTGGTCACTCTTGATACCCTGCTCTGTCTGTCCCCAGTTCACCTCTCAGTTCCCCTGCAGCTGTAGCAAACATTTCCATGCACACTGACAGCTTCCTACCTGGAGTGCAGTAACTCTGCTTTGCTGCCTGAGGCCCTGCTCAGCTCACAGTGTCACGGGGAAGTGCTGGGTTAACACCTTCAAGGTCAAGAATCAGAAGAGAAATGCTCTGACTTCCTTACTCCTCAGTGGATACGTTCTGGAACATGTTCTACATGGTTTCTCAGGGCACCCCCAAAGAGATGAGCCCCAGTTGCCCAAAGTGGTAACCTGTTTATTAATACAAGCTTTTTGACTTTTCTCCTTTTCTTCTCTCCTGTGGGCTTCCTGGGATCACCAAATAAACTACCCCAGTTCATCCTTATCTCAGGGTCAGATTTTTGGAGCACTCAAACAAAAAGGGTAACTTTTCATTATAAGCATGTCTACCTATACTAATTTGTTATTTGCTACAAAAACTAATTTTTTTGGGAAAAATAATACAATTTTAGTTGATAGGCCTAAGTAATACATATTTACAGTAATGGTAAAAATGTGAAGAACAGTTAAAAAAAAGTTACTTTCATTAGTTTATAAAGAACGAGGAAATTAAACTTTGAAAAAAGAAATGCAGTAATATATACTTATACCAAAAGAGGAGGAATATTTTAATAACTATAGAAATAGTTGGCAGGGCTGTCAACTATCAAGGGATTATTTTGAAATTGCTATCATTGGCCAACTACTAGGATTAATGAAATCAACATTTTCATGATGCAGGAGAAATAAACGTTGTAAGTCAAACTTAATAGTATACTTTTTTCCTTTAAAAGTTGTTGACCCCATATGTTTATTTTTTCCTTTACTTCCCTTCCCTGAGGGGACATATCAGTAAAAATATTACTAAGGGTAACGTCTGCAAATTTACTTCCTATATTTTCTTCTAAGAGTTTTATGGTTTTGGATCTTACTTTCAAGTCTTTAATCCATTTTGAATTTATTTTCATATATGGTGTAAGGAGGTGGTTCAAGTTCATTTTTTTGCAATTTAATATATGTGTAGTCACAGGATATGGAGTACAGCATAAGGAATAGAGTCAATGGAATTGCAACAGCTATATAAGATGTCAGAAGGGTAGAAGATTGGGGGCGGGGGGTTATCACTTTGCGAGGGATGTCAATGTCTAACTATTACATTGTTTTGTATACCTGAAACTAATAATAAAAAAAAAACTTAAATGTAATAAATTTATCAAATGACAATTTCAAAAAAAACAACTTGTTGAGCTATTAGGTTACTCAGCCCCCTTTAACTTTCACAGAAGAGTTTTCACATATATGCACACACACATCTCTTTGTATTTTAAACATTTTCAGAGTGTAGCTCTACAGACTCAAACACGTTAACTCTGGTGATGCATGCAGCATTCCCTCTAGGATGCAACTTACGAAGCATCCACACTGGGGGCGACTGTACAGTACTTCTTCCTTTCTATCCTGCACACAGCAAGAAACCCTCCCGAAGTGATATTGCTAAGCCAAACTTAAAAGGGCCTCCACATTCCCAGAGAGGAAGAAAATGTCAGTGCTGTCTTGAGAAAGCCAGAGAGTGGTCAAAAATCGGGAATAAACAATCTTTGCTCATTTTAAACTATATAAATATTTGATGAATAAATCCCTTTTGTTTGTCTTCACTTTTGATGGACTGTTAGTTTCTGAAAGCAAATGATACCCAGATACTTCCTTCCAGAGGGCTATTGAGTACCCAAATATACTCCGAGGTGAGTGTGCCCCCACGCAGGCCTTGTTGAATCTACTGTGTTTGTCTGCCTAGCACTGCTTATTGCTTCTTCTGGTAACAACCCTCCCTCCCCACTTTCTCCATTTCAACCACGTGGTTCTAGTGCGACCTTCTCATCGAGTCCTGACTTCTCTGTTCCGGTCATGGGGGCAGAAATGTCTTTAATCTTCATGTATTATCCACTCTCTTTCATGACGGCTCTAAGAGGCTCTAAGAGGCTCTGGAAACTAAACCAATTAAAGGCTTTCTCCAGGAGTTTCCCGATGGAGTTAGGGCTGGGTGGGGAGCCCTTTCTTTTCTAGTAATGATGCCTGAAACAGCCCTATAACTCCAGGACATGGGGAAAGCTGGTTTGAAAGAAGAAAACCAAGTTGCAGAGATAGGTGATAACCAAAGATCAAGTCCTTCCTTGATTCCAGTGCTGGAGGTCCACACTGCCCTCTTCTGGCCTCCACTCCCTTCAGGGCCTGGCCGTCCATCCCCCTTTCCCCTCTGTTCTGTGAGCTCCCCTAATATTGCCCACTCTTTATAACCAAGAGCTCTGATGAATGTACTGCATTTACTTTTTTTTGTTGTTTTATCAAATCGTTATAAAATTACTGCTTAATTAGGCAAAGCATTCTACCGCTATCCCTTTTTGAATTCTCAGTCACGGACTTCTAAGGACTATACACTCCCTTACGGGGATTCTTCTCACCTGTTGGTCTCCCCAACCCCCACACCCACCCACCCACCCTCAGCTCAGATATTGACTAAAGCCATAGGTTACCCACCACTGGCCTGGCTGCAGATCATGAAGGTAGGTGGGTACCACCTCTCTGGTGCAGTAGAGAACATATCATCATAAACTGTAATATCAGGTTACTAAAGCTGAGGCTCTCTCAATGATCTCAAAAAAGCTAAGCATTCCTAGGACTACCCTGACCTTTTTACCCCAATGATAAAAACAAGAGATCTCAGTGAATCGCTCTTCTCTGGCACTGCAGGACTGACAAGTCTTAACATTTTGGGGGACACAATTCTGAAGACTTGTTTCAATGTTGTTTTTTAGAGGTTTTGTTTTATATTTCACTGAGTACTCCCCCTGTTCTTAATCTTTTTAGAGTGGCTGCAATAATCCTTGAACGTCAGCCATTCAGTTGAATTGTCACTTTTTGTCTTAGGCTTCTCTGGCTGCCATAACAAAATACTGGGTAGTTTAAACAACAGAGATCATTTTTCTTACAGTTCTGGAGATTGAGAAATGCAAGATCAAGGTGCTGGAGGATTTGGTTCCTGGTGAGGGCTTTCTTCCTGGCTTGTAGAAAGTCACCTTCTTGCTGTGCCCTCACAGAGTCTTTCCTTGGTAGGTGGCCATGGGACAGGAGGTCACTCTGTCCTTCCTCTTTTTATAAGGCTACTAATTGCATCTTGAGGACACCAACCTCAGGACCTCATCTAAACCTAATCTCTTCCCAAATGCCTTATATCCAAATACCATCACATTGGGGGCTAAAGCTTCAACATATACATTTGGGGGGATACATTTAGTCCATAACACTCTGATCAAAATTTAGATTTTGGAGAGGGAGCGTTTGATTGGCCTTGCTTGGGCCCCATGGCCACCCTTAGCTAAGAGGTAAGCAGGGCATTTGGTTTAATCCCAAGAATCTTTATCTATTAGGAAGTAGTAATTCTGCAAGGGAATTCAGATGCTGGTGAAAAATGGGTGCTAAGCAGTAAAATAATAACCATGAAGGCCCACTGCAGACAACTTCCCGTGTTTTCTCAACAG
Organism: Rhinolophus ferrumequinum; assembly: GCF_004115265.2. NCBI lineage: Eukaryota > Metazoa > Chordata > Mammalia > Chiroptera > Rhinolophidae > Rhinolophus > Rhinolophus ferrumequinum. Next base: position 19,179,861 of record NC_046301.1, on the reverse strand, counting down.
AGCTAAACTGAATGCAACAGGATAGCAATTGCTTCATAAAATATCACATTCACCTACAGCTGTAAATTGATGACAGCGTTTTTCTTGAAATTCTCACTTTCATTTTTCAATTCAGTTAGCCTTAGAGGGGGGCCTAGAATCTTCTATTAATACTTTCCTTCGTTTTGTTTTTTCTACAGAACAATCCCCAGAACCTGGGACTATATTACCTTATATGACAAAACAGACTTTGCAGATATGATTAAGTTAAGGATCTTGAGATGGGGAGGTTAGTTTGAATTATCCAGGCATTATGCTCCCAGCATAACCAGAACGGTCCTTAGAAGTGTCAGAGGGTGGCAGGAGAGTCAGTGTCGGAATGATGTGACGTCACAAAGACAACCAGCCATGGCTCACGTTGAAGATGGAAAGAAGCCAGGAGTCAAGGAATGCAGGCAGCCTCTAGAAGCTGGAAGAAGCAAGGAAATGCATTCCCCTTTGGACTTTCCAGAAAGGAACTCAGTCCTGGCAGTACCTTGATTTGAGCCCAATGAGACCCATTTTGAATTTCCATCCTCCAGAGCTGTAGATAATACAGTTGTGGAGATTTTTGTTTTTGTTTTTGTTTTGTTTTGTTTTGCCACTACATTTGCAATAATTTGTTATAGCAGCAATAGGAAACAGATGCAAGAGGTCATTCTTGGGAAGGAAGTCTTTGGGAAGAAGGAAGTGGAATGAGATATCAAGAGGCATTAATGTTTCTAAGCTGGGAACCTTTGCAAGAATGTATTATTTGCATGCTAATCACCAATATATAGTTTTGATAACAATTTACAAATAGGCTGTTTAATTTATTTTCAAAAGATTTTGCTGAATTTACTGAAACTATTATTTTTTTATGAAGGAGAATTTCTTTTTAACATTTATAGACTTTTTAAAAGACATGTCTAAGAGGCTTGTATTAGTTAAGAAATGTATTAAGCTGCATGGATGTTTGTGTGTGTGTGTGTGTGTGTGTGTACACACACCTACTTATTTATTTGGCAAAAGTCAGGATTTCTTTTCTCTTATGTTACTTGAAGACCAGCAGTTCAAAGGAAGGAGGCCCAGGGCTAACTAGAGACTTCAAAGTTATAAGTATTTCTCAGTCTCCTTGTCACTCTCTGTTCTGCCATCTACAGAGAACATGGCTTCTATTCCCAAGGTTGCCTCATGGCTGTAAAATGGCTACAGGGACTCCAGCCATGACATCTGTATTCTGGGCGAAAAGAAGGAAGGAAGGAAGGAAGGAAGGAAGGAAGGAAGGAAGGAAGGAAGGAAGGAAGGAAGGAAGGAAGGAAGGAAGGAAGGAAAGAAGGAAAGAAGGAAAGAAGGAAGGAAAGAAGAAAGGGAGGGGGGAGGCAAAAGAGCACATGTCAGCTGAGTCAGCCCCTTTTAAGGAGCATTGCTTAAATCAGCACTGGCAATAATCTAGCCACATGGCCACCTCTGTCCACAAAGGAGGCTAAGAAATGTAGAATTTTCATCTGGGCACATTGCCACCCCCAACAAAATCAGGGTTCTCTTAGTGAGGAAGACAGGGAGAGAGGCCACAGGCTTTAGTGACAACCAAATTAAAAAGCAGGGGCCTTTGTAACTATGTCTTTAAGGATAAACATTATGCCATAATGAACAGTCCTTAACTGTTCAAGGCAGTATAAATAGACATACCATAAACATTGTATAACTGTTCAAAGTTTACCCATGGAAAAAAATGCAATAAAAATTAAAAACCTGAAACAATCAGTTCCACCATGAATTGGTTTGTAGGACATCAACTCAGTAAATAGAGTTTTTTAAAAGTCCTAGTTTCAGATGAACTTTGGAAGGCATATAAACTACCCCTCTCTTTGAACTTCTATGCATAATTTATGTTTGAGCAATTTTTGTTTCTGATTAAATGTTGCATAGATCTTCAAAGGAGTCCAGGACTCCCCAAAAGGTTAATAACCATGGTTCTAGGTGCTGTGCCCATTGGGAAGATGCCAAACAGCGAATCTAACTGAACTCAGAGCTGAGTTGGGGGGTTTTGGTGTCATACACATATTCTCAGGCCAATAGAAATTCCAGAATGTGAGATACTACCTCGTGGAGTTAAGAGAGCTGGAGAACACAGCTCTGGGGATGAGAGGCTGATGGGTGACAAGCATTAAATGCTGTGTTTCCCCGAAAATAAGACTTCGTCGGACCAGCAGCTCTAATGCGTCTTTTGGAGCAAAAATTAATATAAGACACGGTCTTATATTATATTATATTATTCCCAGTCTTATATTATATTAAAATAATACTGAGTCTTATATTAATTTTTGCTCCAAAAGACGCATTAGAGCTGATGGTCCGGCTAGGTCTTATTTTCAGGGGAACACGGTAGCAGCCATCTGGCCTTTGAAGAAACAGGAACTGACTAGGTGTCTTAGCAAGCCCCTAGAGACTGAGCCCTGGGGGCTGTCCTCAGCGTAAGGGAAATCCTAGAGAGGGCAGTGTTTCATTTTTGAGTCTGAGAAGTAAGAAAAGAGCAACACGAACCATCTGTTTTGACACGTCTACAAACACAGATATTTGGCATTTTGTATTAAAACTGTTTATCAAGCTTCTAATGCTGGCGATGAACAACTAGGAACTTCCTGTTCTGTTATTGCACTATTGATTTGTGGGGAAAGGAGGGCTCTAATCCGTCAATCTAATGACTCTACCAGCACAGGTTTAAAAAAACTTAAAGGGACTTGGAGAACAGGACAGAGTAAATCTGATTATTTTGTCAAAAAAGGTCCCAAAAGAAAAAAAAACGTGATGTAGTTGCAACATAAGGGTTATCTGGCTCTGTAGACACCTGGAGTTTTATTTGCCAGAGAAAGAGTGCCATTTCCGGGCTCCATCCTAGGGTATCAAGCCCCTCCCCTGTTCCCTGCCTCTCTTGTGGAGGGGAGCGCCCATCTTCTAGTGCAAAGGTCTCCAAGTGGGGTGTAATGTGCCACTTGTAGGATTCTCAGCATAATCATTAGTGTGTGAAAGAAAATATTAGAACATATAAAAATTGATTATCTTAAAAATAAAGGAAATATGCATTATGAACATTCAGTATATAGATTGATGGCAGCACCAATGCTAGATAGAGATGTCAGATGGTCTAGCCTCCCTGACCATGGGAGCCATGTCTGTGGAGCAGCAGAGGCTTCCTGCCTGGGTGAGGGTGGGGGGAGATTCACTGTGGCATCCTACTCCTTCCTGCTCTCCTAGTGTCTGGCAACATGTGGCCATTTATTTATGCCAGGTTAATTGATTTATAGATCATAATATTTAATTTTATGTAAACTAGCCCTCACTAAATATACAAACGGTTTTAAAAGATTACAGAGAAAAAGAAAAGCTCTTGTAATTGAAGGTTTTACTAAGGCAAGCAAAATTGAACAAGGTAATGGTGGAGCTAATGTCTGTGCTTCTAGAACAAGGTTTCTTCAGCCATATTGCCCAAGCAAAAACAAGGACAATCCAATAGGATTGAACAAGAAGTTGTCCCCACCAAACTGAAAACATCAAGAAGACTACCAGAAATATGGAAGTTTATCGGAAGTGCATTTATTATCATAAGCCTAAATTTCACTTGAGGTGCATCTATGTAGTTTATATTGTGTCTATGAAATGTCTTTTCAACTATAACAGCCAATAAATTCCCATGGCAAAATAAACTGAATTTAGAAGGAGACCTTTGAATTGCTCTATCACAAGATGCTAAGCTACAATTTTCAAAAATAGTAAAGCATATTTGAACACAGGGCACTGATTAAAATTAGCATTTCCAAGAAAAAATGTCATGCCGTGAATAAAAATTATTAAACATTTTCAAATATTATTTATTTCAAAGAGCTCATCCCTTAAAAATATCTATTTTGTGTATATTATGATGTACATAATGTAGTCAAAGAACAATACATGCATAGAACAAAATGTAAATATACATATTGGAAGTTGCTACTCAAAACAGGGTTTACTATTGGCCTATACAATCAAACATTGTTTAGAAACCATTGCTGAAGAGAGGATGGTAACAATTCACCCGCCAAATAATCTAATCCCTGTCAATCTGGTAATCCTCCTCGATGATTTAATGCTTGAACCCAATTAAATTATGATCTATCCTTCCTTCAAACGCCCACAACAGTGTAACATGAAGATAACTGTTGTGCAACTTCTACTAATTACACTTAACACTTTCTTTTTGGATGATAATTACTGGATTTGAAGTGTGGTCCTTCCGTTGCGTTGAGAGAAAGCACACTGCAGACAGGGTTAGGAGTGGAGTAATTGTCTGCTTCGTTATCTATTTCCCAGCGCACTTAGTACCTAGGAAAGGCTTGACAAAAATTTATTTGGAAATTAAGAGAAAATGAGTAAGTGTCTGGACGGCCTTTGGGATTGATTATCACAGCGGGCAATCTTATTATTTGGCAAGTCATTGAGGTAAACCACTCAGCACTGAGTCTGGTCCAGTGTGAGTGCTCTTTCCATCAGCAAGGAATTTTTTTTTTTCACTCTCTAATCTTATGGGTCATTGTTTACACAAAAGACTGCTCATTTCTCCTCAGAAATAAAGCAGTGATATATTTAGCTACTATTTGCGGCTTGGAGATGCCTAACTCATTCTCCTGTGTTTCCATATTAAATTGGGCCAAGCACAACGCTCTATGCTGTTCTCAGCTTGACTTCTACATATACGTTCATAGAAACCAACTTCAATATCACATTTAACTAATTTATACATAGATATAGATTTTTAAAGAACCTGCAATGGCAGATAACCTCACTGTTCAAAATAATCTTAATAGCTCAATTACTTATAAAATATGCAATATGTTCTAATGGACTCCTTGAGAGGAAGGACTAGGCAGAATCTTGCTTTATGTGCTGACATGAGAATGTCTTATTTGACTTTAGCTATGTCACTGATTCTCTGTCTCTCTTTTTTTAAATGTCAAAATTATTTTGTTATACTCTCTCTGTTTGGAACAGGGATAGAGGTTTCCCTTGGTTCCTCAGTCATTTCCCAATTTGTAACCCATATCTAGTAAAAAAAAAAAAATTAAAATTTTCCATTTGCATTTACAAGAAAGTCAGTGATAATTTGATAGTCATTTTTGGGGCAATTTCTGCCCTACTAAATTATGAAAGATTATGAAAAATTACTAAATTATGAAAAATAAGTGGGTAATGAGTCTCGCTAAAGAGATATGTTCTTTTACAATTTCCACTCATTTGCCCATGCTTAGTAATGACGCATAGCAACTTATTTTTGACTTTCTAAAAAAAAAAATGATAACATGAAAGGAAATTGGGTTGCTTTCATAAGAATATAACCAAATTGGCTTCCAGCTCTAGCTTTCCAACTTAGAATTGTGTTTCAGAAACAGAAATGGGTTGAGCTGAGCCATCCATAACCCTACATTGAGAGTTCCTACTGTGACCTGTAGCACATATGAAGTCACTTGGTTAATGTATGATGCCACTGAGACTGAGATCATAAGTCCTATTCCCATTCAGGCCAGTTACACAGAGACATCATAGTACAGACACAGCCCTAGCTACAATCTGCCCTCTGGAACACATATGTCGCTGTTCATATGGAAATGATACAAGCCTTGGGCATTTCTAAAAGTCATGCAGCAAAACAAAAATCTCCCTGCAAAATTGGAAAGAGCTTTTTATAATGATTTTAATTTCAAGGACTCTGATGATTCATTTTATGTGTCAACTGGACTGGGCTAAGGGATGCCCAGAGAGCTGGTAAGACATTATTTCTGGGTGTGTCTGTGAGGGTGTTTCCAGAAGATATTAGCATTTGAATCAGTGGTCTGAGTAGAGAAGATCACCCTCACCCATAAGGGTGGGCATCATTCAATCTGTCAGGGGCCTGAATAGAACAAAAAGTCTGCACATTTGCTCTTTTCGCTTGAGCTGGGTCACCCATCTTCTCCTGCCCTCAGGCATCGGTGCTTCTAGTTGTCAGACCTGCAGACTCTGTCTGGGACATACACCATCACCCCACCCCCCGCCAGCCCCCCCCCCCCCCCGCCCATTCTTTGGTCTTCCAGTTTGGATTGAAACTACACCACTGGCTCTCCTGGGCCTCCCGCTTACGGACGGCAGATTGTGGGACTTCTCAGTCCCCATAATCATGTGAACCAATTCCTCAGAATAAATTTCTATATCTATATCTATATCATCTATATCATCTATATCATCTATATCATCTATATCATGTATATCTATATCTAGATCTTCCATTGGTTCTGTTTCTCTGGAGAAACCTGACTAATAGAAAGCTGCTCTTCAGCAGAGGGTCTTGAATGAAGAAAGCCTACCAACCAGGATCACCGAACAGGAATGGAAAGCAAACCAGTCTTTAAAGGGATCCATCCAGCCTCTCCATGAAAAGGGCACTGAGCCAACATTGCGTCCCAGTATTCTGAACTTTTGGAAAACAATAAAAATGAAGGATATTGAGCAAAAATAAACAAACAAAACCCCCACTTTTTCCTGTCCTGGTCTATGTCAACACACTATAAGTTTTCTATAGTGGTAAATTTTTGTAATAATAAAAAAGAATACATTCTCATTGCACAAAATCTAACAAATTCCAAAAACTATGGAGAAGAAAATTTAAATTATCCAAAATCCCTCAGTTCATTCATTAGCTTATTCAAGCAACAAATATGCAAAATTGCACGGCTTACTGTGGCATGTTCTAAGACTCACCACCCAGCAATGTTAGCTTCTAATTGATTTCCTTCCAGCCCTTCTCTCAATGCACTTTTAATAATAAAGTAGGAATCAGATTATATACAGTTTTGGATTCTCCTTTTCTCTTAATATCTCATAAACCTTTTCCCAAGCTATAAAATAATATTCAAAGTTACAATTTTAACAGCCGCATAATACCACATCACATGAACGGACACGATTTTATTAAGCAATTCTGCTATTTGAGAACATGCGTGATTACCAATTTTTCATTACAATAAATAATGCTGCAAGTAATATCCTTTGGACACATATCTGATTATCTTTGGAAAATTTTTCCTAGGATTCAGATTGCTAGGTCAAAAGCCTTGAACATTTTTAAGGTTCTAGATACACAACATTCAATTGCTTTCTTGAAAGATGGAAACAGTTTTACTTCCACCAGCAAAGAGAGTGTGTCACACAGTGAGGTCCATCTCTCAAAACAATGAGTATTAGCATTAAATTTTTTTCTTTCTTTCTTTCTTTCTTTCTTTCTTTCTTTCTTTCTTTCTTCCTTTCTTTCTTTCTTTCTTTCTTTTTTTTTTTTTGCCAACTGGGTCAACATGGTTTTTCTTTTAGTTTACATTTCTTAATTGACAGGTAAGTCAAACTTTTTAAAAAATATATGCATCTTCCTTTAAATTACCTATGCATGCTCTTTGTCATTTTCCAAGGAACTATTACTACGTGTTAGCATTATAGTCTTACTATTTGTCAGCACAGATTTTCTTATTGCATTCTGAGACCTGGCCCCTTGGTTGGGGCAGAAGGAAATGAGGTGGAGAAACGGCTGGGAGGGGACAGCCACATTTGCTCTGTTTGTCCTCCTATCAACAAGGTATGACATAGGGTAAGTTTCTTGGCATATCTGAACTTCAGTTTTCCCCTCTGTACAGAGACAGATTTAATTAAGGGTACTTCCAGTCTTATGATCACATGATGCTGTAATAGGGACATTATAGATTCATAGGTTCAAAACTTGCTTTGTTATGATTTGTGATGAGCTTTGGGGGGTAGTATTGGTGAGAAGTGTCAAACCTTTCGCTTCTTTCCTCCTTCTGACCTCAGGGCTCTACCACCTACCGTCGGAGCAAATCCGCAAATCCTTTCAAAGTTCTTAGTTTCTTGTTCTATAAATGGAAACATTGTTTGATAGGTTTGTTGTAAGAATTACAAAAAATAATAAAAATGAAAGCCTTTATAATATGCCATACATACACATACCTATATTTACACACATGCACGCAAACATATACCTATACTGTGAAGTTGCATTTAAAAGCATTTAGTTTTCCAGTATGGAAGTTCCCCAAAGAGTTAAAAATAGAACTATCATATGACCCAGCAATCCTACTTCTGGGTGTTTACCTGAAGAAATCCAAAACACAAATTCAAAAAGATGTATGCATCCCAATGTTCATTGCCGCATTATTTACAGTAACCATGATATGGGAGCAACTTAAGTGTCCATCGATAGATGATCGGATAAAGAAAGGTTGGTATATAGAATGGAATATTACTCAGCTATAAAAAAGAATGAAACCTTATCATTTGCGACAACATAGACCTAGAGGATATTATGCTGAGTGAAATCAGTCAGACAGAGAAAAACAAATACCATATGATTTCACTTATATGTGGGATCTACAAAACAAAATAAACAAACTCTTAGATACAGAGAACAAACTGATGCTTGCCAGATGGGAAAAGGGTTGAGGAACTGGAGGAAAAAGGCGAAGGGGTTAAGAAGTACAAATCGCCAGCTATTAAAACAGTCACAGGGATGTAAAGTACAGCGTAGAGCATATAGTCAATAGTATTGTAATAACTATGTATAGTGTTAGATGGGCACTAGACTTATTGGGGGGATCACTTCATAGATTACATAAATGTCTAACCACTATGCTGTACACCTGAAATTGATATAATACTGAATTTCAACTGTAATTGAAAAATAAAAAATGAATCAATATGAATAAATTATGAAAGCATTTAGTTTTCATAAATGTCAGTACACAAAAAAGGGAAAAATATTTTTTTACCCCTTACTTGAACCTCCCTTTCAAACTAGACTCCAGATTCCAGTGCTTCAAAGAGAGCAAGGCCACAGACAGGATGTAAATAGAAACAAAAGAAGATAAACCTTAGTTTTTAAGATTCTAAGCATGGAACACAAAGTGATACATGTAATTTTCTAAGGTAATTTTGGCTATACTTGATTTTCTCCTATTGACAAACTAACTTAATATCTTAATTCACACGTTAGGTAGGGGTGGTGTGTGTGTGTGTGTGTGTCTGTGTGTGAGTTTGTGTGTGTGTGTGTGTGAGTGTATGTACATGTATGCATACATATCCATATATACCTCACACAAATACATACCTTGTACATATATGTCGTGTGTGTGCATATAGATGTGTATCTATCCCTTCCATGTTCAAATCAAAATGAAAGTATGATTAAAATGGCCTTTCAGATCTTTCTGTAGAAAATGTAATTAGAAAAATGCAAACCACTCTCATTTTCTTTAATTCTTTCCTTCAATTTTTGTTGTTTAAAACTCACAAATATGACAGACTCTATATTTATAAAACTAGCTTAAGATATGGTATATTTACATCGATTTGCATAAACAACTTCAGTTTGCCAGCAAATTGTACTTATACACCCATAGGTAAGTACAGCACTGGTCTGAGCACCAAGAATACATAATATGGAACAAACACTAGCTTATGATCTAAGGGAGACGGGATGTATAAACATGTAATTATCTAAATGTGTACATAAATACAGTTCTATAATTAAAGAGTGAATATGGGAGGGGGGATTTTTCTGGAGGGTCGGGGATGTTTACTTTTTTCTGCTCCATGCTGTTCTGGCATTTTTCTCCCCATACCTTGGGACTTGAATCATATAACACAAGGGTACTCACTTAGCTTATATATCTCATGGGCATAAACAAATAGTCATTAATATAAACACTATTTAAAAACTGGCCACAGATATCTCTTCACAAAAGGGACCAGATTTTTCACCCTGCAAAGAGAAAAAATGGTAGCAAATCTGAGCAAATAAAAACAAGAAAATGAACAGATACTTCTGAACCAAGTTTAACTTACATTAAAAGAACAGATACAGGGTTGCATAAATGGGTATTCTAGAAGAAACGCAAATGCAGCCAAGCCCCCATCCTCAATCAAAGGAACAGAGTGTGGAATGTGATCTGTGTTCTAAGGCCCATTTGTACTTTCCTGTTCAATCTTACCCACCTGTGATATGTTTGGAGTTTTTATTCTCTCCCCCAACAAACACTCTTGCATGTGTTAAGCAACATTTCTGAGCATTTTACATGTATTCACTCCTTTAATTCTCATAATTACCCCATAGTGTAAGGGCTATTAGCATTGCCCCCATTTTACAGATGTGGAAACTGAGGTAACCAGAGATGAAATAACTCTCCCAGGCAACTGGGATTCAGTCTCAGGAGGTCTGGCTTCCTGGCCTACATTCTCAAGTGTGAAAGTTGCACTGTCTTCTTAGCTGGAGGGTGAACTTTGTACACTTGAGTAGCTGAGGGAATGTGGTTGGAGTGAGGAAAGAAAGGCTTTGAAAGTTAGCCTGTCTTTAGAGAACATGTAAAGAGAGGAGAAAAAGAAGGGGAAAGCCAGGGTTAGTTGTGGGAAAGCAATGGAAGCACTGGAAGAATGAGCGTGGAAGAAAAAGGCAAAGAGAAATCAGCCTTGCCCTGCTCAGTTCCTTGGGGACCAGATCTAATGGCTCAGGGCTGGAGTGGGTGGAACTGGGTGTCTGTTTTCAAGCAGCAGCATCTAACTTCACTGGGTTTCCGCAGCAACCCCACCAGAGCCACTTTTCACAGCAATTAAGAAAGTGACAGTGGAGGAAGTATCCCACCCTTATTTGGGTTCAGGAGCTACCCAAATAAAAGTATTAACCCAGTGGTAAGATTAAATTCTGGGCCCGAGAGGAAGTTTTCCGAAGGTGCCCTTTACCACGTGTAAATTAGAAACACTTTCCTCTCTCGGGCAAGATGATGCTGTGGGAGGTGGAAATAGATGAGGAATTTTTGGAGGACTTGTATTTCTCTGATGAGTTCTGTGAAACACTAATGGCTAACAGGGGTGGGTCAAGAAGTACATCCAATAACATTTTTTTCCCTGTGACCTTGGATCTCACCTAACTTTGATTCTGCTCTTAAGTGACTGTAGCATGGGAATGAGACGGTGATCGCTTGACAGCTATTGGGAAGTGTCCCCTAAAGAACGTGGTACCAGGAAGGCAGGAAAATAAGATTGTCCTCCAAGAGCTACACGACCAAATCGATCCTTATCGTATGGAGTAGAGAGATGTGCAAAGTCACCAAGCTGGGCGTGGTAAACTGACTGAGGATATTCAGCTTAAGGAATAACAGGCAATCTCAACTAGTGTTGGATACCATGGCAGAAGGAAAGGAGGGAGCAAATTCAGAAAGTCTATTCCCATTTTGAGCGTCTGCTAAGCCCTGCGCTAAGTAAGGGCAGTGACCAAATCTGACTTACCCTGCCTTCCTGGGTCCCAGGACATGCTCAGGCTCCAGCGAAGAACAACCCAGGCGGAAAAGGCACGTTGGCCAAGGACATCCAGTATCCCAGGCCATAGGGGGGTGGGGAAGGGCGGAGGGGCTGTGGCTATGAATGTTATTCGCCTTCCTGTACGCCTACCCCAGGCTACCTTTCCATTGTCACCTCAGAGGTTTTCACTGACGCTCTGTGGGATCACGCAGAAGGGCTGCCAAGCTTCTCCGACCACTACCCACAGTAAGAAGTCCACAACTCAGTGCACATACACCGGCACACGCCGACACGTGCAGACACACACACACCTTATGTGACGGAGACAAAAGCCATATAAAACAGGACTTACTCCTACTATGTCAATTAATTCTACTTCCTAGTCTGTACTTCTTTTCTTTTTAAATACTGGCGAAGACCTGTTAAATTGATTGCAAAACCCAATAATGGTTCAAGCCTGGCGATTTTAAAGGACGTCATGGGGCGTCCTGCACAGAGAGGTCACCTGACCTCGTGTCGGGTACCCAGCATTGTTTGTCACCATTTTTTTCTTCTTATACGTCCTGAGAGTGCCTTATGCCAACTGTGGGGCTTTGCTGTTATTGTTGTTTATGATGTTTTGGTTCACAGGTGATAAGGTAGCATGGTTTTAATATTGTTTAATATTAGAAACATGTAACACTTGGTTCCTAGGAAAAGCATCTTGATAACTGAAAACAAAGATTTCTGGGATATAGCATGTTAAGCCTGTCCCCTGTGTGGAGCAGGATTATTATTATTGTTATGCTTCACCCTCTCAAAAGGTCATTATACAAGTACAAACCTGGCTGGGACCCAAAGGGGCAGAGTGGTGGCTCTGCTGCCCAGCTAGCACTTAGTCTGCGGGGCACACTGGCCACTGCCTAGTACAGCAGAGGAAGAGTTCAGGGTCTGAGAGTCAGACTCAGGTTACCAATCGGATGACTCCATTTCCTAACTCTGCGACCTTGAGCACACCATCTAATCTCTCGGGCCTCAGTTCTCCCATCTGTGAAATGGGTGTAAAACCACATCCATGGACTCTCTGTGAGGATTAAATGAGGCTGCATTATACGCATATCCATAGGACTCATGGAGAAGGTCACCTACCCAATCCGGTGCTTCCTTCACTCCTAACGTCCTTTCAGTGTTTTGGAATTTTTAAATATGGGTCAAGAATTCAACAGTGCCATGGAGAGAAACATTGTCTCTCTTTTTTCCCTTTCATTCTCGGGATGTCAGCATTGGATTGATCATAACTTTTGATGCATGACACACTCTCATCATTACAGGCTCACACATAATCTGCATTTGCTTATTTGGCTAACTAATTCTTTTTAATAGCATCATAAGCACCTAGGAGTCTACCACCTTTAACCAAAGCTAGGACCTTGACAATAGCCTTTATCACAAGGCAACATGTGGTGCCCACATTCCCTCCTCTCAACCCACCTATCTTATCCCCTTGCCTCCCTTCACTCCAGGCGACCTTCATTTTATCTCTTTAACCCTTATAGAACCTATAAATCCTGTGGTTTGGGATGGGGTAGACCCATGCTAAGCTAAATTTTGGATATACCCTGGATCACTCATTCTTCAACCAGTCAGACACATGGGGTCACGGCAAACAGTATGTTGCACAGAACAGTGTCCTGGGTGGCTCTGTAACTTGGGATTTTTATCATTGCTATCCTTGTAAGGCAGCAGAAGGTCTTCCTTTTCTTCTTCCTCCAGTCGTGTGTTCACTCTATATCATCCTCTGGACAAAAACATAGGGGACGAGGTAATGGTAACTTGGTTCTCTGTTTAGTACTCAGAGCTCACTGGAAGCTATTCCAGGAACACTAACATCTAGACAGTGTTACCAGCTTCTGGATACATAGTTTCAGCAGAGGAAACTAAGATAGTCACAAATTCTCTTGGAAAAACTTTGTGACTCATTTGAAGGCACAGGAAAGACACTCACCAGAGATGGCAGAAAAGTTTCACACCACAAGCATAAAAATATGAACAGCCAGTCATCCCCACTGCCTTCTTACTCCTCTCCTGCCCTCCTCCTTCATCCCACTTCTGTCTTTCCTGGGGTTGAAGAATGGTTATATAATACCTCTTCATGGATAGTTAGCTCTTTATTATCCACTTTGTGGCATTAGTTTTTAAAATCTTAGGTTAAGTTCCCCTGCCATTCTACACATTACCACAGCACGGTCTTCTATTCTGACTCAGCTAATATATTCTCCAAAAAGCAGGTAAGTGCAAACTCATTATGAAATTAGTTAAGTCAACTATGCAAACGTGCATTTCTATATTGTTCATAAATTTAGGATTAACAGAGCTACCACTCTCCTCTCTCAAGATACTAATAACATTTTTATTTGAAGTCTATTAAATTGTTTCTTTGCTTTGTCTTTTCTAGGATAAATCTCATTTTCCCCCCATCTATATAGCAAGAATAAGAACCACTCCACCTACATTCCACCTCTAATGCACAGATCAGAGGGTGTATGTAGTAAACCCTGCCAAAGAAATCGATCGTAGAAGTAGAAGAAATATGAACTTCAACACTTTTGCCAAGTGTCATCAGAGATAGAAGGCACTTTTGTTGGGCGAGATACCATTGACACTCAAAAGTAAATCTAGTACATTGCAAAGCCCTTGAGAGTTAAATTGGTTAACATTTATGCGATGAGGAGGGGAAATACAGGTAACAAGCTCTGGAATGGGGCAAGGAGGGAGAAATAATAGGAGGTATGTAGGGCAAGAGAAAGGGAGGGAGGGAAAGAGGCAGAAAGGGAAGAAGGGAGGAAGGGAGGGACGAAGAGAGAGAGAAATGAAAGACAACCAGTGTGAGATCCCCATGGTACAGGTCACAGAAGAACTTCAGCCAGTGATGTCTAATATTGAACTTCATTTTACATTGGCTCCTGTTCTGAGCTGTGCTAAAATCTTCATCCATTACTCTCAAACTCTCACTGTAAGTGGCTATGCACAACAGCCTGATGGTCATGGAGCTTTGGGAATGAAGAAGAAGACAGAGTGAACACGCTAGGCGTTTTGCAGGTTAGAAAGAACACCATAGCCACAGAATTACGCTGCTGTTGGGGAGACAGCCCTCCGTGTCCTGCGCAGGATGGGGGCTGGGGTGAGAGGGTGATGTCATTCCTTCATTCAACAATCATTTTTTTTTTCTGAGAACTGAGCATGAGGCTGGGATGGTGTTAAATGTTTACGATGAATAACACATAGATCTTCCCCTCTACAAGCTCACAGCCTAGAGGAGAGGAGAGAAAGCAAGTATTCTAACTCTGTGGGATCAGTTCAGTGCAATAAAATAAGTTATGAATATACAGGAAGGAGTGGAGGGAAGATCCCAGAAGAGCAGATCCTTGAGTCACATTTCAATTAAGAACGTTTTGGCTGCAAATAATAGAAAAAAATAAGCAACCAGATCCAGGACCATAATTGGTCAACCCTTAATTTAAACAAATAGGAGTCTAATATATATATATATATATATATGAAACTCATAAGTGTGTGGTTATTGGTTCTAATTCAGGAGCTCCTTGTTGCCATTAGGATCTTAGGATCCCAGGCTATTTCGGTCAGTCTGCTCTGCTTCCTTCATGCTTGTTTCCTCAAGATGACTTTAATAGCTCCAGCACTGGGTCCATCTATGTTCAAGACAGGAAGAAAGAGGAAGAGGCAACCCTAGCAGCTCTCCTCTTGTGCTTGTTCCTTTTATTAGAAAGCAAAAACTTTCCCCAAAATATGGAAATTCTAATAAAGAATAAAAGAGGAATGATAGAGCTAAATCTTGTAATAATGGAAATGAAGAATGCCTTTGATGGGCTCATTAAGAGGAGACTAGACATGACTGAGGAAAGAATCTCTGAGCTTGATATAATATAGAAACTTTCAAAACTGAAAAGCAAGAGAAAAAAAAGACTGAAAAAAAGCAAAGAACACACTATTCAAGTACTGCGGGACAACTACAAAAGATGTAACATACATGTGGTGGGAAAACCAGGTGGAAAAGAAAGAGAGAAATGAAAGGAAGCGATATTTGCAGCAGCAATGACTGAGAATTTCCCCCCAAATTAATATCAAACACTAAGCCACAGATCCAGGATCTTCAGAGAACACCAAGAAAATATATGGAAAAACAACAGACTACACCTAGGCATGTCATATTCAAAGTTCAAAAAATCAAAGATAAAGAATCTTGAAAGAAGTCAGAGGAAAAAAACACCCTATCTATAGAAACAGAGATAAGAATTATTATACCCAATTTCACGTAGAAATCATGCAAAGAATAAAGGAGTTAAGTGAAATATTTAAAGAGTTGAGGGAAAAACTCTACCAACCTAGAATTCCTTATCATGAAAAATTATCCTTCAAAAGTTAGGGAGAAATGAGAACTTTCTCAGACAAATAAAAACTAAGAGAATTTATTGCAAGTGGACCTCCCTTGCAATAAATGTTAAAAGTTTTTCAGACAGAAGGAAAATGACATAGGTCAGAAACTTGGATATACATAAAGAAAGGAAGAGACTCAGAGAAGAAATAAGTGAAATTATTTTTCTTATTTTTAATTGATCTAACATAAAACAGTTCATTCAAAATAGTAATAGCAACAATGTATTTAATTATGCATGCTTAAGTATATGTCTTATGTATATGTATATTATATATATATGCTTACTTATGCTTATATATAAGTGAAATGAATGACAGAAGTAATACAAGGGACATGAGGGAAAAATTAGGATTATTTTGTTATTATAAAGTATCTATACATTTGTGAAGTGGTATAATGTTATTTGAAAGGACTTGGATTAATTGTAATGTTAGTTGCAAATTCTAGGGCAACCACTAAAAAAAGTTTTTAAAAAAGTACAATTAATATGCTAAGAAAGGAGAGAAAGGAGATTATATAAAATGCTCAATTATAACCACAAAAGGCAGCTTCTCATCAAGATGTCAGAGTAGGTAACCACTCTGCTTGCCTCCTCTCATGACCACATCAAAATTACAAGTAAACTACAGAACAACTATCGTTGAGAATCACCTGAAGTCTAACTGAACACAAGTTTTAAAACTAAGGATATACGGAAGAAGCTACTTTGAGACTGATGAGAAGGGCAGAGATGCATAACAGGCTGGTCCCACACCCAGGTGTGTCGGTTAAAATTCAGGAGGAATAAATATCTCAGCTACGCAGCTACCCCCTGAGGAGTGAAGGGTCCCAGCCCCGCACCAGGCTCCCCAGCCCAGGGTTCCAGGACCACGAAGAGAAGTCCTCACAACTTCTGGCTGTGAAAACGTGCAGAAATTGTGGCTGAGTGAGACAGAGGGCAGCTGGAGGCCTAGCCATTCTTCTTAAAGTTCCTGCACACAGGTTTACTCGACAGACTCACTTGTTCTGAGCTCCAACGCTGGGGCAGCAGCTTCAAAGGTGCCAGAGAGGTCCAGGAAGGAACTGAATTTTCTGGCTTTGGGTGAGTGCTGGAGGAGCAGCTTTCTCCCAGATAGAATTGCTGGCAGGAGCCATCTTTCGTTGTTGAGCCCTCCTCTGACCCAGCAGCAGACACAGGTGGCTGCCATATCTGGGTCTCCATCAAAGTGGCTAACACTTGTTGCCCTACCCTGGTGATTCCCTGAGACCTCGCTCCACCAGACTTGCAGGTCCACTCAACTTGTGGGCCCACCCAAGCTGCTTCCAGTGGCTTTTCAATACAAACAGCCTGTCTTAGATCATGCTGCAGATATTCCTCAAATCTCTCAAAGGTTCAGAAACCCCAAACAAGCAGCGTCTGGCTTCAGCATGCCCCATACCTCTTGCTAAGAAGCACCAAGCCCAGCACTAGCTGCAGCTGGCCTCAGTTTGCAGCTTAGCCTCTCCCAGGCACCTCCAAGCCCCGCATAATTGGCTACCATCTGCAGGTCACTTTGTAGCTCATACGAAGTGGCTCTAGGCAAGGCGCAGGCAACAGCTAATCTTGGCTTGCAACAGATCCCCTCCCAAGAGATCCCAAAATGAATACATGCAGTGGACTCCTTCAAACCAAACCAGAGCACCACCCAAACATCTCCACAAATGACACACCTAAAGGGCAGACTGAACAGGCACCAGAGCCCTAGTAATGTGAATCCTGCTCCATAGGGTCAGCCCCTGCACAACAGCTCCTCCACTGTAGTCACAGCCAATCTTCACAACCAATTAGTCCAAGGCTCAATCACTCCCACTGATGTGCAAACAGCAGAGAAGGCTCAACTACAATAACAGGGCATATACAATAAGCACATGGGACACACCTAGAGTACACAGCTCAGATGCCCAGGGAGACTGTGCTACTGGGCCCCACAGCACACTTACTACATAAGGCCACTCTATGAAGATTGGGAGATATAGCAGTCCTACCTAATACATAGAAACAACCACAGAGAGGCAGTCAAAATGTGGAGACAAAGAAATATGCCCCAAATAAAAGAACAGAACAAAGTTCCAGAAAAAGAACTAAACAAAAATGGAGACAAGCAATCTACCAGACACAGAGTTCAGAACACTGGTTATAAGGATGCTCAGTGATCTCAGGGAGAACTTCAACAAAAAGATAGAAAACAAAAATAGAAATAGAAAACATAAAAAAGAACCAGTCAGAAATGAAGAATACATAAAAGGGAATCAACAGATTGAGTGAAGCAGAGGATGGAATCAATGATTCGGAAGATAAAGTAGCAGAAAATACCCAATTTGAACAGCAAAAAGAAAAAAGAATCCAAAAAGTAATGAAGACAGTTTAAGGGGCCTTTGGGGCAATATCAAGCATACCAACATTTGCATTATAGGGGTACCAGAAGGAGAAGAGAGAGCAAGGAATTGAAAACCTATTTGAGGAAATTACAGGAAACTTACCTAATCTGGAGAAGGAAATAAACATACAAGATCAGTAAGCACAGAATGTCCCAAACAATATGAAACCAAAGAGGCCCCCACCAGGACACATCATAATTAAAATGGCAAAGGTTAAAGACAAAGAAAATTTCAAAAGCAGCGAGAAAAAATCAGTTAGTTACCTACAAGGGAGCTTCCTTAAGACTGTCAGCTTATTTCTCTGCAGAAACTTTGCAGGCCAGAGGGATTAGCATGAAACAATCAAAGTGATAAAAAGTAAGGACCTATAACCGAGATTACTATACCCAACAAAACTATCATTTAGAATCAAAGGACAGACAAGAAAAAGCTAAAGGAGTTCATCACCACCACACCAGTATAAGAAATGTCAAAGGGACTTCTTTAAGAAAAAAAAAAAAAAAAAAAGAACATAAATATGAATAAAATGGCAACATATCTATCAATAATTACTTTAAATGTAAATCGATTAAATACTCTAATCAAGACATAGGATGGCTGAATGGATAACAAAACAAGACACTTACATATGCTACCTACAAGAGACTCACTTCAGATCAAAGGACACACACACACAGACTGAAAGTAAAGGGATGGAAAAAAGATATTTCATGAAAACAGAAACAAGAAAAGGTAGGGTAGCAATACTTACACCAGACAAAATAGACTTTGAAACCAAAGGCTATAACAAGAGACAAAGAAGACCCAGTAATTCCATCTCTGGGTATTTATCCAAATAAACCCAAAACACTATGTTGAAGGGACATGTACACCATATGTCCATTGCAATATTATTTACAGTAGCCAAGATATGGAGGTAACCTGGGTGTCTATCAGTGGATGAATGGATAAAGAGGAGGTGGTACATACATACAATGGAATATTACTCAGCCATAAAAAAGAATGAAATCTTGCATCTGCAACAACATGGGTAGACCTACAGGGTATTGTGCTGAGTGGAGTAAGTCAGACAGAGAAAGACAAATGCCATATGATTTCACTTATATGTGGGATCGAAAGAACAAAATAAATGAACAAACAAAACAGAAACAAACTCACAGATACAGAGAACATTTTGATGTTTGCCAGGAGGGAGGGGGGTTGGAGGGCTGGGTAAAAAAGGGGAAGGGATTAAGAAGTACAAATTGGTAGTTACAAAATAGTCGTGGGGATGTAAAGTATAGCATAAGAAATATAGCCAATAAATAACTATGTATAGTGCAAGATGGGGGCAAGATTTATTGGGGGGATCACTTTGTAAGTTATATAAATGTCTAATCACTTTGTTGTACACCTGAAATTAATATAATGTTGTATGTCACCTGTAATAAATAAAAAATAAAAAATATTTTTAACAGAAACAAATAAATAAACAAACAAAACCAAAAAAGGCAGGAAAGGTGTGGAAAACAAAAATAGGAACGAAGAACAGGGCAACTACTAGAAAACAGTAACAACATGGTAAATATTAATCCAACTTTGTAAATAATTACTTTGAATGTCAGTGATCTAAATACACCAATTAAAAAAGACAGAAATTGTCAAAGCAGATCAAAAAGCAAGACCCAATTATATATTGTTTATAAGAAACCCACTTTAAATATGGAGAGATACATAGAAGCAGTCCATAGTCCTGTGCTTAGGTCTCAGTCTTTAGTGAGCCTGTGCCTCTGGACTGTGAACTTCACCAGTGTTTCTCAGTTTTTTTCTCCACCCCTTCTTAGGTGTGTCAGGATGGCCGGAGTGGGATACATTAAGGTATTCCTCCCCCTCAGGTTGGTGAGCGCGCCTGATAATACCCCAGCCAATTAGACTCTGGATAACCAGTTAATCCTGGGCAGGTTATGTTAAGAACAGAGTGCTGGAGCATTTGAGATCTTGCTTCCTGGCAATTGTCGTCAATTTTGGCTTAAATAAACTCTTATAAAAATCAAAAACAAAAACGTGTTCTCGAGATCCATCCATGTTGTTGCAAATGGCAGTATTTCATGTTGTCTTATGTCTGAGTAATATCTTGAAAGTATCCTGCTAAGGGAAATACGTTAGATGAAAGAGGACAAGAACCATATAATTTCACTCATATGTGGGATATAAAACAGACAGCAACAAACGAGCAAACAAAACAAGAAAACCCTCATAGACACAGACAATAGTGTGGTACATACCAGAGGGAAAAGGGGGTGGGAGGAAGTTGAAGAGGGTAAAGGGAGTCAAATATATGGTGACAGAAGGAGACGAGACTTTAAGTGGTGAGCACACAATGCAATATATGACAGATGATATATTATAGAATTGTACACTTGAAATTTATATAATCTTATTACCCAATGTTACCCCAATAAATTTAATAAAAATAATTTTAAAAAAAACAGAGTACTCTGGCATATTTCAATATCATTCCTTTTTCCCCTCTCTTTGAGAGGATTTTTCTTTGATATTTACTATGGGGATCTGGCCCAACTCCTAGGGGTCCCTCTATGACCGCATCCCCTGGCATTTTTTACTCTCAGAGTTATCCAGAGTTGTGAGCTTCGAGCAATTTATCAATTACAGTTCAGGTTTTCCAACCCCAGCACTGGTTTCCACTGAGGCTCGCTGGTGACTATTCCAGGAAGCTACCACTCCCAGTATTTTCTTGCCTGCCTCTCCAGTCTTGGGGCAATGGTTTGTCCTGGGTCCTCCCCTCTCTTAGGGATCCAAGAAGAGTTGTGGGTTTTTCAGTTTGTTCAGCTTTTCCTGTCGTTAGAGTGGCGCCTTCCGAGTTCCTTACATGTAGTACCATAAACCGTAAGTACCAGACAGGATTTTTCACACAGAAGACATACCTGCTGGCGGTTCTGGGGCTGCATTTACAGAGCTCCCTTTCTCTGTTTACTCAAAAACTCCCAGGACAGAACTTAGATTGTCCTGGTTGAGGCATATGCCTGACAGGGGCTATATGGGAACTCTCTGTACTTTCTGCTCAATTTTGCTGTGAAACAAAAACTCCTCTAAAAAATAAGATTTATTAATTTTTTTAAAAAAGGATAATATGGTTCATGTGTCAGTGTCCATAACATATGATTGAATGCGGTGAGGGGAAGCAAGTTTCAGAAGAGCAGGTATAGAATAATTCTTTAATATGTGTAAAAATTACTAAGAGTGGTTCTGCCTGGGGAGCAGGAGTCCATGCTAGGAGGAGGGAATTTGTTGCATGAGGGACTTCCACTTTCTATTTTAAATACTTCCTCATTATTTGAACTTTTTTTTAAAGCATGCATTACTTTTATAATTAAAATGTTCATTGTGGAACAATCAAAAGACTGAAAACCATATTGATAAATAAATAAGAGCTTTCCCATGCAAGCCTCTTTGGGGGTCTCGACTTTTTTCTTTCCTCTTGTCAAGAAGAAATAATGTCTTGCAGGTTGTGAAAGTTAAGCCACATGATCCATGCAAAGCTGCTTTGAATTCCTTCTTGCCCCTTTCCACTTGTCTCCCAGGCCCCATCCGCTCTTCCATCCAATTCACCCTCCTGGCTGAGGAGAAGCCTGAGGAGGCTCCTAAAACCCTATATTCATGTCGTCCTCTTTCCAACACCCCCTCTTCCCCCCATTCTGCCACCACCACCCTCACCCTATCCCATCCCCCCAGTACAAGAGAGTGACATTTTATGCAAAGAATGTATTCCTGGAGACCTCACATAATTCAAAACTTACATAATTCAAGCCTGCTTTTCCCAGAGGACTGAATATGAAGTGTGTGCGGGAGGGGGAATGCAATCTCAGAGTGCATAAATCTGCAAACATTGTAATGTATATTTGCTTTAAGACTGCCTAGTATTTTCCCTGTATTTTGGCTAATATTTTGAAGTGCTCTCTCTTAAATTAACAGTGCAGAGATCATAGTGGTTGCTCGGCCTTCTGATAGAGATTGAGCACATCTCAAGTTCTATTCCAAAGCCCCCGACTTTCGTGAGTGTTTTACAGCTCTACCACTTAATGAACTCTTAGGCGACCTTGTTCCAGGATTATAGAGAGAATAGAAAGAAGATTTTAAATTATAATGGCAGCAAATGTTCAAACAACAGAGGAGAAGCCATCAGGTCTCTCAGAGACATTCCCACGCAGGAACACAGCGATGGTTCCCCCGGTACTCACAAAGGATGATGGCAGCTAAAAAGGGGTGCTGCCCTGTGACCACAGAGCAAACACAGGTTCCCCAACACTCAACCTGCCTGCTCTGACAGTGTGGGATTCTTGACGAAGGTTTTTTAATTGGGGGCAGAGGGGATTTAAATGATCTTTAATTTTGAACATAAAATGAGACTGTCCATATTTTACATAGGACTAGTTCCATTCTATGTAACTTCAATAAAGTGCACCTTAGCTGGAGAAAATGTCTTATTTCTTAGCTTAGCTTTCAAGACTCTTCTGGCTTCTATCTACATGTCCAACTTTATCTCTGCCATTCCCCCCCCCAGTCATGTTGACCCTTGTTTTCACCTGAGTACATTTTTATTAGCTTTAAATAGTTCAATTTAGAAATGAAGATAATACAATCAAGCAAAAATTAAATTTAAATCACCCCTAATTTATCACTCAGAGATATTCATTATATTATTTGCAGGTGTTTCCTTGCAGTCATGTGCTATCTACATGAACAGGGAAAGAAGAGTGTGTATGTATGTGTGTGTAAATTTTTTTTAACCAAAAAGGAATGAATCAGTAACATTGTTCCGCAGCATACTTCTTTTTTACCTTTAAATGTCTTTAACTGTCCCTCATTATTCTGTTAGGAACTTGATTGGCTTCCACTGTATGACTGTTTCATAGCGGATTGAAATAATACTATTATTTTTGAAAATTTAGACCATTTACAAATGTAGCCTATTGTGAACAATGTGGAAATGGATATTACTGTTGCTAAATCTTTGCAATCTCCATGACTATTTCTTTAAAATAAATTCCTGTAAGTAGAATTTCTGGGCTAAAGGGAATGAAAAACTTCAAGTATGCATTGCCAAATTGCCCTAGGAAGTTGGAAACAATTTGAACTCCCCTCAGAAATATCTGCCAGTCACTGGATAACATGATCTGAGCCTTCTAATGCATCTCTCTTCCAAATTCAGATTGTGATAGAAGAAAACCCTCCAAAGACACCCATATTAGTTCGTTATATTTAAAAAATAACTTTCTATTAGTATAGCAAGAGTGGCAAAGCGCCCTCAGTGGCCTTTTCTCAGTTGTCTTTCTTAGATGAGAAGCTCTGAGAATGCAAACAGTATGTATGCATAAATCTCTCTTGGTCTAGGGCCACATAGAAACAGGCTCTTAAATGTCTAAAAGCATTTACGTGGCTGATAAATGTATATTACTTGTGGGCCTGATGTAAATTATTTGTCTTTTCTTGGTCTCCTGTTGATGGCTTATTCATAGTAATAGGTGGTGTGTGTGTGTGTGTCTGTGTGTGTGTGTGTGTGTGTGTGTGTGTGTGCTATTCATAGTTATAGGTAGTGTGTGTGTGTGTGTGTGATTGTGTGCGTGTTGTTTTGTCTTGATTGTTTAATTTTTAATTGATGGATATGTGCTTCTAGGCTTTTGATGGGTACATTTTATAATTTTTACAAAATATTTAAAATTAATGCGTTAACCTATGGTGTCTCAGGGACTGGCTATATTGGTCCTCTTGTGGGGACTGAGTCTATTCTGGTGAAATGTGAAAAATGGCACTCAATTACTTCTCATATCATCCAGTACTAAGTGACAGTGGCAAGGTCACTGGTAAATACACACACAGCGGGACCCAAGTTCACGTGGGAGATAATTGTCTTTTCTTACAAGCCTGTTTCTGTGTCTTCTGTTTAAGGTTGTCAGCATTTTGCAATGAGTCTTGCTCAAAGTTCTTTCCCTTTCAGGCATACAACTTACATGTATGCTGCTCTGTAACTTCCAGGCAAGGAACTAGAATTAGTAAAACAGCAGTTTCTCACACTCTACGTCTCTCTCCTGGGATATCTGGCACTCTGTTAAGAGATAGTCAATCCATTAAGGAATAGATCCATCTGTTCATCTAAGCGATCCACTTAGAAGATGGTCAGCTGATTAACAAACATCTCTTACCAATAGTCTAGGAAAAGTCATGTGACAAAGAGTCACAGCAATTACCGTAAAATCACATTAGCAAGTATATATGCTCTTCCCTCTGGACACTCCCAAATCTTTCCTTCAAGGGCCAACGGAAACCCCTTATGACTGCCATTCTCTAAATTGGGACTAGTTTCTCAAGGTGTTGGCTGCTGCTGCAGGCTCCCTCTAAGAGGTGATTATTGCTTTCTCCCAGAGCAGTGGAAGCGAGGGAGGGGCTGGGTTACTTCCCTGCTGTGAGAGGATCTGAAAGGGAAAGAATTTAAATGAATAACCCTTTCCCTCAGGCACATTCAAACGGAAGAGGTCACTACCCAGGAAGTGTTACCCTCCTCCTCACACACACCTTGATTAATGGAAATCTTCCCATCCATCGCAGCTTCTAGCCAGCTTGCCTTTGAGTTATTATAAATATGCTGTTCTTTTCCTGGGACTTTTTGCACGTCCAGCCTAGTAGCTGTAAAGGGTGGCAGTGAACAGGAAACCTGACTTCTGCACCCCGCTGGCAATAACGTGACTGGGGTTTTGCCACTGAACATTGATCATCCCAACACATGGCACGCAAACATATCTGCACGTAAGCATGTCAGCATACCCACACGGGACCTGAATGCCGTGCAAGTCCTATCCTCCTGATTTCCTGAATTCCTAAACCAGTTGTGGAGAAAATGAAGATGATGATACACAGACCATGAAAGAACAATCCGTCTTCATCTGAGAGTGCACTAAGCAAGTATTGAAGCACTCCTATGTGCTCCGACGTGGGCACCGTTTCTCTGACCCAGTTGGGGCGGAACTAACACAGGACCATCGTAGATGCAGTATATTGGTTTGCTCTCTTTACTTTTTTTTCTATTTTTGTTGTCCTGTGGGCATTGAGCATCTTTAGAATTTGTCTTGTTTACTTATAAATCAAATATTTGATTTTGAAAGCACCTGTCCCAGGTAAAAGGACTTGATAAAGTGTTGAAAGAAAATGATGTTTGTAGCGATGTGGCAGGAAAAACAAATACAGCTGCTCATCCTGTGTCACCAAATGCCACAGCAGATGCCACCCTGACCAGTGTGATATAGGTCTGCCACTCCCAGATGAACTTGCCTTCCCAGAAACAAAGCAGAGTTATACAATTCATTTCCTACAAACCATCCTCTGTCATAGGAGACTTTCATTTCACTCTTGTTTCTTTTTCAGAAATGAGACGCATCATATCCAAGGACTTTGATTAAGATTCAATGGTCCAATAGAAATAGAAATGTGCATTACACTCAGGTCACAACCTACAGCTGGAGCCAAATGTTAGGTGCCAACGAGCATGTGCCATGGACACGCCTTTTGTATTGCTGAACTGTCTCTGCTTCTGGGCCTGTTCTTTCCAAGATGGAGCCATCTTTTGTGAAATACAACACCACCAGAGTTCTTTGTTCTGATAATGTATTATGCTAATACCTTTGTTGCTTTAATGATATATTAATGTAATACATTATCAGACCAAGGACAACCGATGATCTATTATGGGAAGAATGGTGCCATTGAGAAAATGAAGTCTTCAAGAAAAGATTCATTAGAACTACAGGATAATGGTCAACATATGGGATTCTGGAAACTGTAATCTTGGTCTTTTTTCTACAGTTAGATAAATAGTACCTCTCTAGTTCCACAGGCTCTCCACACCACCCCTCATTCGGGTGCCAAATTCCATAAAACATTGGTTGCTACATATTTTATAAACTCTTTATACATACTAACAATGTCTCCCCTGAACCTTGGGTCACTGCAGGCTCATTGTATTCAGTTACATTGTTGTTACTAGGAAGTCCTCCTTATTTACCCCTAACCATAGGAAACCAAGTAGCATTGACCTCTGGACAGTCAGAACAGCGGATCGTCTCTCATTGCCATGATCTGAACTCCAGTCATTGTTCAACATTAATT
This sequence comes from Rhinolophus ferrumequinum, assembly GCF_004115265.2. Lineage (NCBI taxonomy): Eukaryota > Metazoa > Chordata > Mammalia > Chiroptera > Rhinolophidae > Rhinolophus > Rhinolophus ferrumequinum. The sequence continues at coordinate 19,153,511 of NC_046301.1, read as the reverse complement.
ATTGCCAAGGCTATAGCATTTTCCTGCTACTTGACGGTTGATCTTCATCCTATCATTAACCTTAGGTCAATTTAATCCCAACCTCCATTTTCAGCACTATACAAACAATTTGTTTTTGCATTTTTTTCAACTACACAAAGACAAACAATGTCAGACTGCTCTATGTTGTTTTATGCATTACGATGATTAAACATTTTTAAAGACACTCGGACATTAAAATTTGGAAAGCACCAGTAGTCAATGAGAGCTCTGGAAATGAGATGTCATGGTGGTTTATTTTCCTATAGAAAAATTATATGAGGAAGGATTCAGAGAGAGGATAAGTTCAGGACTTAAAATATAATTCATTTTAGGATTATTCTATCTATATAAGCCACGAAGATTTACAGTCAGCATCTACTCTACAAAATTATCCACTATGGTGTAGAATGTTATATACTTAGTGTTCTTAAAGCCATGAGCAAAAATGATAACAAAATTCAGACAATTTTACCTGCCTACAAGATTTCCTTTTTTTCTCTTGGAAATCAGAAGTATGAATATATAGGAGAAGGGAAGCTGGAATTCCTGCTGAGAAATTTATTTGGTGTTCTCTATTCTTCTTGACCTCATGCTTATACTGAAATGCCAGAAATAACAGTTTGTGACACAGCGAGGGCCATTGAAACAATAGTATTTAATGCATTTAACTGATGAGTAAACAAGTATTTTTTAAATAAAATCACAGCCAATTGCAAGTTAAAGAAATGTTTTGCAGAACTTTGTTGAGTTCTTCCTTTGCTAAGTAAAACATAAAATGAAAAAGCTGCTAAAAAATATAAGACTTGGGAAAGCATTAATTTAAAAAATTCTAAAATTTAAATACTTTCACATACAAAAAAAAAGGTACTTGTATATCCATCTCTACAGTATTATATGAGGAAAGTGGTTAGTCAAACAAGTAAACATACAAACAGAGAACAAACGAAAAAAATCCCTCTGGATACATGAATAGATCTTTATTTAAATTTTAAGTATTTATGTGGCTTAACAAGCAATTAAGACAAAAATCCAATGTTCTCTGTTACGACTTTCTGTGGTGACAATGACATTAAGTACGGATGTCTAACAATTGTCCAGACGGAACACTGGCACTTCCTTAGTCTCTTGGGACATCCACCACAAGGAAGAAATTGAAACACCTCACCTTTGATGGGAAGAATGAAAACATTCACCCTTTCCAAAACTATTTACTTTAGCAAGACTGAAAAATATGGTCTACTGACTATGAGATTCCGGCTTGTTTCCATAAAACTCTTCATGTCTAGCGTAGGGCTAAGAGTACTCTCCATGTACATCTGGCATTAGCGTTAGATATCTCTTATTTGCCTGACTGTGAACAGAAAGGGACTAAATTTCAAATCTGCCTCAGTGCCCCAGAGTGATTCCCCGGGAGAGCTCTGTGGTCACCTTCTACACCTCCTGTTATTACACGGCTCAAGGAAAGCAGGCGGCTCTTGTTCTGAATGTGTGTACTAGCGCCAACAGCTTTCCCACTTCCAGGAAGGAATGTGGTCCAGGGACAGGGCAAAAGTTTCCCTTTGTTGTTGAACTTAGGAATTGACAACAAAAACAGGTGGGTGACAGGAAGTCTCTCTGCCATCCTGGCAAGCTAACATTCTGTATCACCACCCAGGAGCCAGATCTGTCTGCAGTTCTGTGGGAGCTCATGGCCAAAGGGACACAAGGCCAAGGCTTCCCGGAACACTCTAGAGTCTGGAATGGGGAGATAAGCCTACAATTACCCCTTAACCTTGGGGGGAAAGGACTCTGCACACGGAGGCCTGGAACTCACTAGAGATCAGATGAGCCATCTTGTCACTCTACCATTAATTCTTAGAAACTATAAATGTTAGCAGGAAATCCTGGAAAATGAGTGAGAATTACAATTGAAACACTGAGTATAAATTGAACTGCAACAACCCATTTTTATGGTGATTTTTGGCAGGGGCCTACCTAGAACTTTCATTTCAAAACCAATAGACAGAATCATTGCCTTCTTTTCCTCACTCCTCCTCACAAATTCTCATCAACCCTCACAACTCATTCTAACTTGCTGTGGGGAAACATACAGGTATGGGAAGATTGATGACAAAAAAGGGCATGTATGAGATTTGCAGCAGCATTTAGTGTAAGATGTTTTCATTTAGATCATGCAAACCTGCCAAAAGCAGCTGGCACTTCTCAGGACAGATGTTGTTAAAGATTTCATTGGAATCTCAGAAACTTAATAAAAACCGAGGTCAGTTAATACTGAATTTTTTTAAGTTATTTTAAGTGATTTTACAGTCAAATGCTCAGTTGTACTCAGTGATGAATTTCCACATTGTGTTAAAAATGTCTAAATTCAACCTATCAAATAAAAGTGCTGTTGGCCTGCATACGTAAGTGTCTGCATACCCTCAAAATATGGGGATTTTGATGTAGATTTGTCCAGTTCCTGACAAACCACAGGTAAAGATGGCAGTCGACCTAAGCTTGTCTACAGTTAGGAGGCAGAATCTTGGACCTTACTAATCCATATTGCCAGCTTGGGAACAACAGTGCTAAAGTAAACAAGAAATGAGTGACACCTTGATGTGTGCAGCAAGAATGTGTGATGACAAATTCTCTTCAGGTTCAGGGACCACCTTTGTGCAATTCTGTAAAATGACACCCAGAATCAAGTTGTCAGACCTCCTGCAGACAGATTGGTGGTTATGGTGCAGAGAGGGTTGGGTGATGGAAGAAATGGGGGAAGGTGATCAAAAAGTACAAATTTGCAGTTATAGGATAAATAAATCCTGGCGATGTAAAGTACAGCATGGTGACTATAGTTAGCAATACTCTATAGTATATTTGAAAGTTTCAAAGAGAGTAGATCTTAAATAGATCTCATCACAAGAAAAACGAATTGTAACTACGTGAGACAATGGATGTTAACTAGACTTATTGCAGTGACCATTCCACAATATATACATATTTCAAATTATCATGGCATACGCCTAAAACTAATACAATGTTAGGTGTGAATTACATCTCAATAAAACTGGGAAAGAAAAAAATAAAACCTCCAGCTGAACTAGCCCTGGAAGGGACAACATGTGATTTCACTCTTGGAAGTCTTTGTAAATGAAAATTCCGTAAGAACAGCTTGGTGTAGGTAGAATACCACAAAATATGAGTGGGGAAGGGGAGGTGTTCTTTAGCCTATAACATTCAAGAAATATCATACTACACAGCCCTCTCTCCCACTGCTGACAAAGAGCCAGTGTTGATGGAAAGAGACGGGCCTCTTGCGTGTCAGGTAAGGTGATGAGTTCTGGCTACAGATGAAGTTGAGTTGAACCAGACCAAGAAAATTCTGAGACGGAATTTCACTCAAAAATGGACATAATAAAACATCAACCTCTCATCAGTGCCCTTCCCCCAAGTTTGCCTTCAGTCATCACTTCCTAAAGCTCACATTATAAACCTGTATTCACAGGCCAACTTGAACACAAAGCTCCATTTTCATGCAATTTATATCCAGTTGTACAAATTGCATGTACCGCTTTCACAAATGTTGTTCTATTCATGCAAACATAAGCTCAATATGCCATACATAGTACGGCTAGTTAAACAGAAAAGCATGAAAGGACATGATGTAAAAGGCAAATAAAATATAAACTAATCTCTCAACAAGCTTTCATTGAGCACCAGCTATGTAACCAGTTCAAATAAGCCTCAAACCAAATTCAAAATGAAGTCATGGGCACATTAAGGGTTCTTGATACACATACCCAAATTTCTTTCTAAAAGGATTCTGACAATCCTCACTCTCACAAGCAAAGTAAGAGAACCCCTGTTTCATCATATGTACCGCATTAAATTAAAATCTTAAGTAAATACTGTCACACAAATTGTATATGTCCCAATGTCCTATACCTTTAAATACCTGACATTTTAGATGGCAGACTATCTAGCTTATAGCCTAGATGATGGAGGTTCTCACAACTTGAAATAGCACGCACAAGTTAGGTGAGCAGTAGATATAACTATTTTGGTCATTTTCCCTTATAAGCTTATGACCACCTTTCATTTAACTCCAAATTCTATGGATCTGGAAAATTTCCTACACATCCACGATTTTCATTCAATGACGTTCATTATCTCCCCTCCCATATTTAGAGACCTGAGCTCCACCCATACCCTGATGAAGTGAATCTATGTGCTCATGTTTTTTATTAGGTCACACGAACACTGTGGCAAAACCTGATTGGACAAAGAGGGAATACCTAACCCAAGCTGAACCAATCAGATTCCTCCTAATGAATTTTGTAACTGGGATACTTTAAAAATAAGTCTCTAAGAAGAAGGAAACTATCAAATTGAGTCTCAGTTTGACACCATGAAAGGTCAAAGCTGAAATGATGGGGGAGCAGAAGTTAAGAGCGGTTGAAAGGGGGGAGATCTGTGCAAAGATGAACTAGAAAGACGTGCAGAGAGCAGACAGCACCAATTGAAGTGGTGGTCCTGGTGACCACCTGGTCCTTGTGAAGTCTTCCTGTACTTCCTGACACCAGGTTATGGGAGATCTTTCTATGCCCTTAAAATAAATGCCATTTTTTAGTTGAATCAATTTGATAAAAACAGTTTCTCTTCAAATATTCATCTTTCTACCCCAGTTCTAAGATGCACTTCTGCCACTTTACAAAATTTCTAAAACCAGGATTTGTCATACAATCAATATGCACATTAAATCTAATGGGGTTTCTTTCTCCTTGAAAAGCTATTAGATGACAGTGCATCTTGTATGTGATGGCATCTCAGAAACAGAGACTATAGAACATAAACGAGGGAAGCCAGGTTAGTCAGCCATGCTTCCAGGTTAAAGGGGGTCCTACTATGTGCTTCTAGGCAGAGATGTCTAGAGTTGATACCCCAATTTCCAGGTATTTTTAAAGAACCAAATGGAGAGACAAGGCTTATTATATTTATTTGAGCTCACCATTTTCAAGCTGGTAAACCATTTGTCACCAAAAGGTCTATACAGATTGTCCCATCTTAAACATAGTTAGGTATTACCACCACCATCCCTAATAATATACTGCATTTTACAAACCCTTTTTCTAGATTTTGAGAAATTGAAACTTTTCACTATTAGCAACTCTACCCAATAGAAAAACAGTAAACTGAAGAAATAAAATTTGCTAACTGTGACGATCCCCAGAATTTGACTTAGAAACTTGTGGTTTTTTCTGTAGATAGACAGACAAGGGATCTGATTGAAGAACTGAGTGTCACTCCCTGATTCATACAAAAGCCACACTTTCTCACACCCCTTCCTCTTTTAGCCTACCTCCCTTCTCCCCACTGCAAGAAGGAGTGAAGGCGCATGCTTTCATCTAAGGGACCCGGGAATTGTACACACAGGGAGAACTGTCAGAAGCACGGAGAACACCTCACAGAAGATCATTCTTAAGGAGAACCACATGTGTCTGGCATCTGTTTGCCATCCTGTGGTAACTGGCTTTCATGAGTTCTAATTTCTGATGGGAGCAAACGAAACTATGAATGCTCTCAGGGGACTCCACCTGGTATGTACTTTTATTGTTTATTTCTGTTCATCTGCTTGTGGTGCTTCTTCATTTGTAAAATCCTCTAAAAATGTGTAGTGAGAGAACATCGTTAAGTTCCCAAAACAAAATTCAAAAAAAAAAAAAATTCATACAGTATTGGATCATGCAAATCCTTTTGCTCATTTTTATTTGAGCCAAAGTTTGCTGTTTACTCACATAACCAAAAGATTTTTAAATTATTATAACAGAAATATGTTTGCTGCCTTGCTGGATTGGAATAATATACATATATACATAGTGGCAGTGCTTCTTCATTTATTTGCTCTCTGTCCAAAGACCTGCAGACCTAAAACAGACATGGAATCAGCCAGCACTTAAGAAAAAGCTTACATTCTGCTTAAAAACCCATCAAAAAAGCATAATCAGATAGAATATGCACCCCAGGCCAAACCTTTAGGATCACCACTTTCCCAAAGAAGATGAAAGAAACTTTCAGAGTACTTTCCCCGCTGGATCTTCCCTCTAAAAGAGATATGAGCTGGAGTTATATGAAAATGAGTGCACAGATTATACCGTTGGAACTGTGGGGAAGGAGGAAACTTTCCTCTACCTTCCAGGTTCTTTCAGCTAGCCTAATAATCAAATAGACATGACTCAGATTAACAAGGGAAAATAGCCAAATTTAATACATACGTACATATGAGAACCCCATAGGAATGACAGTCAGAGACCCTACATGAGGAGAGGTTCAGAGAGAAAGGGAGCATGAGTATATGAGACATTCTGAGTAAGGGATGAGCAAGCAGCTTGGGACTTCCAAAGGTCGTTGCAGGGAGAGCCGGTGTTTAGTAATTACTAGTTGCCCTGCCCTATAAATAGGTCAAGACAGGTTATCTCTGATAATCTCTTATTATGGGCAAGGCCCCTAATACAAGTTCTTCTAGGCAGTTAGGGGAAGGTCAGAAGTTTCTCTTGAGCCCAAGGCTAAAGTTGCCTTTAACTCAAAACAATCTGCATACCACAGAGGCACATCTTGGGGTGACTCTTTCTGGACCCCCACAGAGCTCAGAAGTGTTCTAAATAAGGAGCAAATCCCATCTGACTCCTAACTAGTGCTTTCTAGTGGATGTCCATACTTCCCTCTGTAGAATTTAGGTTCACACTTCCTGCTGCAAAGCTCACCGAGTTGAGCAACATGCTTCTTACTTTCTAAACAACGTGATAAATGCTATTTTAGGGTTATGAATGGAGTCTTGATGAGGGAGAAGTCGTGTAAAGCTTCAAGAGAGATGAGTGTTGAAAGATCCAACTCAAACGAACACGAATGTGTGAAGTTGCCAGATGTGGAGGGCTTCGTGATGAGCTGCAGAGAGCAGGCGCCACCTAAGGATACACATTCTCCCTTTTGCAAACCTGCGTCATCCAGACAAAATACTCAGCTGGCCAGATTCAGTTTGTGGGCCCTCAAAGGAACGGCCCCTCCTTGAAAGGTGGCATCGGAGGAATTGTAGGCAGTGGGGGCAACATGCATGAAAAGAGAAGTTCAGGAAGGTTGCAGTACTCACATGTCTGCGGAAGGCTGAGAAGGTGGGACAGCTGTTGTAGTTTTTCAGGAAGATCAGGAGAGAAGAGGTAAGATGACTATGGGTGGGGTAGGACTAAGAAAGACTTTGAAAGCCACTCGCTAATGCTGGACTTTATTGTAAATGCCCTAGCAAGCCAAAGGATGTCTCTAAGCAGGGGGGTGACATGAAAAGACTCACTTTTGGTAAGAAAAGACTCACTTTTGGTAGACGAGAGAGGCTGGGCGCAGGAAGATTGGTTGGTGACGTCAGAAACAAGGAAAGCCGAGGCTGTGGCAATCGGGGGTGGAGAAGCAGGGTTAAAATTGAGCGATATTCTTGAGGCAGCATAGATAATGCTTAGGTATGGGAGTGAGAGAGAAAAAGACATTAAGAATGATCCTAAGGTTTCAGCTTTAGAAAGTGCTTAGGTAAAAATACCACTAATCCAAACTGAGAATCAGAAAAGATGCAGATGGGAAGGGTGACCATTTCTATTCAGATATACTAAAATTTAAATACCCAAGGTTTAACCAGGTGGCAATATTTCCTTTTCTTTCTTTGTTATCTTTTAAATTTTGAAACATCCCAAACTTACAGAAAAGCTGTGTAAATACGGTACAAAGGAAAAGAAACAATCTTTTGACTTCTTAAATGCTACTATGTCTCAGTAAGTTGCTGACCTGATGTCCCCTTAATTCTTTAATATGTATTCTTTAATATGTATTCTTTACATATTAATTCTTTAATATGTATTCTCTACAGATAGAAACGTTTTCCCACCTAAGCAGAAGATAACCACAAAATTAGGAAATCGCTACATTACTAACATCTAGTCCTCAAACCTGTTAGGCACGACCAGAGGAACGAGTTACTGGAGACCAAAAATAGGTCTATTAGAATTTATTTGGCGTGTTTGAGCTGCGGAGGTCAGGCTAGAAAAGACCATAACCGCCCCGGGCAAAGAGGGGTATGGATTTTTATAGGAGGAGGGTAAACAAGGCTGTTCCTCCTTCCATGACAAAGGGTTTCAGGGCATGACCAAGCCCTCCAGCTCCACACCCTGGCCCATGGAGTCGTCAGGACAGCCCAGGACGGCTGATCACAGGCCCCTGGGAGATAAAGCAGGACAGGATCAAGACAAGATGGCTTGTAAGACAGGGTTTCTTCTCCTGGCCTAAATATGGCTGGAAAAAACCTCAGCCACGGTCCGCCAAATGTCCCATGAATCGTTTTTAGCAAAAGAATCCTGTTCAGATTCTTGGCTGTGTTCAGTCATCAGGTCCCCTTCATCTCCTTCAGTCTGGAATAATTCCTTGGTCTTACCTTGCTTTTCCTGTCCTTGTCTCTTTTGAGATTACAGGTCAGTTTTTTGGTTATATGTCCCTCAACCTGTGTTTGTCTGATGTTTCCTCATGATTAGATTCAGGTTATGCATTTTTGACAGGAAAAATCAAAGAAGTGATGCTATGTTCTTATTGCATCTTACCAGGTGGTGCATGATTTCAGTTTATCCCATTACTGATGATGTTTGCTTTGATCACATGATTAAAGTAGTATCTGCCAGTTTTCTTCACTTTAAATTTACTCTTTTTCCGTGTGTAAGTAATAAGTAAATTTGCTATCCCTCATCTAACTTTCAATTTATTTATTCATTAGTTTATATCGGAATGAATTCATGATTTCTTTATTCAGTTGGTTGTGATCCATTACTATCATTATTTATTCATGTACTTAAATTGTCCCAGATTTGGCCAGTAAAGACCCCTTCAGGCTGGTTTCTGCGTCCACTTGACATGCACCTATTCTTTGAACACTTCCTTGCTTTCTGCCATAAATAAGATAAGATATTCCAGGCTCATCTGATGCTTTCCCTACCAGACCTGAAATCAGTCATTTCTGTAAGGAGCCTCGGTTCCTTTTAGTGGAGAATATTATTTAGAAGCCACATTCTGGGAGCTAGGTGTGTTTGTATTATTGTAGTGTCACTGTTTTGGGCCTTCTCAGTGGACAGAGCTAGGGAATATATTTATGTAACTACTTGTACATGCAAACATACAAACATACATGGATCTGCCATTTTATTTTTTGTTTTCTGTTTGTTCTTTCTGTTCCTTATTTCTCTTTTCTTTTTCTTGCTTTCCTGTGCACCAGTTATACATATTTCTAGAATTTTACTATGATTTAACTGAAGTGTTTAGAGTGTATCTCTTTGTAAAGCCTTTGTAGTGGTTGTTCTTGGTACTGCACTGTATATACATTAGTTATCACAGTCTACTGATGTCATCATTTTACCAGTTCAAGTATAAGACCCTGTACTCCCTTTAGCTCCCTTTACCCTCCGCTGTTTTAATTCTTAAAATTTCCTCTATATACATTTAGAATCACATCAGAGAGTGTCATAATTCTTGTTTCAACCATCAAACTTAATTTATAAAACTCAAGAAGAGAAGGAAAGCCTGTTATATTTACCTATATTTTTGTTTGTGGTGCTCTTTTTCATCTCCTGTTGATCCAAGATCCCTTCCTTTATTGTTGCCTTTCCATTTAGAGAAATTCCTTCAGCCATTCTTTTGGGGTATGTTGGCTGTGTTTGTTATTATTGTCCAGGACTTTTAGTTATACTCGGCAGGAGGAATAGAGAAAATTAGGTCTAGTTGACTCCGTGTCCCTAGAAACAGAAGTTTTAAGGTATACATTTTAACTTCTCTAGAGTTGTGAGTTCATCTGCTATGGGTCAGCTGCAGTCACAACACAGATGTTTCAGCCTCTGTACGTGTCCATGTGATCATAGCTACTTACAGTATATCATTTTTAATGGATTAGGTACATTGCTTGAGCATCGGCTTAGCCTTTAGGGCAAAGGCATTCACAGACATAAGCGGTCCTCCCAAAAAAAAGTTGAAGGAAAGAGATTTCTCCTGGGCCAAAAGAGATTTCCCCAGAGCAGAGGGAAAGAAAGAAGTGGAAATGACTAAGTGTCATCTGGAACAGTCCTGCATGAATCCCACATAACCCACCCAATATGGTAGTTCTTGATACATTTCATGGACTTGCACATTAACAGTTAAAAAATAAGCTGTCAGAAAGTGGGGTGATGTGATTGTTATTTCTGGTGTCATGACTGGACAATGACATTCCCTTGACATTTCAGTCAACAAATCATTTAAAGGCCTTTTGAGGAAGAAATATGAGCCCTTGTAGTTGTCAAAAACCTCCCATTGATACTTTCTGGTAAGATCAATAAAGTGTCAGCATCAAAACTTGCAGAATGGGTGTCAGCGTCTTGAAAAAAATACAGAGACAATCGTGGCACTCTTTTATAAATTATACTATAGCCCCAATTTGAGTCCTTGTTTTCAAAACACTCAGAAGTGGAGCTGCTGGATCATGTAGTAATAGCATCTTAGATTGAGTGAAATCCAGTACTTAAGAATAACCTACCTCATAGGGTTATAAATGAGTGAACAAACTTAAAGCATTTAAAATACTTTGCATTTAAAACGTATATACAGTGCATATTCCACAGTAACATCTCTATAAACGTTATTTATTTTTATTATTAAGTAACTAGAAACGTTTTTTCTGATTCTTGGCAGAGTGGTAAGGATTATAGAAAAGAAACAGGAGAGTCATAAACACATAGATGGTAGAGGAAGCCAATGGAGTTGATGAGATCACTCAAGGAAAAAATGTAGAGCAAGAAGAGAAGAGAATCAAGTTCAAACCACAGGTATATTAAGAAATAGAGGAGATGGCATTAATGAAGAAGACTGAGAAAAGAGCCTTGAAAGGTATAGAGTAAGAGAACAAGAGATGAAAGGACAGGAGGTTGGGGTCCAAAAAGAGAACAATGGAGTTTCAGAGGTGGGATGATTCTTGATGATAACAAAGCTTTGGGTCTGGTCTTGATAGAGTTGTGGGGAGATAGAGACCAAAGTCACTAGTCTACGAGGGATGAAGCACCTGAGAGGTAGAGGGTTTAATGGTCTCACCTGAACACATGAAGTAACCCAGGCTAATGGCAAGACTTGAGATGAAGAGGCAATAGAAAATAGAAATTCCAATTATTCTACAAAAGCAGGAGAGTTACTTGAAGGTTAGACGATTGCAACAAATACTGATGAGGAGAGGTGGCAGCCTAAAGCTATTATTAATTTATTTATGAATCTTAAAATTCTAAGGACAAAGTTTTTTTAAATGTGGTGGACTAAATGCACTGCAATGAGAAAACTTTAGTTTAACTTTCTAATAGTCATTCATTTTGATGCCATACGAGATTCCTAAGGAATACAGATTGATAGAGAATCGTGGATTAGACTTAGCCAAATATCGGAGCTTGTACATTTCAAAACTCTATATAATTAATGTCATGAACGGTTTCCTGTGTAAATGTGGAATTCAAAAGATAGCCTAGTAGCTCAATGAAATCTATGGCCATTAGAAATGCCCAGATGGATGAAGACGTATTTGCATATTGAACAATAATGCCAGATAGTAGCTTATCGACTTGATGGTTGATATTTAAAGCCATAGGATAGAAGACAGATATAGCATTTGAAAGTCTAAGATCATTCTGTACTTGCATACTATTCCCTTGCCTCTATGCAAAATTAAAGCATTGTGGGCTGGTAAGGAGATACCAAGTTAGTTGGGCACGTCATAAATTAACTTCAAACAGCAAAGCCAAATAAGTAAACTCAAATTCAGAAAGGATCTCTTGGCTCATACATCAATAAACACGAAAGTCACAAACAGTTAATCCTTCACCCTTAGGCCAAAGACAGAGATGTGGCCCTGATTGTTCCAGAAAACATGCAAAAGAGGGTGCTTGTGTGAAGGTATTCATAAGAAAGAGTGAGGGCATGGTCATGAGAATAGGGACAAATTAAATTACAGCATGAGGACCAAAGCAATAATGTAAGGAAATCCATTATTTATGAGAATAATCACATGTATTCAAAGCGTACTGAGAGTCGGGGTAGTAGGCCTTGACAAATGTTGAACAAAATCCTCATCATAGGATGGCACTGCCTACAGGACAAGCTATAGGCAGGTGACCTTTGAGAGGATCTAACCATTAGATGGCCTCAGTATCAAGAGAAAGATGACCAAAAGAGAGATTTTGACTTCCCAGAAAGCAAGCTATACAGGAAACAAAAACTGAAAATGACACAGTAGGTAGTAAATGAATATTGAAGAAGAGCCATTACTGCCACATATTTTAAGCATTATAGGAAAAGTCGTAGAGTAGGGAGATTTTTTTTTTCTCCTACAAGAGTAATAAAGGATCCACTAAAAAAAAAATCATTATTGGCTACATGGAAATGAAAACACTTTCACTATTAATTTATTTTTCTTTTTTTTGAAAGAGAGCAAAGGATTCAACTTCCAAGCTTTTAAAGTAATATTGAATTCAATAAATATAAGTAATAAGACTAATATTTTTAAACTGGCTATTTTATGGTCAGTTATGGAGGAAAAAGAGACATGAGAAAGATGGGGACAGGAGAAAAACGAGGACACGAGAAAGACGGGGACATAAGAAAGATGGGAAAATGAAAAAAAAGAAGATCATATTTAGTCATGGCTTTTCTTCCCAGCCTCTGCTCCCCTGCTCATCCCTCTGTGACTACCTGTGGGACATCCCTTATCACTTATCTCACAAACATCCCCTCCCCTGCCACCCACCATCACACTTGTGTTAATAGAAGAAAGTTGTTCCAAACCTTTCTTCAGGGGCCCTCAGCTCCCTGTGTCATGTAAGTTTGAACAAACAACATGATTTTTAACTTTCTTGAGAAGTTCAAAGTGGTTAGATTTAAACAGGCCCCTATTTAAGCCTCCCCAGCTTAGTACGTTTTCATCTTCACAGCACCTGCCTTTCTTCCTTGTTACCTCAGGAAAGATGGTGCCCTTTCCCCTGTTCAAGCCTCACCCTCCCTCTTTGTCCTGAAGCGTTCCTCTGCAGCTCTTCCCTTTCTACCAGCGCCTTTCCGTCTAAACTTTCATGTTATGTAACAGAAGCAACAAAACGATATAACATTTGCGGGGTATGTTTAGTATACAAAACGCTCACGTGTGCATAATTTCCTTTGAGTCCTCACAATTGGTCTAGAAAATAGGCGTGATTGTTTTCCCAATTTTAAATTGCTGAGATGAGATGACTCGCCAATGCTCACACGAGTTATGAGTGGTAGAGAGAGGACTCAAAGTGAAGCTTCTAGTTTCAGGCCCAGCACACCAACCAGCTGCCTCTTTCTTGGAATCGCTATTAGCAGGGCTTCCCACACTACTGAGCGCACACACACTTTCCCAGCTGGGCTGCAGGAAGGCTCGGTTAGTACAGTCTGTGCCCTCCCAGGGGCCGTGGAGGACAGAGGAGCTGAGAGCCCCGATCTTCTTCTGCCTGAGATCTTGCCTAAGAGAGCAAGAAACTGAAGGGCTGTGGTACTGTTAACATGAACAGAGTAACAATGGATTTTGGCAGTATACGAGTGCCAGACCTGAAGTCACTGAGAAAGACGGAAGTTTGCAAGAAGAGAAATGATGGTGGAAAGGGTGGAGAGAGGCTGGCATAAGTGAATGGTAGACTTCAGAAGAGCAGATGGTGGAACTGTTGCCTGCAATTAGCAGAGTTGAGGGGATCCCCTCTTCTCAGCCCACGACCAAGAAGAGTGGCCTCTATTGGAGAAGGTTGGTATGACAACCTTCTATCAAGGCAGAAATTCAGGTTTCAGGGAAATTGATGAAATAGGGGACCAAATTAAAAATGTAAAAAAGGACAGACGGGTTCCCCATGACAAAAAGCAGATGGGTAAAAGATAATAGTGAAATACTTCTGATGGATGTAGGAATAGAGACTTACTGGGAGAGTTATGTCTGGGACAGCATTAGAGGGATATCAGGATGGAGGAATTTGAAGATTAGCATGTCGGATGGAATATCACTCATTCTTGCATTTATTCATTCAAAAGGGAGGGAAGGATGGATGTTAGCTGAATTATCCAGACTGTGTCAAGATTTTACATCCCGTTGCTTCTGAGTTTAAAGCCATCATTTCATCTCCTTAGGTTCCTTTAGGTTGATATTCAGGGTGGGATGAAGCTTGGGGGACAGGGAGTGAAAGACAAGAAAGGTTTGTATCAGAGAAGACACACAGAGCTTAATAACCAATGATTAAGTCATAAAATCAGACTATCAATCCATGTCTAAAATTCTAAACACCATCCCCCCACCCCAAGGAGGAGGAAATCAGTATTTAGTGTATAAATCTAGTTAATTAATTAAAAATGCATATTCTCATTCTCTTTCAAGTGAAGAAAGGAGGCATAAGAAGTAAGATATTCTGCAGCATTTTAGTTGGTCAAAACAAAACAGAACTCGCTAGCATCTTTTCAAAGGTTTTGTTTTTTCGAGTGTTTTAGGTTTTTGTTTTTTTTCCAGCAGAAAGCACAGCTTCTAACCAGCACTCCCCCACCAAAAGGAACACACTTACTAGATTTTAATTTTTGTTGCTTTTACAGTGGTATTTTAAGTTTGTAACAGAAAGCACATGGTTTTTTTCATTAGAAAAAAAATAGATGGCAATGAAATAGGGAAGTTGCAATCTGAATTGAATTAAATATTTTATTTATTTTGTTTCATCTTTTTTCTTTATCCTCTGAAGAAGCAAAATACTCCAATTATGGCTCAATGGAACTTGTTATTCAAGGGGAACAACCATTCATAGTGTTGAAGAAAAGAACATGGGCATTCATCTGTTTGACCTGGTCTTAAGTATCATTCTGCCTTTGAACAGGTGGAGAGGTGAACACACCTCTCAATTCTGTGCAGTCTATGATTCGATAGATTTTTCAGGGATATGGACATTGTTTCTCCTCTGACCCTAACACCATAGCTCAGGGGAAGAAATGTTTGCTCTTGTGAGTGGACTTTGGCTACCGGGGGTTCTGGGGGAGCATCCATCTTCTCTCTGTTCTAAATGAAATACGTCTACCAAGCTCACTTGTCTAACACTTAAGCCCAGGCAGAAAGTCATCTGGCATTTATCCAACTTTTATGAGGCACAGAAATGACTTACTTAAGACAATCCAGTTAGAAGCAGCTGTAGAAAAACCACCTACTCCTCCTCTACAGCAGTTTCCCTAGGGGACAGCTTCCTTCCCTTTTATGAAGAAAGGTAATTCTCCTCCTACCCACACCCACACCCATGGCTCAAGGCCAAAGCTGGGTTAAAACAAAATGAATGCCCTGCTTCTTTTCCTTTTTTAATTTTTCAATAAAGTGAACCCCCTTCATTCCTTAGATCATAGAAACTGCTTACATAATAGGACACAAGAATTGTGAGGAAGAAAATCTAATTTTCCTCCACATTTGCTAATGATCTTCTCTCATTGTCCTTAGGGAATCCAATACTTAGCATACTTCCCTGCTAAGTATTGGAACCTCTTAGTTCAAGTCCAGGCCTTTTATGCCAAACCAATCCATTACACTTTCTTCCTGGAGCCAAGAGTAGTGGACATTTGTGTTTTGGCCACTCAGTGTCCATACACCCCCCCTTCCTGTAACTGGTCAGGGGACGTTCTCTCTCCTCTGACCCCAAAACCATCACCCTATTCCCTGTGGCTGGGGGTATCCCCTGCCCTCCCCCACACCACAAGTCCTATGAGGTGGCCCAGGCCTCAGTCAGTGCATTACCACACTCTTCCGAGATGCTGTCACTGGGCCAAAGGTAAGTGAATGACCACATCGGAGCCAATGAAATAGACATAACAGATACTTCTGGGAAAGAGACCCTCTTTCTCCCCATGCTGGATTTGAGAGGACAAAGCAGAGCTGTGCCTCCATTTGGCTACAATGTGGAGGCTGCAGTGAAAGCCACCCCAGCAGGAGGAGCTGAGATGAGAGAGCAACACAGCCGGATGGTGGAGCTGTGACTCCCAGAAGGCCTGACTCAAGCCAGTCCCTGGACTTTTCAAAGAGCCAATAAGTCTCTTTTTTCCTGAAGAGAGAATTTTGCAACCAAAAGAATCATACCTGATGTTTCAGAGACCCATTTCTAGATGCCTGCTATATTTATAAACTCTCTTTTTGCACACTGAAATGATTCTCTCATATTCTCTGACAATGTCCCCCATTGGTTGAAACTATCCTCATTAATTCCATGCAATCCAATGTTGAAGCATAAGCTCTTTATACTTTCAAAGAATCTTCTGTATCTTCCTTTTCTTCCTATTCATTTATTTTGGATTCAGTGACGATTTATAGCATGCTTGATACATGCCCTGAGAAGTCATGAGGTGCAGAATGAAGGAAACAAGCAACAGAGTGAAAAGGCAACTGACAGAATGGGAGAAAATATTTGCCAGCTGTCTAGTAAGGGGTTAATGTCAAAAATATATAAAGAACCTTTGCAACTCAAAAAACAAAAACACCCAATGATTTAATTAAAAACTAGTTTAAAGACTTAAATAGACATTGCTCCAAACAAGATATACAAATGACCAACACATATATGAAAAGATTCTCAATGTCACTGATTATCAGGAAAATGCAAATGTAAACCACAATGAGATATCACCTCACACCTGTTAGTATGGCTATTATTTTAAAAATAAAAAAATAACAAGAGAGTTGGAGATCTGGTCAAGATGGCAGAATATGTAAATGCTGTGCTTACCTCCTCTCATCACCATAGCAAAATTACAACTAAACTACAGTACAACCATCATGAGAATCACCCAAAGTCTAGCTGAACCAAAGCCCTCAATGAAGAACATACAGAAGCTACCTTGAGACTGGTAGGAGAGGCGGAGATGTGGAACAGCTTGGTCCCATAACTGTGTGTGACCATTAAAAATTTGGAGGAATATCGGCTGTGGAAGGCCCCACCCCTCCAAGAAGTGAGGGGTCCCAGCACCACCCCAAACTCCCCAGCCCAGGGTTCTAGTGCTGGGGAGAGAAATCCCCATAATTTCTGGCTGTGAAAACCAGCAGAGACTGTGGCTGAGAAGGAGGGAGGCTGAAGTTTCCTATGCTCCTCTTAAAGGCTTGTGCACAGACTTACTCACTGTCAGATTCAATTGCTCTGAGCTCTGGAACTGGGCATGCATCTCGAGGGGTACCAGGGATATGCAGGGAGGAACTAAGTTGTGTGGCCTCAAGGTGAGGACTGGAGGGGCAGCTTTCTCCAGGACAGAGGAGCTGGCGGAAGCCATTGTTTCTTTGTTGAGCCCTCCCCCTTTCTGCAGTCAACCTAACACTGTTCATTGGCCCTAACTCCCTGAGACCCCACTCCACCCAACTTCCGGGCCTGCCCAAACAGCTTCCAGTGACTTTTTTGTATAAATGGCTTGTCTTGGCTTATGCTGCAGAGTGTCCTAAAATCTCTCAAAGGTTCACAAAACCCAAGCAAGCATTATCTGACTTTGGTGTCTCTCTCTGGCTGAGCATCCATAAGCCCAACAATAGTAAGAGCTGGCGTCAGTTTGCAGCTTGGCCTCTTGAGGCACCTCCAAGCCCAAAGCAAGGGGCATCCATCTGTGGATTGCCTTGTGATTCATACCAGGTGGCCTCAGGCAGGGAAATGGTTGCAGCTGAACTTAGCCTGGGGTGGGTCTCCTCCCAGGAGGCCTCTGGGCTAGCACACCCAGTGGACAGCTTCAGACCCAGCCCAAGCATCACCCCAATGGTGCACTGGGCAGGCACCGGAGCCCTGCTAAAGCAAACCCTGCTCTGTAGAGTTAGTTCCTGTTCCACAGCTCCTCCACTGTAGTCACAACCAGTCCTCGCAATCAATTAGCCTGAGGATCAATCCTTCCCACTGATGTGAAAACAGCAACCAAGGCTCCACTACAACAGGAGAGCACACAAAGGGAACACACCTGGAGTACCAGTTCAGGTGACCAGGAAGATTGCACCACTGAGCCCCACAGGCCACCTACTACATAAGGCCACTCTACTAAGACCAGGAGGCATAGCAACCCTACCTAATGCATAGAAACAAACACAGGGAGGCAGCCAAAAAGAGGAGACAAAGAAATATGCCCCAAATGAAAGAACAGAACAAGGCTCCAGAAAAAGAACTAAACAGAAATAGAGACAAGCAATCTACCAGACACAGAGTTCAAAACACTGGTTATTAGGATGCTCAATGATCTCAGGGAGAACTTCAACAAAGAGATAGGAAATATGAAAATGGAGATAGAAAACATAAAAAAAGAACCAGTCAGAAATAAAGACTACAATAACTGAAATGAAGACTATCTTAGAGGGAATCAAGAGTAGATTAGATAAAGCAGAGTGTCCAATTAGCAATTTAAAAGATAAGGTAGCAAAAAAGAACATGGGGAAAAAGGAGAAGAAGGAGGAGAAGAAGGAGAAGGAGAAGAAGGAGAAAAAGAAGAAGGAGGAGGAGGAGGAGGAGGAGGAGGAGGAGGAGGAGGAGGAGGAGGAGGAGAAAATACCCAAACAGAACACCAAAAAGAAAAAAGAATAAAAAAAAAAAAAAAAAAAAAGAAGAGGCGAGTTTAAGGGGCTTCTGGAACAACATCAAGCATGCCAACATTTGCATCATAGGGGTTCCAGAAGAAGAGAGAGAGAGCAAAGAATTGAAAACTATTTGAAGAAATAATGATGGAAAACTTTCTTAACTTGGTGAAGAAAATAGATACACAAGCCCAGGAAGTGCAGAGAGTCCCAAACAGGATGAACAAAAACAAGCCCACACCAAGACACATTATAATTAAAATGGCAAAGGTTAAAGGTAAAGAGAGAATCCTAAAAGCAGCAAGAGAAAGGCAGCTAGTAACTTATAAAGGAACTCCCATAAGACTGTCAGTTGATTTCTCAACAGAAACTTTGCAGGCCAGAAGGAATTGTCAGGAAATATTCAGTGATAAAAAGCAAGGACCTACAACCAGGATTACTCTATCCAGCAAAGCTGTCCTTTAGAATTGAAAGACAGATAAAGAGCTTCCCAGACAAGAAAAAGCAAAAGGAGTTCATCACCATCAAACCAGAATTACAAGGAATTTTACAGGGACTTATTTAAGAAGAAGAACAACAACAAAGATAAAAAATATGAACAATAAAATGGTAGTAACTACATACCTATCAAAAATTACTTTCAATGTAAATGAATTAAATGCTTCAATCAAAAGATAGAGTGACTGAATAGGTAAGAAAACAAGAATCATATATATGCTGCCTACAAGAGACTCACTTCAGATCAAAAAACACTCTCAGACTGAAAGTTAAAGGGATGGAAAAAGATATTTCATGAAAATGGGGGGGGGAAACTGGGGTAGCAATACTTATACCAGACAATATAGACTTTAAATCAAAGACTATAGCAAGGAACAAGGAAGAACCCAGTAATCCCACTTCTTGGTATTTTATCCAAAGAAACCCAAAACGCTACTTTGAGGGGATGTGTGCATCCATATGTTCGTTCCAGCTCTGTTTACAATGACCAGGATGTGGAGGCAGCCTTGGTGTCTATTGATGGCTGAGTGGATAAAGAGGAGGTGGTACATATATACAATGGAATATTGCTTGGCCAGGAAAAGAAATGGGTTCTTGCCATCTGTGGCAACATGGTTGGACCTGGAGGGTATTGTACTGAGTGAAGTATGTCAGAGAAAAACAGATGCAATGTGGTTTCACTTATATGTGAAATCTGAAGAACAAAATAAACAAAACAGAAACAAACTCATAGATACAAAGAACATTTTGATGGTTGCCAGACCTGGGGGTGGGTTGGGGGGAGTGAAAATGGGAAGGGTTAATGAGTACAAATTGGTTGTTACAAAGTAGTCATGGGGATGTAGGGTATAGCGTAGGGTATAGCGTAAGGATTATAGTCAATAACATCGTAATAACTATGTGTGGTGTCAGATGAGTACTAGCTTTATTGGGGTGATAGATGGGAGGGGAGTTGGGAGGCAGGGTGAAAAAGGTGAAGGCATTAAGAAGTACAAATTGGTAGTTACAAAACAATTATTTGGATGTAAAGTAAAGCATAAGAAATATAGTCAATAATATGGTAATGAATGGCCATATATGTGCCAGGTGGGTACTAGACTAGTCAGGAGGATCACTTCTTAAATTATATAAATGTCTAACCATACGCTGTATACCTGAAATTAATATAAAATAATTTTGAATGTCAGCTGTAATTGAAAAATTAAAAAGGGGGAAGGTGAAGGGGAATAAGAGGCTCAAATTTCCAGGCATAAAACAAATAAGTCATGGGGATGTAATGTATAGCATGGGGAATATAGTCAATAATATTGTGATAGCATGGTACAGTGTCAGATGGTGGCTGGACATATCATGGTGATCACTTCTTTAGGTATGTAAATGTTGAATAACTTGTATACACCTGAAACTAACATAGTATTTTATGTTAGCTATATTTCAACAAAAATCTTTAAAAAAAACAACAACAAGAGTTTGTGCGGATGTGGAGAAATTGGAGTGCTAGCACACTGTCGGTGTGAATGTAAAACGGTGTAGCTCTTATGGAGGGTCCTCAAAAAATTAAAAATAAAACTACCGTGTTTCCCCGAAAATAAGACTGGGTCTTAAATTAATTTTTGCTCCAAAAGACGCATTAGGGCTTATGTTCAGAGAATGTCATCCTGAAAAACCATGCTAGGGTTTATTTTCCGGTTAGGTCTAATTTTCAGGGAAACACAGTCCTGTATGATCCAGCAATCCCTCTTCTGTATGTTTATCCAAAAGAATTAAAATCAGGATCTGGAAGGGGTATCAGCACTCCCACGTTCATTATAGCATTATTCACGATCGCCAAAATGTAGAAACAACATAAAATGTCCATCAATAGATGAATGGATAAAGAGAATGTGGTTTATATGTACAATAGAATATTATTCAGTCTTAAAGAAAAAAGAAGGAAATTCTGCACTATGTGACAACATAGCTAAACCTTGAGGATATTATGCTGAGTGAAATAAGCCGGTCACAGAAGGACAAATACTGCATGATTCTACTTATATGAGGTATTTATAACAGGAAAATGTATAGACTCAAAGGGTGAGATGCTGCCGGCCAGGTGCTGGGGGGAAGGGAGGCGAGAAATGAGGAGCTGCTCATCAAGAGGCATAGGGTTTCAATTAAGGGAGCCGAATAAGGTCTAGAGAGCCTCTGTACAGCACTGTGACTGCGGTGAGCAATGCTGTATTACACACTGTAAAAGTTGTTAACAGGGTACATCTCATGTTACGTGTTCTTATCACAATGCAATAATTTTTTTTTTTTTTTTTAAAGAAGGCATGAAGGATGAAAAGCCTCAGCAACCCTGCATAACTGCAGAACAAGGTGATGTGCTCTCAGATAGGAAACTGTAAAAAGTGATGGGAAACCCAGAGCAGGCAACGTGGTTGGAAAAGCTGGGGGCTTCTAGCATGTCTCCAGCCTCTCCAAGACCCTCCATAAGGTTGGATATTTGAGCAAAAAAAAAGCAGTTTCCTTCTTCCTTCATGCTCACCTTTTATTTTCTTTATATATTGGATGAGGAAGGATTTGGAATATAGAAGAAATATCCCCGATGTAAATTCACTGAACATGGAACAGACATTTGTGAGTATCTACTGGGTTCCTGGCACTGTATGAGCCCTGAGGACAGAGTACCTTAGTGTCACAGAAGGTACATTCCAGGGCGAGAAAAAGACCAAATAAATACAACAAGAATAAATATCCACTAGGATGTCAGATGCTTACAAAAAAAGTAGAGCTGGACTGAGGGATGGAGATGAGTGCCAGAGTGGAGGTGTGGGGCCTAGCTTAGATAAGGTGACTAAAGGAAGCCTCTCTGAAAAAAAATGTCATTTTTGCAGAAACATGAATTCAGGGAGATTATATGTTGTGAGACTGTCTGGGGGACGAGAATTTCAAGCAGAGGGAATAGCAGATGCAAAAAGTCTTGACAAGCCCAATGCTTCTGTCAGGCCCAATAAACACAGGACCACAACACATTTAGGGGCCCATGAAAATGTTTTAATTTCTTTTAAAATCAGAAGAAAAAAGAAGAACTTTCACATCAGAGGAAATGTTTTAATATATGACATTAAATTATTCACCTTTATATAAATGCAGTCGTGAAACATAATTTTTTTTTTTTAATGGAAGAATGGGTCCATGAAAGTCACAGTGCAGCCCTAGGCCCTGAAGCAGGAAAGAGCTGAGCTTGTTGGAAGAAGAGCCAGAGGAGTCAGAGCAGGAAGTGAGCTCAGAGAGGTGGGTGAGGCTGAACAGGCAGGGAGAGACCTCAGGGCCTGGCTTGGAGTGTGGATTTGGGAAGTGGGCAGCTAAAAGGGAAAGGGGGAGCAAAGATAAAACCCGAGTGTTCAGAAGTTTTCACACTTTGTTGAAGTCCTCAATGGGAACCTTGAACATTTCTGGCCATTTCCAGCAAGGGGTTTCTACTGACTTTTTAACTTTTCAGCAGTATAAATGTATGACTTCTGGGCTAGCAACTCGGCCCAAGACTTGAGATCAGCCTCTGTTGCATCTAAGCTCCGTGTTTTCCCTTCTGACCTTCTACCTGCTCCGTTGTGGGGTAGAATGACTTACAACGATGATGTGGAAGCACTTTGCAATATTCAAATGCCATAAAAACATGGATTGTTGTCATTAGCGTTAATAATGAGAAGTAATAATGCTCCTGCCCATGGATGGACTTTGGCTGAGAGACAAATGACCCTGCTGGCTGGCTCGTCTGCCTTGTGCCCGTACCCAGCAGAATCAGGAATCCTTCAGCCACAACCAATATTTCAAGAAGGATTCGTCACACTGTGTTGTGAAGGCGTAAGGTTTATGACACTGCTTGTAGCTGCTCATTTACTAATACCAGTGATATTTAAAGCTCTTAATAGGGAAGGCCTGGGCCACGGGCTGCAGCGCCCCTGTGCTGTCCTACATCCTGTTGAGACAATTGAGGTCATCTCCCTTCTCTTCTGAGCACACTCATAGTTAACATGACCTAGTGGAACCGGAGCCTGAGCTGGCAAGCTGGGAACTCCCAGCATCCCCCCGACCTTTTAAGGTCCTTTGCAAAGCTAGCTGTTTTAGCAAGGAAGCCTTTTTTTTCCGTCCCTCTTCTTAGAAGGAAATAAGTTGGGACGCCTTAAGTCTGTGAGGTCAAAGGGCTCACAGATTTTTGTCAGAGCTTCTTTAGGAAGTCTCTTTTTATTACATTCTCCTGTATGAGCAAACACCAAATTGGAAATAATATGAAAGGGTCCCTGTATTTTAGGGTTAAGGAGCGCTTTACAGGAAGGAGGACAAATGGCTTTGTTGATACCTAGAGTAGGAGGAGCGCTCATTGGAAATTTAACTTTTAAACTTGCAAGACTCCATTGACCTTACAGTAGTCAAAGTGTCAGGAAAGGTGAAGGCAAGGTGTAGAGGAAAAAAAGTTTTGTTTCAGCATCTTTCAGTGTCTCTCTTCTTTTCTGACAGATAGGAAAGTCCGTGATGAATCAGACAGTCTCCTTGGGGGCCTTATTCAACTGCAGGTTCATTTCATTGGAAATTTAGATCTATCCATGCTTTCATTCCAGGATTTAGAAAGAAATTGAAAAATTGCTTATAGATTGGCTTTGAAGACATCTGATCAGGGAATAACAGTCTTGGATATCTCCTTTTCTCTGCTTCTTTCCTTCGAGATTACCTATCATTTGCAAATAAGTGAGCCACACTAACGGTGCTGGAAACACAAAAGAAAATGAGGTAAAACCTCACACATTTGAGTCATGCCGTCAGGGGCAGCCTCCTGGAAGTCTGTCTTAGAGCAGGGGAGGTAACCTTCCTGCTCTCCTTTGCACAGATGCTATGTTCTGGCCTGAGTGCAGGGCCCAGAGGGAGTGGAAGGGTGCAGAGGACAGCACCAAAGATGCAGAAAGCGAGACTGGGAAGTACCAGGGCTGTTCTCTGCCAATATTTGGAGGATAGTCATGTAAAACAGCAGACCTATGCAGTATGGCTTCAGAGGGCAGAAGAAAGAGCAGAGAGAGGAAATGCTGGATTTCTTTTTATGTTTTATTGTAGTAAAATAGACATAACATAAAATTTACCGTTTTAACCAATTTTAAGCGTACAGTTCAGCGGCATTAAATACATTCACATTGTTGTGCAGCCATCACCATCATCCATCTCCAGAACTTTTGCATCTTCCCAAACTGAAATGTTGCACCCATTAAACACTAATGCCACAGTTCCCGGCATTCACCATTCTGTTTTCTGTCTCTATGAATTTGACGGCTCTAGGTGTCTCGTGTGAGTGGAATTCTACAACATTTATCCTTGTGTGTCTGGTTTATTTCCCTTAGCACAATGTCTTTACGGTTCATCCATGTTGTAGCAGGTGTCAGATTTTCTTTCCTTTTTAAGGCTGAATAACGTTTCACTATATGTATACACCACCATTCGTCAATGGACATTTATATTGTTTCTACTTTTTGGCCACTGTGAATAGTGCTGCTGTGAACATGGGTGTACAGCTATCTGTTTCAATCACTGCTTTCTGTTGTTTTGGGGTGTATACCCAGCAGTGAGATTGCTGGATCATGTGCTAATTCTATATTTAATTGTTTCAGGAACTGCCACTGTTTTCTACAGTGGCAGCACTATTTTACATTTCACACGATTTCAGCAATGCACACGAGTTCCAATTTCTCCACATCCTCACCATCACTTGTTAGTTTCTGTTGGTTTGATAACGGCCGTCCTAATGGGTGTAAAAGGAAATGACAGATTTCGACTGACTGTGAGAAAGAACTATCTCACCATGAGTTCTGTGCAATGAGAGTCTGCCTCATTACTAGGGGCGATCAAATGAAAAGCTAAACGAAAAGGCTAACCCACATCCAAAATTGAGAGTCTATAAATCTGTGACATGCAATGGTATTTGAGGGCCTTGTTTATTTTCTGGTCTAATGTATATAAGATAAGAACACTGTATGAGTTACAGTGATTTATTGGGAGTTATGTATATGTAGAGGGGATATTGCCAACTAGTGGTCCACAGATCTGACCTACAGATGTATTTTGTTTGATATATATGTCCCACCACTTGGAGATTTCTCAATAAAATTTAGATTTCCTGCTTCTCTTGAAAGATTGGAAGATATGCAATAAAGTGTCCGCAGTCCCTGGAGTGGAGAAACAGGAGGTGCCCTCACTGTCCTGTTCAACAGCGTGCAACCCATCCCACCCCAGCCCCTGTTGTCCACTTAGACAAGCTACTCAATTATAAATGAATGGTAAATTTAGGTGATTTATGTGCTGAAAGAGCTTTCAATCAGATACAAGATCTTTGACCAAAGCATCTGAAACAAGAGGCGTTATCACATTTATCATTTTTCCATTGTTCACATGTTCAATTATTTTGTTTTATTAATTTTTAAACAAAAAAACTGGATAAAGTCTAAACTGTTATCAGTAGAGCCTTTTACATAAAGGATTATGACTTGTCATTATGATATTTGTTCCATAACAGCAGGGACCATGGTTCTTTTTTCACACTGCCTACCCAAAGCATAGGTGGTATGGGATGATATTAGCCATCACTATGCATGCAATGTTATTATTATGTACTGAGTATACTTTGTGGTGAGTTGAAGGCAGTAGTCCAACATAGTAACTAACAGAGTGACACAGCTACTTAAAACAGAGTATAATTAAAAGCATTCATTTATTCAAAGCATATCGAGACAACTAGACTTGTCTTGTGACTTTAGTCCTTTCAAGGGTAAGATTCCAACCTAAGATTTGGTTAAACATTATCAAAATTTGTATATGTGGGCTTTGTTTGGTTTGGTTTGCTTTGGTTTTGTTTGGTTAAAAAATCCTCTTCTGAGTTCATAGAAAATCCAGGTTTATAAAATAAATTTTGTTTTGTTTTTGAATTTTGCTTGCCTATCTGTTTTAGACAAAGAAAAGTGTTAAAAGGGAAAGGGTAGTCCTCATTCAGAACTATACTTTTCCGTAGGACTATAATATAGACTTGAAAGTAATCCAATGTGGGTTATGATTTATGTCTGATGAATGCCAAATAATACTGGGTCATTTATTTTGTTTCAGGCACAACAGTGGGGGTGGAGGAGGGAGAATAGGTTGGTTTAAAACAAATCAAATCATGAAAACCTCAATAAATGTTTTATAAGTGAAATTTATAACTGAATGAATGCCACAGTGCCTAAAATTCCTGCTATTAAAGTCACTGCCCTGGGATAAAGCATGGGGAATCCAGAAAGCAGAGGTAATATATTCAAACTTTTCCTCTAGTAGCCAAAGAAAATGAAAACTCGTCCTCTGGGATCTAGGGATGGAGCCGGAAAAGGTTTCCGGGCAAAATTTCTTTGAGACCTTGCATTTTGACTTAAAATTCACAGAGTTTGGACCTCAGGGCATAGTCCATGCCATCAGGAGCAGTTGGCTGTGCTTAAGGCTTCACATACAGGATTCCTTTAAATCCCAGGCCAATCCCATACGGTAAAAGCAATGCTCTCATTACCCCCATTTTCCAGGGGAAAAACCAAGGTCCATGGTACATCCAAATCTTTCTTCATAAAAGTATGTTTTAAATTATTTGAAAGTTAAATTACTTAACTTTCCCTCAACAAATATTTGCATGAAAGGAGCATTCCAGAAAGACAGCCATGTTTATGCGATGATATCGTGTACTTTCAGGCTATTTTATATGTATACCTATCGGAAAAACACAAAACAAAACCAAAAACATGAGAACAAGCTTTGTGTACTGCTGAAGACTTTAGCATAGAGTAGCTAATATACTTATTGTTTTTAACTTTTTAAATTTTAAATTAAAAAAGTTTTAATTATAGCAATGTATTTCAATAATGTGGGCAATAAAAGAGAACTGAAATGAACAGCTGTCATCATCCCATGGGCTATCATTTTGGGGGCATAGGGAGAAGGCAGTCCTGGGAAAGGAAGTGGGGAGGAACAGTTATGTCTTGAATGAAGAAAGACTATACGCCCCACCTATCAGGAGAGGGTGGGCAACACAGTGGCAATTCTGGGTGCTGCTGAGAGTGCAAAAGGGCACGGAACACACGCAAGCGGGGATAGGAGAAAGCACAGAGGAGACACAAGAAATGGGGCCTAGAGAAAAACAGTGACCACTTGGCAGTTTAGCTTAGGTCACCCCAAATTTGTTCAGAACATGGAACTGAGATGGTCCTATGTCCTGGGGGACCAAGACTTTTCCTTTGGACAACTGATTCTGCTTGGTCTTTTTTTTTTTTTAATCATCTACTATATTAGTTAACTGGGGCTGCCACAACATAATGCCATAGACTGGATGGCTTAGAAATTTATTTCCTCACAGCTCTGGAAGCTAGAAGTCTGAGATTAGGATGCCAGCATGGACAGGTTCTGGTGAAGGCTGTCTTCCTGGCTTACAGACAGCTAACATCTTGCTGTGTCCTCACATGACCTTCATGTATGTGTGTGTGTGTGTGTGTGTGTGTGTGTGTGTGTGTACATATATATATATATATATATATATACACACAGTCATGCATTGCATAACATTTCAGTCAACAGCAGACTGCATGTCGCATATAGGACAGTGGACTACCACATAGCCTCGGTGTGTAGTAGGCTATACCATCTAGGGGTATGAGTGTGTGTGTGTGTGTGTACTGTATGGTGTGTGTCTGTGTGTACACGTTCCCATCATGAGGGCCCCACCTCCAAATACCAACACATTGCGGGGTAGGGCTTCAACATATAAATTTTGGGCAGACACAATTCAGTCTATAACATCTACTAATTATGTGTCTAGTATTGAGCTGGGGCCTATTATTAGTTCTCACATAGCCTCATTCCCTGTTCTCGGAGTTCTTAGCTAGCAGGGAGAATTTCTCTATTTCAAAGGTAAAAAAAAAAAAAAGTCATTTTAGTTTTATGGGAAATAACAAAGAAAGATTAACTAAAATAAGCCCTGGAGTTCTGCAAAGTCTACAGGGTCAGGGATAAGATCTCTATTTGCACCCCGTGGTATTTCCAGTGGCTTGTGCAGTGTCCAACTCAGAGCAGCACTCATTCAATATTTGGTGAATGAATGGAAAGAACTTAGATCAGCCTTAGGTTCAGGCAGTGAACAGAACTCACCTCAGATGATTTCAATGAAGGGACTACTTACTCACAGAAGTGTAGGAAAGTTTATGGGAACAAATAGGGACTGATGAGGCATCCAGAAACTCAGTGGTGGAAGGCCATTACCACATCTGGGGCTGAAGGAACAAGGGGAGGAGGTCGTGTATCCATGGAGGGACAGAGTTATAGCCAGAGACCAGGCATCAAAGCGGGAGGGAAGAAAGCAGCAATATCTCTACCCCCTTCCATCTCCCTCTTTTCCCTCCCGTGATAGTCCTTTTTGGCTGAACCCATCTGTCTATTGAGCCAGTCAGGGAGCTGGGGGGATGCAGTCACTCCGAGGTGAGTTCCGGGGGCACAGAACAGGACAAGGAAGGAGGAGAACCGGGGGAGGTCAAGGCACCGAGAATCAGCATGGTTCTACCTCAACAGCTCAGAGGGAATTCAGAGACGCTTTCTGCCTGTGTGTGTTCTGGTTACTTTTAGAGATTACTTTAATAACATAACAATTGATATCTACCTGGGAGCTCATCTTTGTTTCTCAGGGAACTGGAAACATTTCCTGGGGAGAGTCCCAGGGCATCTGGGTTTACTCCTTCCCTATTAGACAAAGCTGGAGTCTCTTGGCCACTGGGCACGATACGTGGCCCATCTCTTTCTTGGGCTTCTGCCTGATCGGTCTAGGGAGATCACTAGGGATGAAGGAGAATACTAGTCACCGAATTAACATGTCTGTAGTCCCAAGTGAAAGTGGTCCAATTACACGGCCTTTAGCAATTTCTTGCCTGGGCCATGCCTCAGTTTCCCCAGCCGTAAAATGAAGAATGAAATGGTTCAAAAAATAGATGTGAACATGAGTTAGTCTCACTGATACACTGTGTTCTTCCCCTCACCCCCATATGTAACTACGTTGTCACTCAGACAGAAATACTGCTGAACGAAAACACGTATATTATGCAAAAGTCACAACAAAGCTTCCCGCGGACACCCTACAAAGAAGCAAACTCTCCGAGGAGTTGGAATATGTAAAAAAGCAGTCAGCCACCTAAGCTTTCTCTAAAACAACAAACAACCTGGCACAAATGGAGCTTGAACCTCCTGGGGTGCAAATTTCTAGAGGCATGACCTTTAGAAATTAAGTAATTCCTGCAATGCCCGGTTGTCTGTTTTTTCAGGGCATAGTAGCGGGAGACACACAGCAGCCAGTCCTTTGCACTCTATGGGAGCAAGACCCGTGCAAGGGAGCCTTGGTCTGCGAGGAGCTTACACAACACAACGCCCATGGTGTAGCTCCTGTATCAGACCGTAACTCCACACGAACTTGTTAGTCCATTCACCAGAGGCTGTTTACTGAAAACCACTTGCTGAACCAGTTGTGCTTCAGATCCCAGGACACGTATGTGTACTGTAGTTTATCCATTCTGTCCCTTTGATTGTTTTGAGAAATTATTAGTGGGTATCATTTTTGTTTGGTCCTGAACATTTCCCAAAGTTCCATTTTCCCTGGTGTTCCTCACATAGGGGCTGCTGAATGCAACGTGGGAGGAGGAGGAGGTTTCAGAAGCTGCTGCTGTAAAGAGCACTCATCCTCCAACATGAAAACAACCCTGTTGACCTGCTGTCAGGGAGCTGGGTTGGGTGACTCATGGTTTGTACTTTAAGGGTAATAGATTTGCACTGACACATTGACATCTTTCCAAGGTAACTATGAACCCCACTGAAAGACTTTTGTAAGACAATTGGCCAAGGCTGAGTGTACCACTGGCTAACATTGGAATGGACCTGATGTTGGGTTTCATAAGCACTCTTTTCATAAAGGTATAAACATTTTATTTTGAAATGTCTCCAATGTTTATGCTCAGAAGATGTAGTACCTCCTCTGCCTTACTTTTTTTTTTTTTTTTAGGGTTTCCAATGTTTAATCAATAGTATCTATAACCTCAACGTAGAGTTTATCTCTATAGTTTGTGAAATTTTTTTTTTAATTTTTAAAGGTTTCTTCCTAGCTCCATAGCTACCCTTTATTCACATTTAAAACAATTTTCCAGAAGCTAGTAAAATAATATCAAATCTATGCTGAATTTTCCATGTACAATCTTTAAAAGCACTCAAATCCCTAATTTTGTGTGCTGCTAGATCAAATGCTTCTACATTCTGGTTTGCAAAATTGGTTTGCTTAAATCCATTAGGATGCACAAATACATCTTCACATTATCCTATGTTTGAGCGCTAATTTTCTGGAACAGAAGACTCACTAGTCAGCGCTCAGTTAGGAGCCTCATCCAACGTTTCATTCCCTCCAGTTCCTCATCTGTGAAACACCAGGGCAAACCAAGTGATCTGCAAGGCACCTTCTGGTCCAAAAGTCCTGGGATTCTCATCTGAAGCTCTATTTTCCCCTCCTTATTAAAAATATTAAAGTATAAGTTTAAATGATGGAAGAGAGGGAGCATAGACTAGTCTGCCTCCCATGGTATTATATTTGCTATTTTATATGAGAGGACTTTTAATCCCATAAAAAGGCATAACCAACCCCTCAACAACCAAAAGACACAGTTGGAGTTCAAGGTATCTTGGTCTTACCTCCCACTGTAGAGATATCCAACTACATCAAATCTGGCAAAAAAACAAACAAACAAAAAAAACAATGATGGAGGCAGACTGGCAAGACTACAGATGACAGAGATAGGAATCGTGGAGGAAAGAGTACAAGGAAAATCCACAGGAAGCTTTTTGATTGGCTTCTGCTCCCATTTCATTTGCTGATCAACGAAAATCATGACTCTTGGTGTGTTATAATTTTGGTCTTTGTTATTCCTATATTATGGCATAAAATGCTATAGTCTAAGGAAGAAGTTGCTTAACATGTGAGTTGGATAAACAAGCTTGCCAACATGCTTGTGCCCCAAAGTGGGTGGGATAGGGAGCAGATCTGACAATGAGAAAGATAAATTGGAGACACTGACTCAGAGCTGATTGCAGAGAGAGGGGCTGCAAGAGAAGACACAATGCATGAGGGGACTCAGGAGGAGACAGCAGTATGATTTGAGGTAGGTCAGAGGGTGGCTGGGTCAGGCAGCAAGAAAGTCCATTAAGCAACCAGCTGGAAAAACGCATGAAGTGGGGCGGGGGCGCGGAGGGAGCTGCTCAGGGGAGTTTTCATCCATTGCAGATTCAAAAAAAAAAAAAAAAAAAAAAAGGCTCAAGGTAGCTAACCTGATAGAGATGATGAGTCCTAGCAAATGAGGCTTTGGAGACAAGAGTTTTGTCTCAGTTGGGGTTCAAGTTTGCAATAAATAAGAAAGGACTGAGCGATGCAATCATTAGAGCTGACACAAAGGACCAGGTGAGGGAAACATAGACCACAAAGTCTAAATGCAACTTGGACTCCGAGGTGGTGTTGAATTGAAACACTATTGGGCAAATGTTTAAGGTTAAGAACCTAAGCACATGAATTTGGATGAAAGACAGTCCAAATGCCAGAAGTGTTTCCCTTGCCAGGTTCTCTGTTGGGTCATGTTCTTGCATATCCACTACTTTTGAAAACATGATTTATCCAAATTGTGACAAAACTTGCTGATCCCAGCCAGGCCCTCGCCTCCTAAGAATACAAGTACAGATTACAGCAAAAGCCTCCCCCTCTGTAAATGATGGCTGGTCATCATCACCAGATCCTGATTTACAGTGCGTGAGGTCCAGGCCAGGAGAGATGCCAGACCCATATCTCTGCTTTGGGACAGGCACTCATTATTTAAAATGTCAGACTTGGAGCACTTTGGGGGTAAGAGTGTCCCTTAACACTTGAGGCAGTAGCTTAGGCCCTGGGAGAAAGAGAGACCCTCACTGGTTTTGCTTTTCTAAAGGGTCTGAGGCTGGAAGAGGTTTGGGCCCTCTGTTCAGAGCAACCCGCTTCTCTGTATGGCTGGACGACCTGTTCCAACAGGACTTGGTGAACACCCACTTCTCCGTATGGTTCATTTTATGTGTCAACTGGGTTATGCTAAGGGATACCTCGATAGCTGGTAAAATATTATTTCTGGGTGTGTTTGTGAGGGTGTTTCTGGGAGACATAAGCATTTGAATCCATAAACTGAGTAAAGATCGCCTTCACCAATGAGGTTGGGCACCAGGCAATCCATTGAAGGTCCGAATATTACAAAAAGGTGGAGTAAGAGCAAATTCTCTCTGCCTGATTGAGCTGAGACATCCATCTTCTTCTGACCTCGGACATTGGTGATCCTGGTTCTCAGGCTTTCGGACACACCCCAGGACTTACACCATTGGTCCCCCCAATTCTCAGACCGTCAGACATGGACTGAATTACATCACTGGCTTTCCAGGTTCTCTCTCTTGCAGATGGCTGCTCATGGCACTTCTTGGCCTCCATAATCTCCTGAACCATACCTATGATTAATTAATTAAATATATGTACATACAGAGGGTGCCAAAAAAGAATGGATACACATTTTAAGAAAGGAAAACCCTGTATTAAAAATACTCAATATATACTGATAACAAAAGATGAATGCATGTCATGTGCATACATTTTTTGACACCCCAGTATATTATATATAATATATATGTAAATATATATAATATATAAGGTTCTGTTTCTCTGGAGAATCCTAACTATCACTCTAGGGGTCTCATAAGGGATCTCAATCAGAGGAGCAGTCTTGAGGAGCAGTCATACAAAATCAACTTTCAGCTCCTGGAGCTAAATGGGTTTCATTTTATGACAAGTGTAATCATACTTACAATTGGATTCCAAGACCTCTAGTAAAACACCCATAGAAGTTCTTTTTTCTCCTTAACTGCACCTCAGCTAACGTCTAGGGCAGTGGTTCTCAAACCTTTTGGAATCAGGACTCCTTTATACTCTCAAAAGTTACTGAGGGCCCCAAGTACTTTCATTTATGCGAATTATGTCTTGATATACCCTACATTCCATATTAACTCTGTGAAATTTTAAAAAACTTCTATTTATTAATTCATATATAAACAACAATAATAAAAACAATACAAGTTAACACATTCTTATGAAAAATAATTGTATTTTTTGAAACAAAAGAAATTTAATGAGTGGCATTTTTTTACCTTTCTGCAGCTCTTTATAATGTCTGGCTTACAAGGAAAAGTTAGATTCGCATATCTGCTTCTGCATTCAATCAGTTGTGATATGTTGCTTTGGCTAAAGACATATATGAAGAAAATCAAGCCACACACAGATATGTAGGGGAGGTAAGGAGGAGTATTTTAATAACCTTTTCAGATAATTATGGATACTCTTCTTTGACACTACACCAAAACTTGCTGAGTGGGAGCTTCTTAAAAGTTTCTGACATGTGGAATCTGAGATCATATCTATGAACTTTTTATACTCTTACATTGAAATCTATTAGTCTGTCTTGTACTTTGAATGGATCTTTTCCTACAGCACGATTTTGTAACATCATGCATTGGTCATTTGGAAAAGACTGGTTCCCTGAGTTACGCAGTCCTTCCAAAATGTTGACACAATATCAGAAAGTCACATTCTTTCATGTCACTATGAATCACATCAGAAAATTCTTTCAGTCTTAGGAAGCTGTCAAGCTCATAGAGATGGATACAAGTTACCTAAAGTTCTAGTTTTCATTTGTAACTGCAAGTATTGTCATTGCCAAAAATACCATGCATTGTTTTTCTTGAAGTTACAGGCTCACTTCATTCATGTTTTTGAGAAATACCCAAGTCTGAGGAACCAGTTTGTCAGTCATTCTTTCAAGTAAAAATAATATTCCATGAAAAAAGCAGCTATATCAAACGATCTCACAAATGATCTTCCTTGAGACAACTGATGGGCTTCAGCACGCAGCAGGAATACATTATAAGTACCTACCGTTTTGCCACAAAGAATATTTAAAAGTCTTGTCCTCTAGGGTGTAGATTTAATAAAGTTAATATTGTTTTACTGCTTCATCAAGGACATTCTTAATGAAATTTCTTTTTTTTTTTTCCCTCTAAATGCATGGAGGTGAAGAAAAGAATGACTACTAGTACATTTTGGTGCCACTGCCTTGATCCAAGCTAAGATGCCAGCATTTTATTCCCACTGCTTTTGCATCATCAGTGTAAATGTCAACACAGATAAAAGGGCAAATGACATCTTAGTGCTATTATGAAAATAGTTTTGACCTCAAGGACCCCTCTGCCCACCACATGCCATCCTAGGGGGAGTGCTCCCTCTGGCTACCTACCCTTAGCAATATTTGGGCTAGGATAGATTTTACTCCTGTAAGAGTGAGTATTTATAAAACATCTTCTTAGAATGCATAATTTTGAGAAAATCTATTTTAATTTCACAATTGAGAGGTGATGAAGATGGGGGTGAAGAGTATCATAACTATTAAGATAAAATATGTTTTTAAAAGCTTGGGCTGTGGAGATGAATCACATAGAATATCCCAATGTGATGACTATAGTCAACAATAATCTAAGTTAATTGTTCATGGGTACATGCATCCACAAGGCACATGTTCCCCAAATTATTCATTCATTTGATTTTGAAATCCACTGTGGCAACTTCCAGTTATTTATCTTCCTAATATTTTAGGTTAGTCTAACATTAAAATTAGTTTGTGTTCCCTGAACATATAGCAATTGAGGGTGAGGCACCAGTGCCCTTGAAGTGTGCTTTGTAGCGCAGAGATAACAAGCTGAGATTTAAACAGAAATTGTTCTGTCCTTATCCTCATTTTCTATTGTTGCGTACTAGTTCAAATGATTTTGGGAAAGAGGTAGAGGTATGAATAAACTCAATTTAATAATGCTTTTGGCTGTTGATAGAACACCTATATAATTAGAAGTTGACAGCATTTGCCTGCATGCCTTTGAAAGGTTGCAGGAAATGTACTCTACTTTGAGGAAAGGCCTAAAGTGTGTTTTCAATTATAGTGTACTAAGCATTGTAAAGAGTCATAGCAATTCAGGAAAAGGTGGTGGTGTGTCTATGCAGAGCAATAGCCCTCCACATCCTAGCCAAAGGTTCCGAGAGAGCAGTGGTGAAGTGTTGTGTCCATTCTATTCACCCTGTGTTAGGTTTAAAGATCCTCTACACGCCGGGCAATGAGTCTACTTGGAATGGATGGGCTCTGATATATCATTCATATATTAATTTCAAGTCCAACCCTACTGACAGTAGTCAAAGTCATGGCAAGTTGAGTTTGATCTGAGTTGAAATATAGTTTTTATATCAAATTAATTGTAACACAGGGAAACTACCAGTTACTTAAGCCAACATTCAAGGAAGAATTGGTTTTGGAAGATACTTCATTTTAAACTTGATTGCTCTCTGTTTTGGTTTTAGATTGAATTCAAGCAGGTGTTTCAAAACCTGCTTCAGATAGCATTGCTTGTCACTGGGAAGCTAGATTTTTCAGGGGAGTTGGCAGGTAGGGTGTCATCTTGAGATTTAATTATCAATAAAAAACGTCTTTTGGGAGATTCAACACTCTTTAAGCTCCTTTAATAAAAGCGTGCAATATAAAGCCTTACTGTTATTTTTAAAGGGATACAGAGGGATTTTACCCCCACGGCTGTCTTGAATACCACTTGAGTTATGAGAATTAAGTCAGAATCTCAAAGAAACATTAGCTGCCATGTAAGCTGATAGAGTGTCATTTTAATGTTTTGTATCTTCACCGTGCCTCCACCTTTTTTGATGAAAAAGTCTATTTTAAAACTGGTTAGAAAATATTTAACATAATAAGATGATGAGTCAGAGTTTTTAAAAAGCTAAAACGGGAAGATGTAGTTAAATAATGCACCTTTTTATTTTTTAGCTACATCTGACTCATGACATATAATGTATTCTGCTTAAGCTCAAAGTTTCCTCTTACAAAGAGAGTTTTATGAAACAACTCTTCTTCAGACCATTTTCACTTCAATTATAGTAGCAGGTTTTGGAGTTTAAATCATTAACAACCTCTGAGTGAACTTTTATCCAAATGACTCCAAGTCACAAAGAGAACAGTCCTCTTTCACCAAGTACCTTTTGTGCTAGAGTGAGACCCATCCTTTTCTATTTTCCCCCTTTATGTCTCTCTTTGAAGAAAGATGTGTGATTTCTAAAGTAATGAAAGTATATATATATCAGTTAATGAAAACTGCTATATTGGGCTTATAATGCAAACTGTAATTGCTTCAATGTAAGCTTCATATACCTGCATTATAGCAGGGAAAAGTAAATTTCAGAAGTCAAGATCCTTGTGTGCACTGTAGGAGTATCCAGTAGCAGTTAAATCAACCATCAGGGGTGACCTAATCTTATTTCCCCCCCTTTGTCAAGGAGCTGTAATTTTCATTTAGGCAGCGTTTTTCAGTTTTAACTCCACTGGACACTCCCAAACTGGGCGCTTATTACATCAACCTCCTTATTGATTTCACCATATGTTATCTTTTTATTAAAAAAATATTGTTTATTGGAATGTTTTTGGAGAGTGTGTGGGAGACTGTAATCTCCACACACTTAAGGTGATGGGGTAAGAGTCATTCTTTTAGGGACAAAAGCCTGAAGAATTTTATACAGAAGAAAATGTAGTTTAATAAACAAAAGAAAAGTTATGAGCAAAATCTATTTCCTTTTTAAAAGTCAGTGAGAATAACGAACTAATCGTTGTTTAAACAGTGGGAAAAACTCCCCCCCCCCCCAGATTTGGCGAATAGCGGGATAAATTTGAAGAACTGCATCCCACCCCCGCTCGTGCGCCCCCCATTCTTTCCAGACCCAGAGGCTGCAAATCCCAGGCTGAGTCCGCCCTGGGAGCCTTAGGGCACCTTCCTCTTAGCTCTGCGTGTGTGTGTGTGTGTGTGTGTGTGTGTGTGTGTGTCTAGCTCTCGCTCTTTCCCTCAGTCTGTGCCTCTGTGAGTGTGTGTGAGAGAGAGAGCGAGAGCGAGAGAGAGAGAAAGAGAGAGAGCGCGAGAGGAGAGAGAGCGAGAGAGCGAGAGCGAGAGAGCGAGCTGTGAGCTGTGCTGCCGCCGCCGCTGCCCTTTGATCCCGACATTAGTGTTAGGGGCTCGGAGACACAGAGCGCGGCCATAGACACCGCCGCACCGGCACTCATTTATTTATACCTCCCATCACACACGCGAGCATAGGACACACACACACTCACACCTATTAGATCCGTTTCCATTGAAGAATATTACGCTCGGGGGACAAGCCAGGTGCACGACCAAAATTTAAAAAAAAAAAAAAAAGGAAAAAAGAAAGAAAAGAAGAAAACCCCTCTCTTCGGGCTCCAGGAAACAAGCTTCAACCCATTGCACACACCGGAGAGAAGGGGTTTCCCCCTGCCCGCCCGCCCCCCAACTACCTCCCCGCTCCTGCCAGTGTCTGCCTCTCTGCCCCCACGGGGGTTTATTTGATCTCACATTAACCAAGGAGGAGAATGTGAGAAAAGGGGGAAAATGCCCAGGAGGAAGCAGGAGCAGCCCAAGCGCCTTCCCTCACGTAAGTCATCCCTTCTCCACCTCCTCTCGTGCCATTTTCTCGCCCTCCCTCTCCTCTTTCCCCTCCGCAGCCTCCTCCGTTGTTTTCTGCATTAGTTTAGGGTTACAGAGGTGAAACTGACAAAGACACAGCCCGGGTTACTCCTCGTTTAGGTCTATGCTGAGGCAGCCATGTTGGTGATGATCAGCCCCGTGCCCTTTCTATTCTCTCTCTCTTTTTCTTTCTTTCTCTCACCCCCCCTCTTTTTTTTTCCTTGAGATCGGGCTTTCCCCCCCTTTCTTTCCCCCTCCCCCTCCTCACTCCTGGTTGCTGGGGGGAGGGGGCAAGAGGAGGGAAGAGGGGAGTAGTGTGGATGCCGGCGTTTTTTTTTTTTTAAATCGGGGGTGTGGGGGGGAGGTGGGAGAGGTTGGAATCTTAAAAAAAAAAAAAAAATCCTTGCGGATCCCAGTGCCTGAGGGTGCGGGGGTCGGGGCGCGCGGAGGACTGGGGGCCTTGACATGGCGTTTGGGGGTGTCGGGGCCAGGGAGCGCGGCCGCCTGCCGGGTACAAGATCCAGGGAGAGGTCCGTCTCCGGCTAAAGGTTGCGCCGGGGTTGGTCGGCCCCGGAGCCGCCGGCGGCCGCGGCGGCGGCGGCAGGAGCAGGAGGAGGCGGAGGTGGAGGCGGCGGCGGAGGAGGGGAGTCGGGGGCGGGCGAGGCGGGAGCGGCTGGGGAGGGTGTGGGGCACCGCACACAAACACGGGTACACACGCGCCGCGGGGCGGCTGCTCCCGGGGCGAGGGGGCGCACCCGGGCGCGGGGCGGCCGGGCGGGGGGCGAGGCCGGGCAGCGGCGGGCGGATGTGGGGTGCGGGAGCTGCGCCGAGGCGGAGGCAGGAGGCAGGGCGGCTCGCGGCGCGCGAGGTCCCTGCAGAGCTGAGGGGAGGGAGGAGCAGGGCTCCTGGCCGCAATAAAATGCGGGGTCAGTCGGAGCACACCGAGCCAGGCGAGACTCGGGCGCTCAGACCCCCCTCCCTGGCGAGCCTGAGCAGAGTCCAGGACTAAAGTGCATCACAGCCGTCCCCGGCTGCAGCCACACACACCAACTGGAGACACACACCCGCCGGCACGGCCCGGTCCCCTACCCCTCCTCCACCCGCGCCCCCGGTCCCTCTCCGCCCTCCCTCCGGCTTTTCTTTGCGAGACTCCTAACTTTTCCCCCACTCCCTCTCCAGCTCTACCCCCCCACCCCCAATCTTTCTCCGCTTTGAGTGTTCTGAGATGCTGCTAAAGCTAAAAGTGAAGGAGAAAGAAGCGACTAAAAATATCCCCCGGGGCCGCCCGGCTCCTTGAATGCAGGGAGGAGGGGGCAGGGGAGAAGGCGTGGGGCGGGGTGACGGGGAGGAGGGGACGCTGGAGGCGCCGGAGGGAGGGGTCGGGGGAGACGGAGGGTCAATTTCTCTTCACTCCCCCCGCACTGCTCCCTTCTCCGGGCGGTTTGGCGCTGCTCGGAGCCCGATCCTGCAAAACCCGGGCTGGGGGCGGGAGCGGAACCGGAGCGCCCGCCCGCCGGGGTGTCAGGCCGACGTGGTCGGTCACCTGAAGTTCACGGAGGGTGGGGGAAGGGTTAAGGTTATGGTGTCTCGGGCTCGGATTGTGTGTGAGCGTGTGCGTTTCCGCTGCAGACAGGCAGCGCGATCGATCTCCCCCTCGCGAAATATCTGTGGCGGTGCCTGCCCGGGGGCCGGGCAGGGGGCGCGTGTAGCTCGGGCTGGGCGCCCTAGCTGCTCCGTGTCACCCGGGCCGCGGCCAAAGTGGCGAGCAAGGGCACTTGCAGGGAGCCCTCTCCGCAAACATTCCTCTTTCTTTCCCCTTCCCTGTACGCAGGAGTCGACGCACAGGGCTTGGGTTGTGCTTTTTTCCCCTTCCTTAAAAAAAAAAAAAAAAATGCCCCTGTGCAGTCCTTTCTTCGCCTGCCCGCTAGAGGTTCCGAGGATAATATCACATATGTAATATATATGCACATAAAATCACTCGCAGGCGGCTGCGTGTGTAGGGAAATTTTGTGTGGGGAAAGAGAGGCGGTGGAGTCGGGGAGAGCGAGTTGGGAGGCTCCGCGCTGCGATTCACAGAAAACTCGCAGCAGTTGGTGGCAGAGTGTGTGCGTGCACATGGCCGTCCAGCCACAGTTCCCAGCTCTTTTCGGGGGCGTGGGGGGGGGGGGGAGGAGGAGAAGGCAGGAATCCTGGCGGGGTCGGGGGGGAGGCTTGCCCTGCTCGGACAAAATGGGCTTTAGTGTTCTCTGCGAACTTGCCCTTAGATGGCAACTTTGGGAGCCCATAAGCTTGTGTGTGAAAACCAGGGCGGTGAGGTTATTTGGTCATTTTCCTTTCTTCTCGATTCCCTCTGCTTAAAAAAACAACAACAACAAAAAAAACCCTTGGCGGGGTTAGAGGCAGGGTAGGAGAGGAGAAGGGTTTTATCTGTTTCGGCTTTGATGGAGATGGACCGCCTCCCCTCCGGTTGTGTGTAGCGCTGTCGGGCAGCTGCAGCCTGCCCTGCTGGTGACCTTGACCCTGACCTCGTGCGACTACCCTCTCTGTCTGAGAGGAAATTCAGGCTCCATTTTAGCTCGCGTACTTGGTGGACCTCTCCTGCGCGCTTGTGCCTGGTGATTAAGTTATATTTTGAGAGTGTGTTCTCCCACCCTGTTCTCTAATTGAATGCTGTTATGCAGTCACTTAAAAAAAATCAGCTCCCTCTTCTAGTCGCATAAAGCCACTTTTACTGAAGTAAGAAGCAATTACCTTTGGAAACACTGTAAATGTCCCTCCAGTTTTTAAAGGGAAGCCTAATTTCAGAAGCTTTGCCACTTACCTTTGCATTGAATTGATTTTTGTGGATGTGTGCTGCCTGTTCTAAGCATGGTTTACACATGTTTTATAAGCAATTTGCATTGGGACTAAGCAATTTCTGGGCAAATTGTGTATTTTGCAATTCAGATGCAGAAACCCAAAGCTTGGTAAGTGCTGAGTGAGTCTTGAAGAAACTTGCAGTGGTATGGAGATGTAACAAATATTGACTTTGGTAAAATTAGTGGTAATTGGTATTTGATGTAGAATATAATTGTAGTCCTAAGTCCTAGTTTTAATGCTAAATTCTTTGTTGTTTGTTTGCTTCTGTGTGGGGGAAGGAAATTTATTTCCCTAGAGAACAGTTTTGTGTTAAAGTTAAAATATAGCTAGTCTGGGGATTAAAATTGCCCTGATAGAAGTCGTCCTAGGGTTTTAAGAAATTATCTAGGGGCAGTTTTAAAATTTGACTCTAAAAGGAGTGGTGTGTGTAATTTGGGGGGTAGGGAGGATCGGAGGGGGAGTGAGGTGGGGAAAATTGCTTTTGAAACCCAAGAGCCCTTCTGAGGAAACACAAAGATGGTTAACAGCCACTATCGATATAAGGTTTTAAGACTCTAGAGAACCTATAAACACACATTTAAGAAGTTCACATTAGAATACAAAAAAAAAAAAAAAAAGGAAAGAAACTTGTGAAAACTGAATGTAAAAAATTTGGAATGCTTTCCACTTAGTGTTCAGTGTCCCGTCGTCGTCTCCCCGCCCCCCCATCTTGTCTGAGCACCTCCCATAAATAATTGCTACTAATAGGCTCTTTCTATGCGTTGAATCTCTTTTTCTGTTATTAAATATAATACTAGCCAGGTACAGTGTGGATGTGCGCAGACCACAGGCCTCCCACGCTATAGCACAGACACCAGGGAACCTGGAAGTTCCACCCTTGAGTAGATTAGTCCTGGAAATCCAGACTAGCACTTGGTATTATCTGATATCAAGTCTGGGGTGAGCCTCGGCCCCTGGCACAGAGTCCCAGCAATTCCCCAGGCTGGGCTTCGGCCTGCTAAGGTTTCCTAGCTCCTTCTGTTCAACTAGACACCCATGGGACTGTTCAGAACTGAATTAGCTTTGGGGATGGGCAAGCCTTTAACCTGACACTACTAACCTAAGCGTTAGATTTCTGATTTAAAATTCTACGCAGTCATTTCCTCTTGGGCCTCTGAAGTGTGTGTGTGTGTGTGTGTGTGTGTGTGTGTGTGGCGTTTTGTTATATGGGCCTCTTCATGGACAGGAAAAAAAAAAAGGCTTGTCCTGTAGGTTGAATGGTGATCCTATTGGCTACAAATCAAAAAGAAGTTCTATAGTAGCTTTCAGAGGGGAACTCCAACAAAGGTTGTTAAACCTAAATTATTTTTGAGAAGTGGCTTTAAAAATTATTACTCAAAGCCTTTATTTCTTGGCCTAGAACAATCATTATCATTTTGGGATTTAAGTATGATTGCTGCTGTTGATGGCTCTTTTACAAAAGTTCTTTCCATTAACAAGGTCCAATACCATGTTCAAAACAAACAAAAAATGTCCTAGAGGTCCTTGGAGTTATACCATGTGCTTATCTTTAGCAGAATCCCAAACTGCATCGCTTAAAAATGTCAGCCTAAGAAAGAGGAAGAGAGGGAAACTGATACTGTCTGTGACTGTTGGCCAGACCTGGGGCTCAGTGCTTGAACATTATTACATCTGGGATCTGAGGAGGGAAAGGGTAAGAAAAGGGCTTTCTCCTGTGTTTGTTGCATCTGTGAGTCCTTTTTCCAGTGGTGCCATCAGCACTTTTAAGATTTCCTCATTAGCTTCAGCTTACCTAGAAACCTGTATGAGTTTAGATCCTCTTTTATTTATCACTGGAAATCTGCCTGTTCCCAAGGGGGAGCACAAAGGAAAAGTTAAGAAAACAGTTGTTTTGTTATTCTAGTCTTTTCATTGTTTACTCAGTTGTAGGTCAAGACCAGAACAGGTTATTGTGCTCTTCATGAACAAAACTTAAAAAAAATTCTCTCTAGCTTTCTAGTAAAATTGGGAAGCAAAATGACTGACAAGCAACAGAATCCCTTAGTTTTATATTTTGAAGAGTCTTTATATGTCTGTTGAAAGAGAAACGGGAGGAGACTTAACTCTTTCCTTCACTTATTTTTATTAGTTTCTTTTTCCAGTGATGAGGCAGTACCTCCTGACTGTGACAGGAGCCACAGGGAAAAAATTTAGAGTCTGAAGTAGTAAAATATTTCACTGCTCCTGTCACCCACAGCTAATGATTCTGAGGTACACGTAGCAGGCGAGGCTGATACTGGGCCATAATGGCTATTTGTTCTCCTAAAAGAAATCCATATATTCTTAATACGGTAAGTAGGGTCCCACTGAGCTTTCCTGTTAAAATAAGAAAGATAGCTCAAAATCACATTCCTCCTAATGCTTCAAAATAGTTTCTAATAAAAAAATTGATTTTTAATTTATCTACGTGCTGCCATTTTGCCCTGGGGATGACACAGCTGGTGTGAGTTGACAAGCCTCCTGCACAAAGTGTTAATAAATCATGCTGGAGAAGTATACACTGGACAGCTTTCAGCCAGGGTTAGAGCTCACTGTGCATTTGAAGT
This sequence comes from Rhinolophus ferrumequinum, assembly GCF_004115265.2. Lineage (NCBI taxonomy): Eukaryota > Metazoa > Chordata > Mammalia > Chiroptera > Rhinolophidae > Rhinolophus > Rhinolophus ferrumequinum. The sequence continues at coordinate 19,110,248 of NC_046301.1, read as the reverse complement.
TTTAGAGTCTTTGAATGGCCTCTATTAGTAGAGTTCCAAGAGAGGTGTGGAAAATCTCTGTCTCCCGAGGCTTATAAAATTAGATAGACAAAGGCCGGGGAAACACGCAAGGGCTAGTGTTGTATTGATGGAGTAACCAGACTGGCTTCTTGTGGGATCAAAAGTCGGTTTAAAATACAAGGAGTCCTATTAACATCAAGATGTCCTTGTAGGAAAGATTGGATTAGAAATGTAGGGTGCCCGGCTGGGTTGTTAAACTGTTCCGTAATCCCAGTAGTTTGTTTGGGTGCAGGTCGTGTCTGGATGAGTTTAGTTTCACCGAAGAGAAAAATTCATCCAGTATCACTGACTCTGATCATTTCTATGCAAAGTGGTATCTTTGGACTCAAAACTGACAAGGTATGAAGGAAATGATGGTTGCCTGTGTTAAAAGCTCCTGGTTTCTGTGTCTGGTCAGTAGTGCCGTCTGTGAAAGCTAAAGGGCAGTTTATTCCTGAGAGTAGTTTAATACAGTGTATCCCTCAGGCTTCCTTGCTTGAAGTTGTCTTGTCCCTCCTCCATTCTTCCTTTTAAAATATTTCCTGGAGTATTAGGATAGGAGGACAGAAAAACAAACAGAATAGGCTGGAGCTGATCTCCATTCTGAATGATGGATTAGTAATTTTCTATAATTTAATCAGACTGATCGCAGAATGAGATAATGAGAGTATGACTTACAAAATAGGACTTTTGGGGGCATTCAATGCTTTCTAGCTTAAGGTTTTTACAAGACCATTGGCTCTGTGGTGAAAGAATAGATTTTCAGTTTTCTGTTATCGAAAAGAAATCCAGACCAGGCCTTGTTATGGTAAGACATGTGGGGTTTTTTTCATCAGATTTCATTACTATCCTGGCTTGGTTAAGGTACTGTTGAATCACATTTTAGAGCTATAGCTTGTAAGTGAAGATGTTGGGTCCTGTTGCTGATGTATTTTTTTCTGTTTCCTAGTTTGCTAGGTGTAGCTCAGTAATTCATACCGTCTAGGACCAAGTGTACAAAATACTTTCTGGTTTGTGGTAGCTGAAATGCCCTTTGTCATATTTCCTAAGAAACTAATGTGCAAAGCACAGACCTTAGACTAGAAAGAGTATTTGATGGGCTGAAAAGTTTCTAGCTGCTTTTTCTGCTTCTCTTGAGGAGCAAGTTTTGTATTTCTGTCCTCTGTAAATTATATTTTTATGACCTTAGAGAATAGTGCATGACTAGGTGCTGAGATAGGGGCCTCTCAGGTGACTCTTGTCGTTCGCCAAGGACCTACCTTGGAATAGAATTGCTATAGTTATAGGTAGTTTCATAAATTAAAATCAGATTTGGATTGCTACTGGTCTTTAGCTGCATGGGTGCATATTGCTGTTTATTTTATAAAAGTCAGCTTCACTGGGTACACACACACACACACACACACACACACCCTGAGGCTGCACTGTAGCTAATTTTATAAAATGTACAGTGATACACGCCCACGGTGTGAGATCAGCATATGGCCTTTAGCAACTCTGCTTTTCACAGACCGACCTAGGGTTATATTAAATGCAGCAGATTCTGTGTGCCTAAAAAGGATATTGTTTCCAGCCTTCCATTCCCTTCTTATTAAAAAACAAGCTCCACCACTAAAGTTCTGTTTCTAGAGTTCTTAAATGACTAAGGCTTAGGTACTCTGCTTCTGTTTCTAAGACAGTCCAAATTCAGCCAAGTTTTATCTACCAGCAAGGAAGAAACACGTGGACCTTTTCTGAGGCTTGGTCCTGAAAAGGCTGACCTTAAAATAATGTCTATTTCTCTATCTCCCTTTCTTTTAATTTCTGCATGAGTCCAGAAAGTGGTTAGAACCCATTAGAAGCGTGGTGTGCAGGAAAAAAGACAAGGAGGGCTGAGAGAGAGATTCGATCTCAGGGTGAACTGTTTGGAGTGCTCTGAAGAAGTTGGCTTTCAAAGGAGACTAGAGAAGGTCGGGGGGAGGTGGGGGAAATGGTCTTTTACGTGACCATCAGTGCTCTGCTTATCCGAGCTTTTGAAACAAACTACTGTACTTGTGGAAGGTGATAGATTTTTCTAAAGTTATAGAGGGCTAGTGTCCTAAGTTGTCTAGTGGTGTATTTCTAAAAGCTTTCGTTGTTGTTTTGTAACAAGAGGGAGAAAATTATAATGTAACTTTGCCCTCTTTTCACTATGTCGACTGTATATGGCCCGACTTAGGTAAAATCAGAGACGCACATGCTTTTTGAGTTCATAGTATAGTGGTCAAGTGTACAGACTCTGGAGCCAGGTTGTTCAGATCCCAGCTCTGCCACCAACTAGCTGTGTGACCTTGAGCAAGTTATTTAACTTCCCTGTCTTCCGTTTTCCTCATCTTTTGATAGTGATAATAGTCCCCGTATCATAGAGTTATTGTAAGGATTAATTGAATACTTATAAAAATAACAATATTACACACATACACACAAAACATGCCTAATTAGTAGTGCTTGCTGCATTGAAAGAGCGCAAGGAGAATTAGCTATTATTAAGTATACGAAATAGGTTTCCATTTGCTTTCATTGTGATTATACTAATGGCATTTCTGACCCAGAACTTTTTGGTGATTCCTGTGTTTTTAATTTCTTTTCAGTTTTTCGTATATCTCATTAAAGTGATGAGTAATAATATGGTCAAAATCTTTTAAAAGGCTGTTACAATAGGGCTTGAGTAATATTTGTTACATAGGCCAATGATATTACATTAGACTTTTACTATAGGAAGATGTTCCTCTGTGTATATGATTTGACCTGAATTATATTTAAATTGTATAATAATCATGTGAATTATGACTGGGTTTTACTGTAATGTGAGAATAGTAAAATCCATGTTCTCATTTATAGTGAGATTCAAATGAGAGAATCGATGTTTAATAAATGTTTATTTATTCATTTATTCAACAGTCAGTCCACCGATGAAAATCACCCTGGGGAAATTTATATTGGTTTTTCCATGTGTTATATAGGTAATACTTGAAATTTTGCATGGAAAAAAAAAAAGGCAGGGCCTGCTGTTTCTGATTGTAGGGAACCAATCTAAGGGGACACAGTAAATGAATTTTAAATGAAGGATTGAGAGGTGTGTGTGTTTGTGTTTTTGTATGTGAGACAGATCATCTAAGTGGACCCAAGCTAGTGGCCTACTGCTGATGTATTTTGCCCTACACAGTATGTTTAAAAACTTGAAACAACATTTGGAAATGGGCGGTTTCACATAAAAATCTAAATTTTTAGCTTCTTTGCAAAACTTGGAAGAGCCAGCAGCACTGGGCCCACCTCCCCACATGGCAACAATCTGCTGTCGTCGGTGGCGGCTGTCTCCCTTCCCCGGGCATGTGCTCGTCAGTCTGCCACAGTTCCTACCACTCTGCCGCCATGTCTCCATCTGCACATACACCTGCCCTCCACCCTTGTGTATCTTACCTTCCGGACTCTGCGGACATTTGCATTAGAAAATGGTTACCTTCCCCAACATTCTGTGGTCTTTTAATTCATCACCGAGGCTAAGGCATTGTAAACCACATTCTGTGGCAGTACCAAGAAGCAATATAGTGTGGGGATTAAGCTCCTCGTACCAGATGCATGAGTTCCATCCTGGCTGTACCACATTTCAGCCCTGACCTGGCGAGTTACCGCAGTTTGCTGCCTGTTTTCTCATCTGTAAAATGGGGGAGCATTGCAGGTTCTGTGGGAAGTAAGGAGTTCATACATGTAGATATTTATGTTTAGACTCATGTCTGGCACATAGTGTATGCACAAGAAATGCCCGCCACATCGATACATGAGGTGAATTCACTTCAACTAAGGATCTCGGTAGGATTGCTTTAACCGCGCTGTGTAATTAATCAAAGACAACTATTTCTCCCTATCAGTTTCTGACCACCATCAGCCAACTTATCAGTGCTCAACCCTGGCTGCGTATTAGAATCATTTTTCAAATCTATATTTGAAAAATGCAAACACCCCCAGAGATTTAAATTTAATTGGCCCAGAATGGAGCCTGGGCTTGGGCATTCTTAAAAAAAAAAATCCCTGGGTGATTCTAATGGATAGTAAGGGTTGAGGACTCCTGAACTAACCAGACGTCCCACACTGGGCTGATGCCATTTCAGTCAAAAATAAAGATATGTGATGTTAAGCCGGGGCAGCTTATCGACGATAATTTGTTAGACTCTTCAAATCCTAAAAATAACTCATGGACCTGAGTAATTGACTCCAACTCCTGCAGGTGAGAAACCAGAGGCTCAGGGAAGACTCTGCACTCGGCAGATACATGGACTCTCGTCTTCCCTGACACCCTTTCCCACCATGGTCATCAGTGTTGCTCACCAGCTTTGTGACCTTGGGCAGGTCTCTTAACCCTTCTGTGCTTATGTAGCACCATCTTGTAAAACGGATAATAGTACATTAACCACACTTTCTATTTATATTATGCTTCCTTGTTCACAAAGATTTTCACTGGTATCTTTTGCCTGTGAGGCAGACAGGGAAAGGCTCCTTCCACCCAAGTGGAAACTGAGTCATGGAGAGGAAGAAAGTAGCTCGAGGTCTCCAGCGTCAGCACTGTCCAGGACTAGATGGCCCAGGTGCTGCTCTGTTGAGGCCCATTGCATCTCTGAGGTCTGTGGGATCTTTACGGGGGTCCCATGACCTGAAGGACATGCCTGTAGCAGTGGCACTTCCTCTCAGAGACCCTCCACGACAGGAGGATCCCTTAGGTACTGATGGAGCACATGGCTCTGTGATTCATGAAAACTTGTGTCAACAATAATATTTTTTTCAGAGATTGATTTTGACTTTAGACTAAGCAGAAGGTAATAGAATAGAGTCACGTGCAGTGACTCTTTCTGGGGTCTGAATGATAAGCTCCATATGGAGAACAACTGCCTTTGTATAATGGCCTAGAATTATGAGTTGTTTTCTAGTCTGTGCTTGTTTGGCCCTATTTGTTAACCCAACTATCCTCTCTAGAGCATGAAACACAGCTGTATTTGGGAGGAAACAAAGTGTGGGGCACCCTGTGCTTCAGGAAATAGTCCGAAAATGTGCATTATGATTTCTCTCTTCTAGGGAAGAGCAGATTTCAAATAATAACTTACTGGGTTTTAATCTGACCTTAAGAAAGAGGGAAATCAAATTATAGTGAACTGCTTTCTGACATTTATTGGAAGAGAGAAATTTCATAATCTAGAAGTAGGGTTTCAGTTGGCTAGACTACTCGATCATAGTTAGACGCACTGTACGCCGATGGCTACTCCAATACTTCTTGATAGGTGAGGAAATATATACAAAAGAAAAATAAATACAAGTGCCTTAAATATGACTCAAGTATACTCCGCGAAGCGGGAACCATAGAAATTACAGATACTAACTCTGTTAATCTATTTTTTAAAAATCTATATTGGCTTTTAATGACAAAAGTAGTACATGCTTAATATCAACAATTAAAGTTATGTAGGAATGTTTAAAGTAAAATGGAAAATGCCTTGCCCTAACTTCTACCCCCAGAGATAACCACTATTCATCAACAGTTAAAATTCAGCCTTTGTTTGAAGAACGGATGCATTTCAGAAGAGTTAGCTGAGTTAATTTAAGTACTGACTGAATTCAGAACAAGGACCGCGACATTGGTCTTGTAAACTGATTAGGTCTCATGTATAATACTGAATCCCAGATCGGTTGCTTCAGTATAATGGGGGGAAATTGATAACGTACTCACCAGAAGGGAGGCAACTAGAATGTTGTGGGCTCTTGAAACCATCCTACTTATTGAGGCAATTGGGAGTGCTTAATTTGAAGATAAGAGTGAGGGTGGATAAAAAGCACGTGTGGTAACCACATTCAAATGTAGGAAGTTCTGTCAAGTGAAAAAGGGAGTAAACTTACTCTGAATTGTCATTCATCCGAGCTTCTCAGCTTGTGTTCAATAACTGATACGTGTGACTGATTCATTGATCCATTTATGCAACAGTGACAGTGCTGCTGTGCCAGGGGTTAGGGATCTGCAGAGCTGAATAGAGCATGTTCCCTGCTCTCTAGGAGCTCAGAGACGGTGGGTGGAAAAAGAGATGGGAACAAATAATTAAAATTTGGCTTGAAAAGTATTTTCATAGATTTATGAATGCCGAGCAGAAAACAGACTAGGACCAATATGGTACAAGTTATAGGGAAGATAACTTTGATTTTTTTTAAGATAAGGGTTTGTTGAGTGAATAAAACTGCCCCCCAAAACGAAACTGAAGATCTGATCTTGTATTTACTAAGAAGTTGGTTCAATCCCCCCCATCAGGGGTGAGTTTTCTAATCAAGTAATGAGGAGTAGGGTGGGGAGGAGACATATTCAATCTAAATCGTTTCATATTATGAAAAAGAATTCTATAAAGCAAATGCTGTTTTGCTTGGTTGCTGTTAATAAAATGGGAACCCGGTTCCGACGGCAGGGGAAAACTATTTCAATATAGTGACTTGAAAGCCTTTTGGGAATAAGACTTTATGTCAACACACATGGTGTCACATTAGAATAGTGAGGACTTGCTCTTTGATAGGCTGAGCGTTGTAGTCCCTACGTACGCTCGTTCATTAAGAAGATGTTTTGAGCTTGTACCTGGCTCACAGAAGTTGTATAGATAGAATGCAGTCTCTGCTGACTGTTTTTCCAAATGTTGACATAAAACAATCACAGAAAATAAGGGCAAATCAATATGCTAACAACCGCAAGACAATATAATGTGAATTGGAGGTATAAATGTTTGAGGAAACTCAGAGTAAGGATGATGGGTGAAATATTCTTGGAGAGGAGTGATCCTTAAATGTTAATTATAAATAGCATACTTTTATAAAAATAGCTTTTCCAAAAAAGTTTAGTGAGAAGAGTGGCATTATTTTATGTCTTTGCAAACCTCTTTAATGTCTGGCTCAATAGAAGACAACTAGATTCTCATTTATGCTGCTGCATTCAATCAATTATAACGCGTTGTTTTGGATGGAGTGTATGAAGAAAATCCAGTTTCACACAGATGTGTAATAGCCTTTTCGGATAATTATGGATATTCTTTGATACTCCAGCGCTACGCCAAGATTCAAAAAGAAGGTAGCTTCTTAAAGGTTAGTTGTAATGTGGAATCTGAAACTATTTCAGTGAACTTTTTGTATTATGTTATATTAAAATCTACTGGTCTTGACTTTGAATGCCTTGTCATGCATGTAATGTCATGCATCGGTCATTTGAAATATGTTGGTTTATTGAGTTATGTAGATCTACCAAATGTTGACACATTTCATTATACAATGAAAAAAAATTTATTAACATCAGCACTGATCTTATTTGAAAAGTCTGTATGGGGAAGATGGCAAGTTCACAGGATATGGGTTTTCCAAAATTAATTCTTGCTTGAAAGCTTGAATTTTGTCATTGGCTGCAAATACTGTCAGTTTTTCCTTAAAGTTTCAGCCTTACTTCATTCATTCCCAAGACAGTCTGCCAGATACCCAAATTTGAATGACCGTAGTTTGCCAGTTATTCTTTCAATTAAAAGTGATATTCCATGAAAAAAGTGGCTAGGCCATCTCCCAGTTCAATCACACGTCTTTTTCCTTGAGATGGCAATCATACTTCAGTAATGCAGAAGTGCTCTATGCATACATTTTATTACATATAATGTAATATTAAAGTGATGTTTACTCAAGGGTCAGTCTTTAGTCAAATTAATGATTTTTACTGCCGCTTCATTGAAGGCATTCCTAAGTGAAACTGGCAGGGCTATTTTGTTTTTGTCTTTTTATGAGTGTGTGTGTGTGTGTGTGTGTGTGTGTGTTTATGTGTTTACTGTGAGTATGTGGTGGTGAAGAATATACTGAGTACTAACATGACTTGGTGCCACCGCCTTGTTTCGAGTTAAGTGTCAGCATTTTACCCACTATTGCTTTTGCATCACCAGTGCAAATATCCACAGAGTAAAGAGGGCAAATAACAGCTTAGTGCTATTATGTTTTGATCTTGGGAGTCCCTGAAACGGTCTCAGAGACCCCTGAGGGTCCACAGAGCACACTTTGAGAACCACTACTCAAAGGTGTCTACATAGGAATGGAAATGCCAAGTCTCTTTGTTTGTGTTTCTTCAGTTTTACTTGATGATATTATCATGCAGCACTTTGTGAATATTTTCTGGAGAACCCAAAAGTCAGAGAACTCTGAAGACAGGGAACCCTTATCTCACTCACCAGGGTTCTCAGCTTCTAAGAGATCTTTTTGAAGAATTTTTAAAGTCTCTTGGTCTAATCTGCAAATTTGGGGGGAAATATACATTTCACTTTATAATATATGTCTTTTAAAATAAAAGAAATAAAAGTAATGTTTCAAATAAATTCATCAGTTAAATTACATGTACACAAATATGTATATAATGTCATTGATCTATGAAGTGCTTCATGTTTATGCTATGACTTCCTTGTACTCTTGTTAGATAGAGATGGAGAGCTCCAGTGGGTACCATGAATCTAGAATGGCTTATCTTGGAGAGTGCATGGTTGCATGTAAGAGAGGGATGTAGTTTTCAGGTCTGGGGAACTAGGAATATTTCTGGTCTTCCTGTGTTCTCTTCCTGGGTTGCTTACTATCCTCACTAGCCATTAACCCACTCACCCAAGACAGAAACATGGGTATAATCCTAGATGCCGTCCACTTCCTTTCCTCCCACATTGAATTAATCACCAAGTCTTGTTGATTATATTTCCAAAATATCTCTAGAATTCATCATGCCCACTCCCTGCCACTGCTTTAGTTTATGCTCTTATTTTCTCCCATAAGAATTGAGATCTTTTTTTTTTTTTTTTTGCCTCGGTCTCATCTCCCCGTTCCCCTCACCCAGCCCCTGTAGTCCAGTCTTCACAGTAGACTTTCTAAAACACTCATGTAATCCAGATAATCCTTATTTAGGATCTTTTAGACATTCCTAGAAGGATAAAGTTTGCTATTCTTAAGCAAAGTATAGGAGATACTTCATCATCGGAGCCTCCTTTCTTCTGCCCTTCTTTACTTTCCTGGTTTCATTCATATTGAATTATCTGTTTTACAAACCACCATGCTTATAGCTCCTTACTTTGGCACATTCTTTTCCCTATTTCTGGGATGTCTTCAACCCATCTCATTTGCCCGATAACCTTCTACTTATCCTTCAACACTCAGTTCTCTAAGAAGCCTTCCTGCTTCCGTACCAGTGTCCCACTCACAGGGCAGCATTACACACACCCTCCCTGGTTTCCACAGGTCTTTCATAATTCCTCCCAAGCTACATTACAATTGCTCATTCATCTATGTCCTATGGACTGTGAGCTTTTTAAGGATGTGGACTATTTATTCATTTTTGCACATTCTTGCACATCCCAGTACCTGGTGTATAGTGGGGGATCAGTAAATATTATTGAACACATGAATGAAAGAAGTTAAGAACAGGTCAGAGAGTCAGAGACAGGAGCTGTTCCATAAACACTGTTGAATAGATGAATGAATGGGTCACAGAATCAAAGGGTTTAAGGGGTAGAAAGGACTTTGGAGAACATCTCCTGCTGTCTTCCTCTGTCAGAAGTGAGAGAACGATTTGCCTAACTTTCACAACTGGGCTGGGTAGGGGTGATGAACAGTGCCACAGACATTCATTTGGATGTGGCCTAGAGCTGACTGGTACAAGTCATGTGCTTCTGGAGGAGACTTGCCGAGAAGAGCAGAGGCCATGGCCTACACCACAGGGGGATACCACAGTGGAAGTGCAAGAGCACTTTTGTGGTTGGAAGTCTGTGGCACATTCCAGACTGTAGAGTCTCCCCTCAGCCATTGGCTGTTGCTCTCTCTCTGTCCTCAAACTGTGCCAAGACTGTAAGATTTTCCTGATGACTGGGCATATTCCACATCTGGATTCCATGGTCATAACAACTAGAAGTTTCCTGTCCTCTTTGGTTGAGGTGATTATGACATAGAGCTGGGTAGCAATATCAACAATTTTGAGGTAAGCCCCGCTCCTTCAAATATAATGTTCTTTCATCTGAGATTTCTAGGTGCCTAGGAGGGAGGGAAAGCGGAAACTGTTATTCACTAAGGGCACGCCAGGTGCTTTACTTACATAATTCTGACCCACCTTCACAATAACGCTGGGAAATTGCAGATAGCAGTTACCCTGTTCTGTAAATGAGAGATCGGGCTTGGAGATGTCAGGTGGGTTTAGAGGGAGGCAGGGTGGGATTCGAGTGGGAATGTCTGGAGCTAAAGCTGTGTCTACGCTTGTGCCCTTTCTATTTGCCAGGCTGCTTCATGTTCTAGAAATAGTTTTTTTATTTTTATTTTTATTTTTGCAATGCAAAACCTATTGGGGACTTATTTGATCAATTTGGTAAGTTCTTGAAGTTGCATATATTTCATGTACTTAAAAGGAGGAGAATCTGTAGTTTTCTAGTTTATGTTGTCTGTGCTTTGCAGTTTACAGATGCTTTGCCATCTCTGCAGGACCACCTGTGAGTGGGAGAAGGAGCAGGTGTTATGAGCCTGCTTTACGGACTGAGGATCCGAGTAATGGAGGCAGAGTGTTCCACATCTGTCTGGTTCATCTCTGGATTCCTCACACCCAGTCTATGAGTTAGTATTTAGGCTCTCCAGTTTTTGTTCAGTAAACAGCAGGAGTTAGATAACTGGTAAGTTCCAAATTCAGACTAGAACCCAGATCTTTGAATCTCACTGCAGTGCTCCTTCCACTCCAAAACCGTCTTGCTTTCCCCAAACTTCTAAGCAGAGAGATGCAAAAATGAAGTCTGTCTCATTAGCAGGGGTAGGGCTTGGGAACCGTCTGATGTGGCTATCTGGTGGATTTCCACAGATCTAAGTTCGCTTTGGTGGCCCCTTAGAGAAAGATCTTTCTTGCTTTTGTTTCTCTTCCTTTATATATTTCAATATAGGATTTTAAATCATTTCCTCTCCACCTGATGCTTCCCAATAAAATGATTGCAAAGGGATCGATAATCTCACCCTGGATTTCTAGAGGATTAGCACCAGGAGGATTTCTGTGGACATCTAATACAGTGTTTTTCAAAATTAAAACTAAACTCAACTAAACTAAATAGTGGAGCCCCGGCTTTTATGGAGCATCCCAGTAAACTGACGCGATCAAAGCTGCTGTGCTGGTGAGGGGTGTGCTGAGGCAGCAGGTGGGGGCGTGGATCTGCAGAACCACGTGGATCTCCTTTCCCTGGAGTCCCAGGGCTCCTTGAAGGATAGTTTATAAATCACTCATCTGTTCTAACCCTTCATTTTATAGGACAAGAAACTGAGGCACAAAGGTGTTTAGTGACTCACACAAGTGGATGGATTAAGAAGAGGACGATGAAACTTGTAGACCTGAATTTCTGATACTGTTTTAAAGCACTGTTCTGCTGTTATGACCGAGAAAAAGTACCTATTCTGTAGAGCAGAGGTCAGCAAACCATGGCCTGTTTTTGTGTAGCCCCTTGAGCTAAGAATGGTTTTTACATTTTTCAAAGGTTGTTAAAACAAAACCAAACAGCAACAGCAGCAGCAGCAACACCACGAAACAAAGAATATGGGACAGAAACTACGTGCCCCACAAAGCCTAAAATACTTACTGTCCGGTCGTTCACAGAAAAAGATTGCTGACCCCACTGTACGGGATTCACTATTGCTGATAGTAACGTGGCAATACCGGAAGAATTTGGCTTTCTCTAAGTAACTCCAAAACACGTAGATGTATAATAAAGCCTGATTGATTGAGCACATTTATATCAAAAAGCTTTTCAAACTTATTCCTCAAATGAACTTTTTAAAATTGCCCAATACGTTTTCATCCTCCTTTTCAAATACAAGTTTTTGGTGGAGGATAAGCGAGTTAACTGAGTTCTTATAAGACATAGCAGACATAGCAGCTGAAGAACTGTAGACAGTTCTGTACGGTGAAAAGGAAGTGGTGTGCTTATTCAAAGACAGAATTAGGGTATTTTATAGACCCGCCGCCCCAAAAGCTAATAAGAACAAGAGGATTCGATGTATGCATAATGTAAGAGGTCATTCCCAGGAAATGGCTGTGGTCACGCTTTGGGACTGTGTGTTCACTGTGGGGCCCCACCTATGCCAAAGGGTTTTTTGTTGTTGTTTTGTTTCTGTGAGCATTTACCTTGGGTTGAGCTTTCCTCTGAAGCAGCAGTAGAGGGTATTCCCTAACCTCATCCTTACCACTTGATGCATTTCCAGAAGCATTGAGCTCTGTTGGGGAAGTGGAATGGTTTCTCTGGAGCCTCACTCTTGGTGACAGAGCACTAGAAAACAGAGCCAGATTTCTTTCAGGTGAAAGACCCGGCAAAGCTTAGGGAAACCCCAAGTGGCATGCCTGAGGAAAGCCCGAGGAGAAAGGAAACCACCCCTGGGGTTCTTGTAAGAGAAGTGAGTGGATAAAACTATTGGACTCCATGTTTGGAAGGGGATGAACATCTAGCTACAGGGTATCCTGGCCATTGGAATCGCCCTTGTGCTTCATTTTCGTTTGGCCATCCATCATTAATGTCTTATGCGTGTGCCTGAGGATCAGCAGGGAAAATAAAAGGAGACAACGAATAGGAATACATTCGACCACTTGATAGCAGCCCTGGCACAAAGCCGGGTGAGAGTAAAGGTGAAACATGTTGGTCCAAATCGGTGTTTAAAGTTAACTTTGAGTGAGGGCTGTCCTTGTAATCTGTGTCCTTTGGTGTCACAAATTCCTGTGCATCACCAAAACAATATTCTCTCATAATGCCGTGGCACTAGTATCCTTTCCCGAATATGTGGGAGGTTGGGAGCTGCTTCCTCTGCAGCTTTTGTTTTATATGCATTTAATCACTAAATAAAAAGCAATTCCATCTCCTCTCCCTTGCTAAATCTCGAATCCCCCAAGGCACTTTTCTTTCTGGATAGATACGTATTTTTAGTAAATAAAGGACTTACTGTGTGAAATTTTCCATTGACAGGCAGAATGATGATGGCCATGAAATGTTTCATTACAAGGTGCAGGATGTCAATGCTTGGTAAATGTGCCCAGGAAGGAACGTCTCATTTTATGCATAAGCTAAGATTTCAATAAGTAGCCATTTATCTCTTTATGGAGTGCTGTTCTTAGACTACAGAATGCATTATTATGTTATTAGGGCTTTTTTTGTTGTTGTTAAGTTCTTTTTTGATCTATTAAGCATTTCCTGGTGATTTCAGTAGCTTGGTAATTTATCGTTCATCTTATAACAGGTATTGGTAATGGTGGGATGGAAACATTTATACAAGAGGAAATAAAAGTCAAGGAAGCAGATAATCGACCGATTTATCAGCCTTAGCAGACAATTTTTCTGATAACGCCATGGTAGCCATGGTAAATTTACTTCTGATTGCTTGAGGGGACACCTTCTATATGCTTTTTGTAACATGGAGCAGCATGAAAGGGTGAAGAAGCAGGTGATCAATCCATGGATTAACCAGTACTGTTTGGGCCTCCAGATTGGCTTCTTGGCCTGTGAGTTCATGCTGTATTTTGAACTGTCTGTTTCTTATTAATTAGCTATAACATATGTGGTGATCGATCATATATGCGTATATGTTTTTGTTTGGAGATTTCTAAGTAGCTCTCGTAGTAAAACACTTCTCTTGCTTAATGTCTTTCTCAAAATCTTCTGTTTGAAAGAAATTTCGCTAAAGTTTAGAGATGGGCAAAAATAACCTATTCGTCTGCTCATATTCTTTCTGGCCATGGAGGACTTTACCCTGAGCGGCAGTGTGGTCAGTTGTGTATAATAATACCTGGCTTATATAAATACAAAACCTACAGTACTAACTGAGGCTACGGTTTAGAATCCAGAGGTGAACAAACCCAGCAAAAAGTCACAGGCCTTCATTCAAACTTAGGCGTATGCGTTTGCTGGGGCTTCCATAACAAAGGACCGCAGGCTGCATGGCTTAAACAACAAAAATTGTCTCACCGTTCTGGAGGCGAGAACTTCAAGTTCAACGTCCCTCGGACGACACTAAGATAGGGTCTGCTGCAAATTGCTCTCCCTGCTTCTGTAATTCCTTGGCTGGTGGCAGCATAACTCCAATGTGCACATCACGTTGTCCCTGTGTGTCTGTCCCTGTGTCCAAATTTCCCCTTTTTAAAAGGACAGCAGTCGTGCTGGATTGGGACTCATCCCAATGACCTCATGTTCACGTGCTCATTTGAAAAGACGCCACTTCCCGATAAGGTCAGATCCACAGGTTACTGGGGGTTGGACTTCAACATCTTTTAGTGGGATACAATTCAACTCCTGACACTAGGTTTTCATGCTTAGTTTGCACAGTGTTGCTGTGCCTGGTGATTGTTATCTCAGCTATGGCGACAGAAAGCCACAGATTTAGAAGGAAGGGGCTCTGAGGAGGGCATGATAGAGAAAAAGAATTCAAAAGGACCATTAACTTTAAGTAGGAATAGTAACCTAAAATACAGTTAGTAGGTTAGGGCCACTTAATATGGGGCTCAAGCTGCTGGAAAACCCCAGTCTCCTCTGAGACACATCTATGGGTTACAAATATAATGATCGTATTGAACACATTATGTGTGAGTGTGTCTGCATTTTTAAATCCCATCAGGATGAACTTTTAACATGTTGACTGCTTGAAGGTACCATGGTACTTCTTGGTTACTTGAAAAATTACTTTTTTTTTTGTCAGGCTACTCATGTTCTGTTAGATGTTTTGAAGATTTGGGTTTGAATCTCACTTTGTTACTCACTACATGTGTATGATAGGTAAGCCATTAACTGTTTGGAACCTGGGTTTGCTGGTCTATCAAATGAAGAGACTATGGTCTAGCGCATAACATTTTTGTGCAGATCAACTTTTCTGATGAATATTAAGATATGTAATACAGCAGCAGGTATATTTTTCAGTGCTTTATGCGTGATTGTTCATTCATTTGACAAATGTTTACTGGGAGCCTATTATGTTCCAGCCTTGTTCTAGAATTCATTCATTCACTTAATGATAATTACACCCTGATTTAGTAGTAGCAGCGCTGGCCTTTGGATTGGGACACCTCAGCTCCAGTCCTGCCTATGTTTTGAAATCAGCTGTGGGTCTGGGGCACATCACTGGCCGTCTCTCAGCCTCTGCTTAGAGAGGAGCCATATGGACTAGATCGCTAAGGCTTTGCCACCTCCAAAACAAGTCATACAACCAAGTTCAAATTCAGCAGGTAGGGTCATCGTTCCTGATATGCTACAGAGCTGTGTATAATCCTGGGAAGTTACCCTCTGTGCTTTAGTTTTCTCTCTGAAGTGGGGTAATAGGACAGCTGCTATCTGTTTTCTGAGAGTAATAATAGTAACAATGACCGCCACCCTTTATTG
Organism: Rhinolophus ferrumequinum; assembly: GCF_004115265.2. Classification (NCBI taxonomy): domain Eukaryota; kingdom Metazoa; phylum Chordata; class Mammalia; order Chiroptera; family Rhinolophidae; genus Rhinolophus; species Rhinolophus ferrumequinum. The sequence goes on along the minus strand of NC_046301.1, from coordinate 19,094,796 downwards.
AGGGTGACACTGCTGGGTACTTTGCATGCATTCTTGCTTCTCCAGATAGGGTGGGTACATGTTTCTCCAAAGCAGGTGGATATCCAGAGAAACATGGTGCATGCTCCTGGAGAATAAATTTTCCTGAATGGTTTGTGAGAAACATTCTCTAATTATTGAGTAAGGACAAACACAGCTATAGTACAGAGCACAGGATTCATGTGAAAGGTTAAGCTAAAACTCAGAGAGAAATTTGGGGCTTCCTGGAGGGGACTTCAGCTTCAGTCCCAAGTTCCCCTAGGGGGCAGCTCACTTTTCTTGGCTACAAGGGAGACTTTGCTGGGAAAGTTGGCAAAACAGACTCTTTTCCACGTTTGACTCACTTGAGAAAAATAGAATTAACATTTGTAATTTTGAAAATAGGTCTCATTTCTAGTACTGACTAAGTGCTACCTTTCTGATAGTCAATCCCATTCTTCTTTTTTATTCATACATTTGACGAATAATTGTCTGCTCTGTATTTGGTACCATTCTAAGTGCAGAGGATACAGCAGCAAACAGTACAAAGCCCTCTCTCTCATGGCGCTTTTATTTTAATAAACAGTGATGTTTGAGGGGAAAACTGAGGAAGTAAGGGAATCAACCATGTGACTATTTTGGGGGAGTGGGGAAAAAAGATTCTAGGCCAAGGAAGCGGCAAGTGCAAAGGCCCTGAGGCAGGAGCTTGCTTTATTAGCAAGGGAGAGCAGTAGGAGATGAGGTTAGAGGGATACAGATGATATGGGGCCTGGACATCAAGGTAAGGGGTTTAGATTTTATTCTGAGAAACGAGAGAAACCGTTGTGGAGGCTTTGGGGATGGGAGTAGTGGAACCTGACGTAATATTTTTAAAAGGTTACTCTGGCTGCTGGCTGGGAATAGTGGGGCAAGAATCAGAAGTAAGGAGACCAGTTGAAAGGCTACTGCCGTAGTTCAGGCGAAGGATGGTTGTGCTGTATACCAGCGTGGTAGTGGTAAAAATGGTGAAAAGTGGCAAGATTTGGGATGTATATTGAAGGTAGGATCAACCAAATCTGCAAATGAATTAGATGTGGGGTATGAGAGAAAGAAGAGCCAAGGCCGGCTGTGGAAATTTCGGCCTAAGCAATTGTGAGGATGGAGGATTTGCCCTTGATGTCGAGATGGGGCAGTTTGTGGGATGAGCTGGGGTGCTTGCTCAGTCACTGGAAGATCCGACTAACAAGCAACTTTATATGACAACATTGAAACTGGCTTAGATACTGTTTGGAACTCATGTTGAAGATAAGGAATGATGTGTTAATTTGTGTTCCCTCTTTTTGACTCATGGACATTTAAAACAATCATTTGAACATATTGCTGTGTGCAAAATGCTCATCTCGACCCAGGAGCCCTCCCTGCTGTCTCAGTGCGGGAACTCGCGTCCTCTCCAGACTTCCTGCCATTTCTCCATGCCCTCACAGCACCTTTCCCCCAGCTGGACTGATGACAGGAATCTGGTTGTCTTCTCTACCCTGGCAGTTTTAAATAACTAGCAGTTCTTAACTTTTCTTCCTGGCCATGCTGAAAGTGGTCGGGTGCTCTGGGCATCGATAACTGTGATCTCTGAGGCTTCGTCCTGTGAGCCGATTACCGCCCATGCCTTTAACTCAGGCTGTGGACTTGGAGCCCCGAACCCTGAGAGGTCTCTTAGGTGCAGGCAGAACTGGTGTGGGGGATGTGCGAAGGCGTTCAGGCTACAAGGGGGCAACTCAACACTTGGCAGGTAAAACAGGTGTAAATGAGGATATGTTTTATGATTAAATTATAAAATCGGTTCAGAACAGCCTGATGTGGAGCATACTAAACCTTTATTAAACATTATAGAGGTCACTGCTGTTATCTTCCTGGTGCCTCTTCCCTGTCCTTTCTTCTGTGACCCACATTGAGCCAATTGTAGAACCGCCTTCTGGCTTCAGTGATAGGACCAGGGAGCAGAACATGACCTCTAACAGGCCAATCAGAGGGGGAAAGACCTTTCTCTAGTGGTAAGTCATTGAGAGTGAAAACCCAGAACCTGTGCAGCCAGGTTTTCAGCCACCTGGGAGAGGGCGCCTGAGAGGATGAGACTAACCTCTGAGAGAAGAGACTAGAAGCGAATGAGAGAGTGCCCTGAGAGTGCTTTGACATCCTCTCTGCTGCTGGTAGCTCCTCTGTGCCCCTCTCAGTGTTTGGTGTAGGGACTGAGAACACTAGCTATGGCTTCCTGCAGTTTCGGTAGTAATTACAACCACAGGAGCCCGAGTGCCCCTGCACTGAGCAGGAGTGCAAAAACAAGTAACTCACAGCACAGTCCTGCCTCCGGTATTGACAAGCTAACTGATGGTTTGATTTCACCACTAGTGAGTATGGTAAGATGATTGATAAGATCTGCCCATAACATCTCAATAGATGGTGTCTTTTTAAAATGAGAAGAATTAAGAATATAAAACCATTTTTCATTCGGTTGATTTATCCAGCAATGATCACCTAAATATTAGCTTTGTCCGTGACTAGGCTATTGCCTGTTTGATACCTTGTAGAGCAGCAAGGCCGCTTCTAAGGGAATTTTTCAACTTTGTCTGTTAAAATCATCATCCCTCAAGGTCTATTCCCATAGCCACCTGCACGCTGGAATTAATCACTCCGTCTTTCGTGCACACACAACCCTTGTTCTGTTCCTTGGTGCTTCCTATGCTTGTGCGACCCTTGCACTGTTGGGCCAGAAACTGTTGCATCTCTGAGCCTCCTTGTTGCAGAGAACAAACAGTTCCTTGAACATAGTAAATGCTCAGTAAACGTTTGTTGAATTAAATCAATTACCAGCATTGCTTTCGCTAATAACTTTTGTGTACGGCTCCTTAAACTTTGCAAACCACTTCTGTATAAAATTGCATGGAAAACTTGGTTGCATGATTTGAGGGAGGTATTACAGATGTAACTGATAATACTGACAGCGCTACGTGGCCCGAAAAGATAGGTATAGGTACTTAGCTATAGATGTGTATTCCGGGGGAAGGTAAAATTTGGAAGATTTTTAGATGCAGCTGAACCAGAAGGTGAGTTGGTAGGTAGCAGGTGGACATACCTGTGGTCACAAGAAGAGTGTGCTGACTGCCAGAGAACTGACCATGAGTCAACTCCATCCAGGCTAGTCCTGGGAGTTTGAGCCTATTCTCTTCCGAACCTGCTGGTAAGATTTAGGTGAACCGGCTGGTGGGAATGGCTTAGTAGTAGATTTAGAAGTGGGGCTTTTAGGCATCCATCTCCACCTGCTTTAACTTCAGCCAAAAGGTATGAAAATTAATAGATGTCTCTTATATTGTTTTTCTGCTTCGATGTTTCTGAATGAGGACCTTAGATGACTATTGGCCCAATTAAATGCGTCTGATTACAACTGTCAAACCAAAAAGGAAGTGAGTTGAAAAAAATGCAGCAAGAGTTGTGAATATTAAGTTCCTGAGTTTCTGCTTGAGAACCGTAGAATTATAAATAAATGTGTTAGGTGGTGGAATTTCGTTTTGTTTTCCCCAAAGGAGAAATTGTTGCCACATGGAAACAAAATTTATTCGGCATATTTTCATTCTGTAATTGCACCACTTCTATTCTTAATTCTTTGAGTTTCTGATTTAAAGTGAAAAACACAAAAACAGACTGTTGTGTAAAATTGACAGAAACGAGTGTGAACTTGGGCATGAGACACATAGGTTGTTGCAAAATTAGCCATGGAAATTGCTTCCTATTCTGGAGGTTAAAAATAATGTATTGAGAAGGAAGTTATTTACATTGGCCGTTTAGAGGCTTCCCTGGGAGCCTTAGTTAGGAAAGCTGTAAAATCCACCGTCAGTGGTTGTGTGCAGGAAGCATTTCCAGGACGGGTGGCAAGTGCGGTGCCCTATGATTACGTGCCACCATTCCATGCTGGTGACAGACAGGGAAATGGAGCTGTCTCGCTGCCCAGGGGCTTCTCAGATTGTGAAAGAAAGTCAAGAGTCAAGCCTTGCTTGTTCTGAAGTTTGTGGTGTCCAAGAAATTAATTCCTTAAATTGCAAGAATGCTTTGTTTGGACCTCCCTGATGAGAGACCCTTTGCTTATGATGGAGTGTCAGAAGGCTGGGGGTTATCCTGCAGACCCTGCTGAAGGGAAGCTTCCCACAACTGGACCAATGCAGCCTTGCAGAACCCCTCCTTGATGAAACTGAATGAGAAAATAGAGATCAGGCCGGCAGGGGGGAAAAGGAATATTTGTGGGAGAAAATCCTTGTTGTCGCTGTTTTGTGAACTGCGAGCATATTTGTTTGAGCCTCTTCGATTTTTCTCTAACCTCTCCACCTCTCCACGTCTCTTGCATTCATTTCTCTGAAACCTTCCCCCACCTTTCGCTTGACCTCAGGTGATGCCAGAATAATTTCAGATCTGTTTCTCCTCGGGTTTCTGGCCTGGCTCTTTCTAGGCTGTGCATTACAATTATTTGGTGGTTTATTACTTGAATAACCTCAATTTCAGTTGCAGCATCTTCGGAAAAGCGATTAATAGAGTGTTATGAGTTTAAAAATATTCTTTATGTATCTGAGATTTTTTGCAGTCCAGAAGAGAGTGTTATCTCTGTGTTTGTGTCGGTGAAGATCGGAGAAATGAACAGTTGAGAAATATTCAGGTATTGCAGAGGACATAGACCAGTCTGTTTAAGATATGCTTTGTTTGCTTGTTTGGTGCTTGCGTTTTGGCAAGGTTGGGAAGTTGCTTTAAAGGTAGATATCAGCTGTTTGTGTATTCAGCTGTTTGGCTCTCCTTTCCCTGCTTCATAGGATTGGAGCCTGAATTGACAACTTCTTTAGCTTTTTGACGTGCTTACCCACTACCCACTTGAGCACGTTTGAAGGGGGAGTACTCTTACTCGTTGAGGGTATTTGTGGAGGGGGTCAGAAATTTAGCTTTACCTTTGGGGCTTTGCCAGTAGATGTACTGAATTCTTTAGGCATTTGAATCAATTTTTGACCAACTGCAACCAAGAAGAGGCAGAGAGAGAACAAAGAGATTAGGGTGTAAGAACATGGGTATTTACCTCTTAATGGTTTGTCTCAATATTGAGAGAATACTGTCTAGGAGAAATTTTCTTGCTGATTTCTGTTTCAAGGGAGTGGAAGAATGGATGAGTGGGGGTGTGAGGGCAGACAGAGCTCCCTAGAAGTTGCCATTCACAGGGCATCTGGCAGACCATCCACTGAGGCTTTGCAGAGAAACACAGGGCCAAATCTCTGTTGAGAGATTTGAATTCTTTGATTTGGGCATCAGCACTAAGGTAGCTGTGTACCTGATTCAACCAGGTAACTTTTAGGATATTTAATAGTCTCAGGAAAATGATGGGCCTGGACATGTGCTTGTAGCTTTTTGTGTTTTTTTTTTGTCGTTCTCAAAACCCTGATTTTACATACACCTTGTTAGTTGACCCTTATAGCAAGGTTCTAGACTAACCTTGATGATCTAAGAGCTACTCTAGTTTGACAAAAATAGAATCTAACAGTATTTACTTTTGAATCATGTATTTTCCTGTGTAAGTTCGTGTAGCGACTATAAATAAAGATCAAAGAAGAGGAGATATTTAACTAATTCTTACTCTGATTTTTAAATCATAATCCCATGCGATTGTATTGAAAGATGAGATATTTCATCTGAAATCAGGAAAGGTGGCTCGCTAAAAGAACATAAAATTAGTCCAATTGTTGAAATTGATGTTGACTGCTTAGGGTCTGGTCAAAAACATCTGTAGGAGCAGCCTAGACAAGTAGTACAGGGTCCCACTGATTTCAGCATGGATGAAAAATGTTGAAATCAAAAGGGAATAAGGAAATGTGGCAAATCCCAAGGAACCAGACTGTTTTTTAAATGAGAAAAATTCAATTTTATCTGCTGTTTTTTCCAGCAAATTCCATTTGCTATTTTACATTTTCTTGATAACTTAATGAAGACTCACAGGAAGGAGTCGCAGAACTTTAGCTTCGTGAAAGAGAATTTGTCATTTGTGACATTTCTTCTCCAAATAGCATGGGAAGATCAGTGTGTTAGCTTGTAGTTCGTGCATTACTAGTTCTAACTATTTCTATTCAGAAAAGACAGCATGTTAGATAGCAAAACTATCTAACATGGGGAATTTTGGCTCAGTCTCTAAGTACTCATTGGACTCTGTTAGGACGAGGTATTGTGCTGGGAGGTGTGGGATATGTAGATACTAGTAAACTCCCTGCCTTCAAGGAACACCACCACTTACCTTTCAGAAGATAAGCCAATAGCAGACAGATAATTTAGAGTGATAGGAAATCAGTGGAAACTAAACGTGGGAATGTTGGCTCTGCGTACTGAATCTGGCTACCTCTCACCTCTGGCTACTTCTCACCGGCTGCTCTCACTTTGATCTGCTCCGATCCTTGTACTTGAATTCTCTTTTCCATATAGCAGCCAGAACAATCCTTCGACAATGTAAGTCACGTCGTAGGACTCCCTTCCCTAAACCCCCAGTGGTTCCCAGTTTCACCAGATGCCAAAGACCTTCCGTGGTTCCCAGTGTCCTTCCGATTGACGTTTCCAGCCCTCTCCTTCACAGCCTCTCCCCCGCCCCCCTTTCTCTGACCCTCACTCCCTCCACTCTGCCCACACTGGTTTCCTTCCCAGGCATGTTCCCACATGAGGGCTTTTACCGTGACTCCCTGTGCATGAACTCTCTCCGGGGGATGCTGCAAGAACAGCTCCTCACTTCTTTCAAGTCTTTGCTCGGAGGTCGCCACCTCGGTGAAGCCTCACCCTGACCACCCTGTTTAAAATGGCAGCTCCCCTCCTGCCTGTCACCCCCAGTCCTCCTTTTCATTTTGTTTTATATCTGTCTTCTTCCACTGAAATGTTAGCTCCAAGAAGGCAGGATCTTTGTTTTGTTCGGGGTTGTTCAATCTAGAACAATGCCTGGCATGCAGCAGGGAACTCATAATTATTTGTTGACTGAGTGAGTGAATAAATGAGAGGAAGAGATGATTTCTGACAGCGTTCTAGGGAGAATCCTGAGGAAGAAACAGTTGAGCTGGGTGTTGAAGGATGAGCAGAGTTAGGCAATCAGGTTTCCTGGGGAAAGACATTCCCTACGGAAAGAATATTTTTGAGCAAAGGTAGAAAAGTGACAGAGCTCATCAGTGCTCCTGGAACAAGAAGGAGTCCCATCCCCACTGACTGGTGCTTGGGGAGGGGGGCAGTGAGAGTGGTAGTGGTGGGTGGGCAGATTAGTGGATAGAAAATAATTTAAGGGCACGCTTAGTGGAGTGAGGGAACGAATTACCAATCACGACCTCGGATAAGACAGCAGGCATATTGGTGATTGGACCTGAGGATTCTCAAACAAGGAGCATGTCGAACGTGGGGGATATTGTGACCTTAAGAAATCAGTAGTGTGAACAGTGTTTGCTAACAAGATCTGATTTTTAGGTAGCACTTGACTGTTTTCAAAACATGGTCCCGTGTGTTTTATGGTTTAAGCTTCATAATAACTGGGTGAAGTTGTTATATAGGATAGGCAGGTATTTTTTACATTTTTTGATAAACTTGAAAAAAAATGAATTGCATCTTATATCAAACCAGCTAAGTGACTTACTTGCCTGAGGTCATGGAGTTAGAAAGTGGGGAATTGGCTTCGCACTGTCCTGTGTCTCACAGCCAACGTGTTCCCGTTCCCAGCTGCCTCTCTAATTCTGACTCGATACTAAGGATATCATGTTGGTTTTATTTACAAGGGTACCAGCTTCTTTCCATTCCCCCCAGTCATTGCAAATAGCAGTTTCTTCATCCAGTTACTTCTGTAACGGATCCGTTTTTGTCTTTCCTCCTTTCCCTTTTCAAGAGATCTGGAATAATTATTAGAAAGGTCAGTACATGCCATCAGTGGGTGTGTTTTTTACCTTTGCCTGTTTAGCATTTTACCTTCTTTCAGGCTTATGCCAAGACTGTCTGACTCAGCACCTGACATTCTAGTCGGGTCGTTGCTGTCTTTCATGTGGTCGTTGGGTGGAAGGGAAGAGGAAGCATGTCAGCAGCTCCATTTGAATGTCTTCAGACTTGCCTGTTGCTCACTTTGGGAGTAAACCTGATCTTCTTAATTCCCCCAGATATTAGTAGGCGGGAAGAGGCGGAGGGCGAGCTCAGTGAAGGAGAGCACTGGTATGGAAACTCTTCAGAGACTCCGTCGGAAGCATCCTATGGAGAAGTCCAGGAGAACTATAAGCTGTCTCTGGAGGACCGGATCCAGGAGCAGTCCACTTCTCCGGACACCTCCTTGGGAAGTGCCACTCCCAGCAGTCACACGTTGGAGCTGGTGGCACTGGACGGTGAGGTCCTGCGAGACTCCCTGCAGTGTCAAGATCACCTCTCCCCTGGCCTGTCCTCACTGTGTGAAGATGACTCCCCAGGTTCCACTAAACCCTTGAGCAGCAACTTGAGACGGCTGCTGGAGGCTGGGTCCCTCAAACTCGACGCCACAGCCACGGCCAATGGCAGGGTGGAGTCCCCGGTAAACGTTGGCTCGAACCTCTCCTTTTCCCCACCATCCCACCATGCCCAGCAGCTCAGTGTTCTTGCCAGGAAGTTGGCTGAGAAGCAGGAACAGAATGACCAATACACTCCAAGTAATCGTTTTATATGGACTCAAGGTAAGTGGTTGCCAAACTCAACCACCACCTGCGGCTTGTCCCCGGATTCAGCCATCCTTAAACTGAAAGCTGCAGCCAATGCTGTTCTGCAGGACAAATCTCTCACCAGGACTGAGGACACCATGCGATTTGAGTCCTTTCCCTCCCCTTTTAGCTCCCAGTCTGCCAGTTCTACTTTGGCAGCTTTATCCAAGAAAGTCAGTGAGAGAAGCTTGACTCCTGGCCAGGAACACCCACCTCCGGCCAGCTCTTTCCTTTCTCTGGCTTCCATGACCTCCTCGGCGGCCCTTCTGAAAGAGGTAGCAGCAAGGGCTGCTGGGAGCCTTCTGGCTGAGAAATCATCACTGGTGCCTGAGGATCCCCTACCGCCACCGCCTTCAGAGAAGAAGCAAGAAAAGGTGACCCCGCCACCTCCGCCGCCACCCCCACCACCACCGCCACAATCCTTGGAATTATTGTTACTCCCAGTTCCTAAGGGAAGAGTTTCTAAACCCTCCAACTCAGGTATGGAATCTTTTATTTCAATCATCGTGTAAGCCTTTCTGACTGTCAATTGCGATGCCTTATTTCATTTTTGCCTTGTTCGGTTGGGTTCCCATCTGATCAGAGGCAGGAATAAAAAACTCAGGAGCACAACAAAATACTTTGAATAAGCAGTGCAGTGGTCTTTCATGTATGTGTTCCACAAAGGTTTCATTTTTGAAAGGTAATGAATAATCTTAGAGATATACTGTACTCTCCTCCCTTTCATATAAATGATTTTTTTTTTTCTTACCAGGTTCAGGCTAGGTCCATACAAGATATATTTAATGGGGGAAGATCAAAGCATCTTTGTCACGGAGAGCATGGCATCAGTGAACATAAGGGGAGAAAAAACCCACTGCTTTTGAAACAGTGGACAAGGGAGAACCCCCTCTCCCGCTGCTTCCGTCACAAATGGACTTTTGTATAATCAGTGACTACTCTGTCCTCATTTGTCACGCTATACACATTTATGCTAGTATTTTTATTACTTATTTTGTGGAATTTAAGCCTTTTCGCTTATCTTACTTTTTTATAATTTCTTGTCATAGGAGAACTCTGAAGAATATTGTCATTCAGACATAATCAAAGCATTTCTCGCAAAAGCTTTATTTTATTCAAATCCAATTGGATTCTGAAGGACTGTGCATATGGAGAATTTGAATCCCAAGTTTTTCATGGGGGGACAGCCTTTCCAAAGGAGAAGTCGCTGTCGTATAGACCTGACGTTCAGTTATTCATCTGAGGGAGAAATTGAGTCACCTGAGTTCTCACAGTGGGAACCTCATTTCTGAGACTGGTTTGTTTTTAAATTGTGTGCGTGATACATACATAGTCCTGGAGGTGGATGTGTGAAGTTTCAGGTGTCTCTCAAGGGCATATTGCCAGACTGGAACAGAAAGTAGGATATGAGTGTCCCCATAAGTATAAACACTACAGTTGTGTGTGTTTAGCCAACTTTGATTATTTGCAGCCGCATTGATGAAGAGTGCTTAGAATGGCAGATAATTGACTGAACCATCACAGCTAACATCCATTTGACACATTTATGACAAATTTCCATTTAAATTGCTGAGTGAGCTATATACAGTAATTATAATTACTTTAAAATTTGAGTAAACAGCAGAACAGAACTAGGAGAATGGATCTCTGGAACTTTTATGATTCTAAGTGATCCAAACCTTTCACTCCAGAGTTTCTGAAGTGTCAATAAAATCCTGAATTGTTTATCCATTCTGAGTTTCACTTCTTACCTGCCATCTGGTGAAACAGAGAAATGGCTAAAATTTGGAAACAAGGAGAAGAACAGAGGCGCTGAGTAATCTTGCACTGGAATAAATCACTCCTGTTTTATAGAAATTTCATTTAGGGTAGACGCAGAAGGAGAGGTGTGGCTATATGTAAAATGGAATTTGATAAATATTCTCCACATCTGGTTATTGAATAAATGTATTAATGGTATTTACACTGTAAATTCACCTGGACATTAGTTACTTGGAAAAGCTTATACAAAATTAATAATAAACTTTAGTTGACTGAAGAATTGGTAAAAGGTAACTGAGAAAACTGCTTCCTGAAGGTAAACTAGTGGCTTTGTTATTTTAAAGTGCCTCAGGCATAACCAGCAATAGTTGTGAAGTATAATTTTTTCACTCAAGTGACCCGATGCATGTAAAGATGAGAAAGAGGTCGTGAGCTTCCAGTGTAGTGAAGACTTTTTGCCTGTTTTGTTGTATATATACACCTGAGGGAGAAGGTGTATTCCTTTTTTGGTTGCAATGTACAAAATCCAAGTCTATTATCTCAATGAGCTTCTCAGCAGGATTTAATAGGGTGATCTATAAGAAATCATTTTTTCCTTTTCTTTTTACTGAATTTATTCTATTGCCGAAACACTTCATATTTTAATCAATGAATGTTTAAAATGTGCAAATTGAAAGAAGAGAGAAAGGAACTTCTCGGGTTGGGGCTCTGCAACCGCCTGCGTTGGCTGGTACCTGTGCCCCCTGTTTTCATGCCTCTGTTCACAATCCAAGACTTGGTAAAAGCAGCTCCCTCAACAGACGGAGTATTTGTATTGAAAAATCACTCATTTTGTAAAACTCATGCAAGAGGAAAGGTCGCTGTGGAAAAAACAAACAAACATGAGGGCTCTTGAAATGGTCACTTGAAAGATGTTCCAGGCGTCCGTCCATATGGACGCATCCTAACTGCAAGGTTTGTTTTTTATCGCGTGGATTGGAAATAGGAGAGGTGCTGCCTCTGAGCACTTTTCAGTCAAAGTGAATGTCGTCTAGCATCCTAACTAGATTATGGATTAAGAAGAAGTTGGTAGAGTATCTAATTTTGTTGTTTACTTTTATATTATGGAGAGATGATTTGGTTGGTGTTACTTGGATCACTGATTTTTGAATCTCAGGAGTGGAAGGAAAGGTGGGTCTAGTTCATTTGCCCCCTCCTCTCCCCTTTACACACTGTGCTGTTGGTTTCAGGGCAACCTGGGGGCTGGATTCAGAGGTCACTTGGCTTTGCCTAAAAGGCATTTATGGGAATGTGGTGACGGTTGTCACCCACTTTTCTAAACATTTCCCATTATTATTTTTTTTCTCTACCTTAGAAAGAAATCTTCGTTTAAGTCAAAATAGGTAGGTGGACTGGTTTCTCACAGCACATCAAGGGTTTCTGTTGCTTAACAACTTAACTAAATAAATAATAACCCAAAACAAAAATTCACAAAAATAAACAACACACCATCCTGATTTCAAGCAAGGCTTCTATTTTCAAGCTATTTCTCAAAATGTTGCAAAAAGGGCATATAAAGTTGATTCTAGAGTTACAAAGAGGTAGTAATGTGCTAGAAAAGCCAACGTATTGAGTAATTTGGGCTTCAGCATTTCTTTGACCTTCTTTAGGTCAAGGGAAGTCCAAACCATGAAAAAAAAAAGTGTCTTTTCGGTCTGGCCTTCTCCTCTTTTTTGCACAGGATTCAGTTGTTGCCAGGTCATGGTGTATTTAATTCCTTAAAGAGTCCACTACTCGGTAGCCTTTCCCCCTGCAAGAGAGACGTGACACTTGAGGAGGAGTTTTCTTTCATGTGACCCTGTGCCCCAGCACATGCTACACTGCTCCTCTGAAAGGGGACACAATAGACAGAAGATTATGTCCGTTTGCTATAAAGATAAATGTCACACATTGATTCAATTCTCTTTGAAGCTACTGTTGTGTTGCACCTTAGAATAAAATAATGGTTTTTATTTTAAAGACAAAGTTTCTTGTGGAAGGCCAACAAGATTCTCTGGATTTCAGGCTCCTAGTCAAATAACAAGGAGCATTTCAGAGAGAGGGTCTCCAAAACATCTTATTTCCCTGAACAAAATTTAAATAGACTTAAAAGCAGGCAGGTGTCATGTACCTGGATCAATAGATAGGGGGTGTCTGGCTGCTGTTTTCTGTCATATTTATGTGATCTTATTAACATTATTGCAAAAGCATAGAAAGTGAGGGACCTCTCCCGATACTCGTAATAGGTCCATGGTTATTCTAGCTATCATCTGAGCATGACTACATGTAGGAACTTGCTAAGAAAATTCACTTTTTAATCAAGATTCAGAAGTGTCTGTCGCTGATCTCAATTATGTTTCCCCAGTGATTTCAATTTAGACTGCTTCTAGATATCAGACTTCTCTCTTAGTTTTATTGAATACTTAGTGTTAAAATATGTATCAATATCAATATCAATCACGGATAAACCCAGTGATATCTATTATTAACATAGTTTTTTGTTTTCCATAATAGCATTCGAGAGCCATGCCCAAGAAATTCTATTGAAAGATATTAAATCCATGTATATTGTTGGGAAGGAGGATGGGTCCTCTTACACCTCAGGCCTAGGGTGGAGATGGCGATGATGTATGGATTTTGCAGATACAGCGTCACCTGGCATCTTGAACTCCTTTGATGTGTATGGTGAAGTCTATATGTGAAAACAACCCACTTGCAAATTATCTAGATTTTCTGCACATTGTCAGATAAGATCCAACAAGAGAAAGTTTGATTTCCTATAAAATAATTACCTTTGTTTTAAAAATACCTTCCTTGAGTTAAAACGAGGAAGTTAATAAAACCCTCCATGATTTTTTTTTTTAGCCCGGTGAAATTTTGTTGTTGTAGCTTTGTGAATCAATAGGTAGAGAACAGGATAGAGCATCAAACCGGAAGGGAAGAGATTGGCCTCGATCTCCACCCCGTCACTCACGCATTACACTTCACTACAGTTTCCTCATCTATACACTCAGCTGGTTGGGAATTATCGGCAAGATTTCTTCCTGCTTAAAAATTCTTTGCTATTGCTTTCTGCTTATTCTTTAACTCTGGCTATCAATTCAAAAAAACTTTTGTTTTTATTTTTTAAATTGAATTATGTGCCTTCTTAAACTTCATGATCCAACCTCCCACAAGATGGTCTCTGCCTTGGGCAGATCTTGTCCATTGTAAGTTGTTTAAATATATATCATTGTACTTTATTAATGATGTAGTCACACTGTGTGCATTTTTAATATAAGCTGCTCCAGGTCCTTTCTGGAAATAGGTCAGCTGTAAGTACACGAATAGCTCTCTGTGTGGACACCATTCATTGAAGAGGTGTGTTAGCTACTGTGTGAAAAGCATGCACTTTTGAGCGAACACTACTTCCGCTGAGACCTACTGGCAGTTTCCTGTATCTTTTGCTTTCACGTCCTGTGCTCATCTCACTTTTCCATACTCTCTTGATCCTGCTCTTTTCACTTAATCTCTTTACCATGTACCCCACAGTTGTTGAATTGTATGTTGTATCAGCACTGTTTTGGGAGCTGGAGACACAAAGGTGAGGACGTCCAGCCTTGTCCCAGCCAATTCCCGCTTCCACCTTCTCCCCTCCTATTTTCTCCATTGCTCCTTTTCCCTGCCAAGCTGAATGTGGCCATCAGAATTCTGGCTAGGCTGAGCCAGATCCTACCTGGGCAGTGCAATGGACTCCTGGTTCTTCTGTTTTCTCTTGGCGTCAGTGATAAACTACCACGATGGGCCAAGCCCTGAGCTATATGTATTTGTTATGTGATGCCAGTGATTTAAATTTACATCTGCTCTGATGGTGAATTTCCTGCTTTGGAGCACATGACCAGAGTTTATTGTCACTACTAGTACTATTTATTACAGCTGCTACCAACAGCTTCCATTTACTACATAACAGGCATTTCACACACATTTATTATCTCTTGTATTCCAATAATATTATTGCCTATAAAGAGAACATGTTTTCTCCAAACTAACAAATTAGCAGCTATCCATCCCACTGGGTTTATTAGCATTTGGTGGGATTTAGTTTTGTTTGCAGTGATAATAATTAGCCAATGATATATTTGGGGGAAGTTGTTTATCAGACAGTTGTAAACTAGGTAAAATTGTGAACATTTCAATCCTATTGCTTCAAGAATGTGTGGATTATTCTGAGGAAGTGGTCATATTTCCTTAGGCTCTGAATCTGACTGAAATTTACAGCTGTCAGTTAGTTCCTTGAAAATAGTTTGGCATACAAGTAGAATATATCCTTACTTCCTCTCTTCTCTAAACATCGTGTATACATGGAGGGCATCCCACTAAACTGCGAATTTTTTTTTTTTTTTCAATAAATAAAAATGTAGATGTTACCAGGGGAGATTACTGGCCAACTTTGAAAACTGATCATTGTATTCTGGTTACTTTTTACCACTTGGCTTGTTTTCTTTCTTTCCTGCCATGATCAGTTAAAAATCTCAAAATTATAGTAGTGTAGCTGTTTGACCACATAACTTGCAATTAGTTTCTTTTTACTATGAGTATTCTAATTTTTTCCCAGTCACCCAAGGACACCCTAATTTGTACATGATTCATGTGTATTGTAGTATTAATTAAAACTCAGGAAGGGTAGCTCCAAAATAAAATAGATTTATGTGAAATACTAACGTGCAGGGCTTAATGTAGCGTACTCTGTAATACATTCGCGATACAGGATAAGTGATGAGTGTGGGGCTGGGAAAAATAAGGGAGTATATTGGTCACATTAGGCAAAGCAAGGTGTCTGGGGAAATCGGCAATGTTCCTTTTGTCAGTTCATGCCTTTTTATTGCCTTCCTATGATGTGCCATGAAATCTCAGGTCAGTGGAAGACATCTCTCAGACAATTTTTTTCTTTCATCTCTCAGGCAATTCTGTAAAATTAGGCAGTTTAGGGTTTCAATAGTGGGAAATACTTCCTGAAGACGGGGATTGGTGGCCTGTTTCTCTTTTCTCACTACTTTGATGTACTTACAGCCCGAAATAGACATCAGTATCGGCTTTTTCCCCCCTCTAGTTTATGGCAATAATCTCACCTAGAGGACTGCTTCAGTCCTTTCTGTCCAGGCGGTTGTTCAACATGCAGTCTTTGTGATCAAGATATCAGAGTGGAAGAAATGACAATGAAGGGTAGAAAATGAGAGGCCCAATGAGGTATAGGACTCCAGGTCAGCAGAGGCAATCAGAGGCAGACAGCAGGAAAGCTCTCGTGGGTTAATAAAGAAGTTTGTTTATAGACCTCAGCGGAGTAGCTTTTCCTGGGGAAGAAGGAAACCCTCCATCCCCATCCCATGCCCCAATCAGAAGAGGAAATACTTGTGATGAAACACAAGCAGAATTTCCAGACTTGAAGGGTGTATTTTTAGATATGCGATTCTTTTTAAAGTTACTTGGTTAAGCTAACCAATATTACTTATACCTGTATTCTTAAAACAGCATTTTTGGAATGCCTTAACTTTATTCCAGACCCTTTCTGGTTCCATCCATTTTAAGTGGCTCTTTGTATGTGGAGACTCCGTTGACTCAATGAATCAATAATAAAATTATTTTAAACTTTACACGTGGGAATATTTCCTTTTAAAATGATAAAAATAACGTGTACATTAACAATTTCAAATGGTACGAAAGAATATGAAATGAAAACAAAAGTTTCCCTGCCTGACCCCTCTTTTTTAATCCACAATCTTTCAAAGTCAACTGCTTAATGGTTTCTTGGGTATTGCTTCCAGACAATTTTTATACAAATAAAAGGATATCATTTTTTGTTTCATTTATTCGTCTTACTCCCCCATTCTTCCTACTCCCCCTCTTTTTTTGCTCAAGTATTTTAAATCAAATACCAGCATCGTATCCATTTGCTTGTAAATGTTTTCATGTATATTTACAACAGATGAGAACTTAAAAAAATAATCACAATAATTATTATGACATCTAACAGGATCAATAATTGTTACATGATACTATGGAACACCCAGGCTATAATCAGTATTCTTCAATTATCTCAAAAGTGGGGTTTTTTTCTGTTTTTTTTTTGTTTTTGTAATTTTATAATCAGGATCAAAATAAGCTTTACAACTTGTGGGGTTTTTGTTTTGTTTTGTTTTGTTTTAATGCCTCATAAGTGTCTTTTCATTTATAACCCCTGCTCTTTTTAAAATGCCTTTTCCTTGTTGAAGAAGAAACTGGGTCATTTGTCCTGCAGATCTTTCCACATTCTGAATTTGGCTGTTCCATCCCCTTTGTGTGTTTTAACATGTTGTTGTTTTAATCACCTTTATTTCCAGTAAACTGCTAGTTAGAGGCCTGATTACATTTTTCTAAGAATATTTATTTTGTAGATAGTTTATCAGAAGGCACACAATGTCTGTCCCCTTTTTAGTGAAGTTAAGATAAATCAATGGTTTTATGTGTTGTCAGCTTGATGCATCCTTTATAAAGTTCCCTATCAACCTTTCACCTAATGGTTTTAGCAACAATTGATTCCCATTTTCTAGAAAACAAAAATAGAACCGCCCTAGACATAGTTTCATGTCTTCCTTTATCCACTAACTCTTTAGTATCTTGGGCGTGTTTCTATATCAGCATCTGTAGATGTAGGTCCTTTTTAAAGATAGCTTCATATATTTTATTTTATGAGTGTATTACAATTTATTTAACAGTTTGGAAATATTTCTGGTCCCTCAGGATTAAGAAAGGAACGTCTGAGACTTTAACTCTACCTGCTTTTATTTTCTATATTCCCAAATTGCAGAGGCCAGTGTGGCACTGTGACGAGTATAAACGGATCTGCCCGATGTGTAGGAAAAGTGTCACAGCAGAGACCCTTCCCTGTAGGTCTCTGGGTGGTGGAAGAGAGAGTGAGCTTAGCTTGCCTTGGAGGAAGTGGTTGGTTGGTTTGCTTTCCTGAAAAATTGAAGCACGTGGGGCTGCCTGGTTGTAGCTCTTCCCAGAATGGGCAGCGAGGCTCAGTCACAATGCAGAGGAAGCAGCACTTCTTGTTAGTGGCAGCCAGAGGGACAGAAATGAGAGGGTGAAAAGTCCTGACCTTAAGACCCCCTGATGGCTGAATTGGCAGCAGCATCTGCTCAGGCCATAACTAAACAAGACAGCAGTAGGGATCCTAAAATGTGTCTCCGTTGGAGTTCGGTTTGTGAGGTTTATGATGGCTGTTTGGTTTTCAGCGTGCTGCAGTGCGTTCTTCTCTGTCCCATGTGATTTGTCTTTAGTACTTGCCGTTTTCCACGTTCAGGAATTCATATACGGACTTGAGTCTGGCAGTTTCCTTCAGGACAGCAAGCCTCTGAACTGAGGCTTCTCAACTGAGCAACGTCAGGCCCGGCAAAGCCCTTTGCAGATGCCTTCCCAAGTGTGGGATGGCCTTTGAAGTAAGACTTTCAGAAGGCAGGACGATCCGATTTTGAAAAATGGAACCCAGATGGAAGTCAGGAGATGAACATGGGCTTCTTCTACCTGAAGAAAAACAGTAATAAAGCTTCCTCATGGGTAAAGTCTTGAGATTGCCAAGAAAAAAACATCAAATCGTTGTTAGTGTCCTTTATATAGCAATGCAGTGTGAATGAGTGCTAGTTGTAATGTGCCTGTTTGTTTTCCTTAATTTTCCTTTCTTTCTCCTTCTTCCAAGCCTCAGAAGAGGAAAGCGGAAAGCCTTTCCAGTGTCCAATATGTGGTTTGGTTATAAAAAGGAAGAGTTACTGGAAGCGGCACATGGTGATTCACACAGGTTTAAAAAGTCATCAGTGTCCGCTCTGTCCATTCCGGTGTGCTCGCAAGGACAATCTCAAATCCCACATGAAGGTAAGCCAGCCGCGGACAAGCCTCGTGAGGAGGGCCCGCCCAGCCAAGGCTGTGGTACAGGCTGGAGTGAGCGGCTTCTAGGCAGGAGAGGGGCCAGTGGCGGAGCCCACGGATGACGTGCTCAAGGTCCCAAGAGCGGAATGTAACCCAAATGATTCTCCTTGAAAAGAGTCTTCATGTAAAGGTCTTCACATCCAATTTACAGCCAAGACTTTAAAGCCAGAAAGAAGCTTCAATACACTATATATGTCGTGTAGAGCCATCCTGTTTTGGGGAACAGTAGCCTAACCTGGCCTTACATGGCGATGCATTTCTGGGGTACTCAAAGAAGTAGAGAAAGACCTGCACTCCTTCCTAGAGACACTGCCTTCTTCTGCTGCTTATAAACCCAGAGTATAACACCCAGAGACACCTTATAGGAGGTGTGAGGACATTGAACATACCTGGGCTTCAAGTTTAGGCCTGCGGGAAGTTTGGGCCGTTCCTGACAAGATCGAGTCCTCCCTAAGGCTGTCAGGTTCGAGCTGTCATAATTCCCAGGATCACGCTTACCAAACATTGTTTCCAATGTCTTATTGCAAACAATTAGGGTCTTGTGCCTTTAATAAACGTATAGAGTCTTGAGTACACTCTGTGTGTCACTCTTCTGTGAGAGCTGGGGAAACTTAGTCATCTAGAAATCTTTTTAGCAGACGCCATTAGTACTAAGAGTTTTGTCTGACATTCAAGGAGGAAACTCATAAGATCAAGAGCATGGGCTTTTGAATTTGATAGATCCTCATTTAAATCTTATGCAACTTACTAGCTAATTGGCCTTGAGCAAATGAGCTTTTGGACTCTTTAATTTTCTCATCTGTTAAATGGGAACAGTAATGTTTAGTAGGAGAGCTGTCATTAGTATTTAAGGAGATAATATTAGCAAAGTATCTAACATAGAAATGTTCTTTAATAGTTATATAATTTCAATAACTGCCTTTTAGCACCTTAGGAATAACAACAGTCATTTTCACTGATGTTTTCAGTATGGTTTGGCTGTTGACATTGTCTATAAAGTTTTTACTCTCCTGCCGTAAGAAGGATAGTGCATGGACATAATTAAGATATTTACTCTATTTTCCAAAACTTGTAGTCTAAGCTTTCTAATAGATCAGTACTCACTGTTCAGAATTGTAGCTCTGAAAAAGTGTGATCGGACAGAACCTCTATTGACTTTAGGAAATGGCTTAGAAGATTAAAAAAATACTAAATCCATGATGTAATTTGTTTTCTATCATTTGCCTTTTTCTCCGGGGAGTAACATGGCCTTCATCTTCAGAATCCATTTAAGCCGGAGTTCTGGTTGGTTGAATTTTAGTGAGCCTACTTAGTTTTTACTTTAACCCTCCTCATCCTCTATCACCTCTTCCCCAAAGTAAAATCTCACATTTTATACCTGTAAAGTGGATTTCATTAACAGGATGAGACTTCAAGAGAAATGCCTTTAAAACTAAAATTTGTTTTCGTTACTGTGTCCTACGTTGTGTTCAGAAATCGGGTCTGGCAAATTTAAAGCTTCAGTGAGCAGGAAACTTGCATCTCGCCTGACACCTTGTAAGCTTGGTTTCAGCTCAGGGTCACTTAAAACAACCTATTTATAAACCCATGGAAAAAAGCTGGGTTTTCAAGAGCAGGAACTAGTGACCCTGAAACTACAGGGAGATGAGTTGGGTCCCTTGATGATACAGACGGTCGGCCATGACAGTGTTACAGATGAGAGCTGCAAGGGCTTTGCGGGTCGTGGGGTCTTAGAATGCTTTCAGAACAAATCAATAACCAGTACAATAAAGCAGTTGTGTGAAATTACCACTTTATTCAAACTTATTGTGTCCTAACCTGTTGAGGTACGACTGGAGCTTTTGATAAGGGAAGTGTGAGAAGGGCTCATGCAAGTTTAATTTTATCAAATGGTGTACTGTTTCTTTTCTCTGCTCTACACCTCACTTGTGGGCCTTTTAAAATTCTTTAATCAAAGGATTCATGGTTTTATTTTCATTAGCTATACTTGAATTTTGCTAAATTTTGCAAATGTAGTCCATATAGAAACATAATGGCTGTGGTCTTAGGAATAGATACCCTCTACTGGGTTCATCAGAGACTACAAATATAGATAGATTTTTCTAAAAGGAATTTTGCCTAAGAAGTGGGGGCAGCATAGCCTATAGATTAAGATCTCCAGCTGTGTGGTCAGAAAAAACCGTAGTTAGAATCTCAGTTCCACGACTTTTCGTAGCTGTGAGACTTTGGGCAAATCACTTAACCTTTCCAAGTTTCTGTTTCTATACATGGAGATAATAATCGTGCAATCTACCTCATGGAGTTGTTATAAGAGTTAAATGAGATAATAGACACGAGCCACTTAACCCAGTGCCCAGCATGAAGTAATTAATATCCGAAAGTATATTATCTGAAGGTATATTAATGATTACGTGTAGAAATACACTAGTGATATGGTCTAAAACATACTCTAAAATAAATTTTCTTGCTTTTCTCTTTTTTGGATCGATCTTTAGTGTTGAGAATTTAGAAAAACCAATAAAAAGAGTATAAAAATGATCTTTAATCTCATCATACAGAAATAACCATTAGTGTCATTCGACTGTATATCCTGCTATCTAGATTATATAGATTTATTTAAGAAAAAAATCGGATTCTACTTTATTTGTTCAACCAATATGGTATTAACAGCGTTCGTACTGGGTGCTTGGCCCTGTATGTTTTTGTTAAGCCTGCTTTTCCTCCTTCATATATTGTGCAAATATTTTTACGAGCTGCTGCGGAAGGAGATGTAAATGCCTCCAGCTTCCTTGAGGTTATCTTAGATTTCCATTAAGTCTTTTACAACTTTCCTGGATGAGTGAGCATACAGGAATTAAATGTGAAATTCACAAGCTAAAAATTGAACAGAAAAGGTGAGAGGACTGCAGCGACAGAGAGTGTTGGGGAAGTGATGGCCAGAAAGAGGCAGGTTGCTGATTGAGTCCCACTGTCTCAAGCCTGCCATCTTGGGAGCTGTGACTCTTGGGTAAGCCCCTTCCCTGCCTGGCCAGGTTCCCTAAGGGGGATGGAGGACATGTCCTCCAAGTTTCCTCATGTTCATCCGACTGCAGGAGCTCGACTTAACGATGTGACAGCTCCTTCCCTGCCCACCCCTTAGCGTGGGTGCTGTGCTTTCGGTGCAGAATGACCAGTCGATAAGTACATCTCTGTGTGGCCTGGAAAGAATGACATGTTTTAGACAAGAGTTTTTTCTCATTAGCAGACCAAGGGATTTTAAAGACAATGTTAGCTAAAGAGAATAAAAATTGTAACAGAAAGTGCTTTTCTGTCGGAGAGAAGAAGAGAAACTAACTGGAGGATGGAGGTAATACTTTTCTCTAAGGCCGAATGTGGTATATAGCCCTTTGGGAAGGTGTAGCTCAAATAAAATTCATTATAAGTGTGAAAGCCAACACCACCTCCACTGTTTTTCCTTTAAACTGTCACTAATTTCTCTACAACTAAATATAGCCAGGCTATACAACCTGGTGGGAAAGAAGCCCGTGTATAATATATGCGCACAGACCCTTTTCCAACCCTGGCTAGGGCTCCCTTTTGACTATAGAACTTAGGCTTGCTCTCTGTGCTTTTCCTTTTTCCAGAAGCTCCTGCTGGAGCTTCTGTTCTTGGATGAGCTCCTCTCCTCTCCTGGGTCAATAGATGGAAGGGCACTTGTGAAATGGAATCTGCCCCACTACACTGCTCCCGGGGACCATGCAAGCTTTCTGCCTTGTGACCTTACCACCTGGTTCCTGGGCATGCTTTGGGCAGTACCTGTCAGGGTCTCCTGGGGCTGTGACCTGACGCCCCCTGAGGTGCCTGCTTCTTTGTGAATGGGGTGGAGGGAGGTGGTGGGGAAATCATCAAGCTTCTGTGAGAAAGCAAACGAACCCATCAGCCCCAGAGTGAGATCCCTTGGTGGTGAAAGAACAAGAGGGGTGATGTTCACAGCCAGTGACAGTGTCTATTCCCTGCTCTCCACTCCCCAGACCCTCCAGACCTGGCAGGGAAAGGCTTTAATGGGAAAGGCTTTGCTGCAACTGAATTTATATGGTGATTTCTGTTGAAAAATGGATGCTTTGGTGGGGGGGTGCCCAGAATCACTTCTGTTGTTTTTTTCAAAAAGCCACAGTGGGGTGCTGTAGCGACAGGATCTCACCATTAACGTTTAATTTCTTTGCTTTTGTTGGTCACTTAACATTATTTAAAAGTATGTTTTGGCTGGTGAATAATGCTTTTGGATTGCATTCAGAATGCATAAACAGCTGTAGTAAAACTTGCTTTCTTGGAAAGGAAGCCTGCGTAGAGGGGCCAGGTGGTGCAGTGGATTAACGAACCAGCCTTTAACCTTTCTCAGACGTGGGTTCAAATCCCGCTCAGATCACCACTGGAAGATGAGGTGTCAGTTTTGTTTTGGTTTTGAATTCCAGTCGCTGACTTGTTTGTCTAGATCATACAACTCCCCAAATCATTTGGCCCAAATCTACACAATTGGCAGTTTCTACTCAAGGGAAGGCCAGTCCTGAAATAGCAGGGTGTAACAGGTCAGCACCGAAGTACATTGGCAGAGATGAAAGGGGAAGTTACAAGCTTATGAGCACCTGCCAGCTCGAAGCCTGGCTTGGGCCAGTGCAATGATTTCCTCACTTTTTCAAGCACTAAATTTGGCAGTGACAGGAAGAAAAAAAGTTTCTTGCAATTTTTGCAGGTATATATGTGCGTGTAAGACTGGAATTGGAATCAAAAGTCAGCATTCTTTCATTACAGACATCAGAATCTGAGCATGATAGCCCCATGTTTGGAAACATTGGTTTCATCTTGCTGAGACTCCTTGGTGGAGATCAGACCATGGTTTTTTTCCCCCACTCTAATTTCTTTATATGTCATTGTGCTCAAGCCACTCACTCCGGAGTCTCAATTTCCCTGTCTATGAAATGGGAATACCCTGGAGACATTATTTTCCACATTCTTAATTACCTCGAGAAGCATTATGAAAATTGAAATTATGTTTGCAAAACAACCAATTCTCTGTGTGGCAATAATTGGGTACGTGCAAAGTGTTACCATTATGAGAGGAATTACTTGACAGGTTACCTCTTCTGACCCACGACGAGTAATTATGTAAGTTCGCATTCTGCTGGGTTTGTAATATTTTCTCTGAAGACATCAACCGAGATCAGATGACTGGACTATTAAGAGCAGACCGCCCCAAACGGCCTCCTTTGGCAGACAGCATCCTCAGTTGTGAACGTGGCTCTAATGATGGACTCTTAACCTACCTGGGCCCCTCTGTGTTTAGGGAATGCCCTCTTTACCTGGAGCACAGTAATGAAATGCTCCTCCGGTTATTTTATTTCCTGGGCCAGCCCTTTGTACTGGGAGGTAATTGTTGACAAATAGTGTGGACGTGCAACAAGGCATTTTCCATACGCACACGGTGGATAGCTCATTCTTCTTGCTTCTTCGTCAGGTTCATCAGCATCAGGACCGGGGAGAGACCTTTCAGTGCCAGCTATGCCCTTTCACTTCCTCACGCCACTTCAGCCTGAAACTCCACATGCGTTGCCATCAGCACTTCCTGAGGACAGAAGCCAAGGTGAAGGAGGAGATCCCAGACCCAGATGTCAAGGGATCTTCCCACCTCAGTGACAGTGCCTGCCTGGGGCAGCAAAGGGAAGGAGGAGGGACAGAGCTAGTGGGGACCATGATGACGGCCAACACTCCAGAGAGGACTAGCCAGGGAGGGGCTGGCGTCTCGCCTTTGCTGGTGAAGGAGGAACCCAAGGAAGATAACGGCCTGCCAGCCTCCTTTACCCTGAATGCTGCCGACAGGCCGGCCAACCACACAAAGCTGAAAGACCCGTCCGAGTTTGTGGCCAACAGTGCGTCAGCATTGTTCAGCCAGGACATCTCTGTTAAGATGGCGTCTGATTTTCTCATGAAGCTGTCAGGTACTTGAATAGGGTTGTATTCTCTCTCTCTCTCTCCTTCTCGACCAGTATTCTCATCTGTAAAATGGACTGGTAGGACTAGATGCTTTCAAGGTCTCTTTTTACATTCTAATAGTCTGCACCTTCATAATTTTTCCTCTCTCCCTTTCTTTTTTCTTTTCTTTTTTTTTGGCAGTCCTTTAGAAGTAGGCATTGCTGTGTTGCTGTGCTTTGGGTCTAGAAACAATAGAGATTGTTGATTTCCTCCTGGTTTTTCTCCTTTATGGGTTCTTGTTGTGGGGGGAAGATCACATGGTGAACTAGGTTGGTGGCCGTTCTTTCTGTTGACGTTGGTCCCTATTTAACTTGTCTCTGCATTGGGTTCTTCAAAATGCGTGTGTGGCACATCTCATTTGGCATCAGTCAAGTTCATTTGTTTTCATCTGACAGAGTTTTAAAGGACCTACATCCAGAGACAACTATTAGGAACTAGAGACTTTTAAAACTCAAGCCAATGATAAAGATTATCTTAAACTTTTTTTTCCCCATTGGAAAATGTTTTTATTGTGGTAAAATATATCCAACATAAAAGTAACCATCTTTAAGTGCACAGTTCTTTCACATTAAATACATTTGCATTACTGTAGGAAACATCACCACCATCCATCTCCAGAACTTTTTCATCTCCCCAAACCGAAACCTTGTACCCATTATATAATAACTCTCCAATCCTCCCTCCCCAGGTCCTGGTAACAACGCTTCCACTTTCTGTCTCTATGAATTTGACTACTCTAGGTACCTCATGTAAAGTGGAATTATAATTAAAAAAAAAAAAATTTGTTTCTAACTGCCCCAGTGCCATTTGGAAAGACAATAGAATGTAAAGTTGTAAAAATGTATTCTTATTCATAGAAATCACTTTCACCATCAAATAATATGTGATGTTTCTTTTAGTTGTCTTTTTTTTTTTTTTCCAATTTCTTTGATTAAGTTGTAGAGTTGAACGGGGGCGTAGAGACTGAGGGAGGCTGTTTTTCCTGATTCCCTTGGAATGATAAAGCATGTCCTGGGACGGTGCTGCTACTCATTATGTTTTTTTTTAAAGTATGATTTTAAATTTTAAAGGCGATGTGGAGGGTGGGGAAAGGTCGGCTGAGAATTGGTTCTGTCTTGCAGTGAAGCCGGCAGTCCCCACGATGATTTCCAAATGCCATTTCAGCTCTTTGGAGAGTGACAATACCCTTTTAAATGGAGAATAATTGGTCACCGCCTTCCTTTAAATGGACTGTGAGTCGCATTTCACTAAATGTCATTGCCAGGTGAATTAGAGGTTCAGCTTCACTCTGAACGCCCTGTGCTCAGTGACACTTCAGTCAGGTCTTTTGGAATGTCCCTGTCACCCCAGATCTTTGCCCCTCAGGAGTACACGACACTAGTTGGAAGAAATGAGAAAAGGTAGGGGATGGAAATGAGGCGTCACAGAAATGAGCTGAGGAGGAAAAGAGAGCGAAGAACTGACAGGCGCCAACCGGCAGTGCAGGTGAGGAAGTCTTGGGAATGATTAAGTCCCAGGAATTCAAGGGTGTCTGATTGTGGCCCAGAAGAACTGGGAGCTCTCTACTCCTCTTCCCCCCACCGTCCCCCTCTTCCATCTCAATCCAGGGGAAAATGGGCTTTTAGAGACTCGGAGTTTTATATTGAACCATTTTTGAAACTATGGAGAACGTGCAGGCTTCTAGTGCCCCTTTTGCCGCTGACCCTTTAATTTTCACCTCCGTGGGATCCCTGGTTCTTTCTTGATGATCTCCCCACCAATAGTATAGCAAAAAGGGGTCCTTTGGGGGCTTTTCTAGTGCACTCCCAAGAAAGCAAATGGCATCATCATTTAGTGTAGCTTAGAAAGGGGTAGTTTCTTTACTTAACAGATGGGGAAAACTAACTGGGGGTGAATAACTCTTAGTAAGGGGTTACTCTCTTTACTCCACAACCCCAAGAAATTTTCAAGCATGCAGGAAGGCCAGAGGGGACGAAGGAAGGATTAGATAAAACACTTGGTGTATGATGCACCACTCCTGCTCGGCTCAGCTCTGGGTGTCCACATCCGACTGGAACTAACTCCAGTCCCAATCTCAGGGAGCTTAACATAAGGCCTGCGGCTGCTGAGAGCCAGAATTGCAAACAGGAGCGACACCAGCCGAAAGCATGTTGGTAGATTGGGGTGAAAAACACTGTGTACCAAAGTCTTCTGTTGTGATCTGTTTTCTCAGTTAGCTATTGATGGGGATTTGTTTACGGTTTGGCAGTCGCAGTATTTACCCACTGATCAATTGGCAGAAGAAAACAGATAACAAATGCACACTATTTATGCAAAAGGCCCATGCAGCTATTTTATGGTGGCTTACTAGAGGTCCTGAAACCCGACTTGTGTGCACTGTTACCTAGCAACCTGTTATAAAGTCACCGGGGAGTGAGATGCATCGGTAATTTTTTGTGTGTGTGCATATTTGGATGTAAATGTAAACTTGGTGACTGTGGCAATGCAGCCCATGGGAAGAGAAGATGTTAAAAGGAAAGGAATACATTTTCTGGAGGGATTTTTCTTTTTTTTTTTTTTGAATTCCACTAACTCTTTGGTTGGTGGGGCCCTATGATTGATAGCTGCTATCACCGTGGTGCTGTGCCTGGCGTTGTCTGTGGCTGTGATCCCAGGACCAAAAGGCCAAATCCCAGAGAACTGTAGCTGGGTTTCTAGCTCTTTCCCTCATCAAATGTAGTGTCATAGTGGTTAGCACTGGGTCTCGTCCCTCGGCGTCATAACGGTGCCATTGTTCTTGCGATGATTTTTGAGCTGGACTCTGTGCGTGCACCTGCTGGGACTGTTGGGTGCAGCTGTTTGTGGGCCCCGAGTCTGCGAGTCTCTGTGCCAGCCACGCCACTGTCTGCAGAACTGGAGCACAGTGACAAATTCAAGCGTGCACATACCTACTTGTGTCCAAAGGAGGGGTGGAAAACACTTGATTCTTTCTTGCTTGGTTATTAAGGGGCGTCTTTCTTGCTCCTTCAACTAAAACTGAGTATAAAAATGACTTAGGAGAACCCAGTGGGGTTAAAAATTGCTGGTGGAAATGTTTTAAATGGACGCTAAATCTTCCTCCTGTCCCTACCCTGGTTTTGATGTTTCCCAGCGTGTGTGATTGTGAAATCAAACCCCTTCTCCGAACCATCAACTCTTCTTCTGCCTGAGCCCACACTTAACATTCCTTGGTCCTTCAAGATGAATGCTGCTCCCCAGAACCGAGGCTTCTCCGGCTCAGCACCATAATTGATTCCGGGAAGAGCGTGGGGCAGCCCTTGCTCCTGGCTTTCTGGACTGAGGGAAAAGAATAATTCTGTAAACTTTGCTCAGGGTATTGCCCTAGAAGGCAGCCCTTTGAGGGCTGCAGCCCTGCGTATTCACATAGATTTTTCTTGGGAGCCAGCAGACGTACACACATCAATGCATGTCAGGGCACGTGATCCAGGGGTCCCATGACGGGGTGTGCATGGGAGAGGGGCTCACCTAACCTCAGAGCACTTAAGTTACTGCTGCTTCTGTGCCTTCTCTCCAGTATTTCTGTATATTTATCCGGTATCCAGCAGCAGTTCTGACTTTGGCTGCACATTACACTTACCTGGGGTGTTGTGTTTTGTTTGTTTGTTTGTGTTGTTTTTAATGCCAGGGTCCAGCCCCACTCCCAGAAATTATGATTTAATTGGTCTAGGATAAAGACTAGTCATTGGTATTCTCTTTAAAATCCTCAAATGATTCTAAAATGCAGCTGAGATTGAGGATCACTGCTGTGGAATACAAGCTTGGTAAGTGGTACAGTTTTTTTTTCAGGACAGCTCTCTTCCCTTGCCTTCTCTCCCAGAGCATGAGAAAGGGCACAGAGCTGTGAGATGGGTCTGAGGCATTCACTGCAGGTCCAGGTTGGCATGAATGAGAGACCTGGCTGAGTCATGTTCATCGAGCCCCCCGTTTTGCCTCATGGGGCCTCATGACAGGAGAACTGAAAGAAGCATCTTAATGTTCTCTAGTTAGAACTAGAAAGTCTCAAGACTCATCTAGAACATGAAGGAGCTGGGAGTATTACCACTTGGAGGCTGGTTCAAAGTTGCCTGCCATGAATGGCCTTACCTCATCTCTTGTTTCTGAAAACTATACTTTTCAAGATCTAAAATTGAATTCTAGCTCTCCAAATTATAACCAAGCAGTTGACAGAAAATTGACTTGTCAGTTGTTGGTGGAGAATATCTTTTTGTTCCTGGTTTTCGAAAATAAAAGATATGAGCCATTTCAACTATTTTTAATTTGGAAACTGGCAAAAAAAAAATTATGCTTTCTCCCACATGCTATTCCTTTTAAAAATTGAGGCTGAAACAATTTTAACTAGGAGAGGTGAACTTTTTAAAGCAATGACTTACAAATGGGTGCAAGCTGAAGTGTTTTTTAATTTACTAGGAGCTCAGCCATAAAATAGCAAAGGTGTTTTTGTATACAGAAAGGGGAATTGGTGAATGTGTTTGTATCCCACAGGCCTTTGTTCTGCCACTTCATCTATTTCCTACAATTTTGTGCATTCGTAGTTATACTATGGTTAGTCAATGAATGGGAGCTCCCCATCCTGTGATACCTTTGTTTGTGCTGCTGGAGAAGGAAGAATGGGAGATGCACAGTGAACTGGATCATCCTTCTTGCCTGGTGGTTCTGACTGGCTTCCTATAAAACAGCTTAACAAATGAGCCTTCTTTCAAGGACTAAGACTTCAAGCCCTGGAGCCAGGGGGCTCTCCCAACGCCATGCTCAGGTGCCTTCTCCAGTGGGTTTATTTTCCACAAAGTTCTGTCTTCAGTTTGGCCTTCTTTTTAATGCTGCCTTGCTTTTCTCATGATGGGCACTCACTGACCATGTGACTAAAATTCCTGGTGTCCGACGTGGATTTAGGGGCCTGATACATGCAGGCAGCCCGAATGCCCTTGAAAGCTTAGATTTTTATTGAACCTGGTGGTGATTCCTGTAAGAAGGAGAGTGTGGCTCCTTCCTGTTGTTCAGTGACTTGGCTCCATGAAACGAGGACTGATCTGAGTCACAGAAAGGGGCAGGTGACATTACAAGAAAGTGGGACCTGGAGTCATACATACGTGTGCCGGAACTTCAGTGGATGGAGACTGTGTGACATTTACTCACTGTTCATTATTTTTCCTTAATAATCACTTACATAGTGCTTTACTCTGAGCCATTTAATGCATTTGAACTTCATAACAGCCTTATAGCAAAATAGTATTCCCATTTTACAGGCGAAAACTAAGGAATAGAGTGGTTAAGAGACTTGCCCAAGTTTACACAGCTAATAAAAATGGTGGAACTGACATCACCACCAAAGCAGTATTACAAGGAATCTTAGAGGGACTTCTTTAAGACGGGAGGGGGGTTAAGGATGGGTGAAAGGGGAAAGGATTAATGAGTACAAATTGGTTGTCACACAGTAGTCATGGGGATGCAGGGTATAGCATAAAGAACAGTCAGTAATATTGTAATAACTAAGTATGGTGCTAAATAGGTACTAGATTTATCAGGGTGATAGATGGGAATGGGGCTGGGGGCAGGGTGAAAAGGTGAAGGTATTAAGAAATACAAATTGGTAGTTAATACGGTATGGGGAATATAATCAACAATGTTGTAAAGATCATGTAAGGTGCCAGGTGGGCACTGGACTTATCAGGGGAATCACGTCATAGACTGTGTAGATGCCTGACCAATGTGCTATACACCTGAAAGCTGAAGTAGAATAATACTGAATGTCAACTATAACTAAATATATACGTAGATATAGTCACAGGATGTGGAGTACAATATAGGGAAGATAGTCAATGGTGTTATAACAGCTATACAAGATGTCAGGGGTGGTAGCTTGGGGGGCGGGGTTTATGAGGGGTTTACATGTCTAACTATTACGTTGCTTTGTACATGTGAAACTAATTAAAAAAAAATGGTGGGACTGAGATTCTAATCCAGGGGGGCCTGGCTCTGGTGTTCCCTCCCCCAGACCCCACATCACAAAGTAAGTTAGCAGTGAAACCAGAACTGGGCTCCTCTCTCTGTCCTGTGACATTGTAGAGTTAGCCAGGGTTCCCAGCACGGGTGCTACTCTCTGAACGTGGTATGTTAGACGCCATTGGAAGTTGCATTAATACTTGTAGGCTTTTCAGGAATTACTTAGTGCAAAGAAGAGTAGTAACAATAAGGCCAATTTACATTTCTGTAGAGCTTTCCAGTGTAAAGCGTGCTTCCAAATATATTGTCTGACAACAACCATTAGCTGAGGAAACCAAGACTCCGCGTAAATCCTGTAAAAGAATCATGACTGGATTCCAGCCAGATCTTTCTTTTCTCACTGCTGGACAGAGTATATCTAGTTCTAGAATTGCCCTCTAGAATAATTTTTTTATCTTGACAGACCCCTGGAAAAGCTTTTCAAAGTCTATGTTTCTGCAAAACTGAATTCAGTTCATTTTCTTCCTTTTCTCAGAAATACATTTTCTTCTACTTAATACTGTTACTATTGTTACTACTTCTGCTATTACTATTATAAGCATTATTACTAATGAATTGTGTTTACAGTGAGCTGGGCACTGTGCCAACAACTTCATGTCTCTTTTCCTTTAACCCTCTCAGCAGCCCTATGGGGTTAATAATATGGAACCTATTTTATAGATGAGGAAGGTGAGGCTTAAAATGCTTCAGCTACAAGGGACAAAGCAAAGCTTCAGCTCTGCCTAACTGCAAAGCCGTGGCTCACGACCACTCCATTAGCTATTACCTAATTTTTTTTCTCAGCTGAGTGAGCTGTCTTTTGACCTCGTCTGCTTCACTGTTTATTTTCCTTGGCTTCAAACCATGGCATCATTTCTAATGCATGTTAATTCAGTCACTAATCTGGTTAAAGTTTTCGGTGTCTTCTAAAATAGATGTACAGTCCTGCCCTTCACATGCAGCCCTTCCTGGCCATCACGTCACACCTAGACAGCTGGCCTCTCCGGGTCACACCTAGACACACCTAGACAGCACCCCCAGGTGCTCCCCCACCCCCAGGCCCTCCAATGCACTCTGAAGGACCCTTCTTCTACTACCTCTTTCCTCGGGCCCTGCCTCTACCTGCCTCCTTTCTACTGGGTAACCGTATTCCCACAGCCTTCACAAGCTCATAGGTACGCCCCTCTCGTTTCCATTTCTCTGGCTTTGCTCATGCTCCAGGGGTCTGGTCACTTGAACTGCGGAGGTCCATGTATCTTCTTCCTCCTGTTAGATAAAATGGTGGTGGAAGGGGGCCGGGGGGGACTTTTTCTAAAAATAATTAATAATGTTAATAAGGCTAAAGTAACTATTTTCATGTACCTCTGCCCCACAGTGGTCCTGTATATAGAGAATTTCTAGCAACGCAGGTGCCATTCCTATCATGCCCTTCCCCGGCTGCCTAGCCTGTGTAAACGCTAGCCACCCTTCCAACAATAGTGCCCACTTCTTTAGTAAAACCTTTTCCTGTTATTCTGGTCTTTACTACTGGTCCCTGTTGTGCATTCCAGTGGTACTTAGAGTCTTTATCATCCAGGCTGCTGCTTGTATTATTGCTGGTTCATTCTATTGCTGTGTGTTAGTCTTGCTTCTTCCACTGTTTCAAGTTACTGTGGGGGGAGATAATGTGTCTTTTATAACATCTTTGTCTTTGTATCATCCACAATGCATTCCATGATGGATTGATTATAAGAAAAATATTCCATTAGTCATATTCTAGAAGTCAGGTTTGCAGAGGTCGTGATATTACTTCACTTAAAAAGGATTTGCAAATTCACACCCACCTCCATCGTGCTTAAGAAAGAAGATGGAATAAAAGGTGGTGGTCTGTGGAAAGTAAGCAGGCTGTTTAAAGGGAGCCCCGAAGGGTATGAGGACCTTGGTGTTGCCGTATGTCTTATGTTCTAGGACCTCAGCTTATAGAGTCAAGTCTAGGAACTGGACTCTGTCACAGAATTAAGTAAGAAACTTTTACACAATTTAGCAGCTCAAAACAATCACCCTTTTCTTAGTTTATGATTTTTGTGGATTGGCAACTTGGGTGTGGTTCATCACGGTGCTTCTTTGGGTCTCCCCTGGGCTGACTCATCTGTCCGCAGTCCATTGCCAGGTGGGCTGGGGCTTGGCTGGACTAGGGTAGCCTGAGCTGGGGTGGCTTCTCTCTGCTCCCCAGGGTGTTGTTCTTCAAAGGGCTAGCCCAGGCTCGTTCACATGGCAGCTGGGCAGGGTTCCAAGGAGAGAGCAGAAGGGCACGGGACCTCTGGAGGTGAGGCTCAGACCTGGCCCACCATCTTCCACTGACCAAAGCAGGCCACAACTCCAGCTCAGATTCAGAGTGGGAAAATAGACTCTACCTCTTAATGGGAGAAGGAACAAAGTCCCATTGTAAAGGCGTGGGCTTTTAGGGAGGGGGAGGATCATTTTGGCCATTGTATAATCTCCCACAGCCCAGAGTTCTTCAAACTCTCTGGGTGTTCCATGATGACATAAATCATTTTTTAAAAAACTGATGTATAAACCAGAATGTCAGCATAGTAATTACAAATGGCAAGCGTAGCCATTAAGAGGAGATGTCATTTTGGGCAGATGGTCACGAACTTCCCTGAAAAGTGTTGGAAATATATTATCCACTCTTTAGGCTTTCTTTTCTTCTAGGCTCCAATCATGTCTTGCTATTCATACATTTCATTCTTTGGATTTAATAGGATGAATTTAAAATACAGCTTTCTTTCACATTTACTCATGGCTTGATTGGTTTTGCAGGACTTATCCTTCCTGCTTTTGACAAGGGAGATATCCTGTCTGTTAAGTGGATTTCTGCAGATTATGTGCTTGCTGGTTTTAGTGGTTTCGTTCATGGAGAAAAACCTTATTTATTTATTTTACAGTTCTTAAGGCACCACTCATTGTTATTACTCTGACCCTGTGCCAGACGCTGTTTTGTTTTCCCTTTGTCACTATGTCTATAATTGTCGTAGCTGTCATAGGGGACCTATGCAGTCTTGGTTTGGGGACACACATCCTGAAGTGTGGCCAAGGATTAGCTCAGGTGGGGATTAATGGGAAATACGAGATGGTTAAAACTTCACTAAACACTAATTACAAAACTACTTAAGGCAAATTAAGTAGTTTACCTTATTGGAGAGCAAGATTTAAAAATATTTAGCTAATGTTTTAAACATTCTATTTAGATATAATATGCTGAACATCTAAACGTAATACTCCACTGTTATTATTATTTAATTAAATCTTAGCTTTCCTTATGATTTCAGAGAGCAGTTTTTTCTCACTTAAAGTGCATAAAATTATCAAAAAAATCCCAGGTCCCCAGCCAGGTCATACACACTTACATGTATTTACAAGGGAACGTGGGGACTTGTAACAGCACTGGTTTGTAATCTGGAGAGTTGAGCTCTGATTCTGTCATTAACAAGCTATGTGATTTTTAAAAGGCCATATCCTTCTCTGAGCCTGTTTTCTTATTATAAAATAAGGAAGTGGAAAAAAGTAATGGTTTTCATGTTGTTTGTTTTTTTTTAACAGTGAACCTATTTGTTTTCAAACAAAATCTTAAGTGCACACTCAACATATAAAACACATAACATGTATTTCTAAGTATAACTTTAGCTTTTTTAGTTCACATTTATTATATTCATTTAAGCAGTCAAGCAATTAGAAAAGCGTTGCTGTTTGGTAAGCGTGAAACGTGGAGTTACTGTCATGATCAGATGAGGTCTTACGGCAGTGTAAGTATCTAGTGTATTTCTAAATTTATTTCTCTGATTGCCGTTTCAAGAAACACCCTTCACATGGGGACCCTGTGGCAAATGAGGGCAGATTTCAAACAATTCAACTTGGAATCACAGCATCCCTTCACTTACATATATTCAGATGCTTGAAAGGAGAATATAATAATAAAAAGTTTTGCTTCAAAGTCGACATTTAGCCACTGCCCTCCTTCTTTATCGTAATAAATGGCAGACTGACAGTATCCCAAACTTTCAATATGCACTAACGCCATCTCTCATTCTATAATAACTCTTGGTTATTAGTCAATCAACTATTATTTGGAAATTGATTTCATTTCACTCGTCTCGGATTCCTCATCTGCAAACTGGGGATAATACAGTAGTAGTCCCTACGTCAAAAAATTGTTATGAGAATCAGAGAAATTAATCTATGTGAACACTTAGCATAGCCCTTGGCCTGTAGTAC
The DNA here is from genome assembly GCF_004115265.2 of Rhinolophus ferrumequinum. Lineage (NCBI taxonomy): Eukaryota > Metazoa > Chordata > Mammalia > Chiroptera > Rhinolophidae > Rhinolophus > Rhinolophus ferrumequinum. The sequence goes on along the minus strand of NC_046301.1, from coordinate 19,060,075 downwards.
GTGTTCTATAAATGATATTATACGTCCAGATATATATCTATATATCTACATATATATCTACATATATAGATATATATCTACATATATAGATATCGTCTGTTATCTACGATAGCAGCTTCACCAAAGCAGATATACTTGAATCTATCCCGGCATTGATTTAAGGCAGTGTTTCTCAGCTAGGGGCATGCCCAGGGGACAGTTAGCAAAGTCTGGGGAAAATTTTTGTTGTCACAACTGGGAAGTATATTGGCATCAAGTGGGTAGAAGCCAGGGATGCTGATAACATCCTATAATGTGCAAGACAGTCTCCCACAGCACATTACCCAGTCCAGAGTGCCAGTGGTGCCAAAGTAGAGAAAGCCTGATTTAAGAAATGCCTATAGACTCTAGTAGTACCCTAACTGTACAGTTCTACATGGATACACATGCACAGGCGTGAATGTTTTCAAAGATCAGTGCATAGCCAACGACTTCCTTATTAATGATCGATTACTAGAACTCTAACACTTTTATGATAGCAGGAGAAACTGTATTACCTGTGACACACAAAAACCTGAATTAACTTGTCAAGATAAGTTAACAGATTAGTGGTCTCCAGTGAATTGACATTTTATATATAATGCAGCAGCTGAGGGTGCGTGTTTTAAAATTAATTTTAAAATAATCTTCAAAACTTAAATTAGAAACAAACATGTATTAGAACCCCGAAGTATATCCTAAGGTTCCTTGAAACACTGGAAACCACTGATCTATGGTACCTTCCAGGTGCAAGAGTCTTTGGCTCTCCTTTAAGGTGAGGTAGTTAAGTAAAATTCTCATTGCTCTAGTTTTTTGATGTAGCTGTTGAGCATTCACAAAATTGCTAGATTCTGAAGTAAAAGTGAGAGCTCTGTCTTATTAAACTCGAGGAAAATGTCATTTTCCTTCACCAGAGGGAACTGACGGAACAGAAGCTGTCATGCTGCAGCTTGTTCCTCCTCTTCCATCCTCGTAGTCCAATCTTCACCAGCTTCTTTCCTACCAGAAAGCGTCCCTTACCTTCAAGTCATGCCCCACTCTTCCCTTCCTCATGAACAGTATTTAGTTCACTTCGGATTACTTATTTTGCAAAGCCCACCATCCAGCTGCTTAGAGTTGTATCCTGGAAGAAACTTGGGCTGTCTTGGAGACAGATTGGGGGATTTTCAACCAGAAGCCCTAGAGTCTAGCAGTTCTGTGATTTTTTTTGGGGGGGTGGGTGGGAATGTGGGGTGGCTCAGTCTGTTAACTTCTTGGGACCTTACTTTCCTCACCGATAAAATGAGGATAGTAATGACATTTACCTTGTGTGGTTGACAGAAGGATCAATGCCTGCGTAACTATTCAAATGCTAGTTGTATGCTTTATTAAAACAAATAATGGTCTTTAAGGAAGTTATATAGAATTTTCCTCAAGGAGGGGCGTTGTGCTCACAAGGAAATCTCCATGTGAACTGATGACACCATGCTTTAAAGAGGGTTTTCTTTTATAGCTCATTAATTCCTGCCTATTAGAATTGGAAGTGTGGAATCATTTTATCCCAGTGGCCATTCCATTCCTTTGCCATATTAGCCTTTATCTTGAATCCTCAAAAAGCTGATTTGTTTCCTTTGAATGGCTGCACAACTCCATTGAGTACATGAACTTACAGATATGAATCATCTGTGATCAGTGGCTCAGGTCCTAAAATGTTTAGAACAAACAGTTTGAGAAGGGGCCTCTTGATTAGTGGGGCTTCTTCACACCATTGGAGTATCTGGAAGCTTTAAGATACATACACAGAAATCAAGGCAGGTGCTGTGCAAGTCCTTTACGAATTGAGTTCTATGTGTGCACAAATCTTTTTGTTAGTAAGAATGAAGTCAAGACTATGTAGTGAGTCAGAAATGATTGCTTTTCTCTTAGCAATTTTCCCAAAGGAAAAGAAAACACTTTTAATTCCACCTTGCTCTGTAGAAAGACTGTGGGTTTTTAAACTTAAGATAATGAAAAACGATGGCAATTATTCAGTCATTAATTTTAAAATACAGGCTTTATGTACTGTTCTCAGTGCAAATGTTTCTGGTTATTGAAAGAAAGCAGGGTAGCCTTCATATTTCTATTTTTCCATTTTTGATTTCGACCCAAATGGTTGGGAAACTAAAACTTGAGCAAAGAAGTGTCTCCCACGTGGTTTTTTGACATGTCATTAGCCTTGTTTACATTTCCCCAACGCTTTACTCGTTTCATGCCATTCTTAGCGTTGTCAGGCTGAAAACCAGGTAGAAAGGGCCTTGCAAGTATATAATCCAACCACATCCAGCTTGCCTTGTTTTTTTAAGTGTCTTATTGAAGTTCTGTTAAATCCGGGGTGTACCAACAATTCTAAATAGCTTTCTTTTTTTCTTAAGTCTTAAGTAGCATGTATTCTGCCTAATGCTCCCAGAAGCTACTTACATCTTTAAAGGGCATCAGTATAATGGTTGCCCTCTCTTAGAAGCTGGGATTTGCTTCTAGGGCTGTAATAGTTTCTTATCTTTTTCCTAGCCTCACCTTAGAATTTTGAAACGTTTTAAAATAAAAGATGCAGCACTGAAGCATTTAAAAAATACACAAAAACCTAACCATTCACTTCATATTATTCCTTCCCAAAGAATTGAAGTTACAGACAGAACAGACCACACACCATTTAATCACTCTGCTATAACTAACTAGGATGATGTCGGAAAAGGATTTTATGAAGGGTTCTGGAAGAAAGGCTCAGGGCGAGAGAAGCTTTAGAAGGTAGTTAGCAAAACCCCCAGAAGCCGGAGAAATATGCTAAATAAACAAAGTCGTTTTAGGAGCTACCTTCCTAAAGGTTGGGAATACATACTTGTTGCAGATTGCTCTAGAGACTGTCTTGGTTCCCTTTGGTTCAGATTCTGATGACATTGTCCCCAAAAGGCTAGACTTTAAGCACTTTCCTTCAGGTCTGGACTCCTTTAGTAATGCTAGAGTCCAAGTGATTACTCAAAGACACCTCAGTGAGCGCTGTGGTGTAGGCAACAAAGCTTTTAACTTTATCTCTAAGGTCTTATCGCCAATCTAATGATGAGATCCAGGGAAAGCATTTCTGATTGCCTTTGGTGGAATATTTTGAGATTCTTAGTTTTTGTTTACCAGAGGTAATAGAAGAGTGCCAGTTGATGTCACTAATTTGTGGCCAATACATTTTATTCATTCAACAAATACAGATATTGAGCACCTACTATGTGCCAGGCACTGTTCTAGGCACTCGAGATCCATCCGCATTAAAACAATGATCATTGCCTTCATGAAGCACAGACCATACATGGTTAACGTAATAAATAAGAAAATTACATAGTATGTGATTAGTCCGTTTGGGCTGCTGTAACAGAATACCACAGGCTAAGTGGCTGGAACAACAGAAATTTATTTCTCACAGTTCTAAAGGCTGGAGGTTCAAGCTCAATGTGTTTCTCCTGAGGCCCCACTCTCCTTGGCTTGAAGATGGCCACCTTCTTGCTGTGTCCTCACATATGTCTCTCTTTTTATAAGGACACCAGTCATATTGGATTAGGACCCCACTCTAATGGCCTCATTTAATGTTCATTACCTCCCTGTCTCCAAATACAGTCACCGTGGGGGTTAGGGCTTCGACGTAGGGATTTGGGGGAGGGGAACACAATTCAATCCATAACCATGTGTTATCAGGAGATGAATATTTTGGGAAAAGGAAGATTAGGGTAGGAGAGATTGGGAGTCCTGTCGGAGTGGGGATTGCAATTTTGAACAGAGTGGACTTCATTGAGAAGGTGGTATTTTAGCGGACTTGAAGCTCAAGTTACATTCAATTGTTGTTACACAGCATGGGGATCAAAGATGGAGGAGTGGTGTGAGGGAGGGAGGTAAGGGACACAGGATGGCAGCCCGTGGACCTAAGTTCCAACCCTAGCTCTTCCTCCTTATGGTAGCAGAACTGCCAAATGTCATATTGGCCCTCTAGAGTCCAATTTCCAAATCGGCTGGTCTATGTGAACTTGTGATTCCAGAATATACATTCTTGGCATGAGATAGAAAGAAAGCTCATGCCCGTGTGTTGGCTGGGGACAGGGGCAGATAGGTGTTTGCTTTGGGGGATTTCTTCCTCGTATTTGTTCAGCAGGAATGGGCTTAAGGCTCATTCTAATAATCGTTGCTAAGAACCTTGTATTAGGATGAGATCTTCTTTCTCAAAAAACAAACACACCCAAAATAAGCAGCCTAAAATTCCTACTATGTGGCCCTTTAAAGGGGAGCAAGATGCCTGTGAAAGGGACAAGTGGTAAGAGAGGATGCTTGTCTTTCTTCTCGGTTTTTCCTGGGTAGTATGTAGCTTAGTGGGTGAAGGCCTTAGTGGGTACGGTGTGGCCAAGCCACAGAATCCATCCCATAATAGGCCAGTTAGCTCTGCCCTGACCACACACTCCACACCAATCAACCCTGCTAAAAATGGAAAAAGGACATAAGTGGAAAAACTGGTGAAATCTGAATAGAATCTGCAGCTTAGGTCATCGTAATGTGAATTTCTTACTTCTGACAACTGTACCATGGTTATGTAAGCTGTTAACATTAGGGAATACTGGGTGAAGGATATATGGGAACACTGCAAACCATCTTTGCAACTTCTCTGCAAATCTATTCCCAAAATAAACAATTTTTCATTAAAAATGCCCTTTGTGGACTTGGAGATGACTTGGGCTACAGACAGGAACCCAAAACACAATGCCAACGGCATGCCCCGCTGTTTGTGGTATATCTCTTAAGTGGCAAAAGTGGTATATCTCTAGTATGAGCTCTTCTCTCTGGCAAATTCTCAACCCTCACTTTTCACCCCACCCCAGGTTTTCACTCTGGGTATTGCCTCTGACACATGTTTATCATCAATATTTTATGGCAGAACAACTGCCCGAAGGCATTATTCTATACTAGGTTTAGATAGGGAGAGGACAAATAGGTCAGGGTGGCAGCATCATATCCAGGAAAGAAGACGTTGAGGGAAACCAAAGAGAAAATGCCCAAACACTTTGTAGGGGCAGCATTTCCTAAAATAGGATAGGTTTGAAAGATTCAGAAGCCCACATGATCTTGGAGTGTATTGTGTTTTTGTGCCCAGGGTCAGCCAATTTTGATTAGGCCATACTCCCTCCTGCTGTTAGCACAATATGATCGTGCATCCATCCTTCATGAAGTTGGGGGCAGCTAAGAGGGGGATTGGCCTTGTGTGTGTGTGTGTGTGTGTGTGTGTGTGTGTGTGTGTGTGTATAAAATCCCTTTTTTCTTTTGACAGCTGCAAATCAGAAGGAGCCCATGAGTCTTAACTTTAAAGTAAAAGAGGAGCCTAATGAAGAAGAGGCCCTCAGTGCCACCTTGCCTCGGTCCAGCTACGTATTCAGCCCGGAATCTGAAGTGCCAGCCCCAGGCATCTCTGAGGACACCCTTAAGCCCCAGGAAGGGAAGGGGAATGTGCTAAGGCGGGATGTGTCCGTCAAAGCAGCATCTGAACTGCTCATGAAACTATCAGGTAATTGATTTATTCTAAAATGTTCACATTCGGATCATTTCATTTGCAAACCAACGGGGCTGCTTCCTGCGTGGGTTATAATTAGCCTAATGGCGGCAGCATCACATTATTGTGCTGAATTCAGGAATGATTGGATTACTTGGCTTAACTACCTGTATTGTGTGTATGAGTGTGTTTGCAAATGCTAGCCGTGTACCTGTCCTGGTAAACACAGCCTTCTTTTTCTGGCTATGACTGCAAATTGTGGGAAAACACTACTGCGTCCTAAGATGACGTGGATCATAATTTTAAATGGATTCTAATGCTAGTCAAAGCACTTTTGCTAATTGATCAAAATATCTATCTTTTCTTAATAGAGAACCTTACATTTTTGTGCATTTATACTTTATATTCTTTAAGGGCCATTAAAAATATTTTTCTTCACTTAATAAGCAGTTGAGATGGCACTTGAAGTAATTACCAATAGAGTTGCAGTGAGATTTTAGGAATAGAAAATTTCATAATGGGATATTACAATAATTAATCTAAGTCCTTGAGATGAATGAATGCTTTTTTTACTAGTATCTGAATGTAATCCCAGCCTATCAAATGTTGGAAAAAATAGGTTATAATTTGAAATTCAAGTACTTTGGATTCTTTTCCACCAGTCTCCAGTCTGTCCCATCCCTTTTGGAACAGGAAAACTAAACATTTAGTGTCTTTTAAATTCAAAGGTATGACTTTCAGAACATAGAAAGAAAACTTGTGTCAATAAGAGTACTTACCAATTTATATCCCATCCTTAGTTTACTACTGCTTAAAGATAATTTTTAGAAACTATATTCAAAATGCTAAAATCAATCAAAAGCTGTTTTCAGTTTGTAACTTGCTGTGCTTAGACGATGAAAGCAAGATATGATTTAGCGGGGGCTCTTTCTTCCTGTAACTTCATGAACGATTCTGACTGTTTCTGGTTGACCAGTAAGTTGGAAGGTAAGACATTAATAGTGAGGAACTTAGAGTCATTAAATCAGAACAGATGAAATTCCTGTATTTGCCAGTTGGTGGGGTTAAGAATTCTTTCCTTTGGTGTTAATTCAGAACACACTGTAACTTCAGGGGAACACGATTTGTTAGAGACAACGTATACTACTACAATTATCACATCCTGTTGTAGCCCCATTTTTCTAAACTTTGCAATGACAGTGCAGCTTCTCTTATGTAAATGGGAGGTCTAGCAAGAGTGTGCTGATTGCTGAACACTGAAAGTTTTAAAAAATGATGTTCAAACCAATATATTTTCATATAGTTGATCCCTCCCTTCTGTGTCAGAAGGTCTCGGTGACATAGAGTCATCTGTCTGTTGATTTTCCAGTCAATTCAGAGAGGTCACACAGCTCTCTGATTCTTTTCTATAGCGTAAGCTTTCACAGCACAGTGATTTTAATTCTCTTCCGACAGTGACTCGTGTTCCCTCCTGATGGTAAGATGTTAGTATGTGATATTTCTGTTTCAGAGTTTGCTGTGCAGCCACTATTGTGAGCAGGGAAAGCTGGGGTGGCACCAAAATATAATATGCAAAAATGAGATTTCGGGAAAAATGTTCTTTCAGAAAACATTTTATCTTCTTAATCTGTTGGATGATGCTATTTGAGTCAATGAAGTAGGAAATCATGTCCTCGATAACGAGGCCCCTCAAACAGAATACAGCTAAGCAGCCATGCACATTTGAAGGTATTGGTGGACAGCAATGGCCTTTCTAAATGTTTATGTTGAGTTTTATTGAGTCCATGTGCTGTGGGGTTAAACGACAGTTTGAATGGATGACATGGTCGTCTTTCCAAAGGACATCTGTCCTGCTTTGTGGTGTGGAAGTGAAAATTTGTTTGAAGATTAAGATAACACTTTTTGCCCCAGCATTCAAGGTGCAAGAGACCTAGGTCAAAAAAATGCGTCCCAGGCCCTACCCTCTAGATGCTTATGTGTAGTCAGAAGAAATCCAAGGCAAGGAAATTCATTCAGTAAGTGGCTTGCACTTGGCACTTCCTACTTCTATGCCCTAACAGAGTGTGGTCAGGTAAACTGCAAAGAAGTTTCCACGTTAGTCCTAAAACTAGGCCTGTGACGTAAAAACAAATGTTTTCATTCCTAAGCTGCAAGGTAAAGAGGACTCACCCTTTAGTAGGTTTAAAGCAGATATTAGAGTTTGTAATCACGGATAGATCAGTGCTCTCAAAAGAAGGAAGATGTGAGGGAAAAACTTGCTGTGCTTCCTTTCCTCAAGTTGTAACTTTAGCAATTTCAGTGTTGTTGCCCTGAAGTCATCCAAGTACAGGGCTTGTCAGTTTCTTCAGATCCCCTTTTCCATGATATTCCCTGTCCTTCTGTAGTCAAGAGTAGTAATGCATTTCCCAGAGCATCTACACAGGTCAGTCAGAGCCGTTCCAGGTGCATCTCACCTGATACCCCAAAGCCTTACAGCAGGCATTCTTGTGAGCGGGAGTCCCTGCTGCTTCCTGCCGTGCTAATTGTCATTTATTGCCTTGTGTCCTGCTGGGGAAAATCCTGCTCAGAAAGAGTTGGGTGAGGAACGTACATCCCATGCATTATCATACATCTTTTTCCCTCTGTCAATTTAGACCCAAGGAATAGCTAAGATGTAGAATAAAAGGATTCTTCTTCTCTGTTACTTCATTCTTGGAGAATAGAAGCTGTGATCTGTAGTAGTTCAGGCCCTTTCAGCCTTTTCATTGAATTAATAAGAGGAAACAAGCCAATAATTTTGGCTGCTTTATTTCTAGTTTTCAGTTAATTTATGTGAATTCCCTAACAATGGATGTTGGGCACGTGGCCCAGTCAAATATCATGTGAAACTTTCCTTTGTGAAGAAACCTCTGTAGGTATATTGTTTTCCAAATTGACATTTGTGTTTTATGAGAAAAAACACAGATGAGTTAGAGACTAGGCTAAATTTTTCATTAACTGCGTGTTTGGGAAAATCTGAGTTTTCTTCCTTCCTGTGTCTCAAGTTCTATTTCCAGTTGTTAATTGGGAAGTCAAGTGCCTGACAGCTGGGCCAAGTACACTGATTACCATAAAGAAAGCAGCCCGCTCTGAGGAAAACACTGGATGCCTGCAACTAACTACCTGTTGTGATGTGACACCAGGCAGCCAAAATAATCAGACTTTTCTGCTAAGCTTATAGTTGCCAAAGATAATTCCCAGAAGTCTTGATTTAAGGAGGCCCAAAATTCCGAGGTTCAGTATGGAGGATAGGTAACATTAGGCAGACTAAGAGAATCAAGTCCCTATTAAACTCTGGTTTTGCAATGTCTGGTGACCTCGCAAACTGAGGGAACAGATGTGTTACCACAGATAAGACTGAGTGCTGAAGATGACACAAAATTTTATCTGCTCTGCTCTGTTGTACTCTTAAGAGAAGTCACTAGACTCAAAGAGATGAAGAAGTGTGCTCGTCTTCCTTTGGGGAGCCACATGGTTACATGGGAATGCAGATATAAAATGTACCGTGTAGCAACTATACACCAACAAATTAGACGATCTGGAAGAAATTGATAATTTTCTAGAAACATACAACCTTCCAAGGCTGAATCAAGAAGAAACAGAAAATCTAAACAGACCGATTACTACCAGTGAAATTGAATCAGTAATCAACCAGCTCAAGAAACAAAAGTCCTGGACCAGATGGCTTTACAGGTGAATTTTACCAAACATTCAAAACAGAATTATCACCTACTTTCCTCAAAATATTCCCAAAAATCCAGAAGGAAGGAAGGCTCCCAGACTCTTTTCACGAGGCCACTGTCACCTGATCCCAAAACCAGACAAAGACATTACAAAAAAAGAAAACTACAGGCCGATATCCCTAATGAACATAGATGCAAAAATCCTCAACAAAATATTAGCAAACCGAATTCAGCAATACGTTAAAAAAAATATATCACGTATGGTTGAACCTAGAAGTAGCAGATAAGAATTCCATTTAAAAATATGAATTGCACAAAAATAAGTAGCTGTGAAGTTGGAGTTATTCAGAAACATTATTGAAAAATTAAACATTTAAATGTATCTCACATGGTAAATAAATCTTCGTATTCAGACCTGAATTTGAAACACGTCTATTGGTTTTCTTATTTCTATGCTGAAAAACAGAAATGGAGTGGATTTATATTCATTTCTGATTTATATTCATTTATCCCTGCCTAGTCTTGGAGAGAAATATACATTATAATTGCCTCTTGTGGAGGAATCTGAGCAGGGCCTGGACTTGAAATACATAGTGATGTAGGGCTCAGGGAATCACCTAAGTAAGCTAGGGCTTCAGCTGGAGATATTTAGAAGCAGGTAAACTTGGGTAGGAAGAAGTTTGAAGATGAATTTAATTTCTGAGTGAACTGAAGCAGAGAGGAAAGGTACCTAAAGATTGACCTTATTAACAGTTTCAGTTAAGGCCCTTTTGATTGTCAAGAACAAATCCCCTTGAGCCAATTTAGGCAAGAAAGGAGCATTTAATAGAAGATGGGGGTTTGGGGTTGACTTATGGAACAAACCCCGGGGCAGGGATGCAGCAGGGCCTCGGTCCCCAACTGGAGCCAGAGGCTGGAGGACCGCATGGAAGCCAGGAGGCTCTCCCTCTCCACCTCAGTCCTGCTTCTCTCTGTGCGTACAGATGGACTTTTTGTTACCCAGCCACATGGTGGAAAACGGAAGTTGCCATCAGCCTCTGAGTTCAAAAGAGCAACTAATTTCTCAGTCCCAATTCCCGCTGATTGCCTCAGCTCCGACTGGGACCCACCAGTGGACACTTCAGTATCTAAGGGTAAGGGCATGTTGAGCAGACGTGGCTGCTGTCATGTAGGATGAATGAGAGGAGAAAAATCCCCAGAAACCCACCTAGGGTGGGCAAGAGTGAGGGTGCTGTGAGACCAGCAAGAGAAACAATATGGAGGAGCCGCAAACGTTGAGGGGCAGTCGTTACTGTTATTGAAATGTTAACTGTGAATGTGTGTTGGCCTGTGGGTGATGTTTACCTTTCCTTTCTGGTAGACTCTCGGAGAAGTCCTGCCCAGCCTGGACTCTGCCTAGCCAGCCCCAACTCAAGACGTGCTGAAGGCAGGCCTTGTCAATCAAAGTGTGGTTCCCCACACCTGCAGAATCAGCATGTGTTGGGGAGGATAGAGAAGTACTAGAAATGCACATTCTTGAACGCTACTCGGGACTTAAGGTTTTGAGAAGCCCCACAAGTGATTCTGACAGCTATGTTTTGAGAAGCACTGAGCGGAGGAAATGGTTAAACTAGAGAGATAAGTGTTTGTTTGTTTTTGTCCAGCTGAAAAGAATGCCTTAGGCTGATGCTGATAAAAGAACAAAGCTCTATTAAATGTACACTTTACTTTTCAGAAAGAATCATGTCTCTTCAGTGGCGATTCTTTTTTATTTATTATGAAATAATGGTACCTGGGAACCTTTTTTAGAAGGACACATGTACCTAATATATCAAGAGGATGTTATGGACCTCAGATAATACTACTGTTTTCAGTGTTTTTTGCTATTTAATTTCATGATTATTCCTCGGCAATGCTGGCATTCTTTTAGCAGGAAAAAGCAACCCCCTCGCCCCCTACTCCCTTTCCCCAACAAATCAGACCATGTCAGGGATCTTCTGTTCTAAAGAATTCCTTGAAATACGTTAGAGATTTTAGCTAAATAATTTCTCAGGGCAAAAGTTATTCATTGTTCTATTTGGTATGTCTCCCTTGGAAAAGTATAGTGTATTAAACTTTATAAGCGATAGGACTTCAGTAATCATCCACAAGGCTGGAACATAGGTGTTTTAGTTTTATATTAATGTCATCTCACATTTGCCTCCTTCAAACTTACCTAATTAAGGCGCGAGCAATGGAGGCCCCACTGTATCTGCTACCTTGTGATTCTACCTGCTTCCGTACAGCTGAGTGTAGAGCTCATGACTAAAGTGAACAGGTGGACATGTTAGCAAAGCCATGTGAAAGAGTTTAAGAGTAATTTAGAATCATCAGTAGAAAAGTACCTCTTTATTTGATTGTCTGTTTATCCCCTTGTCATACGTGGTACTGAAGATGTTGAGAGCAAAAGGCTGTCAAAACGGCACAGTCTAGTCCATCTGAAACGGAAAACTACTTTTTTGTGTGTCAACTTTTTTTATGAGCACCTGGAGAAATCTGTTAAACCCAGGACTCGACTTTTCTAAGAGTTTTTATATTTTAGATTGTTCTGTTTTACAGGGAACATCTAGCCTGATTTTTAAAAGCATCTTTATTGAGCTATAATATACATGCCATAGAATTTACCCACTGAAAGTGTACAACTCAGTGGTTTTTAGTATATTCAGAGGTGGGCGGGCCACCATCACCATATCTACTTACAGAACATTTTAATTGCCCCAGAAAGAAACTCTACCCATTAGCAGTCATTCCTTCTCCTCCCAGTACTACCCTCCCCAGCCCTAGGCAACTACTAATCTACTGTCTGTCTCAATAGATTTGCCTGTTTTGATGTTTCATATAAATGGAATCATACAATATGTGGTCTTTTGTAACTGGCTTGTTTCACTTAGCATAATGTTTTCAAGGTTCATCTATGTTGTTACATGTGTCTGTACTTTATTCCTTTTTATGACTGAATGATATTCCATTGGATATTACTAGAATGGATACAAGAATAATATAATAATTAATTTCATACATGGTATAAATGGATATACCACATTTTGTTTCTCTGTTTATCTGTTGATGATCATTTGGGTTGTGGCCCAACTTTTGCTACTATGACCATTCCTGTACAAGTCTTTTTGTGGACATATGTTGTGTTTTTCTTGGTATATAGGTAGCTAAGAGAGGAATTGCTGGGTCAAGTGGTGACATTTTGAGACACTGCCAAGCTCCCAAAGCAGCCACACCATTTTATTTCCCTATCAGCAATGTATAAGAGTTCCAGTTTTTTTCCCATTCTTACCAAAACGTGTTATTGTCTGTCTTTTTTATTACAGCCATCAGACTGGGTGTGAACTAGTATTTCATTGTGGTTTTGATTTGCATTTCCCTGATGACTAATGGTATTGAGTATATTTTCGTGTGCTTATTGGCCATTTATATATCTTCTTTGGAAAAATGTTCAAGTCCGTTTCCCACTTTCTAATTGAATTGTCTTTTTATTTTTAAGTTGTAAAAGTTCCTTCTACATTCAGGGTCTGAGTTCCTTATCAGATATGTAATTTGCAAATATTTTTTCCCATTCTGCTGATTATCTTTTCACTTGCTTGATGGTGTAATTTACAGCACAAAAGGTTTTAATTTTGATATAGTCCAATTTATCTCCCTTTTCTTTAGTTACTAGTGATAATTATGGCATTATCACATTTTCCATAATTACAAAAATTGTGTAAAAATGCAGACTTGTTTAATATTAAAATAAAAGCCTCTCTTTACTTAATATTAGCACAGTATTTAATTTTCAGATATAAAGCCTATGAAACCTAGTTTATTGACTAAATACTGTCAGGGTGGAGTTGACCCTTCTGAGTTCTGCATTTGTATATAGCATTCTGTACTTGAGCCGATGGCAAGGAATATTTGTATGTCAAATTTTTTTAAGTGACTCAGAATGAATATGACTGGCAATGGGCTTACAACTAACTGGACAGGTGACTTCCCTCATTGCCATATGTATCCTAAGCAAACAGGATATACCGGGAAGTTAAATCTAAGTAAGGAATTAGGCTCTTTTTTTTTTTTTTTTAGGGCTTAAAAACTCAGAATTGAAGGTATTTGGAGTGCGAAAACTATCTTATACAAACAGGGAATAAATCACTTTAATAAGATAAAAATGTGACATGTTTATATACCCAGAGAATTCTTTTCTTAAAGGTCTAGATCTTGTGCAGCTCAGAGGATATGCAGCGGTGTTATTTACCGGACCGTTTAGGCAGGAGGGAATCAGAAATAGCTGTTTGCTGTTCCAGAAAGGCCATTCTTTCCCCAGCAAGACGGGGGGGACTTGCATCTGACAGGCTCCCCCACCATTGACTGATGTTACCCTAGCTCTTTGGCTAGTGAGCACCCCCCTATTTATTTTGTAACGTCGTACACGGCCACAGACCTTTGAACCCACACACCTGAATGGCTATTGTTGCTCTCCGACTTCATGTGGGGCACTCTTCCAGCTCACACCCCCAGGGTACTGCCCCTGTGCCCCCCTTTCCTCTCAGAGCTGTCGCCCATCCGCCACCCTTTTGCTTTCTTGACCCGGCTTCCTCCGCCTCCCTCACGGAGGACTCCGAAAGGCCAGACTCAAAAGGGCTCTTGTTTTATTATCTTCTCCCTGTTGCATAGCTGCATATGTTAATGTAGCCACGAAAATTTGTATTGGCTTGTGTTCCCAGAAACCAGGCAAGAGCTCTGAAAGGAATTCCGTGTGCTCCACCTTCATTAGAGATTCCTTTTCTGTTTGGCTGGACTGGGGGAGGGAGGGGTTTGATCACAGCTGTAAGGCCGAAGGTGGAGCTGTGGAGGGGTGGGGGGGGGGAGGCTAGGGTAGGGCATGGAGGAGCGGGTTCAAGATACACCTTTGCGATGTTGAGCCAAAGAATTAAGGACACCTAGGAAGTGTGTTGCAGGGGGATAGTGTGCCCTCCTTCTGTATTCCTGTGTCGTTTTCTCTTTCTGGTATAAATGATTATACATGTTACTTTATCCACAACACAAACTTGTGGCACAGAGAGGCCTTTAGCAGATACTACTTGGTGGGGACGCCTCTAAGAAGCTTTATTTTCTGAAGGATCCAATTGCAGTGTGGATGCAGATATTTGAGTAACCAGTCAAACATTCTGTTCCATTTCTCAGCCAGAGGATAAATGTCCCTGCCAGGTAGAAGCTGTGTACCTTATTGGTACATTCGAATAGTCTGCACCACTCTAGCCTTTTATGGTTCCTCCTCCCAGACTTTTTGGCTATGGTGTTACCCCAGTTATGGTCTTGTGAGGAGCAGCACAACCATTATTTTTCTCAACGAGAGATCTAAGACATTCTCATTCCGCAGTGGTTTTTCTTTTCATCGTCATGTTGACCTTTCACCTTTAACTTAGTCATGTCAAAGAAGGGGGACATTTGCATGTGTAATTAAACCCCGTGTATCATGTGCCTACCTTGGTACACACTGGTATTGCAGACCTATCTCTGGAGAAGGGAATCCTCTCCCCACTGCCAGGTAGGCTGTGTGCTGTGGCCACGTCCCGCTCAGCATCTGTGAGCGCCGGACGATGCACACAGTTTGAGAGTGATGGGACCAATTCCATATTAACCCGAGAAAGGAGCGCTTTCACGAGAACTGTTTGTCCCTTGTGGCCTCTGTGATTCTTATCCACAGCACACACTGTGGCACAAACAGAGAGGCCATTAGTAAATATTATTTGATGGCAACATCTCTAAGAAGCTTTAATTTCTGAGGGATCACAGGAAGACAAAGGATTGAAAAGCAGTATTTTTATCACAGTCTGGGGACCTCTGGCTTTCTTTCTGAAGGGATCTGGGTATCCCCTCCTCATAATTCTTCTGTTTGCTCCACCCATATGTATTTTCCCCGTATGTGAGCCATCCTGAGTTTGTGCTGGGAGTTGACTGACTTCCTGTTTTCTAAATATGGGACAGCACTTTTCCTGGTTTCCCATGGCTTGCCATATGCTTGTATCATTTATCTCCACAGCTGGAGAAATGAGAGAGGTGGTAGGATACACATGTGACCCACCACATTTTATCTTAGGTCTAAAATAAGGTGGTGAGGGTCACTGTTCAAAGAGTAAGTTACAAAGTCATCTTCTTAACTTCCTACTACTGCCGTCCTTATCCCCGTAAGCACGCAGACATATGCGTGCAATTCCCTATGTTGCTACCAGAAATCCTCTTACTGCTTTGGAGTCGGGACATTCCTGGGGACAGCCTCACTGGAAGCTTCCTGTGGTCCATATACGTGTTGCCAAATATACACTTAATAGCCCCTGTAATAGAGAGGGAGGGGGGCCCCAGCAGAGCTGAAGGATTGATGAGGACTAATGGTGACATTGCAAGGCGTTGGGGGACTTCTTCTGAGAGTGGAATCATCAGGCCGCGACCTATGTGTTTGACTGTCGGTAGGAACCTTCGCTTGGAATTCATCAGTGCTTATTTAGCCAGTATATTCGGTAATCTGTAGATAATCCTTATTTTTCTTCTGTGCTTGTTTTTTTTTTAAGAGTTGTAGGGAATAAAGAAGAAAACAGAGGACTAGGAAGATAATGTAATCAAGACAGATGGTTATCTTTTTTCAATTACTTGTGCGAAAACCTTCTGCACTCCATTTATCCCATCTGAATACTGTTGAAAATACTTTCCCCTAAAACATTGTTCCCATTAGAACGCTTTTCCTATCTGACTCTGTCTTAACTTCCTTGGAGACACCCAGAGCTTGAGTCCTCATCCTGTGTGTGGCCATGAGTGTGCAGGTATTACTAGGACCCGGTTCTCAGTGGAGGGGTGACCTCCTCCTCTGTTTTCTTCCTCTTCAGCACCTGCTCCAGAGAGGACACAGGAACAGAGAGAGGAAGGGAAATTACACTGAGTCACTTACGCTACTTGTGAGTAGCTTTGATGTAAAACCATTTGGAAAAGAAGGTTGAAATATAGCCAAAATACATTGTAAGGATATGTATGGACTCTGTGTCTCCAAAAACCGTGGGGTAAAATTAAGAGCCCAGAGGTATCATTTTTTTACCATCAGATGGTCCCACCCTCCGTCCGTGGACTCCCACAGGCATGGTACTAGAAACAGGGCCCTATCGAAGGGAAAGCCTCATTTATCATTGGCTATTAGGGCTTGATTTTTGGCAAAAGTACGCAAAGATTTCTGGGTGGTTAAATGAACCCTATACTTTAGCTTTCCTCTACTTTTCATTCTATCTTTCCATTTATTTTCTATGGTCTTCCTTTTTTTCCCCACTTATTCATTCATACAACAAATATTTATTGAGCTCCTACTATTTTCCAAGCCCCCTTTGGGCATTAGGGATGCAAAGATGAACAAGACAGTGTGTTCTGCTGCATGAAACCTACATTCGCTTCCCATCCCATCTCTTGGTACCCATTTCTCACTCTAGTTAGTGCTGGGTTCTAGTCTCTCTTGTTATGTGATGCTATGTTCTCTGCTCCATGCTTACCAGCTCCTCCTGGCCGGCTAGAAACATCGACCAATGGGAGAGAAGTAGTAAAGACCTCTGGACAGAGATGCATACACTTGTAACAGGATTCAGTAATATTTAGCATCACCTAAGAGAAGCATTTTAAACTTGTCTGCATATACTAAAGCCCTTTTACCATCTGTTAGTGGAAACTGCTTAAAAGTTTGGTAAAACTCCCAGTGATTGAAACAGAACTCTTTGCTTGCTCCTGCCTCTCCTTGGGCATTAAGGACTCCCTCTGTCCTTCTCCCCCTTTTTTGTGCATAAAGCAGCGGTCAGCTCATCACTTGATAGAGATGGACATTGCTTGTTGGTAATTTTTTATGTCACCAGGAATTCTATTGAGTCTTTCAGGAATTTGGTTTTAAACCTACGCGTACACAACCCACTCCCCCCCCCACGCCCCCCTCCAGCATTCAGGTTCATGGAAGAATATAGAAAAGCCTATTAATCACAACAAATGAGGTGAACAGAGCTTAGATTTATTAAATGGCAAAGGATAATGATGTTAAATAGCTAAGGTTAGATCAGATACAAGAATTGACCCTATTCCTTTTCTTTTTTTAATGGGAGACAAGAAAAGTATGTTCTAGACATTAGACGAAAAATAGGTTAATTTTTTTAAAATGAGATCATTTGGAATGTTACCAAATGGCAGACATACAGTTTAAATGCACCTCTTTAGCTAATTTCTAGGGAAATCATCAAATGAAAAGAAAACAAGATGATTGGGAGAGGTTTTGCATTAACACCGGGACACTCAGAGTTCACCGGATAATGACTGAAGCACTCATCAGTGCTGGTTGGAGACGCTGACTTCTCAGCGCCTCCAATATTTTTGATTGTCGTTTGGACAGAAGTGAAATGGACAGAAGTGACATGTGGTGGACGTATTCTGATTTGCGATCATCGTCCACGTGACCTGTCTGACGGACCTTCCTCTAGGTCACGTGAATCTCCCCGGTAGTCTAATGCCAGGAGCATCTTACCCAGAATTACGTCCAAAACTTGTGCTGCAGCCTAGGGTGCAGTTTTGTCGTGAGTCTGAAAACATTAACAAATGCCCAATTGTCTCAGGCAAGGACCTGTTGCACCGTTGGCTGGTACAGGGATTGCAAAGACGGATTAAAAAAACCGACAGAAGAATATAGCGTCATGTACTTTGCTCTGACAGAAAATATGTTTCTGGCATCCCTGAAAGGGAGCTTCCAGGTCTCACGAACTCTTTATTGCCTTTAAAGTTCAAGTGTCATTTTTTTAGGGCATTATCTGTTCCTTGCAGATTCAGAACAATTAGTGAAATGGAACACCTGGGGCTGCTCATTTTGTGTTTTTAAAAACTTGATTCTAACTTGACCCCCTGCTTACTTCTAATTGTGAATTCTAGTGTGCATAGCTGATTCTTCAGACGTTTGTTAATTGTCCTTCCTAGGTCTCCAGGTAGTGCACTGATATACAGGGAAAACGCTAGTTTACGGTTTTGGTGATTCGATTCAAAAGGTCAATTCTGATCAAGTATCTTTGAACTGTGGGGTGTATGTGTGTGTGTGTGTGTGTGTGTGTGTGTGTGTGTGTGTGTGTACTGGAGGTCATTATAGGGCTCTTCTGTTGGAAAATACTGTTTTTTTTCAGTTGGGGCATGGGGGAGTTCAATTTCCTGCCTTACACCGTTTAGCACCCCTGCCCTCAACTGTGCCTGTTATCCTATAATCCAGAGACCATGCGTTTTATCCATTCCAGAGAATAAATTTCCCATTCCACTGTTCCAACAAGAGGGGCTGGAAAGTGCTCTTCTTGAAGGTTCTTGTATAGTACCGTGTTTCCCCGGGAAATATGACCTAGAGCGGACCATCAGCTCTTATGTGTCTTTTGGAGCAAAACTAATATAAGACCCAGTCTTATTTTACTATAATATAAGACCAGGTATAATATAACGTAATATAATCTAAATAAAATACCAGGTCTTATATTAATTTTTGCTCCAAAAGATGCATTAGAGCTGATGGTCTTGCAAGGTCTTATGTTCGGGAAACACAGTATGAGATCTAGAAAAAAATCTGCTGTGCCACTGTTTTCTTTCATGGAGAGAGTTTCCTCCTTTCCCCCCAGGAACAGATGGCCAGTATGTTCAGTAAGGAAAGTAGGTGACTGACCAGAACCTGTGTTGTTGCATCTCTCTGGGGTGTGGCAGCATGCGTGGGAAAGCCTCCCCCTTGGATTTCATTCCGCACAGCAGGACTAGGGAGATTTTCCCCGTGGAGGACACTGGATTCTGAGCATTGTGCAAATGAACCAAGGGCCACACCATAGAGAAAAGTGAAATTTCATATACAACTTCCCATGGAGAAGCCTATAACAATCCAAGATTTTAAAGCACACGAAACTTGTCTCAGTTTGCATGTGCCTCTGTTTCGTGTGATAGCTCCTAGAGAGAAAGACAGAGAAAGAGGAAAGGAAGGGTAACACTCAGTATCTAAGCATCTGGTTCTTAATTCTCATCACAAGAATAGAGAGCTACATCATCCCTGTTCCTGGGGACCTAGCTCCCTACCTTAGGGTGAGGGAATGGCTTTGCTCTCACACTGTTTCTCTCTGAGAAGATAAGAGTCCGATCGATGCAGTGTCAGACTTCTGTGGAATAACATTTCCATGTCTGCCTCCATCCTTGCCTTCGCTCTAATAGGTCTGGGGCTTGGTCTCTCCTGGTGCCACCAAGGAAACCCAGCCCAACTCTTCATTCCATTTTGATTTTGGCAAGGGCAAAATCAAGTAAGAGAAAGCAAAGGGAGAAGGCAGCTCGCCTTTATCAGATGCCAGCGAGTGCCAGGTCCTGGGATAGGATGTTACCATGTAATCTCATTTCTTGTTTCTGGTCGTTTGTTTCACTTCACTTCACTTCCCCTTGGCCTGCATTGTTGTTTGCAAAGTGTTAAGGAATAAACCCAACACCGACAG
This sequence comes from Rhinolophus ferrumequinum, assembly GCF_004115265.2. NCBI lineage: Eukaryota > Metazoa > Chordata > Mammalia > Chiroptera > Rhinolophidae > Rhinolophus > Rhinolophus ferrumequinum. The sequence continues at coordinate 19,040,312 of NC_046301.1, read as the reverse complement.
GAATCAAGTTTCATACCTGGCTGGTATTTTTATGCCCAACCATCTTTGAGGATGGCAAGTTAGAGATGAAAGATTTCTAATTTATCTGACGGGAATATCCCTCTAGAATGTGAATTGTTTCCATATGGCACAGCTGGCATTGCTTCTAGAGGCTTTCGAAGCTTCTCGTTACTCTAAAATGCTACTAGTTCAGGATCATGACAGTGAGCAGTCTAGAGAGAGAGTGGTCACTTATTAGTTTATTTCAGTGCCATCGCCAGTGCTTTATCCTTTCATATTTTGTCTTTAAGTTTAGAGCACGTATAAGTATCTATGGCAGATTGAGGGATCGGGAAAGGGAGCATAGCATTACACGCGTATTGTGCGCAGTGCTCTTTAGGTGACGAGCATACATTAAGTGTATTGAGTGTGCCAGGCCCTGTGCAAAGTCTTAGGGATGAAAGATGGATAAGAATGTAGTGCTCCCCCAAGAGTTCAGTCCAGAGGGAACACGAGTCTGTAAATAATAATTGCAGCACACCACAGTGTTTGCAAGGTCTATACAATCTAGACGTATGACAGAGCAGCGTGCCAGTCGGGAGAGAGAAAGGAATGCTGCTCACAGAGGGGACATCTAAGTAGTTCTGAAATCTGAATAGGGTATTGTTGGGAATTTGAGAAGGGAATAAGGTGAGAAACCACCTGGCATGTCCAGGCAACTGGGATGTTTCAGTGTTGCAGGAGCGTGAAGGCAATGGAGGAGTGCTGGGAGACGATGTTGGCAGAGTGGGGCTGGGACTGGACGAAGAGAAGGAATCATTGTAAGCCGACAGGAGCCCAAGGGCAGGATGCAGGAGCGGGAAGGAGGAGCCTCTCACGGTGGTGCCTGTGATGCCTCTCCCCTTCTCTCTGGGTGTCCAGGGCACACACCATGCTGGAGTAGCCCCTCCCCACCTCTTCTCCTCACTTTTCTTTCTCCTCCTAAGAGTAGATGGTAACCACCCCACCAACTGCACTGTAACGCCTTCCCTCGCTGATCTCTCCAGTCCCCTGATTCAGATGACTTCTGATCTTTGTGTCACTGGTGATTCTTCTCTTACCTCCACTTCCTGAAGAAATCACAAATACTTAGCCAAAACAGAACTGGAAATTTTCCTCTGTATTTCTCCCCAACCCAACTTTTCTATTTCCCTACACCTATTAATAGCAGCTTCCAAATCACCAGGCTTAAAAGTCATAGAATTATTATTTTTTTTTAAATCACACTACCTTTATCCAGGCCATATACAAAGTTTCTTCATAATTTCTCTCACATTGGTCTCTTCATTCTTAATTCGGACCCCTGGTAAGTCCACCACCAATTTCTCCCCATTCAACCTCTGGAATTTCTTGTGAATCTTTTCTGTTCTCATGACCATCGATTCAGGCCCTCATTATCTCCTTGCCTAGATTACTACAATAAGCTCCTAGCAACTCCCCTCATTTCCATTTCCTCCCATTCCTTCAAAGTGCCACTGTCAGTTGGTCTTCTGCAATGCAATCTGACCACGTGACTGCCCTGCACACACCTTCCGGTGGCTGGCTCCGGGCTCCCTGTCCAGTACGAGCTTCTGGGCCCAGCACCTGAGATTCCATATTTCTGCCCCTTCCTACCTCCCCAGTTTTGTTTCTCTGCAATACAACCTGGCACTCTTTGCAAAACAATATGTCAAGTGGAAGGTTTGGCGTTGGCACCAAGGTTACAGCAGGAAGAATTTAAAAAAGAACAAAATACACTTGGCATAGAGTCAGAAAGTAGAATGATGGTTGCCAGAGGTTGATGGAAAGGGGAAATGGGGAGGGAGTGTTTAATGGGTAGAATTTCAGTTGGGGAAGATAACACATTCTGGAGTTGGATGATGGATGGTGGTGACGGTTGCACAACAGTGTGATCTACTTAATGCCACTGACCTGCGCACTTAAGCATGGTTAAACTGGTCGCTATGTGTCTTTTAACACACACGCATACTCTCAATCTCTCAATCTCTCTCTCTCTCTCTTTCTCGCTCCCTCTTGGCCAAATTGAGAGAACATAACAATGAGAGGTTATTGAAGCTCTGATACCCCCAACTGCAGGGTGGAGGGGGTGGGGGAAGTAGTATCAGCCCCTCACCCCAAATCTAGAGAGCATGGCTGAAGGAACACCATCTGGGAAGTTTGTCATGTGTTTTCCTCAGTTGGGGAGCCTGGTGGACTGGGGCCTGACGTCTGCCTGAGAAATCTAGAGGGTGAGAAGTGGTCTGGCCAGCTGTTTTGGTGGCTGAGTGAAAGGGAGTTGCTGCTGTGCTGAATGGGGCCTGAACTTGCCCTTTTGTCTGATCAGATAAGAGGCAATTGTCTCCTGTGGCCCCGACATAGATCAAAATTCCCACAAAAGGGTTGGCACGGGTATTGATTTAAGTGCTGTCCAGTGGGGCTGCCTAGAGAATTGATGGTACCTCAATACAAAGGGAAATGGGAGTGGACAGGTGGGTTCCTAGGGGCAGTGCAGGAAATAAGTGACCCCAGGCAAGAGGGAGTTCATCCCGGTAAAGGGAAGTGCAGGGGTTAAAGGTCTCTGAAGATCCCATGTGCAAATCCCATAAAGGCCTACTGGCCTCAAGAAGGTAAAACCATTCTAGAACTGGAGAGTGAAGTAAGACCTTTCTTATCCCCTCAGCTCTACTGCCTGCCCCCTCCTTCTCTAGCCCTTCTCTGGGGTCTGAAAGGCAGCTAGTGTGTTGAGGAGAAGCCACAAAACAGGGAGAACGTGCTCACCACACCCTCCCTCCCTCCGCCTGTAATAGGCAACCAGCAGACTCTTCTAGAAAGCGGGAAGGACTTAGTTTCAAAGGAAGGTTGAACTGTGTGTGAGCACGTGGGACTGGGCTTTCTAGATTGTGAATCAAGACTGGTTTGCTGTTTAAAGGGTCTGTAAGGCTTTGTATCATCTAAAAATTATCAGGTATGGGCCTGCCTGAGTTTTCACCTAGGGAGAAGGGAGGAACTCTTAGGTTTAAAGAGACAATGGAAAACAAAAATCGAGTTGCTTTTCTGTTTACCCCTATGGGTCCTGCTTATTCAAGCTACCAGTTCCACCTCTCAGTACTGGCCCTCCAGCCAGACCAGACAACATGATATTCCCTGAACACGCCAGATAGACTACAATTCCTCCTCTGTGCTTTGGTTCAAGGTCTTCCTTGATGCCTCTTCCCACACTGTATTTTAATTTTACTTCTTGCATTAGAGGGATGTTTTTACTTGTCTAATCATTCATTTGGATTTAAATTACGTCACGGAAGGAACCACGTCTTATTCATGTCTGTGTCCCACACATCACCTACCACAGTACTTAGCTCACAGGAGACATTTAAACAAGGTACTAGAGTGACCGAATAACTGATGAATGAAATAATACAGTTTGATAGCTAGTATGTGTTATGTTTATGAAGGCCGAAAAGACAGCATTATTGCTCATTGCTTTTCCCCTTCTATTGCCAAGCTGAGACTGAATAGGGCTTATTGGATTCACGGACCAACTCTTCGATGCTGTCAGCATACACAGTGTTCTAAACACTTCAAAAGAGGACATACCAGCTTTTTATGGGTGTATATAAATGATTTTTAAAAAATTAGGTAAATAACAAAATACCCATATTTTTCATAGAAAAATTACAAAATATAAATAAGCATCGCAATAAACAGTCACCTACAACCCACCTCCCAGGCATAACCTACTGTTAACCATGGTCTCTCATCTTTTTCCATGTGCGAGTTTCTTTCTTGGAATAGCAGGATAGGCCGCTTCGGGTAAAATTAATATTTGTCCTGTTACTGTAGGAAGAGATTCTGATTCTAAAAGGATTTACAATGTGTGTGGAGAGGGAAGACGATGGGAAAGAATCCTGGATGTGTAGACAGGTCCCTGGGTGTGGGAGTCAAAGCTAAGTCAGTGAAATGATTCATTCAACCATTGTTATGTTAGGACGCCCCAAGCTGAAGGGCGAGAGCTGGCCTGGGGACCAAGTAGAGTCTGTAGGAGAAAGCCTGTTCCCAGGTCAGCCTGCCTCCTGTATCCTAGGCCAGCCTGTCCAGGCACCTGGCCGAGGTGGTGATGAATATGCCAGGGAGCCTAAGCTAGAATTTTAGAAGAGCTTTTTCTTTCTTCTTTAAAGCTGTGGGTGCTTGTTTAAATTTGGGGGGGTGAGGATTGAAAACTAGACTGTGGCAGAAACCTTAGAGCAGTGGTTTTCAACTAGGGTGACTTTGACCCCCAGAGGACATTGGCAAAGTCTGGAGTTATCTGTGGTTGTCACAACTAGGGGGATGGTGTTACTGGCATGTACTGGGTAGAGAACAGGGAGGTTGTTAATCACCTGACAATGCACAGCACAGTCTCTCACAACAAAGAAGTCTCTGGCCCCAGATGTCAACAGTGCTGAGGGTGAGAAACCCTGCTTAAAATAAAGGGAAGAAAACACTTGGCAGTAATGCCTGGAACAGCAAGGACTATAAAAATATTTATTGTATTATGTCTCACTTGCCCATTGAGATGTCATTTGGAAAACTCTTCTCCATGAGACACCGGAGTCTATCAGATAGATGAAGAATACTAAAGGGTTTTATCAGTGGTCAGTGTTTTGTATAGTTTCGAAAGGTTAAGAGTTGTCATAAGAAAGGGCAGAGAGCACTTCATGGAAATTATACTCGAAATTATCCTAAGTAGCTTTAAAATTGGATTTCATTAAATTCAGTGGTGCAAATAGCCAGGTGTTTTTTAATCCAGGAGCAAAGCTGGGGAAAGGTGTGTGTGTGGGGGGGTGGGGTCGGGGGAGAAAAACAATGGAGTTTCTTTCTAGTTCTGCTCTGTATGTTGTTGAGGTTTTCTTTTCTAAATGGATCTGTTTCTAGTATTCTTTTGTGTTTGTCTTCAGGCTTGGGAATGACTTGCAGGGTTCAAAGACATCATTATGTACCTGTGACAGTGACCCCACTGTTTATTTTCCAAATAAAAGAACTTTGAGGGAACACAAAGAGGGAAACCTGTGTTGTGAGTGCACCTAGGGGTGATCCAGCTGGGAGACAGGAAGCCTATCAGGTCAACAGATTCCCTAAGGGGGCAGGAGGCGAGGTCAGTCCTCAAGGAAGAATCAGGTGGACTGGAAGTGCAGGCACAGAAGCTAGGCGTGTAACTCACAAAGCATTTTGTGGGGGGTTTTTTTAGCATGATTGAATCAATGAACTTGGTTTTTGTGAGCTTCGCGGACATACAGAGAAAAAACAGCTTGGTAGAGCTAGGGGGAGGAGGAAGGGATCTAAATTAAATATAACAGTTGCCGGCAGTTTAGTTGCTGACAAACACAAGTCATTTTCCCTGAGAAGCATGTGTAATATGTCAAGAAGAAAAAAGAACAATTAGCACACTTTGCATGAAAGCTTATTGATACCACCACATTAATGGTAAGCATTAAATTAAAAATGTTTCTCTGTCGTCTTTACTGCAAATCAATAAACTATACTTGTACTTGACTTTCACCTGTCTCATACTTAGCAAGGAATGCATCATTTTCTCTGACCACCCAGCTCACAACAATGAGATTTCCCCTTTTACATCCCATAGATCAGCACCTGCTTTATATTTTTTCTTATTGGTATCTATCTATCTGTCTATCAATCTATCTATCTATCTATCTATCTATCTATCTATCTATCTATCTATCTGTCATCTATCATTCATTCACCCATCCATCCATCCATCACAAATTCACAAACTTGGGAGCTTAAAATAACAGAAACGTATTCCCTCATGGCCCAGGGATGGAAGTCTGAAATGTGAAGGCTCTTAGGGGAGAACCTTTCCTACCGCTTCCGGTTTCTGGTGGCTCCAGGCAATCCTTGGCTTGTGGCTGCATAACTTTAGCCTCTGTCTTAGTCTGTTTGGGCTGCTATAAGAGAACGTCATAGACCTGGGAGGCTTATAAACAACAGAATTTTCGTCCTCACAATTCTGGAAGCTGGGAAGTCCAAGATCAAGGAGTCCTAATATTTGGTGTCTGGTAAGAACCCTCTTCCTGAGTTGTAGACTGGTGTCTTTTCACTGTGTGCTCACATGGCAGAAGTGGCAAGGGAGCTCCCTGAGGGCTTCTTTGTAAGGGCACGAATCCCATTCATGAGGGCTTCACCCTCACGACCTCAGCACCTCCCAAAGGCCCCACCTCTAAATACCACTGGGGGTGAGGATTCAACATATTAATCTGGTGGGGGGACAAACGTGCAGGCGACAGCACTGTGTCTGTCCTCACGCGGCCTTTTCCACTGTGTCTGTGTCTTGTCCCCTTCATCTCTTATGAGGACGCTTGTTATTGGATTTAGGGCCCACTGGATAATCCAGGATGATCTCATCTTGAGATTCTTCATGTAATCACATCTGGAAATAATATTTTTCCAAATAAGGTTACATTCACAGATTCCTATGTTCTGTTAGGACATAGATATATCATTTTGGGGGCCACTATTTAACCTACTACTCTATCATCTTTCTGTCTCTCTCTCTATCCATCCATTATCAATATCTGTCTATTATCTATCTATCGATTGATCTATCTATCTATCCATCCTTTTTGTTTTCTGGAATGCGGAGTCCACAGTAGTTGCTAATAAATGTTTATTGATTTGAAAGTGTGGCCTTATTGTAAAGTGACCCAAATTAATGTCTGGGCTAATTGTCCCACCTTGTTTCTAAGATGTTTTGTCGTTAGCTCTAAGGAATACGTGGACTTAAAGACACTGCAACCTTCCAAAGTGAATGTATGTTTCAAACTAAAGATCAAACATCTAGTAGTCACACTTAAATCAAGACCCGTCTGTAAATTGAACTGTTATTATAACCTGTAAAATTGCTGTTTTTCTAAGAGTTAATCCTTGGGCTGCAATTAACATCCTAGGTGGTCTTGAGGATTGCTAGCTCCCAGCAAGGTGTAAATGTTTCAGTAGAATCAACCCTATTTATCCTTTATTACTTTAGGTGTCTTAGAGAAAGAAAAAAAAAATGATCAGAGCTTTAAAAACAGAGGGAGAAAAATCATTATATTAATATGCTCGCTCTAATTTGATTCACCAAAATTGAGTAAACTATAAAACAAAGACAGGTATGTACCGTCTTCGCCATAAGTTCTGGAAGCAACACGGCAGAGAAGGAGTGTGTGGGAGTGGTCGGGAGATTCTGGTCAAGAACCCCGATTTCTAGATCTGGAGACCTAGGTGTGCTTCTGCTCCCATTCGTGTGGCCTTGGGCAAATCACTTACTTTTCTGGGCTTCAGTTCCCTACCTTTTCAGGAAATCAAAGGGGTTAAACTAGTAGTTTTTCCAAGTACGTTCCAGGGTGCTACGGCACCCTGTCTTCTGAACTGCTTACTCCCTGACACAACCCTCATAGTTTTCTCTGATTGGAAACTGGGTTTGGTTCAGAATTAAGAAACTCTGGTGTTTCTGTTTCTCTTCACTCACCTGCTCGCAGCGGAAAGCTACAAGGAAACGCAGATGGTGAAGATTAAAGAGGAACCCATGGAGGTTGACATCCAGGACTCGCATGTCTCCATATCACCCAACCGGAATGTTGGCTACAGCACTTTAATCGGGCGAGAGAAAACCGAACCCTTACAGAAGATGCCAGAGGGCAGAGTGCCCCCGGAGAGAAACCTCTTTAGTCAGGATATCTCTGTGAAGATGGCTTCCGAGCTTTTGTTTCAACTGTCAGGTATGTTTTTGTGCAGAAAAATGTCAATAATTGGGAATAATTGGAAGGAATGCCAGTCTTAACAAAGTGGAAAAAAAAAGACAAAAAAAAGAAACCACCCGTCTTACAGAATTTTTTTAGACAGAAATCAGTTTTGCTACTTTAACATGCGTACTGCCACTCAAACTCACAGTTAATAAAATGTTGCCAAGTAGAACTCCTGCCAAACTTTCTTTAATAAATAGTTAAGAATCGTTTGAAATTAGAACTCTATTCAATTCTGTGCAAATGATCCCTGTTGACTGGACTAAACATCTCACCTCTAATTTTGTTTAGGCAGTTGATCTGATTAACAGTCTTTTTTTTTTTCTAACGTGCAAAAGATAAATTACAATTTACTCCAACAGTGTCTGAATTACCATGAATTTCAAATTAGTGTGCTCTGAATTAATGAGATTTTACTGTATCTTGCCAAAAAAAAAAAAAAATCAAGGAAAGGGAAAAGCAAAAGATGAAGTACGAGGACTCTTTCCAGCTCTGGGCTAGTAGAACATTTTCTATAAACCAACTGTCTACTTCAAATACTTGGAATTCAAAAGTGCAGTAATTACCAGCTCGGCTAAGTGTATGTTTTTTTTGTTTGTTTTTTTTTCAGCTAAGGGTCTGGATAGAATAGTTAAGCGTCCTAGTACCTAAATTTTTCCCTTTGTTAACTCTTTCAAGCTGCATATTGTTTGTCCTTAACAGATTGTGTGCTCGTGATTGAGGTTGATGATACGTTCCCATAGAAGTTTCAGATTTACATAGAAATATACATGCCTTGCCCATAGTCAGACATTGGCCTACATAGTGAAGATGCATCAGTACTGTTTGGTACGAGTGTGGGATACACGCTTCTGTTACGGAAAACAAATTTACAACACCCATCGAGTACCTCATTATTTAAGTATTCACTTGTTTTCCCCCTACGAAAAAATACCAGGAAAGCGAAAAGAAGCTAGCATCTGCGTGCTATCATGATAGTGTACCTTCTCATTGGCCCAGTGACACCCCATAGTTGTGAAACTATAAGTTGGTGCCAAAAACGGCAGCCTCCGGGTTCTCACACAAGGACTGTATTTGTGCAGAGCTCTGCCATAGTGGAAACAGTTAATTCCGTAAACTTAATAGGACACATAGATCTTTGCAAGCTCCAAAAGGCCTCAAAACGTGTAAGATGCTTCCCACCCCTTCCACCCCCCCGCCCCCCCCCCCCCACACACACACACAGGCTGAAAACGAATCTAAAAACAACATAACTTTGAAGATGATTTAGCCGTGAAAATTTTCAAAAGTGAGGCCGGTGTGGTTCTTTTCAGAGCGTCTCCAGTATGTTATCACAGTCTACTATCAGCTAAAACCTCTGTGTCTGAGAGTTCTCACCCTGGCACTGTCACAACTGCCTGGGTGACCTCAGGCAAGCCATTTAGCCCCGATTTCCTGCCTTCTGAAAGAATACTGCCTGGGAATCTAAATTCACCCTCATTGTCACTGGTGAGTGGACAGAAAGGAATTGTCCACGCAAACTGGCATGCAGCAGCTTCAGATTCATGTTACAGACTATGGGACAGATGTTGTAAATCTTTGTTGACATTTTTCCAAAAAATCCGTAAGATTAGGAGTTTTTTTTACTTGCCCTGCTGTTGAAACCTGAAACCCTTATAGAGTTGGCCAGGTTTTCTCTGGATACTTAAAAGAAGCCATTGAGAGCTGTGACAGGCAGGGCAGAATCCTCACATTGAACTGCACTGGGGAGGCCAGAGTTCAACTTTTTTGTTCTTGAAAGCTAATTAAATAATTTCTGACAGCTGGTAGATATAGACCTCAAGACAGCGTAAGGGAGGGTTTACCTCTTCTTGTCTAATGATATTTTTTGTCCCTTGTGACATTTATCAGAATAAGCGCTCGATGACTGCAGCACCCAGAGGTCTTATGGCTGTTTTTATACCCCTTCTCACAAAGGGCCCTGACAATACAGAATGTTTAAAGGTTGTCATCAAAGTTAGAAGCGGAACAGTTGCAACAACTGCAGTTTTCATGCTGAATCAGAGGAAAGCAGAAATTTTCAGCTGGGAAAAGATCTAGTAGAAATAAGTGTGTGTGTGTGTGTGTGTGTGTGTGTGTGTGTGTGTGTGTGTGTGCGCGCGCGCACGCGTGTTACTCAGGCCTGTGTGTGTGAGTGTTACTCAGGCCTGTGTGTGTGTGTGTTACTCAGGCCTGATAAAAACCAGACAATTCACTTGAAATTTGTTAGTAACTATTTCCCTTGGATTGATTTTTAATAAACTATTTTTGTGGATGCTAGCTACATGCTTCTGATGATGGTCTTTACCAAGAAGACAGGGAGAGTTTGGATGTTTAAAAAAGAAACCAAAAGAAAACCGTAAGAGAGAAAGAGAAATGTTGACGGTGTTTCTGCTTAAGCTGTAAGGACACCAGTTGAGTGTGAGAGACCTAAGAAGTACGTGTTTCGTTCTTTCTCCTTACAGAAAAAGTGAGCAAAGAGCACAACCACACAAAAGAGAATACCATCCGGACGACTACCAGGTAGGATCTTTATGTGGGGTCCCCTCGGGATACCACTTGTGTGGGGGCCATAAGGCCCACACCATGTGTTGAATGTTGTTCCCCAAACCTTTTTCTCCCTCTGGCTTCAAAGGAGTCACGTCCTTGACCACCATTTTGTCTGAGCACTTTGGTTGGTGGTAACAATACAGAAAGGTAGGACACCAAGGGCGAGGACCATTAATATTTATTAAACATCCAAGAGGCATCACTTCGCTGGGGACTTTTCTATATGTGCTTGTTTTTATTCTTTACGATAATCTTGTGAAGTAGATATCATTAGGTTGGTGCAAAAGCGATTGCAGTTTAAAAGGTTAAAAATAATTGCAAAACCACAATGACTTTTGCACCAACCTAATACCCTCTTTGCAGACGTTTCTGGACTTGAATGTTCAGTTGAGGGACACAACTGTGATTGGCAGCTGGAGCTGTCTGTTAGGAAGGTCCCACACAGTGACCAGGGTGCTTACTGCAGCTGTGCTCCCGAGGAGCTCTGTAGCTATAGGCTGATAATTCGTCACCAAGGATATCCCAGCTTTTTATCTCACAACAGTACTAGGTGGGCAAAAATGTAAAAAGTAGAAGAAAGACAAAGCTTTAAAAAATTGCAGGACAACCAGTGTCACTAACAACTGTGGGTAAGGAAGCTTTCCATGGGCCAAAGGTAGTTTGAGATGGCCAGCCAGGTTGTGTTGCCCACAAGTCCTCCAGACGAAGGAGGGGGACCCGCCAGTGCTGCTCTGCTCATCCCAAGACTGAGCCAGCGCACACCCCACCACTGTGGGAAAGGAGCTCTGGGAGATGTGACCTCCTGCTTCGAAGGCTTTCAGTCAAGGCATTTTGCTTTCCTGAGTGAACTTAGATTTGTCCTGATGGGAGCGTTGATTGGTTTTGTGCTTTTCATTCTTGCAACAAAAGATAAACAGATGCTTTTCTCTTTGATGTGGTGTGAACTGACCTCAGGGCATCATCAGGCATGTGGACAGTGCTCGGTGGAACCTTAACCTGAGTTGTGTTTTCTTTTTAATTCTATGAATTGGAATAGAAGAATATCACATATCAAACGGTAATTAAAATAGAGTCAGCTTGCCTCACACAGAGTTTATATGGTGTTAGGGAAAGGACTGTCCCTCTAGTAGAGAATGGTGTGAGCCATGTCTCCGTGGATAAGTACACAGATGGGAGATGGGAAATGAGTCTTTTGATTTGGTCTGTGTGCTGCTTTGGGAAATGGGTCTGAAAAGCTATTTCAGACCCATTACTATTTTTGGGAAAAGCTATTTTGTCAATTTAGTGGGACGTCCAAATCAGAAACATAGTCTACTATAGATCCCAGCCTATCTCCTCGTAATCTTAAGGCTATTTAGTGTATGTGTTTGGGTCTATGGATTAATAAACACATGACCTTGGCCACATTGGTAGACAGGGAAAGGTGGAGACTAATAACAATAAGTGTTCATTTTAATTTGCTTCCATGGGCTTCTCGGAAGTGTCACAGGTCTGGTTCCCTAGCAGTAGAGCCTACAATGGGGATTCCTGTTGGAGGGGCTTTATTGAGGTGTGCTGTCAGAGGAACCTGCAGGAAGTGATGGGGCAGGAAAGGGAAGCAGTTGCAGAGCAAGCATGTGATTTTAGCTGGATTCTGGCATCAGCTCTACCCCACAGAGGATTCTGGAGCATGAACTGCACCACGGAGTCAGAGTAAATCCTGCCTCGAGGCAAGGGGGCCATCTCTTTGTAGCCCCTTATTATTCATTAATTTCATCAGGGGCTGTGTAGCCTCCCAGGTGAGGGCACAGCCATCACTCCCAGCCACTGGGAGAGAACACTAGTGCCCTAGAGGGCATCTGTGCAGGAGCCCAGCAGCAGCTCCTCCGGAGGGTTTCTGCTGGCCCTTTAAGATTACATGATAATAATATTTGTATAGCAGAAAGGTATGTGGCCAGACCATGTTATTTTATGCTTTTCAGGTGTTCTCTGGGAAGGTAAGAGGAGGTTTGAACTAGCCCCAAACAAGTAAAATGTGCCTCCTGGCCCAAATTACCTTGGCTGAAGCTGGAGCATAATTATAGGATAGAAAAAGTGTTTTGTTTTGTTTTATTTTGTTTTGTTTTTTAGCCATTTGGCAAAAATGAAGCAATCCTTAAATTCTCCTCCTGCTAGTACATTATGAGTAAGAAGAAATGAGATTTTTCACCCAAAGCAAAGGGAGCAGTGCATCCTGTAAGCCCCCCCACACCCACCCCATCCCATGATACAGTGTTCAGAGTCAGTATTACAGAATTCTCGGTTTATTGCTCTTCTACAAAATCCTCGGTGTGTTTTTATTTTTCTTTCAGTAGGCAACCTGCTCAATTAGCCTCGCCTCAAATAGATCTCTTTTTTACCTTCTCACCTCATTACTTCAGGTGGAATAGAATCAAGCTGCTTTGTGCCAAGAAATCCTCTTTAACCTGAGTTAACTGATAGCAGGGACGGGAAAAAATGCCAACTCTCTCTCTTCTTTTGTGAGTCCTGGTTTAGAAGGAACTCTTCTTTTGTATGCACAAGGTCAGCTTACGGGTTATGTCTTAAGGTATGATTTGTGAAACTTTTCAAAAAGATTTACATCGTCTCCAAATTTCCGTATCTTCAGATTTGTAAGTACTTAGTGGGATGTTTGGTTAGTTATCAGACTTCTCGTGTTTGATTTCCTAGAAGCAGCGGGCTGTCCAAAACAATGGCTCATGATTGGGATCAAGTTCAGAATCTTCTGTTTGTGAGTTGCTAGGTACATTTAAGATAGTTTAATTGTGAAGGGCAGCCATGGGATGATGGCCGCAGCGGAGTATTCAGATCAACTGTTCGAAATGCCGATGGATGCATGAGCTCCTCCAGGCAGTGAGATCTGCTGCCCATAGGGTCTGACATCCAGGGGGACGAGGGGAGAGCAGAGACATGCAGGACTGAAGAAAGAAGCTGATTCTCTCCCTTTTATAAACCCCCAGTTGTTTATCATTGATCTTGACTCTCATTGCAGCCACAAGAACGAAGGAAAAGTGTAAGCAACCCAGGATGAAATACTTGTTAGCTTGGCATTTCAATGTGTGCTTAGCAATGAGACATGGGGGTGCTGATTTCTCTGCCTGGGAACCAAGAGAGCATGAAGCCTGTGGATGTGTGTAGTTAACTGTCCATCCCACGCGGGCCGATGATTGCCCTCCCTCCTCCTCAAACCCTGCCTGGTCCTAGCTACCCATGGGCAATCCTGTTTGTTAATAGCTCTATTAGAAGGTGGGGTGGTATGGAGAGAGAAAATGATGTTAGACAGCATTCCTTGTTAGCAATGTTTAAAAAGAGGTTTAGGTGAAGCTAAAGGTTGAAACTAATAACTAGCAAGTTTCTGGATCATTGGTTCTCCGCCTCATTTTTTTTTAAAACTCTTACAATGGAAAATTTCCAAAGTCGAGAATGTAGCCATCACCCAGTTTGAACAATTCACAACTCAGTTGTTTCATGTCATCTCTCCCCTCCTTTTGTTTCCCCTCCCTCCCTCTAAATTATTTTGAAGCAAATCCCAGACATTTTAACAACCGATTTGAAAAATGCCATTTAAAAAAAAAATCCTAAGGACTTATACTCTGCTACTTAAAATAGGATCATCTTCCCAAAAGTAAAGGAGAAAAACAATCACCAAAGCACACCTTGTAGCCAGGCAGAAAAATCAATCTACTTAGCAGCTAGAATGATTGGATCATGTGGTCCTGCTCACCAATGCCCTGACCTCACCCGTTCCTTCTGCCTCCTCGGGCACCTTCGTCCAATCAGTCCTTTAGGTGGAACTTCACTGTAAACACTAAAACAGCCGTCCTTTTGCCTGTTTAACCTTAGAGTCCAGAAAATTCAATCTAAGTGTAAAGAAGGCTGTGCGTCCCCTTTGAGGTGGTGTGTGGACTGAGTGTTCTTAATGCCATTCCACCTGACAAATGAGACAAGGAGACAGTCCAGTCAGCCCCAGGAGAACAGAGGACTGAACACTTAGGTGACTAATAAAATCCTGATTTTTCTATTTCCTTTCCCAGCACAAGCCTAGGTTCTACAGGGAACAGATAACCAGCTAACTTGATCATTTGTAGATGAAAATATATGAGCTATGGTATCATAACCAGATCCCAAAGTTTAATGGAATAAAAAGAAGATCTCCATCTTCTGACATGGACCATCACCCAGCCAGATGCTGGATAAGATCAAAATAGGAAAATGGAACCCTAGAGGAAGAATCAGATAGCTCCTGGCAGGTGAATTGGACATGCTCAATGTTGTGTAACACCATGAACTTCAAACAATGGCTGCCAGGAACCCTCTCTTGGTTATTTGTTCTCTTTTCCCCATTAATAATGCAGTGTCCATGGGGATATAAGATTGCAGGCTTATAAGAAAAACTTCTCACCCCTGGCTTGCTTTATTCCAAAAGCAAGGAAGTGTTTACCTGAATTGTCCTTTTCTGCATTACTACACAAAAAGCGAAAGTGGGAAAATCAGAGAAAGGTAGATTCACATCATGCTGTGCCGACCAACATTTAATTTGCCCAATTTTCAGAAATTGAAATGTGGGCTATTATTCTATGATTTAGATAACAGCACTTACAGTGTTTACTGAAGGACATAGGTACCTGGAAGTGTTCAATGTAGAGTTTTCCGGTGTGATGGTTTGGATGTATGTCCTTAAATATTTATGATTCAGTAATAGAAATTGCACAAATTTATAAAAGTATGATGTGCAGCCTTAATTTGTGCAATTTTCCCTTTTCGTTTTTTGAAAGACCTAAGAGAACAGTGCTCCATTACCTTAAAAAGTAAAAGATTATATACAAAGAACTCTGGAGTAGACAGAAGCAATTAAGAAAATACACAGGAAACAGAGCAGATGAAATTGGTGATTTTTGAGGAGCTCTCTCTACATTGTCTTTACTCTATATTTTATGACTTTAAGATTAAATGCACGGAGAATTCTATTTCTAAAAAATGAAAATTACTACTAGTTTCATGGAGTGCCTTCAGTAAGGACACTCAGTGAATGCTTTTTTGGTGACGTCAAAGCTGTTGGTGGGCTATAGTAAATTTTTAAAAAACACCCTTCCTCAAGACACTGCCATCTACTGGAATACGGTCATAATAAGTAAGTACATCTTTGATGTCTGTGATGCTAAGTACACCCCCCGGAATGTGGTACCTTTGTACAGTGCACAGCCTGCACCACTGTCTGTAGCTGCCCTGACACAAATGTTCACTTGAAACTCTTTTCATTGGCAACACATGCTTTTCAACTTATCTTCGAGTTTTCGTTTTTTCAAAGGAATTAAGCTAATCTTGAAAAATAATGGATCATTTAAAAAAAAAAATACACGTAGCCTGAAACTACTTTGTGCACTGCTGCCATTTGAGGGTTTTTTCCTTTTTTATTTTACCGTACCTTTCTCAGTGCTTTTATCTATTGCTATACTGCGTTGTCCCATAGGTATCAGCCTCTGCCATTTCTTCTCCCACCTGTGACATCTATATTGAACTGTTCTAGGTGAAACAGTATGCTTCCAGAACTGTTTAGTGTTGTGTTATGTGAAGAGGCATGTTTAAAATCTCCTTTTCAGGATCTGAAGAGGGCTGTGACTTTCTTTTTTTCATTTTCCATGGGCTCTCCCACCTTTGTTTCTCCAGGGTTGCGACAGTACCCCGTCTTGTTTGTATAACTCAGAACAGTCAGGAACAAAGTGTAAATTTGTAGGTCTCTGTAAGTAGACACCCAAAACCTATATTCTCTCCTAGTCACTTTTGACAGGTTATGCAGAGGTGAGTGACATGGCCAAAAGGTGGCTTAGGTGCAGGCTTCACTCCTGTGCTTTTTATCTGGAATTTGCTCTCCAGAGTGTCTCCATGGTTATTACTAGAAAGATATCAAATAGTCAAGGGTTGACCTCTGTTGAGGGGTGAAAAGTCCTTTTGGCTGATGCAGCGGGCCAGGGGGCATCCACATCTCTCTGGTGTTACTACCTCCAGCTTCCACAGGACAGAGTCCTGCATCTCTGCAGAGAAGACAGCTCATCTGTTCTCTGCTCACCTCTGCAGAGGGCCCGCTGACCTTGTTTATGTAGAAAGTCAGATTCCTGCGGGAGATCCCGGTCCCTCCACAGGCTGACATTTCTCGGATCCGGACGTGCAGGTTCACTTCCGTGGCCTGTGGTTGGCTCTGGCTCTCTGGGTCTGGCCTCCCGGCTGCAGCAACCCCCGACAAGGCCTGCCATTGTGCGCCTTGTCCTGAGAAGTTTCCTGGCTCCACAGTGGATGAATGCTCCAGCCTTCCTCAACAGGAATTGTTCCTGAAAACTTGGTGTTGGGTTGTAGGGGTTGGCCCGCCTCTGAGACAACCCTAAATAGAAGGCATTTGTACTTTTCAGAGGAGAAAATAAAAAACATTACCAATATATATTTCTTCCTTAGATGTGCTATTGTTCTCCTGCAATATTTTAAACAGCCTCTTCCTTCTACGGCTTTCAGCCTTTTGTACCTGAACTTCAGTGATACTGGTGGAATCATAATTTAGATACAGTTGTCGCCGCCTGTGTCTTTTACAACTGCCTTAAAATACATCATCCCTCAGCTTTACTCTTTACAAGACTAAAAGTCTCTTTAAAAATAAAAATAAAGGATCTTAAACTGTAAAACTTAATCTTTTTATAGTTTAAAAAACACTTTTATTTCCGTAGAATATAGGACAGCATAAAGAAGAAAAAATAATCATTTATAATCAGTCCTGCTACCCATAGACAACCACTGCCAAGTTGGTGGTGTATATCCTGGCTCAATTTATACATATATATTCGTATAAAAATTGGATACTACTATATATACAGTTTTGTACCCTTCTGTTTTCACCTAGCAATATTTTAAGAACTTCTTTCCATGTCAATAAACATAGCTCAATATTATTCTTCTTATGTTTGCATTAGTATTCAATGTTTGCATGTGTCATAATATATTTAATCAGTCTCCTGTTATTAGATATGAAGGGTTTTGTTTTCCCAAGTTGTTGCTAACATAAATGATCCTGGGATAAATTGACTCAAAAAAGCATTCACAGTTTTCAGGCTTTTGCTATTGATTGTCTAAATGACTTTCAAAAAGGTTGAACCTACAATTCTACCATAAACTAATTAAAGAGAGAATATTTCAAAGATCTCTGCTTTACCGTTAAAATTTTTTTTTTACCAATTGGGAGGTTAAAAATTATATCTTATAGTCAAAACCTTTTCATTTATTGATTCCTAGTGATATCAAGTATTTTGTTCATGAGGGAGCATTTATATTTGTTCTTTTGTATATTTTCTTTTATTGTCATTTGTTATTCTGTTTGGTGGTTTATTTGGGTTGAACATTTTGTTTGTTGCTATTGATGTTTTTTTTACTATGTAAAATTTCAAAACAAAGTAGAAGGGATAATGTAACAAATCAGCATATCCCCGTCACCCAGATTGAACAAACATTTGCTATGCTTACGTCACCAATCCTTTTGTCCCCTATATTTTAAATCACATCCCGGACATCATAGCATTCATTCCCAGGTTCTTTGATATATATCTCTGAAAAATGACAATATTTTCTACAATACCATTGCACTCCCTACAAAATTAACAACACATTTCACTGGTTTTTAATTGGTGAGCAGATTCTATTTGATCTGCATCAACAAAGTACACAAGCTATGTCCATGGACTAGGAGTAGAAGGAAACACATCTTAGCTTTCTTGTCAGTCAACATTAAAGAAGAAACTGGTATCTGTAGGGGTAGTAGAATGATGGAGTGACCTTGATTCTCCATCTACCACTAGCACCATTTAGAAACCCACTAAATCTGCAGTACCAGCCTCAGTGTCTAGATAAATACCCAGCTACCGCTTGACCATGTATAGCGATTAATTAACTTTCATTCACTGCAGTCTTCTTTCGTTGAAAATGTGTCTACCCAACATGATCGGTAACTGGATTTCCAGACCTGGCCCATTTGGAGGTCTTCTCTGTTATGTCCCTTTTAAGCTTCAATATGGAATTTAATGTTTTGGATGGTCAGGGTTGACTTCAGGTCAGAGATGCCGAATCATTTTCAATCTTGAGCACTCTTCTCCACCCCCATGCCTCCTGACTTGCCATCCAGGGTTCTTTCATTAAAATAAGTAAATAAAATCATTCATGAATAGGGGTTCTCGTTTCTGTGGTATTGAAAAGGGAAGGACAGTGTTCACGAGCACCACTAAACTTGTGTTTTCTTTCACTATAGATTTCCTTTTTAACCGACTACAAGAATGCTGGTAGGAAAACGGGCATTGACTGTTATACCAAAAATGTTAATATCTAGGCCCATTTTGAAAGAAATGCAGCTACACTATCTCTCATCCAAAATGAAATTGAGGGCCCAAGGTGGAAATTAGGACCACGTACAGTCCAAGGTGACATTTAGAGATTGCTTTACCAGAGCAAAATGACCTTACTGAGATTTTTTTAAGTGCTCAAAACTCTTTTACAAAAATCTGTGGAATGAAGTTTTTAATCTATTTCAAATACAATCATTGATAAATATGTTACAAAATATATAGATATGTAAACATTTAAAAAATACTGAGCATGTATTCTATTATAAACTATTAGCAAATAAATTAATCAAGGACACTAATATTTGAGAAAAAATAAACACTACCCTAAAAAAATGAAGAAAATTGCATTAATCGTGAAAATTAGGCTGAAAATGAAATCATGTTATTTGGTCTTTTTCAAAAGTGAAATATCTGAAAATAAAGTATGGCAACGTTTTTGCTGTTGAGTTCTGAGCATATTTACATGCAGGCTTTTTCACCTTCTTAGAAAGTTTCATCTGACCTTAAAAGTATTTGAGGAAATATTGAGAAGGCAGTTATAACTACTCCAAATATTTCCCTTATTTCTTACCTTCGAATAATCCCATCTTGTTTATTTGATACGTTCGAAAGACTTTAAAAAAACAACAAAACTTTCATTTTTTGGCAAGGCCTCTATTCTGTTATTGTTATTAAGGTCTAGGTTTTGCTCAAAGAAAACATTTCCAGTTTGTTGTCATTTCCTTTAGTTTCATTATATGGATGTGGAGATTCCATATGGAGATTACCTGTATCCATTTCAATCTGTCACAGCCATGTTCCACATATTCAGAGAGTCTTTGAACTAGAGTACCATTTATTCTTGGAATAACTTTGGCCAATTGCCCATCTCTTCTTGAGGCTTTGGGAGGCATGGGAGATTGTTGTTTTCAACTCAGGCTTCCTGTTCATTTTTAAATGTTATGCAGTGTGTCACTCTTGGGTATGTCTCAAGGTCTAAGTGATTCAGAGGTCAGAGTTTTAAAAATACCAGTACAAGGGTTTTAAAGAAATATATGGAATTTCAGTTCTTTAAAAATAACATGACATATCAGTACAGAAAACTAGTATTTCAGGGCTCTGATGTCATAGCTGGGGTGAAGTAGAGCTTGAGGAGGACCCCTTACCATGAGGGATAAACAACCATCTAGGTGGTCCAGAGGCTGAGGTCTGCTGGTGAGCAGAGAGCAGCTAGAGAAAGCAAACGTTGGCTCCCACAGAACTTTGCCACCCCAGAATGGGGCTGCTGGCTCTCCTTCTGCTACCTACAGCTTCTTAGAAATATCTGTCAGATAATTTCGTCTTAAAATTTCCTTAAAAGAAAACAAAGCATAATAAAAATTAACCCAAACTATTTTGAACAAATTTTACCCAGCTCTTGGGGAAAAAATCTGGAAGCCCTGTTATGTTGTATGATACAGAGCTGGATGGATACTCAAGTACTTTTACTTAAAATACCCCATCTTTTTTTTTAATTCATTAAAGAAAATTTTGTCCATGTGTCTGTTGCAGTCAAAATATCACTTCAGGATGATTTGCTGGAAACTCTTAAATTTAAAAGAATTTCATTCCATCCTAAAATACATAGATCCTTACATGTTCTGAGTGAAAAACTCATTATGGAGCAAAATCTTTTTTTTTTTCTATGTTTGATCTTTCGATTTGCCATCCTGAAGTTTGGTCCTATGAGTTAATATTATTATTGTCTTTTAGAAGGAAAAAAATCTCTTTGTTTGCTCTTTGAAAATTACTGTCATTACTAATTTTTTTTTCCTTAGCTTTCTCTTACATACTGTATCCACCTTCTTTTCCTTTCTGTTGTGTTTTGCTGTTGCCATCAAGCTGAGAATTCCCGTAATGTTTGGTTTCAGTGGAACATGGGGAGGGGTGTTTTTAAGTAGATGGGGCTTCGTTTCTGGATGCAGCACAGCTCCCCGTTGGCACTCAGATGTGAAAGGTGGAGATATTTGTGCCACAATTGGCACTTAGCAAAATGTATCACTATTTAGAGCCATAATCTTTTATAGACTGTTTTATTATTTATTGTAAATCTTTTCTTTTTGCAGCTTCGTGCTGTTGACCCTACAGGCTGTCTCATGCCTGGAATTGTCCAGTTACAGTGACAGTGGAGCCTGTCACATTTTAACCCTTAGATTTTCTATGGGGTAGGGGGGAATAAAAATACACATTCAACATCCATTTCATTTTTATCCAGAAAAGAAACTTGAATAGAAAAAAGTTTTGTCCTTACTAAGTAACAAAAGGCAGGAAAAGTAATGGGGTGTTGGCCAGTCCTAATTCTACAGCTTCCAGATGCAACTTCTGAATATTTATTGAATAAATATTTATACAAATGAGCTAAGTCTTTCAGGTAGGCTGTTACTGTGCAGGCCTAAGGGAACCTGTTGTGGTATATGGTGATTTTGTTCAGTAGCAAACAATCCTCTCCCCGTTAGCTGTTAGTTTCAACCTGCTCCTCTACCAACTTTTAAACCAAAAATGTTAATCAGAAATAATTGTTTTAACAGTTTTTGTCTTTTTCCAGTTTTTTTGCTCACTTCCTGATGGAGAGGCTTTTTCATAGTGAAATGACTCAAGTTCAAGTAGCTGAAGAGTTAGGAAGTGGGATCCTTGCAACGTTTACAAACCAGCCCCTTTTCTGGAAGAATTGGTAATTGTCTTAGTTACCAGCTGAAGGACAGCACAAAGGTGCTTCAGAATTGACTACATCGTAAAACCTGTATTTCATGTATTGTTTTCCTCCCTGGGAAGATGCAGACCCAGTTCATCCTGTGTCTGGATGAAACGAACGTCGCTCTCTCCCACCCCGGTGGTCCCTGCAGCCCGAATGAGGAGCCAACTTTGTCCACCTAGGCTAAGCTGGGCATCCCTGAGGGTGGGTGGCCTTCTGCACTTTACAAACACGGTGAGGCCCGGGAGCAGAAAAGGAGCTTGAGGAATATCATCTCAACACTAAAAATTACATTGCTCGCTAGCACTAAGTTATAAGAGCGGTGTCCTCTGTCCTCAGAACACAGGCAGAGAGTGAAACATGACTAATAATAGTGGAGATGTAATCCCATTAAAGCAAGCACATGCCACAGGGGGAATGTTCCAAGTTTGGTTGCCTCTCGTTCTCCTCTTCCTGAAACATGGATGTCAGGCTAGGCGGCCAAAAGATTAATACACAGATGGCTGTGTAGTTAGTGCCACCATGAGCTTCCTATCTGTGCCTTTCCTCTTCATCCGGGCTTGCCCCAGGAAGCAGTGGGTACAGACCGTGGACAGGGGTGAGGACTGCAAAGTGACCCGTTCCCCGTGTTGTAGAAGTATCAGAAAAGTGGGGCGTTTCTTCACTTCTAGAGAAAAGTAAAGACTGAAATCCTTTTCACTTGCTCTATTCCTTAACTGCAAAAGTCTTCCTTCAGTTACCTAGGCTCCTGCATACTCAATGACTTCTCCCATGGCCCTTCATGCCTGCTTCCTCCATCTCTTTTGTTCTACCTGTTCCAAGAAGGACTGGTGGTTCTGTGTTATCCACGAGTTGCGTAGATGTTAAGAGACCACACAGAAGGTAGTGTAGCTTAGTGGGTAAGAGTGCAGTCTGGGATGCCAGCCAGCCTGGATTCAAATCCTGGCCCCATGGGCCTGGGCAATGACTTCTCTGTGTAATAATAATGGTAGCTATGCCATAGAATCCTTGTGAAGATTAAGAGACGTTAATACACACAGAGTACCTTAGAACAGGGCCAGACATTTAGTAAGTGATACATGTGTCAGTTACTGTTTTTCACTGAGCATGTACTGTGTCCTAAGAACCTGAACGTGAAGTACCTTCTTTAACCCTTACATCACCTGTGAAGGTGGTATCGTTAAACCTCTTTTCCAGGCTAGCGAGGTTGTGGATTTGACAAAGGTCACTTAACTCTTCAGGGACCCATATGGGATTCAAGCTCAGATCCTTCTAAGTCCAAACTCTGCATAACCCACTGCACTCCCCACGTTCCGTCATGGCTGGGTACGAATGTCGAGTGTTGCAGTGGCATGTTTGAGACTGTTGCTCTGTTCAGCTAATACCTTCTCTTTATAGGTAAGACCTTCCAGCAGGCTTATGCTGCCTTGACTGGTGAACATTTCTCCACTGATTTGTTTTGCCCTGTAATATCACGGTCCTTTTGTGCACTTTTAGTATTCAGCGTGACCCCCTTCGAATTTCTGCTCCCTCAGAAGAAGCCTTTTCTTTTCTATACAAGACAAAGCTAGCATCCAGGGTAGAAAATTATTTGGAATGTTGTTCCCCTAAGTGATTGTCTCCCTTTCGACTCAATTTCTTCTGAGCGGATGGGTGATAATAGGGGTTCATTCCTCACATCAGTGGAAATCTTCGCTGTTGAAGAGAACATGTGAAGAGGCAGAGCTAGCCCATTTACCTGTGCTCTTCACCTGCCTGATCTTTTCAACTATTTTTCAGTCTGTGTGTTGATGCCTGTTAGTAACATTGGCCACTAGTGTCACCGTGTCCAATATGATCTGCTCCTCTGGCCGCCTGCCTTGTCTTCTGCCAGCGCCCCTGCACCCCCCAAGCAGAGCTTCCTGGAACTGAAATCCTATTCTGTACACCCCCCCTTACTCAAAACACGGCAGGCAGGGCTTCCCAGTAGTGTGAAGACAAAGCCGTGATCCCTGCACGCAGTGTGCCCGCCTGCCACGCCAGGCCCACCTCCCTCTTAATGGGCCTGCTTCCAGCTCTGCAGACTCTGTTCTCTCCCTGTGCAGGGGACACTTTCTCCGGCCCCTTGGGACCTCACAACCCTCCTCTCCATTCAAGTCTCAGTTCCGTTGTGGCTTCTGCAGGAAAGTCCTTCCTGAGCTTCCTGGCCAGGCCAGACCCCCCACAATAACATGGAGCCTCTCTTCCACAGCACTGGTCATAGTGGCAGTTCCCTTCCACGTACCCACACAGGTCTCTGCACTCCCTAAGATTTGCAACAGTAGTCAGTCTTGCTGACCATTATGTTCCCAGGCCCTGGCACTTCATAAGCATTCAATAAATAGTTACTGTAAAACTGAGGGAATGAGGGCAGTACACATGTTTCTCTGTAGTAAGAAGGGTGGTATTTTCAGATACCCTGTAGGGGCCCCTCTTGGGACACTTGGTGTCCCCAAAAGGAAGTGCCCACATTTCAGACCAAACAGTTCTTCGGGCTATCCTGAACTCTCAGATTTCAAGGTAATTGCTATAGCCAGAGTCACAATAAAATGCAGGCCCATTGCTGCCCCTTACCCTGCGCCCAGGGGCCAACCCATGATAAACTGGCCACTCAGACAGGAGGATATCACTGTCACCTTATATAGAAGCATCAGAGCTAAGGAGGTGGGAATCGAGAAATCTTACTGTCTGGGTTTGACCAGTAATCCTCCAAGGTCTCCACTTCCTTAAAAGTTTTTTGATTCTGAGATTAATCTAATCACCCCCAACAGTCAATTGACCTTTGAAACTCAGAGCAATCTTTTCTTCACTCATTTTATACAGGGAAACTACACTTTTTATCAACCTGTGAGGATAGGTTGATTAATTCATGTTCCCTTTTGGGCTAGACAGAGATACAAATTAAAAAACTATATAGCTCACATTTATTGAGCACTCACTGTTTGCCAGGCATATGCGTATTCCGTGGACTGTCTTATTCAATCTTCACAGCTCGTCTGTGAAGTGTGGTTACTGTTATCATCCCTTTTATAGACAAGAAATGAAGGCTCAGAGAAGTTAACTCTTTGTGCCAGCTCCCACAGTCACAGACACCATGCTACATTGCCTTGTCCTTTCTAGTGTTTTGTATCACTTGCAGGTTATGAGATACTAGGCATAAAATGGCACGTCTCCCCACTCCTGCTGTCCTATAGCCAGTTCATTTTCTTAAGCCTATTTACATTGTTTTATGTTTAAGACATAACTAAAAAGCATTAAATCTAGCCTAATGGTCATGTAAACCTATGTTGTTTATTAATGTATGTTTTACTTTAAAAAAATATTTATGGATGTCTTCCATTTACCTTCGTATTTCCTTTATAATATTTAATAATAGTAACCATAGGCTTGTGGCATGTTTAGAAAAGCAACACCAGTCATGGAAGTTCTAGGCTTGTGTGCCCTCAGATCTTTTCCTTCCCCTGATTTGTGGGGTTTTGTTGTTTTTTGTTAATTTTATTAAACTTATCGGATTGACCTTGGTTAATAAAATTATACAGGTTTCAAGTGTACAATTCTATACTACCTCATACGTGTATTGCCTTGTGTGTCTACTACTCAAAGCCAGATCTCCTTCCGTCACTATATTTTTGACCCCCTTTACCTTCTTCTGCCCTCCCCCACTCCTCTTTCCCTCTGGTGAACACCATACTGTCATTTGTGTCTTTGAGTTTGTGTTTGTTTATTTCTCTTGCTCATTTGTTGCTTTCAGTTTTATATCCCATATGAGTGAAAGCATATGATCTGCAGTTCTGTAGGGGCCTGATCCCTACAGGCTGTGTTTCTCTGGCTTCAGAGAGGGTTCAACCAATCAGAGGCCCTGAGGGGGAAATGGGGATGGGTCTTAAGGAAGAGCTAAGGTGTTTCTCCCTCTCCCTCTCCATCTCCTGCAGCAGCTGGATCAGCTCTGTGACTCCAGCTCCCACCAGGTGGCCACAGGCCCCGGGCTCCATTTTCCTCTTTTTGTCTCTCCAGCCTCCAGGGGGTGGTGGCCTCCTGCTTTTCTTTTCTCTGGGTTGCATTACTGCCCCCTATGAACTGTCCACTACCTGTGTACCCAGTTCCCTCAATTTAATTTTCCCTGTTGTAAGTAGGCCTTTCCGTTCTCCAGGTTGAATGCTGCTGGATATTCCAGCGTTCTCACATGTGATCGTAATACTTATTTATAGTTTACTTTAAGGCATGGAATATGGATGGTATGACTGGGTTAAAACCCTCTGATTAAAAGCATCCAAAGCCTTTGTGTTCACTGTGGCTGTGGTATTAGCAGAGACCCTGGCTCGGCGTCTGGTGTCCCTGGTTCTAGTTCCAGCTGAGTCACTAGGGGAGAATCGCTCAAGTCAGAGTCTCAGTCTCATGGAAAACGAAGGTGCACCCAGTGTCCTTTCTGGCTTCCCCGTTAGCTGGCTTTAACTCCTTGCAAACCAAGACAATTCTAGGATGCAGCTTCAGTTTCTGTGGGGACCAGTGAGATGTCTCCTTCAGTGCAATGGTCCCTGACTTCCGCCATCTGCCCTTCTGAGGTGTGCTATTGGTCCCCGAGGGATCAGGTGACAGAATGTGGGTGAGCAAGGACAAATCTATCACCACTCTGGGAAGAACCTTGAACAGACTTTTCTGATTCTGACCCAGATGATTAGTCTTCATTTGGTCACACTCACAGAACATATAGCACAAGAGTAAAATTTACTGCTCAGCTGTCCTGACTGGGTTTAATCGTCTTTCAAAGGTGATATTTCATGTATTCACCTTAAATATAAAACCAGTAGGCAGAATATGGAGATGGTACTTGTCTGATGTAATATAGTTTCTCTGTCTCCATTTTAAATACAATCTTCTTAATAGTCTCTAAACACCATTAAAAAAAAAACAACCTTATTCAATGTGTGTGTGTGTGTGTGTGTGTGTGTGTGTGTGGCCAGATGCTCTGAGTCCTTTAAATAACTTTAATTTACTAAACTTCACTCCTCCTCCCCCATCCCCAGCCCTTTCTTTTCAGAAGATACATTTAGACAATCACCATTCACCTCCAGTTCAAAAGAGCTGCTGCCCGGTGAATCTGTGCTTCACGGAAGAATATCAGCTCCAGGTATGGAAACATGTTGGCTTTGCTTCTACTATTGATAGCTTAAGAATTCCTTTTCTGAAATGTGTAAATTTTCAGATACTCTCAGCGCATGGGTTGATGTTATTATTCATATGAAGCTAGCTTTCTAAAAAGAGGGAGAAACTCAATTTAAACAGCCACCAAAGTTTATTAAAAGAAAATGCAGACAGTTAGAAACATTCCATCTTTGCTTTAGGAGCTAATTGTTGTTTACCTGTTTCATTTGTATAGTGAATTGGTTTTTCTTTGAAATAGCGAAGTATAACCTGAAAATAACTTTTCACTTGCTTTTCACGTTGTCAGTATTTTAGGCAGGCAGCCATCAAGGTAGGGGAGGGCAGTGGCCAGAACACTAATCGCCATCAGGGCAGGTCAGGACCCTGGTGGGGTGTGGGCTGCTACAAAGACCACTTTGGATTCCATGGAGTAACACAGCTCCTTAAGACAATCTTGCCATTCAGATTTCAGTATCTTCATATATCCATCTGATGCTCTTTTTTGCCATTTCAGCAACAGTACGTAATTTCTTATCCACTCTTCCTTTCTCGTTTCTCCTTTCCAGAGTAAAAAGAAAGATGTACTTGCTGTCCCCTTATCAACAGCATGGCCGTCCCTCAGGGTTTGTGTGTGTGTTGTCAGAGTTATGAAATGAGGATATTTGAGAACCACTGAACTATAGTCCATCCGCCCTACTCACCCGCTACCCCCACCCCGACACCAATCCAGCAGCCAGGAAACTTCCTGCTGTGGTTACCTTCATTCCCAGCCACTGAGAGAAATTCAGTAGTTCTCGGTGGTCTCCATACCCATTCGTTTGTTCAGGAGAGCGGTGGGAGGACCAAGGCTCCATGCATGTGCAGGAGGGGTTCCCTGCAGGATTGTTGGCTGGGAACCCCTGCAAGAATAAAGTCCAAATGTCCTCCATACCCCGAGGAGCATGGTGTCACAGACAGCTGGAGATCTGAGTATTGTGCAATTCAGAAAGAGCCAAGTAGCATCTTAGGAAATGTTTGCTTGGGTATCACAAGTCATTGGAAGGGGTTTGTAACAGTTGGGAAAAGGCAACTCTTTGTTGTCCTTGTGGTGGCAGATCCATTTGTTCTCATCTCCAGAGTCCAGGTACCTGCATGCTTTTTAGCTTTGCAGCGGTTTTTGAATTCAAACACCATAAATAACATGCTTACACAAAAAACACATTACATAATGCCTGGTTCTAGAGGTGTAAAGAAATTCTGCTTAGTTGATGTCTTCATTCTCAAACAGGGGCTATTTGAACTACTATTTACTTCCCACAGTGTCATTTTGAATAGCCGTCTTCCAAGTCCCCAAATTATTGCCCTGCTGTTAAGTTGATGGATTGTGACTTTCTAATGTCAAAATAACTGCCTAGGAATTGCAAGTCTGAGTGCTGTGACCCATCCAGCCAGCATCCTATGATGTATATACAAGCCCTGCATTGCTGGCTTAATGTTTGGCTTGGCTATATTTTAAGAATGGTTTATTGGTCAAGTTACAACTTGACCTCAAAGAATGATATCAGTATATGTTTAACTGAGCGCAGAGGGGTTTCTGTGATCTGCTTGGTAGATATTACAAATTAGATAAACTCACTTTTAAAAGTTAACTTTTATTTGATGAGGGGAGTCAGCAGAACTGGAATTTTTAAAATGTAAATCCACCATTCTGAGGGAGAACCAATCTCTGTACTTCCAAAAGCCTTTCTGTAAGCAGAAGAAGAGCAAAGTGACTGTATTTACATTTTGCTAAAATAGACAATTAAAAAGGGACTTTTAAAAAAATAAGCAAGGTGAAAATACTTTAGAAATAGCGTTAAAATTAGAAAAATTAAAAATGATAAGGACAACCTTGTGGTCACAGATTTTTCATAATCTGAAGACTAATTTTGTAAAGAAAGCCTCAGTAATTTGGACTAATTGTGGAGAAAACCAGTCTGAATTAACAAAAGATTGAAGTATGGAGACTTTTCAAGTAAATATTTTTTTCAAGTCTGGACCGTGATAAGTGGCCACTATATACTTACTATAGCTCCCCCATCCCTTACCCACAATTCTGAAATCCAAAAACCACAAGGTTCTGAATAAGTTACTTGGTGACACAAAGGCGATTTATAGCCTTTATGTATTACGCCAAGGGTGAAATTCATACATTTTATTGCAGAACTATCAATGTACTTGACTGTGAAGGCCCACTGGAACGATGCATAACATGTGTGTGATGCACCATATTGTCATTGTGGAATCAGAAAAAGTATGAATCCCAAAATACATCAGGCCCCAGGGGTCTCAGATATGGTGGCCCTACGTTTATTCTAGTACTCTGCTTAAATGCTGTGCTGGTAGCAAGGAAACTGAAGCTACAGTTGAGGATCTTAAAGGTTGTGCAGTGTAAGAGTCATGGATTCCTATAGAAAATTTCAGGAGACCAAGTGGGCAGCAGATTGCTGAATCGTTGGAGAAAATGTGACAAGAAAGAAGAGTCCAGTGGGGACGTCCTAGTGCTGGGACAGCATTAGGAATGAGGCCTGGGTTCGAGAGAAAAGGAGGAGGGGATAGGAGAGGCAGAGAAAGGGCTCGTTGCCTGGTTTGGGAGGCTGGTTAGCTTTCCCATGAGCAGGCTGAGTTAGGGAATGATAGAAGCCAAAAAGCAGACAGCTGGCTTTAGTAACTAGGCAGAAAATAATTTGTGGTTAGTATATAAATAAAAGCCTCAGAGTCCTTAGAAATAGTCTGTCGCGTGGTTTAAACGTTACCATTAAAATATTATTTCAATTCTTTATATACTTTGCATATTTCTTTTTTCCACAGATAATGCAAAAGTTAAATGGCAGCCGGGAGAATTCTCAGACTCCCAATTAGTAGAGACCATAATGAATGAGGTTTCACTTGCCTGGTTCTAATCTAAGAAATCGCTCACAAATGCTGCAAATGCATAGCATTAATCCAACAGTATATGTATATATATATATATTTCTATCCCTTCTCTCAATGGGATGAAACTCTCTTCCAAACACTTTTGGGGTGAGCCATGGGGCAGGGAGGCGCACGCCACGAGGGGCTCATTTACTGCCAGTGTGGGTGATTGTGTGGCAGGCCTGCAGGGAATGAGACCGCAGCGCGGGGGACAGCTAAGTGGGGGGCGATGGGTAGGACGGTGGACTGTGAACAGATCGAGAATAGCACAGTTAACTAGGCATTTGCCTTTGGCAGATGGTCTCTGAGACACACAGCTGCCACCGTCCCAGAGACACAGAATAAACACAGAGCTCCACCGCCTCCTGGCCTCCGCCGTTGCCACTATTTCTAGACTGACTTTCCTGAGAACCAAAGAATGCTCATGAGCCGAGACCTCATGTTTTTACTTGCTGTGAATGTCTGAGACAGAGGTAACACCAGGAATCCTTCATAAAACGATGAGTTAAAAGCTGCTGTCACCTTCTGCTGGAGGGACGTGGGGACAAAATATCTTTAAAGCTGCGAATAGATGACTGAGGGCACCCTGGGTGGTGGTGTTGCTGGTGATGATTTTACAAAAGAAGGAAAAGAACTTCCCTGTTGTGGGGGAGAAAGAATTACTGAGTGTGTATAATGTCACGTGCTTTGTCTAATTTATAGCTTTCTCACTTCGTGAAGGATTTATATTAATAGAGCAGAGATGTGAGGTCCGGTGTCTTTCAGGGAAAAGGGCGTCAAGAGCTCTTCTGTGTGAAGAGCGGACTCATCCCCATTGTACCTGTAGCTACTATTTACGTTTCCTATCGTCTTTCCGTAGCAAAGGCTAGGAAGAGAATTTATATCTCGGCACTGCTTTTAAACAATGGGAGCTTTGCTTCTGTTTTATTGTGATATTTGAAGTCACAGTCTGTTTGCTCTGTGTTAAGCTAAAAAACAAAAACACAACCGGAGCGGGTGTGAAGGAAAATGTGGGTCTCCGTGGAGTTCTTTCACAGTGTTTGGAATCGTCGACACTTCTCTGTGTTGTTTCAGACGGAGCTTAGTGTTAGACAATGTAAAACATATCAGCAATTATATTTGTAAATCCCTACCCTCATTGTTTGCTAACTTCTTTAAAAAAAGAAAAGAAACGAAAAACTCTTTTTGTAGTTATTGTTCATGACATACAAACAAGCAGCATAGGACAAGGGGAAAATTTAGTTCCTTTCAGGACCCAATAGGCCGATCAGGATCTGAGCTTAAATAAAAAGGCTGGTTTAGGATGGCCTGCCTTGTCCCCAGGCCAATTCTTGATCCATTTTCCTCTCTGTTCTGCCCGTCAATCTAATATAAGTAGTACCATGTCACACTTTTCTGAAATCTAAATACATAATGCCTTACATTAGATGCCACCTGTAACTAACCCAGCTTGCCATACTATTAGCCAGACATGAATGACCTCTTTCAGAGAGCTGGCTTAAAAGATGGACATGTCACATTTTCATGTTAAGACTTCCCAACTCATACCTCAAGAGAGAGACATGCAAAGCTGTCCTGGATTACAATCGTGTTTTCTTCAATCCTTTTTCAAACACAGCAGATTCCTTTTAAATTCAGACTAAGTCACAGATAAACAACAGAACGTGGGGTGTCGTTGGTGTTTATCATTTTGTAATGTAAGCTCCTTTTTGATGAAACAGATTCATTCTGTACAGAGAAGGAAGCTAATAGTTATCAAGGATCTTCTAAATTGTTAGGCATCGGACCTGTGTCACTTTCTTTAATTCTGAAAGCAACTCATTGGGACATAAGAATGACGCTCAACTTAACAGATGACTAAATGGAGGTTCAGAAACATTTAATAACTTTTTTCCTAGTCTTACTGAGTTATAATTGACATATAGCATTGTATTCATTTAATGTTTATAATGACTTACTACATATGTGGCAAAATGATCACCACAATAAGTTTACTTAACATGCACCACCTCACACAGTTATAATGTTTTTTCTTGTGATGAGAACCTTTAAGATCTATTCTCTGAACAACTTTCAAATATACAGTACAGTATTGTTAACTGTAGTCACCAGACTGTGTACTGGATCCCCGGGATTTATTTGTCTTTTAACTGGAAGTTTATACCTTTTGCAGAGATTTAATCACGTGTTCAAAGTCATACAGTTTGTGAGTGAACTGCATAATTCATCTTGTCTTCTTGCCCTGTCATGCTGCCCTCTAAGTCAGATGATGTGTCACCAGCAGTGAGCAACAGAGCACATCTCCCCAGTGTCAACCCACACATACCCACAATTGGCATGTGAAGTATTACCGATGGGATGCCTTTTTGTGTGTGTATGTAAGATGCCGTTGAGTTGGCTCCAACTCCTGGCAACCCTGTGAAGGAGTGACATCCCCAGTGTCCTGTCCTCAGCAGCCCTGCTCTGCTCTGTGGACTCCTGCCTGTGGCTTCTTTCATGGAGTCAATCCATCTCACCTTTGGTCTGCCTCTTTTCCTGCTGCCTTCTGTTTTCCCAGCATTATTCTTTTTCCCCAAAGAACCCTTCCTTCTCATGATGTGCCTGAAGTAAGACAGCTTTAGTGTTGCCATTTTTGCCTCCAGCAATGTTTCAGGCTTAATTTGCTCTAGGACCTACTTGTTCGTCTTTCTGGCGGTCCAGGTATCCGTACACCTGTCCTCCAACACCATATTTCAAGTGATTCCAGTTTTTTCCTACCAGCTTTCTTCACTGTCCATCTTTTACATCTGTACATGGTAACTGGGAACACAAGAGAATGCCTTCTTCTAGTTAGGAATAAAAAGTGTGTCTTTAAGGTGTTTCAAAGAATTTACAAGATAAGAATGTACTATTTATTAATATCATTCTAATTTTGTCCTCTTCCTTTTCTGTCTTTTCTTTCTTCCTTTAATACTTTGACATCTGGTAATCATAGTCACTTGCAAAGTTTCTTTCAGTTAAGAAAGTTAAACAGTTAATGTTCCTTTTCAGTAACCTTTAATGGATTGTTTGGGCCATAGAAATAGTCATGAAACTGTGTAAAAATCTCTTGGTGAAATAAGAAGTTAGTGACAATCTGGTCAGCATTGCAGAAGAAAAAGTTCTAGGCTGGGAATCTGGAAAACCCAGGTTTAGTCCTACCTCAGTTCCCATTAGAAAGAGACTAGAAGATCGCCACACTTCTTCCATATCCCTTCTTTTTCAAAAACTCTGCCATCTGTAATGCTACTATAACTTCAGCCCAGGTTCTTTTATTGTCTCGGTAGGGCCCAAACTATATGCTGGTACAGGGGGAAATCCGAGTCTAGTCTGGGTCTTTACCGCTGAAATTCTACCATCCCCACTAAGACTTGGGGAACAGACAAAGCAACGCAAGTAATTCTCAAAACACACGGTTTTGGTGGTGGTAATGACTAGAAAGGGGTCCAAGAAGGGCTTCGAGGAAGCTGGGACATTCCATTTCTTTATCTGGCTGCAGACTACACGTATATGTAATTTTGTGAGAATTCATCGAGCTGTGTACTTATGTCAGTATTTCTGTATTTGTTAGGGCTGATTGGCTTATTCACAAATAGGTGGGATGGGTTTAGATGCTAAGCAGTCACCTCCACATCGAGCGCCGTGCATGTTCACTTCCGAGACCACAACAGTCATGATGATGACAGCGGTCCTTCCATTTGCAGGAACATTTCCACAGGTGGCATGAACTTATTGCCCTGAACTAAATGACATATAGGTCGATATATCTGATACCTGTTGTGTTTCACATTGAGAAGCTATTCCACACTGCTTGCAGCATTTCTTTGATGGACTTGCAGTAGATGAGCTATAGCCTGTCCAGCTGTTTACTAGAGGGAGAAGTTTTCATTGCCACGGATTTCCCCAGTCCAGATGCTGTTATCTGAGGCTAAAAATGACATGCTCACAACGAGGCCTCTCTGTCCCTCACCAGCCTACTTTGGTCGTAGAGTGTAGGCGAATTCCAAAGGGGAGCGACTGAGACCGTTCAGAACTCTCTGTAGAGAAAGGCCTTGCATTTAGCACTGCCCGTTTTGTGTCCAAGTTTGTCCTGAAAAATATAACTCACCGGGTCTCTGCAGACCAACAGTTGTGGGATTCACACACTGAAGTGCAGGCACACTGCTTTTTTAAGGGTGGCAACCTTTCCAAAGGAGAGATTTATACCCGGTTTAGGTGCAGCATCTGAGCTCTCTATAGAAAGCCACAAAGACAGAGAAAAAAAGTGTGGTTTTTTTTGGCCAAGCCTCCTTATCTCCACCCAGATGGCACAGGGGTTGAGTCACTTGGTATTGAAGATAATCAACACTTTCATCTTTGTACTTTGTGGGGAATGGTAACATCCAAAAGCCCTTTGAAAAACCCAGTTTGAGGACTTTGTTTTTCAGGTGCAGGTTCCCCCCTAAGGCTCTGGCCACTTCAGGCCTGTCCTGGTATCTCCTTGTGAGCAGAGAAAATATGTATGTGCTTGCGTAAACTTTTCCACACGCCACGTATAAGGTCTCAGCAGTGCCTGTGGTTGTGTTGTTACTTTTGCACAGACTGTTGAGATGGCTTGAGAATGAATAGTGCTATAAAAGGCCAAATTCTTGAGTATGTGTCCTGGACGACGCCGAGTGTTTGTTTGCAGACGGCCATGGAGTGACCTGGCTCCAGTTTGGGACTGGCTCCTTCGATCAATAAGGCCTTTTCTGTATATACAGTATGTTCCTCCATTCCTGTGCTTATCAAAAATACCTATTCTCATTCCATGCAGCTTCTTCTTTGTGTTTATTTCTTTTCAGGGCAGCAACCAAGGTAGAAAAAAAGTCATTCCACTTGCAAACTAGCCCATCTATTTTCATTCAGACAGATCCATCTCTATTACCACTTGTAGGCCAAACGGGTGCCTCTCCCTGGTAAGAAAGACACCCCCCACGTCACCCTTTCTTGATGTAGTGACTGGACTGACAGGCAGGGGCTTCACTTTTTGGCTGTTCTCCCTGTGCAGTGTGTTTCCTTTAGCAAAGTACTTATCCTTCCGTTCTCCGTTTAGCATCCAGAAAAGGAAGATGCTACCCGGGAGCACTAAAGTACGGCAGTCGGCATTTGCTTAGTGATGTGAGGTGCACCGCACTGTCCGCTGGTGTGCTACTGAGACATCCCACACACAGGTCCCTCGACTCTTTAAATTCAACAGGTCCCAAACTTAACATATCATTTCTACCCCCTCCCATTGTCCCCGTACCTTCCCTCCAAAATTCATTAATGAAACCCTCCTCTCTAGCCTGTTTTTTTTTTTTTTGGTCGTAGTGTATAGTACCTTCACCTTCACCCACCATGACACAAACCATTAAGACTGGACACCATTTGTTTGGGTTCCCATGAAGCAGGTCCTAAGACAAGTAGCTTTTTAGGAAGTGAGATCAGAAAATACGCGAAGCGAGCCAGGGAAAAGAAGGCAGCCAGTAAAGGGAACGTTATCACACAGGTAACCTACTGGGGAAAACTGGAGATTAAGTTCCCTGGGAACTCTGGGAAGTGATGGAGGACACACACCTCAGTGTTTCCTCTCCAGGGGTAACAGAGAACTAGGATATCTATGCAGTCAGTCTCCGGTTACAGGAGAATCAATTCCTCAACACTCTGGTCTACCACACAGAAAAATCTACTGATTTTCACAAGTAATACTGAAGTTCTCAGGCATAAAATTCTCTATAGAATGCAAAGTACAACATAGGGAATATAATCAATAACATTGTAATAACTATATGTGGTGCCAGGTGGGTACTAGACTTACCAGGAAGATCACTTCATAAGTTACAGAATGTCTAACCACTATGCTGTACATCTGTAACTACTATAATACTGTATGTAAATTGTAATTGAAAAAAAGAAAAAGAAAATGCCAGAATAAGAAAAAAACAGCTTGGAATTATTTCAAATAGAATTTTTTCCCATCTGTGAGCTGACCGCTTTATCAAATGAGCTGCTTTTTTAAAGTTAATTATTTTATTGAGGAACGGTATTAAATTTTGATCCAAATAAGGCAAAAGTTTACATTGGAATCTCTCATAAATGCTAATGGGAAACTTTGTGTGAGACATATTTGAATTCAGGCCTGAATCTTTCTGAAATTTAGGCAGCTGATGAAATGGAAATATTTTTTTTCTCTCAAATTATTTAAAAATTGAACATGGCATTTTCCTCTTGCATGGAAAACATGTCCCACAAACCCTATGACACTGACTTAGTTGTTTCTTACACATGAAGAGAGAAACAATTTTCTACAGCTGTCAGGCTGCACACCTCTCTAGTCTGACACTTTTCTCCTCACCTTTTCGAGAAACAACAGACAGACTGGACCCTACTGGAGGCTGGAAATTCAGTTGGAAATTCCCCCACACGTAGCCATTTCTGCCTTTCATTACCTATCTGTACACTCAGATGCTTTTGCATTCTATCTCATTCCGAGCTTTGCTTTTCCTTTTTCTATTGTGAGCCATAATGGGACTTACGTGAGGTAAGACTTACATTAAATACTCTATTAAACATGTAAATAAGTACTGAGTTCTCCCAGTTGCAGAGAAATGCAATGCTCCATATTGTTGTGTGAACTTGGCCCTTGGTGTCCCATTCTAGGAATTTAATCTACAAATAGACCTGAGGAAGTAACACTAAGGTGTACAGACAAGGGTGTGCTTTGTGGCATAAAGGTCTGAAAACAAACTAGGTGTCCGTAGGTCAGGAACTGGTGAAGGGAACCACAGGACATTTGATGGGAAATTCCACAGCTCTTTTAAAAAGTATGAGGGAAATCTGTTAGAATTTATTTGAAAAGATATCCAAAATATATTGTAGATTTAGAAAGCAAAAACAAACAAACAAAAACTGGCTTCAGAGAACGTGTGACAGGACCCTATTTATGATTTTTTTTAAAGAAATGGTACATTTTATGTGCCCATAATATGCTTGCGTGTACAAAGATAATTTCTCAACAGATGAATTGTTAGCAGGGATTACCACTGAGGCACGAAAAGGACAGGGAGGGGGAGAAGAGGATAAGTGAGAGATGCTTTTTCATTTTCCAGTTTATATCCTTTGTATTATTTTTTTTACCATGAATTTATATTACTTTAAAAATTTTTAAAAGTTACAAAAAGTACGATACCTATGTGTTCAAACCACTTTTTCTTTTTAGAATCTGTCATTTACAGATATGATGACTTGGATCCTTAATGAATAATCTCTAAATTAAGTGAACTACTAAAAATATAAAGCAATGATTCTTAGCCATCCTTCCTTCAGTAAGCTTCCTTTCTTCATCTCCCAATTAGATGCCAGAGTTAAATGAGTTTTTCACACAGTTCATGAGAATATAAACCAGGTTACAACTCCACATGAATGGTATGATCCTGTGGTTTGTGAAAATGTGTGCATACAGGAAAAAACTCAGGAAGGATAGATGTAGAAATGTTAACTGTTACCTCTTTAATTAGTATTTCAAGTGATTTTTACTTATATTTTGTGGACTTCTGTTTTTAAAATAAGCATATGTTATTTTTATAATCAGAAAACATCAATAAGCTCTTCATTTTGAACAAAGGAGAAACTGTCTTGTATATTTTGGTACTCAATGCTTGACACCAAATCTGTCTGGAAGTTTGTATCATGAGGATATGCCTAGAGCTTTGGACAAAGAGATCAACTTCAACAGAACCACATATAAATGTGATGCCAGAAAAAAAATGGTAGACCTAAAAGCAACAAAAGTGGATATGCTTCAGCTGGAAGAGATGAAAATGTTGGAAAAAAACTGGTAAGGGGTGTTAGGAAAGGTGACTCCATCTTAAGATATCAAAGTATTTCAGACTAAGGGATATTGTTTCAATGTCTTGTGTTTATTGGCACCTACTGCCTTCATGATTTCCCTGTTCTCTGTTACATGCACCCTTGGGTACCTTTTCCCATCCAGGGCTTTCTGTCAAAATGACTCATACATCTGCAGAATCTACTCCCCCCCAGCCCACCCCCGCTGTGAGTATCCAGGAATGAGTCACTCAGATCAGTTGCTTCTCTTTTAACTTGAATGGAATTAGGCTCAGGGACATTCAATTGAAAGATTTATGAAAGTGTGGGTCCCAGGAAAGGCAGTGGTGAGGTTAATCAGGGAAATCAGCTATGTGATAGGAAACAGAATAACCAGGGAGTCCAATAGCCCAGAGGTAGAGCGATCTACAAAAAAAGATTAGGTCCAAACTCTGGCTGTCAGCCTTCACTCAAGTATGGAGGCAGGGATTACTTGGTTATGCGGGTTTTGGGTAACTATTTTGTCTTCAGGGCAAGGTGACTCATACAATTTATTTTTTTGCTCACTAATTTTGTATGTATTGTGTAGGTACTTGCCAAAAGAAAAGCAGAGGAAAATTTTACTCAGGAAAAAAAATTGTGTACTCTTGCAAATGGTTTTAACATGTAGGCATGCTTCGGTATGTGAAAGTTATTTTTTGACACTATTTTTGGCCAAATTGTTTTTCATTTTTATGAAAAAATGTTAATTTTTAAAACACTCTGGTCTATCTCCCAACTGTTACTTTTATCACTCGAAAATGTGGTATTTTAAAAATATCATCACTGGTGTCATACTAAGACTTGCCTTGGATTACAAGTCTTTCATAGTAATTAATTTTTTTTAAGCATTTGGACATGAAAAAGGAATAACATGAAAGCCCACCAAAATGCTTAAGGCAGTTGTCTTTGAATGATGACAGGAGCTGTAGTTGTGGTTTTGGGGGTATTTTTTCCTCCACTTTTCTACAATAGCATGAAACACTTTTATAAAGAAAAAAGTCAAATTTATTACAAAGCGTAAGGTGTTAAGGAACAAAGATAAGCTTCATGATGCTTTGAGCTATACTGTAATAGTTAATTGTGGTCACATACAAGATAGGCTTTTGCCCAAGGCTTCTAAACATCTTGTGTTACAATGAACACATATTGGCAGCGTTGTTTCAAAAAATTTAAGTTACATATCCTGCAAGTTATTAACAAAGAGTGTGAACTCTTCATGTGAAATACACACACGACCACAGTCGTTTCAATATGTATTTCAATTTGGGTACTTACTAAGCTCACTTGCGAAATGATTGAAGTTTGAGGATGGTTACTTATTTTTAACCTTACAAGGAAGATTAATGAATTAAATTTATCTCAGGGCACCGGCTGTTAGAAAGGAACTGCACACCATCTTTTTAACGTGGTTGTTGAAAATAGTGTTTAATGGAACAGTCTGCTGTACTGTTGCATTGCACTATTAGTTTCATAAATATCATTTACGCAGGTGTAGCTAATCAAATAATAGCTACTAATGGAGGATATTTTCAATAGTTATATCAAGAAATATAATGAGCGTTTGTTCACATTTCTGTTGCATCTATTTAGTTTCCGAACAGAAGAGGTCAATTAGAAAAATGGTCTCTGGCTATAGATGGGTTCATTGACATTCCCCTTAGATTATCTTCCGTTTTCTCCATTGGTGTCAGAGGATACCAAGAGGTTATGAAACGAAAATTAAATATAAAAGGATCTGAATGTTATGAAGTATTTGATGAGCAGTGTGTGAAAAGCTATT
Source organism: Rhinolophus ferrumequinum (assembly GCF_004115265.2). Lineage (NCBI taxonomy): Eukaryota > Metazoa > Chordata > Mammalia > Chiroptera > Rhinolophidae > Rhinolophus > Rhinolophus ferrumequinum. The sequence goes on along the minus strand of NC_046301.1, from coordinate 19,001,102 downwards.
GTGAGGCTTAGGTACCACTGGAGTGAAACAAAAGTTCATTCATTCATTCAACAAATACTTATTGAACACCTATTATATGCTAAGTACTTTTTAGGTCCTAAGGAACAGCCCCTGTCTTTATGGGGTTTACACTCTAGGGAGAGAAGCAGACAATAAATGATTATACAAGATGTGCGTCTATATACCAGCGGTGCAAAAAAAAATGTACACAAGAGGACCCTTTGGTCAACGTTGTCCAAGCAGTAGTTCACTGAAATCAGAAGTGTCTGGACACAGATGGTAACCACTTTGAGCACCTCTTGTAATTGCAGAAGTCAAACGTGACTTGTATTCATCTTTTGTTATCGATATATATTGTGTATTGCAATTTTAATGCAGTTTTCTTTCTTAAAATGTGTACACATTTTTTTGGCACCCTCTGTGTATGTGTGTGTGTATTTATATATATAACATCACAACATCATAAAAAATATAATACATATTTATATGTAATATGTAATTATATATGTATATATAAATGCATATGTATATATATACATGTATGCACACACACACATACTATATGAAAAAATCTTGAAAAAACTAAGCAGGGACTAAAACTAAGGTGAGGGGCTAGGAAACGGCCATCTGAAGTAGGGTGCTCAGAGCAAGTTCTCTCTAAGAAGGTACAATTCGTGCAGATATCTGAAGCAAAGTCACGTCACGATGTGTGGGACAGAGTGTTCTGGGTAAAGGGAGCAGTAACTGCAAGGCCCTGGGATGAGAATGAACTTGGCTTTGGGAAGTGACAACAGGAAGGGAGGTGAGGCTGGAGGGGAAGGAGGGAGGCTGGCTTATAGGGTCTCGTAGTTGAGTAGCAAAGACTTGGGCTTTTATTGCAAGAATGCCAGAAACTATTGGAATGTTTTGAGTAGAGAAGTGACATGATCTCACTTCCATTTTTTAAGTTAACCTGACTCTTTTGCGTTTAATCGTTAAAGCCCGAATAAAGTCCCCTGAAAGGCTTAATGGAAACAGAGAAGCCCAGCATAAAGATAAAGAGGCAAAGAAAGTTAATCTAATTTTCTGGGTATTATTTTTATAGTGGATGGAATCGGTGCATATCCCTTTAATAATTAATTATTGTTAGTGAGTGTTGCCCAATGTTTATCTCATTTAATTTTTCTTACTATTAAGTTATAAAAGAGGGATTATATTTTTACATTATTATGTTTAGTTAAAATTTTGGGTTTTTTTCTTAACCAGTTAAAAATGACTGTCTAGACATTTAACTGAATATTTATGGGAAAAAGTTGATAAAACTCATCTCAATAACACAATAACAAAAGACTCAGGAAGTTACAGAGCTTGAATCAGAATTAAAAGAAAAACAAAACACGACAAGACGAATCCATTATTTAGGATTCCTTGTAAAGAAAAAAAGAGAATAGCTTCATAAGAGAATTTAGCTTCATACCAGGAGTGCTCCAGCATTATTTCTAAGGAGCTATGTCAAGGAACTATGAATTCAGCAATAAAACTGCAAATATTCTAACAGATGCTTACAAAGCATTCCTAGAGACTATTGTATATGTGTGTTTTGCCAGTATTGCCATTGAAGAGGTGGTTGACAATTCTCAAATCACTAATGATGGCATTTTTACAAATCATATACCAAATTTATTGGGTAAGACAATAACATCCGTTATTTACAACAGAATTCCTAAATATTTGTTACATACCTGAATTATTGATCATCCAAAGAGTTCATACTTGCTAGTTCATAATATGAATCTTTTGGAATGGGATGTTTGCCTGTGCCCCATTCATGGAAATAGTACTTAATAAGGGATTGCTTTGCCTCCCATACTTAAAAACACTACCATGTACTAAATCATCAAAAGCCTAGGTACTTAGCAAGATGGGCATCACCATGGAAACACTCAGGCTCAAGACCACCTTTCAGTTATGTGTATCACCTTCCACCAATCTCCATAATCCTCAGATGTTGAAATCACTTTTAAAAAATACCTTGTTATCCGTAATAGCTAAGGAAATGTAGATTCTTCGTAGAGTTTTCAAGATTTGCATTATATAAATACATTGTTTGGCTAAATTTTTGTTTTAGGTCTTTTTTAGCCACCAGAAGAGAGTCGTTGATTGTCTAGTCTAGACCTGTTACTTCAGCCAAGCTGTTCAGAGGCAGTTTGCTGAGACAAGAGTGAGATAATATGTTTCAGTGATAAAATAAGCTGTCCACTCCTTGCTGGCAAGCTGTGAGGTTGACTACTTAGTACAGAGCTAGAGAGTGAGTCTGAATTACAGTTTCCCCCCAAGATGATACAAGCTGCAGAATTCACTGGGGTAAGGAAGGGGTGAGGGTGGAGAGAGGAGAAACCTTAACAAGTGGTCCCTTTACATCCATTTTCGTGTGTGTGTGTGTGTGTGTGTGTGTGTGTGTGTGTGTATTTCCTTTTGGCATGTGAGAGCAAACTGGTCAAAATCTCTAAAAGGGCTTTGCTATTTTAAATAGAAATTTCCACTTAAGAAATTTTATAGTTAAAAAAAGAAAGTTCTTAGTTGACTAATTGTTCTCTTGCCATGCTGGCTGCTCTTCAGGGTAGCACACCATATATTAGAACGAGCTATCACAAACAGAAATGAATTTAAGGAAAACTGCATGCATTTTGAGAAACTGGATTTTTTTTTTTTGATGCATAAATAACCCAACCAGGATGTTCCTGGGTGCTTAGCACACTGAATGCATTTATGTCATTTTCATTTTACTGAGGAACTGGCATAAACCTACAGTTGGACCTTCGGGAAATCATTCCTGGCTCAAGCTAAACGATATTGCTGACTCCATTACATTCTCAGAGTCTTGCGGAGTCATATACACTAATTTATAAGGAATCTTTTGATCAATTGGAAAAACTTCTCTCAGCTCAGAATGAAGGCAGAGAAGACGTCTCACAAGGTCAGCTTGTGTGGTTGACATTCTCAAGATGATGATATTAACTGCTCTCAGACTCTGTCCATGACACTTTCTAAATCCTTCTGCAAACAGCTGGATTCCAACAGGACGGCCTTTATTTGTGCAAGTGAAGAACTAGGAGTGATCCTGATACACTGTTTGCTAGCAAAGAAATGATTTTCTTACCCCCTTGAAAGTGGTAACCAACTTGGGCTCATTTTTTTTTTTCTCTCAAATTGCTGAGTTTAGTGGGATTCAAGAGATTTCTAAAAGAAGGAATTTTAAATCTGCAGTAGGAAACAGATATTTGTTGTTGTTTTATGTGTTGGTTCTAACAGACTTGGACTTTTAAAATCTTTTACCATAACAAAGTAGTTAGAATAATGTACTGTGTTAGTGGCTTTGAAATTTTTTTTGACAAAAACCCAGAATGAATTTCATGTGTATATATATATATGTGTGTTAAGTGACAATGTGTGTGTGTGTGTGTGTGTATCATAGATTCATAGATAAATATAAATGAAGCAATCTTCATACATGTACCATGTCTGTATTTTCTAATCTATCCTATTTTATTTCACCTTCTTCTTTTTAATGCTGGTTCAGACCCACTAAGTTTATTTCATTATGTGCCAGTGGGTCACAAGCAGAAATATGAACATCACTCAGCCAACCAACTGTTAAAGATACCTGGAGTCTTCCCCACCTTTGAGTTCCCTTCTGGGAAACCTAAGAAGGTGGGTGCCAGCTGCTTTGGTTTTGACTCAGCAGGCAGGTGTGTGCTAAACACTTTGTGGATCCTAACTCCCATCCTCATTGAGATGACTGGGTCACTCCTCAGCCAGACTTTTGAAGCTGTGCCCCACAGTACGAAAAACAAACAAAACAGTAAGAACCAAACCCTTCCCCAGTGTGGGCTGCTAATTTTCAGCTTTGCCTCTTATTAGGAAAGAGAAAGTAATGATGCTTCACATTTGTGTGAATCTCATTGAAGAACAAATGTCTCTGAATTGCTTTTCAAAATCGTAAAGTAATGACAAAATGAAATTAAGTGGAAGGAAAAAGAAGAAATTTTTAAATTCTGCATTTAGCCATTAATTGAACTCTTACTCGAGTCCTTCATAGCTGAAACTAATCTTTGGTTTTGCACCTTCTTGGATGTAGGTAGCTATGACGATGTCCAGCCTTCATTCGTATTCAGGACGTTACGTAAGGGATAATGACCTACTCCATCCAGTATGTTGCCTTTAATTTCCATTGTTTTAAATAATCTCTTCCTGTGAATAGCTGATCACTCTTTCTGCTTCCTCCACAACCCTCCCTTATGAATGGTAAAATGTACAGATTGAAATAATGAAGTTTTTTAGTTGCTGGAAATGATGGATGACAGCAATCAGCTAAGCTTTTAAAGCATATATATTAAAAGGGAAAAGAAGATATGTCTAGGATTCTACCCACTCCAGAAATCAGCAAAGAGAGAATTCTCTCAATTAAAAGGGAACGTAATTTCCATTCCGCCTTGGGGCATTACTTCTGCTCTGTTGATGAAAATGAACATCGAATTGATTGGCGTCCCATGCCCTGACAATCATTAATGATGCCAAAGGTGCTGGGGACCTGCCCATCGAGTGGAGGGAGCAGAAAGAAACGCAAGGTGACAGCTTTTTCCTCCCCTCACTCTTGGAGTCCCATCTCAGGACAGGTGGTAGGACTGATGTATCTTTTTCCACTACATGTCTTGCCCACTCTTTCTAATAAGAGACTTTGAAGATATTATTTGCTTTGAATGAGCTGATCCCATGGAGCACAGGAAAGTCTTCATTCATCAAAATAGATCTAACGCTAAGTATGATGGGGAGTATCGGGGTAGAAGGATTTGACTGGTAGGGCTGAAAAAGCTTACGTATTTGAAAATACCTGCAAATAATGCTCACTTATATAACATCCAAATGTCTGAAAATGTGGAGCTAGCAACATAAAAAGGCTATAGGAACTGGAAGTTTAATAGGGCAATACTCTTGATTCAAATTTTCTTCTATAATTAGAGTTTCTATAAAAGAATTCTATTCATACATGGAGGAATTTTTTTTTTTTTTACTTCACATAGGCAATTATTTCCATCTGAACCTTGGATAGAGGAAGTTGAACTAATAGCTCAATGTGCTTGGAATTATGCCTATGACTTTTTTACTACCCTGTGAATTTTCTTCTTGAAAGCTCAGTGAACTTCTTAATTTAAAAAATAAGAATCAGCTCATGCTCCCTGTCCCTGGTTCACAGGCACCACTGTCATCAGAAGTGTATTAAAGACCTACCTGTCTGTATCCTGCTAGAATTTAAATAGTACAGTCTCTGCTTTTTCCCTGTGTGCGACCTAGAATACATGAGCTGTGTGATTCTCAACTGGGGGTGATTTTTGCCCCCCAAGGGGCATTTAACCGTGGTTGGTGATATTTTTAATTGTCATGACTAGGGGACAGGTACTACCGGCATCTAGTAGCCAGGGATGGTGTCAAACACCCTACAATGCACAGGACAGGCCGCACAACAAAGAAGGATCTGGTCCAAAATGTCAGTAGTGTTAGGGTAAGAAACCTACCTTAGGTGTTGCAGCTGCAGGTAAAGGGCATGTTAAAAACTGAAAGTCATAGACCAGATGGACAAATTAAATGGCATTGCTTCAACTGTGTATAAACGTACTTCTGGAAATTCTTTCATATTTCGAAGCTACAGTTTGGTTATTTAATAGCTCTATTAACACTTGTACTTGTTTCATAATAAACAACTGAGTGACTTTGACACTATTTCAGTATAACAGTGGCCTGAAAAACAAGTATCAAACATGAGAGAAGCTTACTCATGAATTATTAAAATCTCAGGAAACACAAAGTATGCATTATAGAGAGGGACGCCCACCCCTTATAAACTAACTGAGCGTACTTTAGATGATAAAAAAAAAGTTACATGTATTAGTTAGGATAAAGTGTCTACGGCTGGACGGCTATACAAAGGCTTAAATAATGTAGAAGTTTGTTTCTCTCTTATATGGCAGCCAGAGTGTAAACAGTCCACGTCTGATGTGGTGATGCCAGGATGCTCAGACTCCTTCTATCTTGCTCTGCCAACCTTGGCATACGGCTTCCATTTCATGGTCCGTTACGGCTGTTCCAACTCCCACCATCACTTCTACATCCTAAACAGCAGGAAGTCAAGAAGAAAGTCGAGGGCATGGTCCTCCTTTTAAGGGCATAACTTAGACGTTATGCACAGCACTTCTGTTCATCTGTTGTCTGGAACTTAGTCACATGGTCTCCCTCCCCTGTTAGGGAGATTGACAAAGGATTTTCTTGGGTAGCCATGTGCCCAGCTAACCCTCAGGGGTTCCTTTATTAAAGGTAGAAGAAAAGCATAGATGTTGGAGGACAGCTAGCAGTCTCTGCCTCAGATATCTTCTCTTCGGTTAATTCAAGGTCAGAGAACCCAAAGGCTGTTTAATAATTGCAGATGACCTTTGGTCAGAACAAAGGTCACAGGCTGTGGCGGTGTCTAAAATCGTCTGTTATTTCACTCGGTTACATTAATCCTAAATCACCTGAGAGGCAGTACTGGCTCAAGTGCTAACCTTGAGGGTTCACATCTTCTCTCTGCCACTTGCCAGCGGAGTCGTGCCTGGATTTCCTCCTCTGTAAATTGCTGATGATAATAGTCCTTAACTTCTCGGGTTGTGGGAAGGATTAGTGAAGTAATATGTGTAACACTCATTACAGTGCCTCACCTAGTAAGCACTGCCAAGAGCTCTAAACTTTGTTATCATTGTAGGCAGTCCCGTACCTGACTAGCTAATTTGAACTCTGCTGATTTGAGCTTAATTTATGATGCACCAATATCTGTTCGTTTCATTTAGTTTGAAAATCTCAGTAAATATCTGTTGCTTTGATCTAATTTTGAGTTATCCTCACCACCAATGAAGTATCCAAACGTGGGATTTGATTTGCAATGAAGATAATGCTAAATTGGTATTGATGTGAACTTGAACTAACACATGAACCAGTGGATTGCCAGCAATTTACATCCAAGCTACATTGGTGGACAAGCTACAGATTCAGTGTAGACAACCGATGTCCCGGCTGCGTTATCACATTTCTTGATTTCTCAACTGATGTCAAAGATTTCTGGTCTGGTCCAACAAAGTTCATTAAACTCTAGGTAATTCTTTACTCCTCAGTAAGGAATTTAAGAACTCATCGTGAAAACACTGCAACTCAGAAGACCTACAAATGGCAGTAGTTGTCTTGCTTTCTCCACTATCTCAGATTTCAACATCTTGTAGCAGATCCTTTCCTGACATTCTTCCTCATCAGTTCCCCTAATAAGCAGATGACTAAAGATAAGGTTAGAGTACCTTTACAACTGCAAACATATGTGCATGTGTCTGTGTTTGTGCGTTTGTCAGGGTGGGTGTGTGTAAGAGAAAATCTTGGCCACTAAAACACACATGTGAATCGTGAGGTCATTTCATACTTTAACCAGTGTAAATTTTGAAAGCAGCTCAATATTTTACCTCTATATATAAAGTGACAGAAGTGCAAGTCGTGTATATTGTTGTGTGGAAAGCAGGATTTTCTATAGGTTATAAATACTCTGAGGTGAATATGAAGTTAGTGGGGGCAGCCATACTCTAGTATACAATCCTTGCTCTTGATTTTCTTTTTAAATTCCCTTCGGTCCTCACAACATATTATAAAATTTAATAGGATGATTCTGTATCTACTTAATCTTACATCCAGTGAGGGAAAATGAGGTTGATCCATTATAGTAACTCTTATTTTGTCAACAGAAAATGATAAAGAAAACAATTTCATACAATCATATGGAAATGAGAATTATTTAGACTGGCCTATGTCAAAATATTTACCAGGCTGGCTAAAAATTTGAAACACTCAGGGGGTATGTGGGTTTAACAACAATAAAATGAGAATTTTCAGAATAAATCAATTCCATTTCTACCACAGAAGATTTTATCTCTTAAAACTCAACCTATTACAGTATATATAATGATGAAAACTTATTCAGGCTTTAAGTTAGTTCCTCCAAACAGAAAATGAAGGATTCCACTCTTTTTCTTTTAAAAATAAATGAATACAGGAAAGAGTAGAGGAGAACGTGGACTGGTAGTCTTACAGTGATGAACAAGCCCCAAAGAAAAAGGGGACAAAGTCCACTTCCTGTAAGTCAGCATTTGTGAGTTGGGGCAGGCTGGGGAAAGGGGGAGTACGAATAATCTCTTAAAGTTCAAGGACTTTACAAACCTCTCCTTGGCCAACTGGAACGAAGCATAAGACTCTTGTGAGTGACCAGGTGAATGCTTGTAACTTGATAGGATGATAATCCTCTGGCTATTATTATATCAGAGCAGTAGAGGGAGTGTCAGTAAAGGTCAATGTGAAGCTTTCTAAAATAATTTTGCCTAAAGGCAAAGGTTTACCTCTAAGAGCAAGGTCTGTACTTTGTTCTATAGCGTTTCTTTTCTCCAACATAGGGAAACTCATACTCTGACTTGAGCCAGATACGATTGTTTGTGAGACACTCTTCAAGAGTTCTCATTTTTGTTTTGGGATAGTATACCAGGATTCCATTGCTTAATAATTATTGCAAATAAAGTCCCAGAATTGTGTGATTCGGGACCCTTGACCCTAAAAGACCGAAATTCTTTATAAAACATAACAGTGCCTCTGACCTTGTCTCTGACTTGGTATGACCCTTGGAAGGACACCCCCAAGATGTGTGGCTCTGGTCAGTGAGTGTGGTTCGGTTCAGCACCCACCACGTAGGTAGTTAGGAGAAGCAAATGATATCATTTACGTCAGGTATTTTACAGAGCACCTGGCGTGTTGTTAGCTCTGTAAATGTTTTTATTGAGCTATTGTCGTATTTCCTGCACAGGCGTTAAGAGGGTCAGTGGAGAGGTGATACCAAATTGTCAGAGTTGGTTAAAATTTTATTTGCCAGTGATAAAATAAGGTGTCCCTTCCCCTCTTCTCCCCACCCCCAGTTCATGCTCCCTGCTCCTGACACCCTCACCCCCTCTCCCTCACCCTTCTCCTTCACTTAAGTATTACCAGTTTAATGGGCATCCTTCCAGAGATACTGTATGCACAGACACGTGAAACAATATCTGTGTATATCGATATTTGGGGGGAACATTTGTTCTTAAGCAGCCCTCCACTTGAAAGAGTCAAGAACCTCCTTTCTCATTGAAATGGAGAAATGAAGGAAGACTCTCTTCCCTTCATCGTTGTAAACGGCAAGTTTGATTGCTACCCTATGGAAAGAAATGGTTCCATCCTGTCTGACTAAAAATGCTATCGAGGACATCAGCATCCTTCTGATAGAGTAGACACTGAGGCCCAAAGTCCTGGTTCCGTGGAGTCATGTTGGAGCGTGTTGCTGCAGTCAGTAAGCCATTTGGTCTCCATCTAGAGACATGATCTTTTAACTACTTGGGCCAAACATATGGATGCCCCATCAACACCAAATCTCTTGTACATATTTTTATACGATTTATTTGACTGGCTCCAAATTAAATTGAAAGGGAATCAGAAGCCTCGGATGAGGAGGCATTGTGTAGGACACCCTACTCTCGCTGAACAGGTACAGCGAAGAATGTCAGAAAAATCGACAGGTGATTCCGCTTCCCGTCTGTTCAACATCCCCCTGGTCCCGCAGACGTGAACCTAATCAAATTGTGACTTCGCTCTTCCACATGGTGTCACTTAGGATAAAAAACGGTTGGGTTAGAAGGACATGGTGCCTAAGTAACATGGTGACGTTACCTATAAATAACGCAGGGAGGGAAGCCATCCACAGACACTCCACCGAAGCAGCTGAAGGTGTTTCTGATGGCATTTGGCAGACACGTGTGGTGAATCGACCTCCTCTAGGTATTGTAGGTTGACATTTTGGTTCAGCCTTCACGTTGGAAGAAGAAATGAGTGTGTCAGTCCCTTTGAAAGCCCTGCCTGTGCAAACTCACTTTTTACCCATGGCTGCCTGTCAGACCAGTATTTGGTATCTGGTTTTATTCAGTGCTCTGTCCTGCTGTGGATGTTCCTAGTTTCCTTAACAGTAGAAAGAGCTCCGTGAATTCGGTCTTGACAGGTAGAGTTTTTCCACTGGCCTTTACCAGTCGGTGTTGGGTATGTGTCTGCTTTTTAAATGAGAAATGTAGTTATCTCTAGGAGTTTCACCTGACATTATCTCCTGTAAGTGTAGAATGTGACCACATTTTCAGCTCCCAAGACACCAATAGGACCTTGAGGCAAATTCATATGCTGAAAAAGCAGCCAGCCATAAACTACTGAAATCAGAATGTGGCAGCGTTCCAACTGGAGGAGCATTTGTGAGCTCCTGTATTAATAATAAATGCAAGAATCTCCGTTCGTGCAACATTAAGGTTACAAATGTCCACATGCCAAAATTGGAAAATAGCAGAAAATACGATTCTCATGGTGACATCTGTTCTCCACTATAGTACATGTTGTATAATACAGTGTACAGTTTGGAGGCTGGTTAGTTATGCAAAGCCTTTGGTATGTAGTGTGATTAAGAACCTGAACTTCAGCAGGTGGGGAGGCGGAGGATGAGGTGAAGAGAGCGCTAAGAGGGGTTCACTTCCAGTCTGGGTTTTTTTACGATAGGACTTGAGGCAAGCACTTAGCCGACCTACACCCCACGTTCTCTAAAACTTAGAAGCAATAATGTGCTTCCTCCCCAGTAATCAGAAGGTGAGGTATAGATTCTGCTGAGGTGCGGTCTCCAAGGAATGCTGTACCGCTATCATCAAAGTTAGAGGTAGTGACTTTCTGTCACGGGATAGGAAGTGGTGCAACAGGGACAGGCTAGGACAGCTCAGCCTGTTTATTTGCATGTGATTTGCATTAATTTACATATATCATGCATCAATACATGTTTTCTCTCCTTTGCCTATAATTAGTGAAATTTTAATCAAATCAACAAATATTTATTGACTATTTATTATATTTAAGGTCTATGTAAAGACAGAGGATAGGAAGAGATGATTTCAAAGATGACCAAATCAGAATGTACAAGAAAAATACATATGTACAACCTACAACACACATAACTAGAATATATTGCATTTCTACTATAGATTAAGATAGTGCCTCCATATTTCCAATTGTATTATTTGATTTTTCTAGAGTTTGATTAGTAAACAAAATATTGCATTGATAATTTTGTATTCGATTTCCTTTTCAATTTAAAAATTCAAATGGGAGATGCCTGTTTTCTCTTTCTTTTTTTTTTTATTTCTCCTTTTGTTCAACTACTTCTTGCAGTTGCATCATGGAGTATTATCTGTTTCTTAACATTTCTTTAGGCTGTTGGACATTTACATTGCTAGTTCATGAGCTGAAAATCCACTTCTGACTCTTTCAATCCTTAAATGATTAAATAGAAGTGGTTTAGATTTTTTATTTAGTTATATTGATAATGGTAATGCCTTCACCTTTATACACAAGTTCAGTGCTTCAGACCCCTTCTTGATAGGATATGTGTCTGGAATAGGATTCAACTTACGTTAAACCTCCCACACTTCTAACTCCATTCTGTTGTTCAACAAGTATATTTGGGTTCAAAGCAGCTGATAAAGTTGTATTTTCATCTGAGGCCATGAAATGCAGTGGCACTTGCCACCTGGAAAGAGAAAATCACATGACCTACTCCAGACGAAGGTCATCTGCCTTTAAGAAATGTCAAAGCCAGCAACTATCAGACTTTCCCTACTTTGACACAGAGATTAAAGGTCCTTCACAAATAGGGGTGACAGCCCCACGGACACAGCTAGAGTTACATGCAGTATCAGGGAAGCCATGGAGTGTATACCCTTCCAGGTTGGGGTCCCTGGGTTCAGATCCTGGCTCTCTCTCTAACCAGCTGTGTGAAAACAGGCTAATTCCTTCATTCGTCTGAGTTTTGATTTCTCTCATCTATAACATGAGGATAATAATGAGACCAACCTTAGCATGTTTTTGTGAGGATTAAATGAAATAATATAAATAAAGGGCTTAGCCTCCACACAGAGCCTGGAACAAAGTGCCAAGTAAATCTTAGCTAGTCACATGCACAATGCCTCTTACAGCTTCATCTAAATTCACAGCTTTCTCCCCCATTAAAAAAGTACATGGGTATTTGAATTCTCGACAGTGATCTTATTACGAAAATAGCCTATTTTATTTATTTAAAAACAAAATGTTTGCCAAATGTGTTCCTTATTATTATTGGTAACAAATTGCCTGTGCTGCCAGTCATTCTGACATACTTTCACAGGAAAATACTAACCATCCCTTCCTTCCCTCCTCTACGCGCTAACAAACTTTTTCCCAGTCCTATGTCTGTGATCCCTACCTGGAAGGAAATAATTAAACCAGCAAACAGAATTCTCCACCATATAAAAATATATATCGCTGCTTAATCAAATAAACAGTATTTCTGGGTCAAGGAGAAAAATATTTGTGATTGGTGTTACCTCGAAATGTTAAATCTGCCATCAACTAACATAAATTTCATAATGTGCTAAAACCCAAGGTCAAGAGAAAGGTAAAAAAAGAAGAATTAAAGTTTCTGTTAATGCAGAATTCAAAAGATTAGCAGCAGAGAGAGAAGAAGACTGAAAAACTGAAACTGGATGTAGTCACACAAGAATATTGCAGTGTCTGGGAGCTGATAAGGGTTTTAAGGAAATTTAGAAATCTTTAAAGGAATGGATGATATGATCAAGGCTTGTCCGTTAAGAAAAGAGGACTCGAATAATTGAGAATACCAGTGGGTTCCAATCTTTGTGAAAAGAACTGCAGAAACCCTAGGGGCTTACTTGGATAATATTTGGAAATGACTGTGGCTTGAATTTTAAAGGAAACATATTAAATATTTTTAAAATACTCTATTGATGGGATGCATAGAGCACATATCATTTTAGGAGTAAATGGAGATTAAAATTTTAGTATTTTAGAAAATATGAGTTTTCATACTTTAGAGTATTTTAGAAAGGTTAATTTCTTTAACAGTGGTGATTTCTGTTTTCTTTTAGTTTATTCATTCCCTCATTTATTCAGTAAATATATATTGAGCACCCAATTCAACAATAAACAAAGGAAAGAGAGGTAATTCTCCTATTTGCTCCCCACCAAAAAAGCTAATGTTTTCCCTCAAGATGTTGTCATATGTGCCCATACTTCATAAAATTTGTAGAAGAAATTCTTTAGGATTTAAAGATTCGCCACCACCTAATAAGTCATGTGATGGCTCCACACTTGAAGGCCTATTCTTTTTCTTCACTGGGAAAAGTTGAAAGAATAGTCATGATAGGGTCTTACATCTGGGGCAAGTGAAAGCTGACCTGAAAGGAGTTTTGTAATTAAAATTTACATAATCGGTGCTCAGATTTTTGCTAGGCAGCAACCAGCTAGCAGGAAAGATCTAGAAAGAAGGTGAGAGGGATTAGGCAAGAGAAATGAGGTGGAGGCTCCCAGTTCCATCATTCTCTCTTCATCTAGGTCCTGAGGGAAGCATTTGGGTTGCCCTAAGAGAGCCCCCTTTACATTTCTGTGATCATAGATGCTGCTTCTTTATGGTTGGTGAATACAGGAAAATTTAAAGTAGAAAAAAAAATCAAGATTGTAGAGTTGTCTCTGGTGAAATAAATCAGAACCCTTAGATTTTCTTCTTTGATCTTGTAGTATTGTAGTGTAACGTAACAAGTAGTTAAGGGCTTTGGAGTCAGATAGACTTGGGTTTGAGGTAGGCTGTCACTTACCAGCTGGGTGAGCTGGAATTCATTGTTCAACCTCCCTGAACCTGACATACCTTTTTTTTTTTTTTTTTTTTTTGTAAAACGGGAATGGTATAGTCTCTATTGTATAGTGCTCTTATAAGGTTAAATAAAATATGTGTCAACTGCATAGTACATTGCCTAGTTGTGACTTAACCAAATGGGGGTCAGCTTTTGTCACATAATAAGGAAATCAGAAGTAGGCAGTATAGAGTGGGTGCAACAGTGTGAGAACCCAGCCTCCTCCCAATTTTCTGCTCTGCCACCCTTATCAGACGGCTTTCATCTTCATGGCTAAAAGAGGGCTGCTCCACCTCCAGACATCCAAGGAAGAAAAGCCTAGGGTGAAAGGCCTTTTTTCCAGGGAGTAGGGGAGTGTCAGAGACTCCCCAGGGACTCCCCCCTATACCTCATTGGCTAGAACTGTGTTTCATGGCTGGCACCTAACAGCAGTGGAAGCTGGGAAGGCACGTGCATGTTTTTAACTGGGCACCCTAAAAAAATAATTGTAGTTCTGTTGGATTTTGTGTATAAGCCATCAGCAGTGTCTGCCACAAAGCCACAAAGCAGGACACAGCTCCCAAACCTGATGGTTTTCTTGCAACATTGGGACATTCTGAGGGCATTTGCTAAGACTTTGAGTCCTACCACCATCATCAAGAAGAGAGGTGGTCACTCGCCCGTGTCACAGGCAAGATAATAACCAAAGCCCTTTAGATATGATTCCTGAATCAATATCGTCAGTTTACTTCCATGTTGCAGTGTAAACTTAGGTTGTCATTTAGTTCAACAATCATGGTCTTTGTGATGCGACTGCCTCATGTATTCAGTAAGCATTTATTGAGGATCCACTGATCTGGGAAACACTAGTAGAAAAATAGACAAGCAACACCCAAAATCCCAATGGGTGTTTTTAAAGGTTAAAGTACACAGAGGGGGCAGACATCAGTTTGCCTAGATTCTGGCACTGACGCCGTGTTTGGACGCTTTGATATGTTCACTGAAGTTCTCGGGTTCTATGTGATCACCCTCACTAGAATTAGAGGTGCCAAGTCCTTAACCATTTTCTAGAGGAATCAAGGTTTTCTTCTATTGGTTTTTAGTAACCTGTGTAAAAAAAAAACAGATGTAGAATACTTTTGTGGTTCTTTACCAGTTTAACACATTACAAGTCAATCAGTAAGGATTCATTGAGGATACTAACTATTGCCCAGCATTAAGCAAAAAATGTTACACATCTTTTCTGGGTTGATCCCAAGAGGTTTAGTAAGAAGCATTCCGCAAACCCTCCCGCGTTATGGACTTTGGCAGTGATTTCCTGTGGCTGAGAGGAGCCTGGATGAGCCAATGGGGCAATCACTTAAGTTGGTGGTACGAGGGGGCTCAGTTTCCTTATATGTAAGGAGAGAACATTGAATAAGATGATCTGTAAGGTTCCTCCTTGAACTAAGGTGGGGGCAGGATGGAGACTCCGTTACTGTGGAAATCTGGATTCTGTTACTCAGCCCTGTGTAAATTATGGGGTGCCCTGGGGTGGGAGAGGTCCTGGACCTTTATGCCTCGGTTTCATCCTCATGGAAATGAAGGGGTTGGATTCCAAGAAATCTGAGTCTTCTACTTGATCTGTTCTGTCAAGTAGAATCTGATAGAGCGCCCTCCCAAATTCTCCCAGCTGGGTTTATTTCATGGAAATTTGGGGGGAGATACTTGATGGATTTCATCTTCCCAGGACCTATGTGTGGGCTTTGCTAAGTTTGTTAAGCATTAAAGTTTGAAATGAGCCCAAAGAAGATCAAGGCTGTGAACTCTTTTATGCCTAATAATCTCCGCCCAGTGTTTTTAATTGGGCACAGATTGACAAAAACTGTTGCTAAATTCTGCTGTCTCAGCTGTTCCTTGAACTGACATCTTGACCGGCAGGGAATCCCATACTTTGGGAGTCTTTGAAATGGTCCTTAAAGGGGTTCTGGTTACACCAAGTCCTGCAGAGAGATGGTCACAGGGGACCTAACAGATCTGTTAGGTTCTGCCAAGTTACCCTAAGTTAAAGAGACCCTTAAAAAAAAATTAAAACATATAGAAGAACCACAAGCACTAAAGCAAAGATATGAACCCCCCAAAGAGTCCTTAACCATGGCTGACTCCTTAATTCACGAGCAGAAGGTGGCAACTTGTTTTAAGCGGAGACCATGAAACCAAAGGATAGAGCCAGAAGGGCTCTAACCAGAAAAATCACATGTTCTGCCTAAAAATTGCCTGGTAGCTTTTAACCTATCCAGGGTACTGACTCCAAACACACAGGACTTCAGAATTTCTACAGAGGATTTCAGAATTTCAGCTACAGCATGCCTTGAAACTCTCCAGGCTTGATGAGGAAATAAAGATCAAAATACCATCTGTCATAATGGAAAACCCAAGCGGCCCCAAAGCCTCTTCCTCAATGAGCAGCCGATGCAGATTGGGTCAATCTGGACAGTTATTTATGCACTGAGGTCACATTTTGGCCCATGATTTCCTTACGGCTTTAACCAAATAAAGCCTTCTCTCTCTGCATTTCTCTTGCCAAAGTCAGGTTGAGAGATGGTTCTTTGGGAGGATTGTTTTGGCAGGAGACACAGGATTTTCTCACACAGCAAAACGCAGCAACGCAGCCAAATGATACACCACTCAGGGGGCCAAACGGCGTTAAAATCGAAAAGAAGCAAACTAGAGTCCTTTCCTTTGTCCCTTTCATCTTTTTGGTTCGGTTTGGGTATTGGTGTTTGTTTGTTTTACCAAAAATGCTCCCCAAATGTCAATGAACGGTCCAAGGGAGCAGTCTTCAGTAATAACTAGTTTACCTCAGAGGCGACTGGCTTTTAGGATTCTCCCATTGGATCTTCCTCCTGTTCCTTGTATATTCTGATTTTTGCCATATTACAGTTTCTGACTTCTCTGTGACTAGAAATATATTCAGCTGACACCTTCAAGAACAGAGGCGGAAAGAAATCCTGTGTCTGTCAATTGTTGCTAAATCCACACGTGTCCACTTGTAACCAAGAATATTAAACTCAGAGCCAAAGAACAGGAGGAGAAGAAAAACCCCTTCCTTGTTTGTTGTAGACTTTGGCATTGCTTCCTTACGGCCTGGAGGAGCTTCAGTGAGACCGTGGGTGTAGGCTGTGTTCTGCCAGTCACTAGCCAGGTTACCTGGGGCAATTACTGACGTTCTCTGGGCCCTACTTTTCTTAGATATAAGAAGAGAACATTGAACAAGATGATCTTTAAGGTGTCTCCCTGAGCTAAGGTTTGGGGCATATGGTGCCTTAGCCACTGTGGAAACCCTGATTCTGTTCCTTAGCCCTGTAGAAGTTGTGGGGTGCCCTGGGGAGGGAGACGTCCTGGACTTTTACACCTCGGTTTCATCCTCGTGGAAGTGAAGGAGTTGGGTTCTCAGAAATCTGAGCCCTCTACTTGATGTGTTCTGTCAAGTCTATCAAGCGCCCTCCCAAATTCTATCAGATGGGTTTATTTCATGGAAATTTTTGGAGAAATGCTCGATGGGATTCATCATCCCAGGACCTGTGCATGAAATGAGACTTGTCCCCTTGGATCACTAGGTCCTCAGAGGCAGAGTTTGGCATACTGTCTCTTGGTCATTAAGCCTCATCATTATGGATGAGGAGGCTCAGTTCACTATAAACGAAGAGAGCTAGGAGCCTTGTATCAGGACTGCTAAATTGGGGTGACTCTCCTTACACTCTGTTCCTGCTTCTCCGGCACCACAGTAGATCCCTAAAGGGCTTGCTCCTCTGTACCGATTTACTTCATTTAAAACAAAAACAAAACCTGTTTAAGGAAGAGGAAAATCCCCAATGACATTCAAGGCAAAGACCATATGAGTAGGTGGAAAAAATAGACAGAAAAGCATCTATTCAGATAGTACCTCGTAGCCAGGAATTTATGGAAACAATTTATAGATGTCCCAGGAATCAGAGTATAGGAGTATGAAGATAAATACAATGCTTGTCGGAGAGGGAAATCCTCTGAGACTTTGTATTAAAGAATACATTGGCTTTAGAAATGTTATTGTGCTATGAAACAACATAGCAAAGGAAACCATCAACAAAATGAAAAGCCAATCTATCTAATGAGAGAAAATATTTGCAAATTATGTATCTGGTAAGGGGCTAATGTCCAAAATAAATAAAGAATTTATACAACTCAATAGCAAAAAAAAAAAAAATCAATCCAATTTAAAAATGGGCAGAAGATCTGAATAGACATTTTTCCACAGAAAACATACAAATGGCCAACAGGCATATGAAAAGGTGCTCAACATCACTAATCATCAGGGAAATGCAAGTCAAAACCACAATGAGATATCACCTTTCATCTGTTAGAATAGCTATTATTGAAAAGACAAGAAATAACAAGTGTTGGTGAGGATGCAGAGAAATGGGGAGCCCTCGTACACTGTCGCTTGGTACAAAAAGTGCTGCAGCCGTTATAGAAAACAGTAGGGATTGTCCTCAAAAAATTAAAAATAGAACTGCCATATGATCTGATCTAGCAATTATGTCTTATTTATCCAAAGAAAACAAACAAACAAAAAATACTAACTTGAAAATATATACTTGTATGCACCCTTATGTTCATTGCAGCATTATTTACAATAGCCAAGATATGGGAGCAACCTAAGTGCCCATCCATAGATATATGGATAAAGAAATTATTAATACGCGCTCTCTCTCTCTCTCTTTCTCTCTCTCTTTCTCTCTCTCTCTCTCTCTCTCTCTCTCTCTCTCTCTCTCTCTCTCTCACACACACACACACACACACACACACACACACACAATGGAATATTACTGAGCCATAAAAAAGAAGGAAATCTTTTTTTCAATTACGGTTGACATTCAATATTATTTTATATTAGTTTCAGGTGTACAGCATAGTGGTTAGACACATATATAATTTACGAAGTGATTCCCCCAGTTAGTCTAATACCCATCTGGCACTATACATAGTTATTACAATATTATTGACTATATTCCCTATGCTGTATTTTACATCCTTGTGTAACTACAATTTGTACTTCTTAATCCCTTCATCTTTTTCACTGAGTCCCCTAACCCTCCTCCCATCTGGCAACCATCAATCAGTTTGTTCTCTGTATCTGTGAGTCTGTTTCTATTTTGTTTGTTCATTTATTTTGTTCTTTACGTTCCACATATAAGTGAGATAGAAGGTATTTGTCTTTCTCTGTCTGACTTATTTCACTTAGCATGGCACCCTCTAGGTCCATCCATGTTGTCACAAGAAAATGGTAAGATTTCATTCTTTTTTATGGCCGAGTAATATTCCATTGTATGTATGTAGCACATCTTCTTTATCCAATCCTCTATTGGTGGGCACTTAGGTTGTTTCCATATCTTGGCTATTATAAATAACGCTGCAGTGAACATAAGGATGCACATACCTTTTCGAATTAGCTGGACTTCGTTGTGCAAAAGAAGTGCTGGGGTAGGGACTAGCTTTGGGTGGAAACATAATTGATTCAAAAACACTGATGCCTTAAAAGGGATTGGCTTCATCCCAGAAGGGCAGGTAGCTCTCTCTGCTGAGCCTTTGGGTGGTGGGAGATGAAGTGGGGAGCTGAAGGTGGGAGGGGGTTTCAACCAGGTTGTGAAGGACCTCAGAAGCCACGTGAAAGAGTTTGGCCTTGGGGAGCCATTGGAATTCAGGACAAGACATGATAAGATTTGTGCCTCTGAAAGATCATTCTGGAACCTGTGAGGAGGAACTGTTGGACTGGATAGAGGCTGGGAGCAGAGAGGCTATTTGGGAAGCTTTTGCAAAACTCCCGGTGAGAGATGATGCCTCCATTAAAGCAATAGGGTTTTTTTCCCTCCTTCTTGGTTTCCAAAGTTTATTAAAAAAAATCAAAGTTTATTAAAAATGTCAATTTTAGCTTCCATATTGTTGTACACACACACACGCAAAATCAAAATACAATATCTTTTTGTTAAACCTGTAATGTGTGACCAGGGGTAGTAGCCAGGCCAATTCGCCCATTCACTGTGAGATGGAGCATGGCGCCGGTGTCTATGAATAGAGCTTTACAGTGTGTACCCCAGGGACACTGGCCGCGGTCCCTGCAGTGGTTTCCTTAATGTAGGGTTACCATCGATATTGCTCATGCGTAGAGATTAGCACAGGCCTATGTGTCAGTTTTTACAAGTCTTTCTTCATCAGTAGGTTCATATTTTAAGTATTTTAAAAGATTTCCGATAACTTATGATCATCAAGAACTGCAGACAAAATATGCTACTTATTCTGGAATGCCTCCCAGAGAACCTGAGGTTGCAGCTGGCAGCTCTGTGGGCCAGTCCTGCTTCAAAAAGGCAGACCGTAGACCTTTGAAGCTTGTCTTAGCTGGGTCCTCATCCCATTCAGAGCTCATTCTAGAACTAGATGGACAACTTTGGGTGGCTGATGGAATATGTTGGGGGGGGCGGTGTGGATCAAAAAAGATTCTGAGATTTCTCACATGGCATTTGCGTGGTACCATTCACAGGAAACATGGAAGAATGTGGCATGTGCTGAAATGCACTTCCGCTCTGTGAAAAGAGGAGCGGGCCTTTTACTTCAGTACTAGTTCTGTTAAAGTAATACTCTTCCAGCCCAGCCTCACCCAGCTGTGACTTCATATTCTGGGACAAAGCTCCAAACAGCCCATGGTGGGGTTGGCTTGTTGCATGCAAAATGAAAACAGGTGGCTGGAGTAAATGCAGACAGCAAGCGGAGAGAGGAGCCAATGTCTGGACAAGGCTTGGGGTTCGGGCGCAGGGATGTGACTGACCAGTACATGGACTTAATCGTGGTGGCTCTGGCCTGCCCCGCCACCGCTGCCCCGTGTTCTTTCTCCTTCGCTGAAGCACAGTCTTCATAGTTTTCATAGTTTCTTAAGGCCAGTGGAGGGGATTGGACTTTTCATGATGCTTCAACTTCTCAAGTGCATGACTAATACTTGAAGGAATTATTAAGAGACTTCTTTATTTTTAATTGCATCTACTTGTTTGGTATTAATTCATTCTTGCGAACGTATTGGAAGACCCTGTACCTTCTTGAACTCTCCTTGTAAGGACTATCGCCCTCCTTTGAAGCACTGTCTTGATTACACACTTGATAGGAACTTCTGGAATACCCTCTTGTCGCTGCGTGGCTGAAATGCCCACTTCCTGGGCTCAAGGACAGCCATCAGAGAGGGGTTGGTGTCCTCAGCAGGCCAATGGCCTGTATCTTCCTTTTCACCTCCCTTTCTACCACAATGCTAGCGCTATTTTGTCCCACATTCCTACTTTAATAAGAAGACGAGCTCTTCTCCCTGAGGCCCGAAGAGCAGTGTTTTAACAAACACAGACAAATCAATAAATGTGCTTTATCACTGTTGGCACTGCTGGCAGAGGCCTCACAGCCAACATTACAACAATGTCACCATCCTTCCTCCCTCCTTCTCTTTCGGATTTGTCACTATCTGGCAAATCTACATTCAAATGAAAATGGATCCAGTTGACACACCCAAGTACAGATGGAAGCCTGTATTTCGGAAGCAGTTTTAACCAAATTGTGGGAAATAAAGTTCTTGGTTCCGTGTTATCTCTGACTGGTGGCCTGAGCATTTTCATCCGCATGGATCTTACGAAAAGTCTCTCCACCATGTAATTACCACAACGTGGTATCTGGTTCTGTAAAGCAATACTGTGCTTTAAGAAGATTCACAGTAATTTACTGATGTTAACTCAGTAAATTAATCTATCTTGTTCTTCAAAGTAAGGCCGAAAAGCCTGTTAGTAGCCCAGGCAAGTGTCATGGTGGAAGCATCCCCTTCCCTCTTTTTGGCACTCTCTCTGTCACTTATCTCCTGATATTACTATAGAGGGAATGTTTGTATAATCCGTTAAGTTCAGTAAGAAGAAATATGGGTGAAAATTAAAGGCAATCCTATGGGTGATGATGAGAAAATGTAAAGTTTTTAAGATGACAGAGGATGTATTAACCTCCACGTATTTCATTCACAGTTGAGAATTATGTACAGATAACTTGGGGCACTCACCGTTTTCCCAAATATGAGACCTTTAGGGAAACTCAGGTTGTGCACTCTTGCATCTGAGAGTTTTATGTTGAAGTGTCTGAGTCCGTTCATACTGCTATAACTACAGACTGGGTGGCTTCAACACAACAGAAATGTATCTCTTGCAGTTCTGGAGGCTGGAAATCCAAGATGAGGGTGCCAGCATGGACAAGTGAGGGTTCTCTTCTGGATCGCAGACTTCTTACCGTGTCCTCACATGGTGGAAGGAGTGAGAAAGCTCTGTGGGTTTCTTTTTAAAGGCACTAATCCCATTTATGAGGGCTCCACCCTCATGACAAAAGCACCTCCCAGAAGCCCCAGTTCCTAACACCATCACTTTGAAGATTAGGATTTCAACAAATGAATGTGAGGGAGGGGCGTCACACAAACATTCAGACCATAGCAGGCAGCAGGCAGTTACCGTCACTGAGTCTCTATAACGTACTAAGTTCCTCATTAAGGATTTTGCACAACTCAGAACATAGGGCAAAACTTTTCGTCATAAAGGTCAGCGAAAGTGTATTTCCTTTCAAGGGACCAAACCATTTGTTTTCACATCAGAATCTGAGACTCAGCATTCTTGATTTACTGTCTGGTGGCAAGAGTCTACATTTCTGGAATTTTAACACGGCAACTCAACCATTCACTCACTCAACAGATTTTTATTGAGTACTGACCGTGTAGTGGGTACAGTGCTAAACCCTGCTACCAACCTACTAGAGGGTTGGGTTGGCTGACCTTTAGTGATGAAAAAGAGAAAACACTGGAGACTTGACTAAAATTGGAATCCATTTGCCAACACAATTTTCAAGAATAGCCTTCTTACAGACAGGAAAGGAGCATGAAGCAGAGGCTCCTGGGACTTACTTGCAATTACCAGCCACATTGGTCAGTAGGAAGCCTCTGCTTAAATCCTGAATGTTGACTAAACTGAAATTTGTTTATGTTGCCTTATTTATGCTTCATGATGCTTTGTTCTTTTGGTCCAGAAACAGAAAAGCTAGTACTAGAGGCAGGAAACGGATTGCCATCCTGGAAGTTCAATGACCAGCTTTTCCCCTGTGATGTATGTGGGAAAGTATTTGGCCGACAGCAGACATTGTCCCGACACCTCTCACTGCACACAGGTGAGTCAGAGCCTGACTGCTATGCCTTGCCCACTCTGAACCACCAGATTCTGTACTATCAAGAAACTGAGTTTCTCTGAGAATTATAACAAGAAGTGGTGGGAATGTTTTTACCCTGACTTTTTCAAGCCATTTTATGGAGCATGTTCAAATAAGGCCCTGGAAAGGGGTTTTTATTTGTATTGAAAGGACTCATAGAGTTCAGGTAGGATTGATGAGAAAAGATACACACCTAGGCACATCCAGGTAAAATCCCTCAACTCTAAGGAATGCATTGCTCTCATTTTAAAGGCACAGGGAATGGGACTGCACCGTCTTATTGGATTCATCTTATTGTAGGTGAGAGCAGCGGGGGGACAGAACACCTTGGTGGAGAAACAGTTGCTGTCTTTACATAAGATAGAGAAATATGGTTGATTCTGTGTGTCGGGAAAGGGAAGGCAACCAAATTAAGAAGTGAAAGAAGAAGAAATATTAACTTAATGCAGCAAAAATGAGTGAAGACAAAAAGAAATATGGTAAAATCAGTTGTAAACAGAGATGTATCTTATGTACAGGAAATGCAAAACAAAATGAAGAAAATAAATAGAGGTTTTGCATATCACATGAAATCAAAAAGATAGCAAGACAGACAGTATTACTATGACAAGGTTAATTTTCTCTTTTTTATATATATTTTTATATATAAAAATATTTTAATCTTAAATATTAGAGAACTAAAGACAACATTTAGTCATATACTTCACCACAAAGAAAACGTTAACATGTTCAAGAAAATGGAGGTTTTCTAGGCCATATTTTCTGATCATACTTAAATGAAATTTAAAACAACCAAGGATCAATAAAACCTCCTACCTAATCAGGTCAAAGAAAAAGGAAGAAAGTCAAAATACAAATTATAGACATCTAGAAGAAACAAAAAAGAAAACACTTCGTACCTAGACCTGGAATAGCTACAGCTCTAGTTAGAGGAAAATTCATAGACTTAAATATTTTAATTAGCAGAGAAGAAAACTGAAATAAAGGAACTTAGCACTTATCTTAAAGAATTAGTACAAGAACTACAAAATCTAGGAAGAAGACCATAAAACAGATAAATTTCTTTAAGCCTGATTAAGAAAGGAAAAGGAAGCAAAAATATTCAAAAATAGGAATGAAAAAGAAAGCCTCATCGTTAATATAGATGCTATTAAAGAATTATTGGAGAATAAGAGCAACTCTATGGGGAAAGGAAAAAAGGCCAAAAACTTAGACGACATAGATAATTTAAGCAAAATTTCCAAAATTGACCTAAGAGGGGAGGAAAAAAATCTTAAGTAAATCAGTTGCCAAAGGGAAATTTGTGAGGGACTTACTCATACTATCAATAAAAGCATCAGGTCCAGGTGGGTTCTTTCTAACCTTTTGAGACTGGGAAATTCTGGTATTATTAAACCTTTCCAAATGATAGAAAAAGACAGAAAGTTCAACAATTCACTTTTTTAAAATTTTTTCAATATTTTATTATAAAATTGGTTCTTGAGATACCAACTGGAATACAAAATTGCCATGTATGTAATTTACACATTTGGGGCAAACATTTATAAAATACTTATTTTTTTTTTTTAATGGTGAGTTGAAAGTGTTCTTTGAGAAATAGGAATCAAAAACACTAATTTTACAAATGAGAAATCTGTGCTATGGAAAGAACTAAAAAGCATACCCAATTAGTAAAAGAGGCAGGACCAGACGTTGGTATTTGTTCATATTTCCTTTAGCCTGTGTCTTTTTTTAATACTTTATTTTCCAATTACAGTTGACATAAAATATTGTATTAGTTTTAGGTGATCAGACATTTATATAACTTACCAAGTGATCCCCCCAATAAGTCTAGTGCCCATCTGACACTATACATAGTTATTACAATATTATTGACTATCGCCTCTATGCTGTACTTTACATCCCTGTGAAAAATTCACTTTTAACCGAAACTTAACAACCTTGCTTATTAATACAAACGCAAAAATTCTAAAGAAAGGACTCTATTTTACCGGTACCACAGGGACCCTTTTCCTAGCCCTGCCCCAGGCCACCAGCACCTCAGGTATTGGGGACCACTGTAATAATAATGATGTCTTACATTTTGTTGTAGAAAGACTTTTTCCATGTTCTTCCCTGTGAAGTAGATAAGACAGGTATTTTTTTGAAGGCAAGCTCAGTATTACAAAGTAAGAACTAAGGAAAGAATGAAGTTGTTTTTGTCTCCTGCTTCCGTTCGTTCCCTTTATCTGTAATGAAAGCAAAACCTTCTCCTTTTACTTTAATTTGCTTGATTAACCAAATGAATTCAGAATGCCACTCTGGAAACAGTCCTGAAACACTGTCAGTTTTAGGAGAGGGTTTCCATTAAGAATTAATTGAAATTTTTTATTTTATTTACATAAAATGAAAATTTCCAATTAAATTATTTTGAGTCATTTTTTTTTTCTTTAATTTCATTAGGTTTTTTTCCCTTTTTTCATTTCTTGGCTGACCCAGGCCTGGAACTTAGGGGAAGTGATGGGGCTTGTCTTACACACAAGCCCTATGAATGCTGTGTTCCCCTCCCCCTTCCCCAGCTCAGCACCCATCCACCCAGGCCTGACACATGGGGAGACACACACACACACTCACCACACACTCACACACAACACAGTACGCTTTTAGCTCACCTTAGCAGGAAGAGGGGCTTGTGGGTGTCAGGAAAAAGCAGATGGTCCGTTGCCCTGGGACTTTCTTTTATCTATGACAGTATTCATACAGGAGTGACCTGCTGGGTACGACTTTAGAAATTTACAATTCCAGGGTGTTCTCTTTGTCCCCACTTGAAAATAGTCTTGAACCCTCCTTTCCTTGATACTTTTAAATGGTCTCTTGCAAGGTGTTGGGATTTTAATTTTGAGAGTGGTTGGGTTTTTTTTTTTTCTTCCTGTTCTTTCTCCCCCAGAGGAAAGAAAATACAAATGCCACTTGTGCCCCTATGCTGCTAAGTGCCGTGCAAACCTGAACCAGCATCTGACTGTCCATTCGGTGAAGCTGGTGAGTACGGACACTGAGGACATTGTCAGCGCCGTCACCTCTGAAGGCAGTGACGGGAAGAAGCACCCTTATTATTACAGGTGAGCTGCAGGTGGAACCCGCTAGTCCAGCCTTCCCAACACTCCCTGCCCGTCTGCGAGGGCACATGTGACAAGGCGCCTCTTCTCAGTCACCGTGATGACCTTCGTTTTAATATTTGCTTTGCTTAGATGGAAACCTGCAGTTGCACTGACTCCTCTCTTGGCCCGGGTGGCCCTCATAGAATTAATTGAAAGGGAAATGGTGTTGGAGGTGGCTCCTGGGTGGAGCTCCAGAGAATGGCAGGGTTCTGGGGGTTACCAGCTTCTGGGTCTGTGCAGCTGGCAAGCTTCCACCTTTGTAACTGAGCACCTTGGTGCATCCTGAGAACTGTCCCAAGGAAAAGACGACCAGGAAAAATAAATCTGAGAACCCCGCGGAAATAGCCCTGAAAGCATAGTGCAGCATATTTTCCCTGAGTTGTGTTGTCCTTTGGTACCTGGAATTGTCTGGTCTTTTCCCATGTTCAACCGTGACTCAGTGTTTGGTTTGGTTGCCATAAAACCCCAAGTTTCAGGCTGTCTACCAAATCTTGCCCCAGAGAGAAACTGTACAGATTGGTGGAAACTTGCTTTGGCACAAAGTGTCTCCATGAATGAGTGGCTTCTATCGGGAATTGTCACAGACAGGAGTTCCATCTGACCACCTGTACGTGCTTTCATTCCTACACGGAAGGTTCCCGAGACAGTGGGAGGCTCAGCGTGTACGCAGGGTGCTCCGGGTTTATCAGTGGCCCAGCCCCGCTCATGTCTTGGCAAGGCTACACCGCGTCCCTTAGCCCAGAGGAATCAGCTAGGAGACGTGCAGCATCTGGAATCTGTAATTTTTAATTAACTCTATGGTTATTTAGTAGCGTCATTATCGCATGTATGGGATTGTTACATTATGCTGGCACTTAGTCCATTTGGCACAGTGACCACGGCAGAGGCATCCCAGGGAGCAGAATTGTCTAATGCAAAGCCCTGTGGGGGGGAGGGAAACGTGTGCAAAAAGTCCCGTTTTCTGAGTGTACGGGGTATAAAGGGGTCGCTTCCATTTAGAACATCTCTCTTCTCTCTCCCCCTCTTTTCTTTCGTCCTCTCCTACAGCTGTCATGTGTGTGGATTTGAGACCGAGCTCAACGTCCAGTTTGTCAGCCACATGTCGCTCCACGTGGACAAGGAGCAGTGGATGTTTTCGATCTGCTGTACTGCCTGCGACTTCGTCACCATGGAGGAGGCAGAGATAAAGGCTCACATTGGCACCAAGCACACAGGTGACCCTTCCTGCCGGTCCTGCTCACGCTTCTCTCCTCCGTCCGTGCCTGCCCACCTGGCAGACGCCTCCTCTTCGCCGTGCGACACAAACATTCCCTTCCTCAGGAGGCAGGACCCCCCCACACAGAGCCACATTTCCCCGTAATCACAATGCCATTGCCTTGCACGGCTTTGTCCCTCGCTGACCCAAAAGACTCACCAGGTGGGACAGTAAAGAGGTGCTGAGCTGTTTGCTTGTCCGTCATCATCACCATCCTGGGTAACAGCCATTGAGGTCCCCCGGGCTTGCACTGTGGCATGCTGGGACACGCGTAAGCCTCACAGCCACCCTCTGAGGTCAGTACTATTGTTAGCATACGATGTCAGCGGAGAAACTGAGGCTTAGCACAGGTGAGGTATTCTGTCCGTGGTCAACAATAGATGTGGCTCTAGGAACTTGGACCAGAAGAGCTTTCACTCGAGAGCCCTCTCTCTGTATCACTGCTGTCCTGGCAGCCCTGTGCAAGCCTTGGCAGAGGTTGAGCGTCTCTGTTTTGCTGGGCCAGGGCCTTGTGCACTATTTCTGCAGTCTCTGCTTCTGGCCAGGACCCTGCAGCCCTGACACCCTCCCTAATGACGCACGGCGGGTCTGTTCAGGGCAGAGAAAACCAGAACCTCCAGAAACAACCCGATCGCTCTCGAGGCCACGGCCAGGACTTGGCCAGCATTCGCCTTTCATTTCAGGCTCTTGCCATTCTGGCTAACTGCTTCCATTTAATGATGTTCACATTTTGACTTTATCATGCAATTATCCTCTCGCAAGTGATGGTTCCCAATGACACCGGCGAGGGGTCATTATGTGAGAATGAGGAGGAGCTCCTCTGTGTTTGCAGGGCTTACACGTTACAAGCTGATGTTGCTGCCGCAGCCCTGGGGGTGGGGTCAGCCACTCACACCATCAGCACTTGAAGGATGCGGGAAGGGAAATTTCCCTGACAGTTGTGCTGACGATGTGCATGGCCGGGAAGGATCTCTCTGTGCTTTTCCTGGCCGCATTGGCTCTGTGGTGCCAACAGCAATAAAAGCTTGTTTTTGTCAGTAAGTTGAGCAGCTCTGACTTGGAGGTCTGCAGAGAGCCATTCTGCTGAGTGAGAAGGTGCCATTTTTACAGTCGGTTTTCTGACCATAACCACATTAGCACCGTGGGCAGCAGGTGAGCT
Organism: Rhinolophus ferrumequinum; assembly: GCF_004115265.2. NCBI lineage: Eukaryota > Metazoa > Chordata > Mammalia > Chiroptera > Rhinolophidae > Rhinolophus > Rhinolophus ferrumequinum. The sequence continues at coordinate 18,972,470 of NC_046301.1, read as the reverse complement.
GGGAAACCCACGTCGAAGACAAATTAAATTCAGCATTTCTGGAGTGGCTAGTGGAGAGAAAAGCCAGGAGCCTTTCCTCCATTTCCACTGGCTTTTCTGATATTCTGTTTTCTCTTTTCTATTACACCCCCTTTCTTCTATCCCTCTCCACCCCAAAGGAGGCCTAAACCCAGCTGAGAACCTTCCCCCTCCCTCCCCAGGCCTCAGCCCCCTCCATCACCACCTCACTTCAAGGAAACCATAGAAACCATAATGGCTGGAAAGAAGTCACTTAATTGTCATCCATGGAAACTTCACATTCACAATTAACTGATGCAAACACACTCATCTCCTAATTGCCACAGAGAACTCGGCAAAGATTTTGTTCCCTCTGAGGTGGCGGGGCTCCTTGTCTAGCTGGGAAGACTAGTCTTGCTCATTATCACACAGAGCCCAGAGTGGAATACATTAAAGAAGTTTCTTTTTTTATACAGTAGAAGCCTTTAACGCTGCTGCTATTAGACAATAAGGTTATAACCTATTTCATAAGCCAGGGGCGCTAGCAAGTGTTTTGTTTGTGTTGTTTTAAAGGGCCAAATATCAAAAATTTTAGGCTTTCAGGCCACAGAGTGTGTCACTACTATTCAACTCTTTCACTGGGAATCGAAAGTCGCCTTAGACAATACATAAAGAAATGGGTGTGGCAGTGCTCCAATAAAACTTTATTTACAAAGACAGGAGGCTATGGTTTACTCTCCCATCATAAGCTAATGGTCTCATAGTGAGGGTTTTGAGGTGTTTGAATTTCAAACAAAATATGTCAGTCTAAATCAGTAAATGAATAAGCTACATAATCGCAGTGTTATATAATGCAATGTATGTGCTGTATAATACATATCACAATGTACATTCCTGAGAAGAGGCAGCTTATCGAAGTTGCAGCTGTAACTCCAGAGCCCGGACCAGTGCCTGCACAGTGTAGGTGGGGAGTAAAGAGTCCTCCAGTGAGTGAATATACGTGTGCAAGCACATCTACTCACAGCTGTGTGTGCTAAGGAAGGAGATTACTCAAACATGGCCCTTGCTTGAACCATAGAGTCTCCTGACTTGTGTACATAATCTGTGTGGAAGAAGTTACTTGGGATGGAGGACAGCACACGCTGAATGCTAGATCCTCACAGGGTTCTAGAACCTTACATTGCCATAAATAGCACTATGAATGTAGGAACGATTTGAACTTCTCTGGCCTCCATCCCTTCCCTGGATTTTTCAATGGGCAAGACATGCCCAATGGGCCTCCCTGCACTGTAGCCTAGAAAGTCTCTCCAGGCGGGAAGCAGGGCAGCCATCGGGCCCACCTCTTTGCTTTCCCGTCTCTCAGGGATCCCTCTTCTGGACTGCCTGATGTCCAATGTTGTGAAAACGATTGTTTGATAAGTTTTGCCTGGTTCTGTCAGTTCTTTCAGTAACAATGGGAAATCCCATCTCTGATTTGCCATCTTGAATGGAAGCAGAAGACCCCTGACACTAGATTTTAATGGCGTGTTGACTTGTTTACTCCTGGCTGTGAAGGGAAGTCCCCTGCACGGATGAAGAGCACGGCTGCTGGAGTCCTATCCACCGAAATCTCTGCTGCCTCACCTCCTGGCCATGTGACCTAACCCAAGCTAACCCCGCTGTGCCTCCCTCCCCCCGTCTATAAAATGGGGGTGATAACCGTTGTGTCTCAGCAGATTTTTGAGAGGATAGAATGGGATAAAGCACTTAGAGCACGCACCAGTTTCAGGAACTTGGTTAACACATTCAGTACATCTTGGCTGTTATTGTCATTTTATTTTAATTATTGTAAGACTTCCACAAATACTTGTCAAATGAATGAGTGCCTGCTGTTGGCTCCAAGTATCACGAGTGTCATCACCAGAGGTTAACTGGGCCCCTAGTGGGTGCACTGGGGGAGCTGGAAACCTCAGCCTGCGCTCCCTGAATGATGACGCAGTCACGAAACCCAACGCCACAACCCCCAATCGCTATGGTAGGGTTTGCACCTCCTAAGTCACAGACCTGTTTTTTGCCCCCCAGGGGAAGACAGGAAGACCCCTAGTGAAGCAAACAGCCCCTCGTCATCCTCCCTCTCAGCTCTGAGTGATTCAGCTAACAGCAAAGATGATTCAGACAGCTCCCAGAAGAATAAGAGCGGGAACAACCTACTGGTCATCTCTGTGCTGCCTGGGAGCCAGCCCTCACTGAATAGTGAGGAAAAGCCAGAGAAAGGTAAGGGAGAAGGCGGGTTGGCCTGCTTAACCCTCTCCACTCTGGGGCGATGACCCAGTCTGGAGACTAAGCCCTTGTCAGAAGTGATATTAGAAAACAGACATTAGCCCCGGGAACACTCCTTTTGGTTTCGTTTGCATCCAATACTGGGTGGCAGGATGGGGCGTGTGACGTTGACTCCGAAGCTGTATGTTTAACTTCATTTAGCACAGACATGCAGGGAACAGTGCCTGGAAGGGCATAGCTCGGGGAGAGGGGGAAGAAGAGGAATCTTGGCCCCACTCTTCCCCTCCCGTCCCTTTGCCCCATGCACCTGTACACCCAGCTTCGGTCCTTCCAGGGTTCGAATGCGTTTTTTGCAACTTTGTCTGCAAGACGAAGAACATGTTTGAGCGCCATCTACAGATACACCTCATCACCCGGATGTTTGAGTGTGACGTGTGCCACAAGTTCATGAAGACCCCCGAACAGCTGCTGGAGCATAAGAAATGCCACACTGTCCCCACCGGTGGGCTCAAGTAAGGAAAGCAAGTACAGAACCTTTTACTGTGTTGTTTTTAAACACCCTCTCCCCACCCCTACCCCGTCCCTCCCCTGAAGGTTTTCGGGTCTTGGAGAGGGAGAGTTTGGCATGAGGGGAGTGAGACAGGCACCTCTGCTGCCTTTAGCTGGCAGTGACTTAGACCTGTCCTCCAGGAGGTCAGCAGACAGCAGCAGCAGAATCCATTGCACAAATAACCCAGGATTCTGAGCAAGCAAGAAGTCACGTTGGAGCGTCTCAACACGAGTCTCAGGAAGAGTAGACGCATCCTACACTGCTTGAGTTTTATTCAGACTTGATTTGAGTGGACTCGGGTTAGTGTCCCCAAGTGTACATCGTTACACTGTCACTGCACTTCATCCTATTTTCTAGGTGATTTGCCGCATATCTTTTCATTACAACCACTCCATTCACACCCCCAAATATTGGAACCTTGCCAGTTTGAACAGCCAGGAGGCAACGTTCTTCATGCAAAGCCCGTGTGCCTCTGGTGTTCCTGCAAACACGCCTTATGCTTCCCAGGAACCGGAATTGGGATCTCCCCACATGAGAGATGGGACCGTTTCAGTCACATGTTATTCACAGGTCCCCCCTCCCCCAAAGACCTAGGGAGTTCGCATCATCATTAACCAATATTTGCAAGAAGCCCTCTGGTCTGAAGTGAGACCAGTCAGTTCTTCTCAAATGCACTGTGTGTCTGGCTTGATAATAGGTGTCAAAGAGCAAACAAGGAACAAAACCTAATTTCCACCCTCAGGAAGTTTATGTCCTAGCATGATCAAGATTTGATCTTCCTAGTGATTCTGAAATCAGGGTCCCTGTTCACAAGGCACTTACAGTTTAAGAAAGAGAAAGAAACGTATGTCCTTGGACACAAAGACACAGTTTTCAAGGCATAATTATTCATGTTTAGCTGAAGCGATCATGTAATTAAAAGAATAAAAAAAATTACATTTTACTTAATATAAGGGGAAAAAAGACTTGCTTTAAAATATTTTTAACTTTGAAACTCACAACCTGCCAGAGGGAGGGGTGGCCTCACTTTCCTGAACAGTCATGGATGGAGAGACCCAGAAGGCCCCTGGAGTCAGTTGTTGGGGTCAATGCGGGATTGTCTCCCCCTGGCTCCTGCCGGGTCAGGAGGATGCTCCTCAAAGACTTGCCCAAACAGAGGAGTCAGGGAGCAGCATCTACTGCCAAATTCCATTTTGTTTCAGTCTTGGGGGGGTGGGGAAGGGGGGGTCAAGAGATGGGGGAGGGGTGGTTCTCCTTCAAGACAACCCGTAAATGGGAAATGCCAAGCAAGAACTTATTTGGGAATCTGATGTGGTTTGTTCCCACTGTCCCTTTCTAAATATGTGTGTACTCCTATTTAAAAAAAGAAAAAGAAAGGCCATGTATTTCTGTGGTGGGACTAGTAGTGCTCACAACCATTAACTCTGTCACAACCCAGTCACAACCATTAACTCTGCGGCCCAGCCACTGGTGGCTCTGCCAGTTAGCCTTTCCTCCGGGACCAAGGGCGTCCCAAGCCTCCGAGCCACTGGGGAGAATGCACAGTGATCGCTGATACTTGGCCGGTACAGACACTTCCCATGCGGTGCTAACGGTCCCCTGTGTAATAGTTTATGTTCTAGGATGACCAAGTAGAAGAATACTTTGAAACAATTGATAATGCCTTCTGGCTATACAGTGAGTCTTTTTTGTTTTGTTTTGTTTTGTTTTTGTTTTGTTTTCCCTTTGCCATACCAGAGAATTAATTTGCCTGAGAGAGTGTCGTTACGATAAATAACGGGAACATGCAATACCCTTAGCACTTTCCCTGAGCAGCGCAACAAAGATTGAGCTGTGGGTCACAGAAATGTCCTTAAAATGAAACAGACTGCCGATGTCTAAATTGCTTTTCTGTGATGGAACTGCTTGTACTCTATATCCTGTTCATAATGCAGATCAAATAAGATTATACTATTATTTTTCTTTTGCCGTAGCTCAGGACAGTGGTGAGTTTCAGACTCCTCTAGGTAAGGCCCAGCTTGGCGTAGGGGTTGTGTGTGCACCTGACCTGGGAATGGGCTTTTATTTCTCTCGTGTGCACTCTTCTGTGAGCTGAGGTTCAAAGGCTAACGGCGAGCTTGGCGCTGAGGAGCAGTGCACGGTTCACTTGGTTGTGTTGGGCTCTGCTGAACACCTCTCCAAACCCTCAGGGGACAATTCACTATGGGCCCTGCCCTGCTGGTGCCTAGCAAGAGCTGAGGCAGCCACTTTTGCATTTGCATTCTGTTTGTAAAGAGAGCAAACACGCTACAGCTATCATATCAGCCACTGACTCGAGCCTGGCAGCATCTCAAAGAGCAGCTCAGCAGAACTTGTAAACATGCCCTCCCTGCTCCTCCTAGCCCCTCTGGACAGCCAGGAGGCTTGGGGAGAGCGTAGCCTCATTGCACAGGATGGAGAAACCAAGCCACAGAGGGGCCCAGGCTTTGGCCCAGGGCATATCCAGCTAGAGCCCGGGAAGGTGACGGAGCTGGGACCAGACTCTGTCCGGTAATGACACGGTACCTACCATGTGCTGTACTTATCAGCACTGCCGAATGCAGAAGAAGTGTAAGATACGGTCCTGCCCGCTGAGAATTTATGATCCAGTTGGATTATTATTATCTCCGTGATGTAATAACGTATGAACAATGTCTTCAAGCTCCAGATAGTAGCTGTCACCCTCCCTCTTTACCCCTCACTGGTAGACAGGCTGGTGGGTGGGCGTCCTTCTCCCATGCCCCCGTCCTGGTCCTCACCTTCCTTCCCTGTGTTGGGGACCAGCGTTGTGAGAGTAGGTGCTATGAGTCCAGCTCTACGTATACACACACACTCTCACACACACAGACACACGCAGGCCTTCTCATCCTAACAGCCTTTCCATAAGCACGATTCTGACCCTACGACTTTCTGTTTGCTGGAGGTAGCTCTCCCCCTGTAAGCTGTTCTTTAAAACTCTTAGCCTTTTCTGCGTGTGCTTGGTGTGGTGCATGAAACGTCGATTCTTTGTGTTGCTCCCATCTAGAGGGGAGGTTGTGAGGTTTAGACCTCTGCTATGTCCGGTTGGGAGTGGGGAGGGCTGGGATGGGCCGGGCGGGGAGGATGGAGGGAAGTAACAGCTAATTCCTCACATTTTCTCTGCTCCCCTTCCTGAGGGTTGGTGTTCGCTCTTCTGGCCAGAAGACCCAGAGTAGGCTGAGCGCATCTCGTCAGAGCGCCTCCTTAGTGGGGATGGCTCTGTCAGCAGAGAGAGCCAAAGAGGGTCATGTTAACCCCCGAGAGGCAGCAGGGCTGGGCTGGGCAGGGGCAGGCCAGGCCTCCGAGTTTGCAGGGTGGCGTAAGGGAAGGCCGGTGAGGAGGGGAGAAGCAGGGCCACGGCAGAACCTGTCTGGCTGACCCTCCCTTTCATTGCTTCCCCCGGCAGGTGCCCATTCTGCATTTATTCCACCAACCGCCCCGCTGCCATGGAGTGCCACCTCAAGACCCACTACAAGATGGAGTACAAGTGCCGGATCTGCCAGACGGTGAAGGCCAACCAGCTGGAGCTGGAGACGCACACCCGGGAGCATCGCCTCGGCAACCACTACAAGTGCGACCAGTGCGGCTACCTGTCCAAGACCGCCAACAAGCTCATCGAGCACGTGCGCGTCCACACCGGGGAGCGGCCCTTCCACTGTGACCAGTGCAGCTACAGCTGCAAGCGCAAGGACAATCTCAACCTGCACAAGAAGCTGAAGCACGCCCCACGCCAGACCTTCAGCTGCGGAGAGTGCCTGTTCAAGACCACACACCCTTTCGTCTTCAGCCGCCACGTCAAGAAGCACCAGAGTGGGGACTGCCCCGAGGAGGACAGGAAGGGCCTGTGTGCAGCCTCCAAGGACCCAGCCGGCGCCGGGGCCCCGCTCCTCGTTGTCGGGAGCTCCCGGAATCTCCTGTCTCCCCTGTCGGTCATGTCCGCCTCCCAGGCTCTGCAGACTGTGGCCCTGTCAGCTGCCCACGGCAGCAGCTCAGAGCCCAACCTGGCACTCAAGTCTTTGGCCTTCAACGGCTCCCCTTTGCGTTTTGACAAGTACCGGAACTCGGATTTTGCCCATCTCATTCCCTTGACAATGTTATACCCCAAGAACCACTTGGATCTCACATTCCACCCTCCCCGACCTCAGACTGCGCCTCCCAGCATCCCCTCACCCAAACACTCCTTCCTCGCCTATCTCGGACTACGAGAAAGAGCAGAGACTGTCTGAGGGCAGCCATGTTCTGTACCAAAAACAAAGAGACAGAGACAAAAAACACACACAAAAAACAAACCCACAAAACTTAAACACAACCCCAGCAGGTGTATGTTGCTGCAAAACCTACAGACCCCCATGGGTCTGAACCACGTGTACTGTATATCTTTAGTAAGGAATAGAGAATTGGCTCTGTGTGTATACCTATTGCATTGACCTGAAAGCTGCTTTATCCAATCTTCAGAGAGGTGACCGACTGCATACATCTACCTTCAGAGGCATGCCTCCCCAGCCACCCTCTCCCACTCTCAGCCCTTCTCCGTACTTTGACCTGAAAAGGAATTTTGTCTTGTTACACCCTAAAGAGAGTGCCCTTAATAGCAATCAGCGCTTGTAAGCTTACATACTGGTGCATTTTGTTTTCTGTTGGGTGAATGGGGTGTGTGGGCGTTTGTGGGTTCTGAAAGCGAAAGCCGTGTGTCGTGTGCCATTGACGTTTCTATTGCACATTCTTCGTACTGGCTTCTTTCACAGCGATGAACATTCATTTCCCTCCTGGGTTGTTCATCCGCTGCAATCTCTCCCCGAGCTCCTTCGTCACCGTCCCTTCTCTATTTTATGGCTACAGAGTGGTAGGGCCTGGTGCTTGCTTCATCGATGAAGGAATGGTAGACAGCCGCAGTACTGCTTGAGATTTCCGACAGAGGGTTGGACAACTTGTGCTCCGATCTTCTCTGGTTATGAAGACATGTGGCAGCAAGAGTCCAATCTGGAAATTTCTTGCAGCACTGCAACCAACATCACAAAACCTAAGTGTGTTTTGTGTGTGTGTCCATACGTACACAACGTGTGTGGTATACACACACAGTGCAAAATTTTTTTTAAGGGCAGATTGTGTATATATATATATATATATATATATATATATATATATATATATATATATGATGTATTAATTCAGTGGTTACCATTTGTTTGCAGGAAAAAAAGATAGTATGAGTGAAAAATTTTATGGTTGATAAATCCAGCCAAGGAGATTAAAAGGGGTTTGGATAAATTCTGGGTATAAATGCTCAGACTAAAAAAAAAGAAACGGCAGTTTTGCACAGTGCTTTGGTCTTGCACTAGTTTTTCTCATCTGCAAAAAATAAAAGGAAGAAAATGTACCTTTTATATGGAACGAGTAGACTGTATGTTTGAAAATTTTGTCACACCCTCGTTGACACATAACCACCCAACAACAAGGTGCTGTTTAGTCCTACGGTTCAGTTTATGCCCCTGAGAAGTTTCCATTGTGTTTGCAGGTCGTCTGACGCTAGCGGTATTCTCCATGTTAGTAATAATTCTGTATTCCATTTTGTTAACGCCTGGTAGATATAACCTGCTAGGAGGCTAACTTTATACTTATTTAAAGCTCTTATTTTGTGGTCATTAAAATGGCAACTTATGTGCAGCACTTTATTGCAGCAAGAAGCAGATGTGTTGGTTGCATAGCCCTTTGCTAATCTTTAGAAGTAATGGGTGATTTCAAAGGAAAAGATTCTTTGGCTGACTGTGTTAATTGCTTGTATTTTTAAGACAACAGAATTTCCACTATGAAACAGGCTGAAAGAGCAGGAAGAAATGTGCTTTGTATAATAATGGGAAGTTTGGGATATAAAAGTTTATATATTATTTATCTATTGAAGAACTGGTGTACAGGAGGAATGCTTTCTTACTGCGTTGCTGTTTTCCATCACATGTTATAATCCTAGAGTTGGGATTTTTTTTTTTTTCCATCTGTTTCATCAGGGGAAAATAAAAGCATCCCTAATTTTTTTTCTCTAGTCAGTTTGCTTCTCTGAAGCCCCCCTCAAAATTGGTACAGTTCTGCAGGAAGCCAGGAGACTGCACCATCTGTCCACAGCACGGCTCCCCCCACATACACACCCACCTTTCTTCCCCCAGACCTAGAGCAGGTGTGCTCCACCTCCCTTTGCCAGTCATCTAGCCCTGCCTGGCAAACCTGTTTACACTAAGGAGATGTCCGTGGGGGCAGGGAGGCTGAGCCAGCTAGAGCGGGCATACCCCGCACCCTCGGTCATTCTCCAGCAGACATTTGTTTTTGGCCATGTTTGAAACGTCATTCAACCTCGCCATGTCAATGTCTCAATAAAAGACACTATAGACAGTTATGGACAATACACTCCAAGAATACCGGACAAATGGGTGGGTCGGTTTTTTTTTAAAGTCTTGTCTTTATCCCCATATAATGGAGAATGTGCCACTTGGCTAAGAATGTGCTTTCAAAATTACAAGTTCAGTGATGACAAGAAAGAGGGCCACGGGGATCCCACCACAGAGGCTGGCAGAAAAGGCAAGTCACACATTAAGCAGCACCAGCAGGTTAAAAACCTGAAAGGGTGGCCCAGACAGGACTACAGATGTCACAGCATGCCGCTTGTGCAATATGAGGTCCCAGGCTGAAACGTTCAAGATCGAGAGGGATGTTGGAAGGAGACGTTTACTGCTCAAACGCCATGCATTCAACTGCTTGCCACTGAACTTGTATTTGAATGACTTAGTTTTGCTTCATGGAATTGGGCAACTTTTTTAGCACTTTGGAAAGCGTCATCAACCTTTCTGGTAAATTATAAAAGTTTTCTGAGTGAGAAAAGGTGTGTTTGGAGTTTGTTTGACTTTTTATATTATTATTGTTGTTATTAATAAAGAAAAAAACTCTACAGCATTTTTCAGACTCCACTGAGATAATATGTACCCCTGAATTTGGTTTGCAGTTTGATACTCAGGGAAGGATGTATTCCATAGATATCCTTTCCGTGTAAAACACTAATGTCTTTGAGAAATTCACCTGCCAACTAACTTTCAAGTCTGTTTTCACTATGCATTCTTCAATGAAAGCTAGCTTATTTTTCCATATAGTAATGCAGTTAGTTTTCTCAGCACTTTCTTTCTTCTGTCCTTTTTTTAACCCCTCATATTATGTTCAGATGATCATACTGTCAAGGTTTGTGTACATTACTGAAAATTTGTATTGTATAAAGCTTTTTGCATTACAAGGCTGTACAGGGTCATTTTGACAGTAACTGGTATATTCCTTTGCATCTTATGTTGCATTGCCAATTTCTAGTGTATCCAGTTTGGAAGTATAATATACTCTAATTAAAAAAAAAAAAAGGTTGGCTATACTCTTGTTTCTTTTTCTTTCTTGGTTGCCATCCTTGACCCCTGATTAGACTCAGGGTTTGGTTTGTCTTGCTTTGTTCTGATTTTTTTTTTACTTTTCAGTGTATTTTACATAAGGTTAGAAAATGCCCAGGACTAGTTAGAACTGTTGTAAAATGCAAGTCTCGAACAGCCATGGTACGATGCAAACTGTTGTGTGTAAGTCATCGATAGCCATTCAGGTTGCCAGCACAGCCATCATTCAGCACAAGTGCAGGCCGGCTCCTTCCTGAAATTACTTCGTGACATTTGAAAGTGTTTACCAGACTTATCCTCACCTACTTCACATCACTTTACTGACCCCATAGCCAAAAAAAGGAGGGGGAACCTGACTAATTCCATTTATTTTAATGAAGTTTGACAACTATGAGATTTTAATAAGGAGGAAAATGGTATGTTTTGTAAACTAAATAATCTATCCAAATGCAAGCAATAGCTCACCATTCAAAAGAAGGTACCAAAGAAAGAAACTGAGACCAAAAGGACGGAGAGAGGAAAGGCGCACTAAGTTAAAACAATTTTTTAAAATCCATTTTAAAGTTCTATCTGATAGAGACTTTCCCTATGAATCTGATGGTTGATAAAAAAAAGATAAAGCAGCAAAAGAGAATGTTTTGCCTGGTTCACAACTTGCATGCTTATAAATGTCCTTTGCTCATTGCAAGAATTATGAACTGCTTCATTCTAACATTGAAAAAAAAATTTTTACTTTTTATAAAGTTAGACAATGTCGGAGAAGCCACTTTGAGAATGACCAGTCAGTAATCAGACACTATTTTCCCCTTCATTTTTTTCATCCAATAGCTATTTTTATGTGATTGAATCAAACTCTCTCACTTGATTCAAATACCAGCCTTGTTTTGGGGTGGCTAACATTTATTGAAAAATATTAAAACAAGTCAGACTTCCTTGCTTGTTGCTAGCACTAGAGGCAGGAGTGGCTTCTCATTTTCTATACATTTTATTCCCCTGAAGATTTCACACCTACATCACATTTTCCCTGTCGTTGAAAAAAGCCAGAAATACAAAGAAAATAATCAGTTTGCTAATCCTCTCCTGTGAATGGGTTCCAGTGACCTCGAGGAATGGCCGGGATCGGAGCCACGCGTGACAGAACACACCATATTCTCTTCCATCGTCACTTCCCTAGACACAGCACTACATGTGGACCGGGGCATCTCCAAGCCAGTACTGTGCCCCTGTTTGAACTTAATCCAAGATCATGCATAACCTTTCCCTCCTCTCATGTTAAATATATTTTAAGCTGAGACTCAAGGCCATGTTTTCTATAATGTGTCTATGGCTGATTGGCTCCATTTGGGGCCACTGAAAACTCCCTGACCACTTAACAGAGCTGCAACACTGATCGCAGGGGAACAAGGAGAAATAGCAAGACGTGAGGGGCCCATACATCTCCTTACCCACAGTCAGAAGCATCACGTTAGAACTCTTGCCTGCCAGAGGGCACGGGGTGCTCGTGAACGACTGGAAGGGAAAGGCACATCTCACTAGTTGCCAAAACAGAAATAAAGTCACGGTGGTGCTTTCAATCCATGAGGAAGAAGGAGCAAGAGGAGCCCAGTACATCTAAATGGGTCAGGAGGGAAGGAAGGGGATAGCAGCCGAGTGATTCCATCCGTGCTTCCAGAAGATAGAGCATGTGAAACAGAGCCTTCCCAAGAGTGCCTTGGAACCTGTGAGCAAAATCACAGGGTAGAAGACGAGACTCCATTCTAAGAGTCATCAACCACAAGAATTTAAGGGATTCCAGCCAACATTCTTACTTGTATCACACTCACAAAATGAGGTTTATTGTGCAAATAACTACGATTAACTAAGAAAGCAAATGTCCCTAAAGCAGGCTCTGGGGTAAACTGCGGTGACCCTGGGGGCCAGGAGGCCCATTCTACCTCGTCCAGAGTCTGAATGGTCTCAGGTTAGCAATCGAGACCTCTTCAGCAGACCTCCCAATTCTTTCCTGAGAGCTGGATCTGTAAAACAGGAAAATGTAAACCCCCACATTCGTAGGAGCTGCACCGGGAGAGGAAATCCATTGCTGTATTCCCTTGGAATTCCTTTTTAATAGAGTGAAGGTAAATATTAGTGAATTCGTTTTCAATAGATTTATAGATCTAGAGCAGCGAATGTACCTCAATTCATACTTCAAAATTATTTTCCCCTACACCAGTCCTACAGGTGGCTTTCTACCCTGTTTAGTGAGAATATCTGGATTACAGATGATGGTTTCCAACCATGACGGACATTACCATGGAGTCAGATCACCTGAGTTTGAAGCCTGGCTTGGCAGCAACTTTAAAAAAGAGAGGTTGAACTAGATGACCTCTGAGACCCTTTTCCACCTAACAGATAACACACAATAATATATAGTAAGCCCTCACTTAACCTCATTGATAGGTTCTGCGACTTTAAGTAAAAAGATATATAGTGAAACCATTTTACCATAGACTAACCGAAACAAGAGTTAAGTTCCCATGGCATCTCATCAACATTATAACACAGTGACATACAACGTTACAACATTATTCGAGGACCTGCTGTACTAAGACTGACTCTTTCTAAACAAGCAAAACCTGCCTTTTGAAGCAGAGTGGTCACAAAGCAGAACCCTTGCAAAGCAGTTATAGCAAAAATGGCACCTCAACGTTTTCAAGCCACAGCAGATTGAAGGGAGGGAAAAAAAAATGGCTAAAAATATTTGTCTGCCCACTTGAGAGTTTGGGAAGTCTAAAATTTTTTTCTTCTCAATAAACACTAACTCGTCATACTTGGATTGCCTGCAGACATCTTGAGGGTGGCTGAAACACAGTTTACCAAACGAGGGGCACTTAATCTGGTGCGATGAGTTGGGGGGCAGCCCGATGGACATGGGAAGGTTTCACCCTGCCCATCTTGATCTCTGATGCTGCCCCCTCCTTTTCCCACCACCCGACTGTTTCCAACTTCCTTCAGGTGACTGCAGTTGTGACCACTGAGAACTCTGCCGACCACGTTTGAAATATTTTCTGTAGAAGAGCAAATGATTTCTTTTAACAGGCAATAAAAGACATTTCAGTTTTAATATAAGGAAAGAATATACTAAATATTTTTATTCAGCCACTTGTTTGAAAGAGACTCAGCCTGAGAACTCTAAGTGCATGAACGCTCCCAGTCACTTCCCTTGGATGGAAAGGCTCCATGTGTTTGCAGAGACACAGGGAAATAACTGATCGTCTCCGTCATCAGACAAGTGAAGCCGGGAGAGTAAACACGGGGCTGAGACCAGGGAAACTTACCTGGCCATCCTCTGCCCTGAACATAGAGTTCCATCCAAACCATTCCAGAATGGCCAGTGTCTTTCTAGTCTTACAGATTTCTAGATAGGAGATGCCGTCATCTCCTTGGCTTTAGTGTTCTCTTAGTTTTATTTTAACTGCAAGGAGCAGTCCACAGACTTTTCAGTGTGTGTTATAAAGAACCACTAAGCCCCTGTCCCCCTTATGTCCCACTTCCAACAGAATGTCCGTTAGAACATTCTCCATACAGTTGGTTTGATCAGCATTTATAATCTCAGTCTGTCTATCTGTCTATCTGTGTATCTATCTAGCTATCTAGCTATCATCTATATCATCTATTTTCTGGGTTTCCCTAAAAAGCCGGACCCTGAGATTTATTTTAGAAAGCAATTCCAGAAACAAAAGTGGTGAACTAGAAAGAGTGAAGCAAGGAAAAAGGGAAAGCCAACCCCAGGCCACACTGGCAGCTATTCATTGCTGTGAACTGGGGTGCAGCCCCTCTGACACCCCCACAAGGAGATGTGTAAATGTACCTCAGAATCCACAGCCCAAGAGACAGAGGGAAGAAGAGGCTAGAGTGGCCCCAGAGAGTGTTAACTCCCTGGCACTTCCAGGTTTGCCCATGATTTAGAGTGACTGAGTACTTTCCCACAGGCAGCCACAGAGATGGCAAAGAAGCCAATGGTGCAGAAAGCACAAGATGCGTGGGGAAGCTGAGGTGAGGTGCTGTCAACGACGCACGCCTGACCGTAGCTGGTTGTTACAGTAAAGGCTGGAGGAAGAAGTTTGTAAAACGGGGAACAACAGGGTTCCGATAAAATGATCATATTTGGCATGAATGTTGCCACCGCTGTGCCTCTAAACCAATGTTGGCTATGCGTCCAACCTACTGAGTTCGCTCGAAGCTCTTCTCCTTTGCCCCAGTGGGAGTTGGGCACAGCCAGTAGCAGTTTGGGGTCATGATGCTAAGGGATGGAAGAGGCGACAGATGAGAAGCAGGTAAAGGCTCTCTCATCCATATGGCCGAGTCTACGTAGAGCCCTCCCTTCCTTGGCGTTTGCTTCTTGAATTCCCAAATGGGATTGAGCTCTTCTAGGACTCCGTTACAGGGAAGTCGCAAGTCCATTCCATGGCCTGCCTCGGAGCTCAGAGACACCCCTTGACTCGGGAAAGCCACACGAGAGCCCAAATGAGGCCAGAGAGGAGCCTCCCCAGGCTCTGAGGTCAGCCTCAAGCCCAAGTAAAAGGCATCCTGGTGGTTCTCAAATGTCCTAACTTACCATAAATGGGGGTCCGACGAGGGGTTAGCAGCCAGACCTCAGCTACAGGCTACATTTGCCTGGCATTTTCTTTGTACATATATATGTCCCTCAGGAACCAGGGGCTAACCAGGGTAGTCAGTATCTGTCCTCGTGGAAAACAGCTGATTGAAAATTGAAATATTCCAGATATAAGTTATCCCTGTTTTTTCCATCTCTAACCCACAACTAGCAGTCCTTTTACTAATGGAAGATTGGGCTAAGCATGGACTGATGGATGGTTACATAGAAACATCAAATATATATATATATATATATATATATATATATATATATATATATACACACACACACACATATATATGTGTGTATATATATGCATAGAGTACATACATAGTATAGATATAAACAAGGTCGATATGCATTTATGGGAGAGCATCCAGAAGGAAGGCCATGAATTTTATTCTGGGAGTCACAATATTAAAAGATAATATTTTTCCTGTTTCCTTTGTGCTGCTGAAAATACAGGTTGATGAAAGAGTAACATATGAAAACAGTAATTCAGGGTCAAAAAAATTTCATCAATGAGAATACCCCCTGCCCACTGTCTCTAGAATGAAATCGATGGGCAGAGCCATGTGTCATCACCAGGCCATCAGTCAGGGGCCCATCCCCATGGCATCAGACAACAGACATACCAACAGCAATAGCTAAATAGTCAGGAGCAGTGGTTACACACAGAGGCCATGCATCTTTTTCAATGGGCAGAATAATTAAATTTCCTGCTGATGAAGGACTTCACAATTTGGCTTCTCTGCCTATGAATGAGGTTAAATTGTGTACAAGCATGAGTCTGTCTCCCAGGATCCTGTCTTTAAATATGGGCCCTTCACATTACCCATAATCCAGTGCTTCCCTCATTATTATTCTCCACACCTATTCTTCACAACCCACAGTTCCCATCCCACGTGGCCATGATCTAAAGCAAGTTCAAGTCTATCCGATCGATCACTTCTCCCCCACAGACTCCCCTTCCATTCTAACCTTAACCAATTTCTCTCTCTCTTTTTCATTTATTATTTAATGAGTGACAAATATGTGGAAAGTCATAGGCTACTAGCTGGTAAGCAATGAAAATAAGATACATTTCCTAGCTTTAAGTAGTTTACAAATCAACAGAAGAAATGCATGTTTAAATAAATGCATTGCACTACCAGGAAAAACACACACAAATTGCTGTGGAGATACTGAATAAAGAGCTACTAATTCCAACTAAGTAGGGGGGGGCTTTCCGGGGGTGTAGCAGGCAAACTGTAATCTAAAAGGGTGAGTAGGATTTTCACAGACAGAAAAAGTGGGGCGGGCATTCCAGATTGAGAGAACAGCTTGAGAAAAGGCAAGAAGGTGAGAAATTGCATGGTGGGTTCTGTTGTGCTAGAAGATGATAATGAAACCAAACAAAGCCAGCTTGTGTGGGGTTTCGAATCCCTTGTTAAGGAGACTGGATGTCTAAACCACTCTGTAGTTAATCAGAGCTAAGAAAAATTTTGAGTAGGAGAATGGCATGATCTGACCCTGTGTTTTCGGAAGATGATTCTAGCAGCGCTACCAAAGGAAGACTCGAAAGACAGAAAAGACTGAGAGATGTGATATGTTCAAAATGTCCTAACCTGAAGCTATCATCTTCTTCCTCAAATCTGCCCCTTATCCATATATTTCTTAGCCCAGTAAAGGCTAACCCACCCTCCAAGTTACCCAAACTATAAAACTAAGGCTCAACTTTGCCCCCTTCTATCTCTCCTCCTCCTTTCTCTTCACTTTCTTTGGGTAGCTAATCCATCCGAGCCCTGTTTCTTTTGTCTGCCATGTATTTGATGAATCCGCCTCGTCTTTCCACGCCGAACACCCTGGTACAGGTTCTCTGCATCCTTACCAGGCGTCTCACAATAGCTTCCTGTCTGAATTGGACATTCTTGTGTAGAAAGGATTGTGGAAAATGCATTCCAGAGCTCGGAAGAAAGTTCGTGATCAGACTTGTAGAAACAAAGATGATATGTGGAGCCAGTGGAGTGGGTGATCACACCACGGTGGCGAATAGCACCGGAGACAAGAACAAGGGCACCAAAGACAAGACCTTTGGAGAGGCCAGCTTTAATGGAGAAGGTGGAGGAGGCAACACAGGAGACGGAGAAGAAACAATCTGAGAGGCCGTCGGCAAGCACCACCCTGTTAGGTGAAAGGATTTACGTGGAATTGTAAGAAGGATGAATAGGGTGGTCTTGGTGGTCTTTAAGGTCCAGTTTCAGTGACAGGTTGCAGGTGGGAACCAAATTCCAATAAGAATGAACTGCTAGCAAGGAGCTGGTGACAAGGAAAAAAAGTCTACTCTTGTATTAAGTTTGGTAGTGTGAGAAAAAGAAAAAATCATGCCTCGCCAAAGGATGCCAAATCTTCCATTTCCTCTCAGAGAAATCTAACCTTTTCTCATTCCTCTTTCACATTCCTTCAAAGAGGAGAAGCATAAGCTACTGACATTACAATCCCCAACCACACTCCAAACCAATTCTCCATATCCCTTTTGGTGTAACTCATCCTTGGAAGCACCTTAGTCTGTCTTCACATCATCCCTGCTACTGATGTCTGCCTGGACCTGTTTCTTTAGCCAAAGACATCCGCAAGAAACACACTGCATGGATAAAATTCAGTAGCACCTATCCCAAATACAAGAGTCTAGAGAATTGCAAAAAAAATGGTCAAGGCATGGAAAGTCACTCTCACGACACTTCTACTGTGGTCAGATTTATAAAATAAGGATTCTAGTGTGGAAATGTGAAGACTTAGAAGGGAATATGACAGGCCTCTAGAAAAACATCTTCGATATGGCCAGAGCGCACAGGCTCAGTGACCGAATTCCAGAATATTAGATCTGGGGGGTAAATCTTGACGCTTGAAAGAGGTTGTTCATGTAGGAGTGCTGGTCTCCTGCTACTCTGATCGTCCCTTTCTGATGCGAACCTCACCTTGGCTTTCAACCCCTTCTAGGGGGCACACCGCTTCAGCTGGGAGAAAGAGCTACAGCTCAGCTGTCCGGCCCACGCTTGCTGCCGCCTCACTGACAGGAAAAAAATAACCCTCATCAGACATAATGGAAAAAAAAGGGACTGTGTTTTATGAGATAGAAATGAAATAATCTGCTTTTTATTAAATCGCATGAGAAAGTTATTAATTCATGCCAGAAACACAAATGTAAACATTATCATATTGAAAGCATTTATTCTGAAGGAGACCATCTGGCAGAGCCTCGCAGACCACACTTTGAGAAGCAAAGAGTATGTGTCACCATGCCAGGCTCTTCCATGAAAGCAGCAAATCCAGAGGAAGTGAAAATGTAAGGGGAGTACTTTGTAGTAATGACATCTGCTAGATACGTGTCACATGTCTCTCTAGAGGTGGGCCTGCTTTTACAAATGCTGTTATATGAAAACGTAAAATTTCAAAACAAGGGGTGGTTATCATTTCAGAATCTCTCCCTTTAAAAATGGACCCTTTCCTTGGGCACCAAATTCCAGAAGGGTCTTTACAGACAAATGCATGGAGCATTAATTGTTTAACATAAAGGTTGGAGGGAAGATGAAAGAGAATGTAGGAAATCTAAAGAGTTAGGAGCCACAGTCAATGACAGAGTAACCAAAATTAAAAATACATGATCTTGAAATTATAAACACGTGGGTCGTCGCTTTTTTTTAATAAAATGCAGTTATAAAAACCTCACACTTACATTTTTTTTTTTTTTTTTGCAGAAAGACACGGATATATACAATTTGGAAAGCACGTCGCCCTCTCTGGGGATGGATGGGGCACTGGTTACACACACAAAGTAGAAGAAATCTTGCTTTCCAGAGAAAAAGACATGCGGACACAACTTGAAGAAATGCCCGATTCCTTCAGGAGCCACATAAACTCTTTGCACCTGGCTGCCGTACATTTTCAGAGTTTGTATGCATCTTCTGTCTCCGTTTGCTCAGAGATGCTGGTGTGGGCTGAATATCAGTTCTGTGTTTGAGCCTTTCCCAAATCTCTCTCCTCTGTGTCACACATCAACTCCAGTGAGTGGATATAGAACATCCATGGAACAAATTCCTCAGTCTAGACAAGGGGAGGTCAGCAGAGCTTCATTCCCTTCTTGGTCAAATTCAAGACAGTCAGACATCCACCTACTGAAATATAATCACTATGCATGCAGTCATCTGAAAAGGGCCACATTACGTGCACATCAAAATGGTATTAATATGACATCCAACTTGCTCAGGCACGTCTCAAACTCTAGTAAGCATAGCAGCAGCTATCACCTAGGAGCTCAGTGTTTGTCCGGGGCATTGGGGCCGCAGCTACTCATGCCCTAATTACCATTTAGGTAGGAAAGTAATTCAGATCATACAGACTGCACGTTTACTGTCTCTTCATATCAAACATTTTAACGTGTATATTAAAAGAGGAAGAAACAGCCCTTTCTTATGCAATCCAAATCTCCTAGGAGAATTTGGGCCCTCAATGATTACTCCTATATTCCTCATACTTTTAAAAGTTGAATAACTATCTCTCATACTTTTTAAAAGGTAATACATGCGCACAATAAAATCAAAACTGATTCAATGATTATGTGTCAAGACAAAGAACTTCATTTTGTTTGCATCTTCTGCCTTCATTTGGTCAGAGATGCTATTGCGGGTTGAATGTTCCCAAATATCTCTCCTCTGTGCCACATATCAACTCCAGTGGATCCGAGAGAATCTACAGACGTAATTGCTCAGTCTGGAGTAGTAAGCATCCTGGGAGGCTGTCACCCTTCAAACACCAGATCCTAAGCCAAGCGTCCTGACCTGCTACAAGCTTGGTCACTATGCCGTCTTCTCTGTCCAAAGCTATA